>NC_080800.1:98714738-99422238 GCF_028018385.1 Neofelis nebulosa
TTCTCTCCAAGCATACCTGAAAGTCATACGCAGAGTACGGTGGCAGGTGAGGAGGGCTATGGTAGTAGGTATTATACGATGCTACTTGAGGACGAGCATAGTAAGAAACAGTTGGATGGGCATTTTCAACAGAACAGTTCAGTGCTGGCAGAGTTGGGTTCTGTAGAAAAACACAAATTAGAAACGACATAAACGTTCGTTAGCAGGAGAGTGATTAAATAAACTGGCACATCTAGCCCGTGGAATAACATGCAGCTATTGATAAACAGACAATGATGTGGACCTATGTTTAGTGACAGAGAAAGTTGTCCAGGATATATTGTTAAATTAAAAAAAAAAAACAAAAAAAAAAAACCACCGGCGGGGCGCCTGAGTGGCTCAGTCGGTTAAACTCAGGTCACGATCTCAAGGTTCATGGAGTCTGCTTCGGATTCTGTGTCTCCCTCTCTCCATGCCCCTCCCCCACTAGCTCTCTCTCTCTCTCAAAAATAAAAAATAAACATTAAAAAACAGTCACTGGCAGGGGCGCCTGGGTGGCTCAGTTGGTTAAGCCTCTGACTTTTGCTCAGGTCATGATCTCACAGTCCGTGAGTTCGAGCCCCACGTTGGGCTCCGTGCTGACAGCTCGGAGCCTGGAGCCTGCTTCAGATGCTGTGCCTCCCTCTCTCTCTGCCCCTCCCGCACTTGCACTCTGTCCTCTCAAAAATGAACAAACGTCAAAAGATTTTTTTAAAAAGTCACTGGCAAAACTAAGGTCACAGTAGAAAGATCAGTGGTTGCCAGGGGTTGCGGTTGGGGGGATGAATAGGCAGAGCACGGAGGATTTTTAGGGCAGTGAAACCAGTCTGTATGATATTACAATTATGGACACATGTCATTATATGTATGTCCAAACCCATAGCATTACCACACCAAGAGTGAACCCTAAGGGAAACTATGGGCTTTGGGTGATAATGACTTGTCAATGTAGGGAAGTTCGTCCTTGATAACAAATGTACCACTCTGCTGGGGATGTAGTTAATGGGGGAGGCTATGCGGGGGGTGGGGGCAGGGAGGACCTTCCTCTTAATTTTGTTGTGAACCTAAAACTGCTCAGAAAAAAACAAGTCTTAAAAAAGCCACTATTATATTAATATAGCATGATTCCCAATTTATGTAAAAACAAAGACCCAAACAACTATGTACCTATGTGCATTTGTAAATGAAAAGAAATTCATCTGGAAAGATTCAAAATAGACTGTCAACTGTGGTTATCTCTGGGGAGGGGAGTAGTATCAGGAGGTATATGGGGACCCTTCACTCTATTTCTCTTTTGAGTTTTTTAAAAATGTATTTATTTTGGGAGAGAGTGCACCCCCTTGAGATCATGAGCGGGGAAGGGGCAGAGAGAGGGAGAGAGAATCCCAAGCAGGTTTTGGGAGCCAAGCAGGCTCACGAACCGTGAGATCATGACCTGAGCCGAAATCCAGAGTCGGGCACTTAACCGACTGAGCCACCCAGGCACCCTTCTATTTTTTTTTTTTTATAGTATATTACTTGTGTCATTCCCCCCCAATTTATTATTTTGAAACATTCAAACCTATAGAAAAGTTGAAATCACTTATTTATGTGGTTTTCAAAAACCAAAAAGACAAAGACAAGAATAAGGCCCAAAATACAACACGTCACATCGACAAGGCTGAGCAGGCTATTGCGCTTGCTGTGACGGAAATGTGACGAATCACAAAGGGTTTGTAAAAGTCGTGAGGATTCCTGCAGGTTGCAAGCTTGCTAAGGAGCTCTCATGCACACGTGAAGGGTACGTGTTTCTGTGTTTCTCACCGGCCCTGCCGGCGGAAGGCAACACCCTAGCAGTACACAGAACCCATGAAGGACCAAGCAGAGTATATCGATCCCCTTTTGTTTTTGGCACACAAAACGGCGCTGAAAGAATTTAATGCATTTTGATAACATGATGGTGCGTGTAGCCCTTCAAGGGTTAAAGCTGATCTTGTCCAGGATGGGGAGTTCCTGCTCTCAACAGGGCCGAAACACTGCTAAAGGAAGTCACAGCTCATTAGTGCCCAAGTAGGGCTGTCCCAAGCAGGACCTGACGTGTGCCGCGTGGGTCAAGGCACGGGGTAAATGTTTTTCCCGTGTTCCATGGCATTGACACGGCTTCCATTCGTGTGGATAGCCAAGGGCTGTCTGCAAAATCAGTGTCTTCGTTCTGGTATGTATCTACTCCACGTGAACGGAGAGCAGACGCTTCCTCTCAAGCGATGAAAATGTGTGGGCAGGCTTTGGCAGTGGCCACGGGCAGCCACGTTGGGGTGTTGGCAGAGGACTCTTCCCTTATAGCAAGTTTCAACACAGTTCTACTGCTCTCTTCCTTGGAGTGGGTTACTGTTTACATCTCTGGGAGCTTTGAAGAGCTACAAACCTCAAGCATCACAATGCAGCTCACGGAGAAGCAGAGAGAAATGTCTGTCAGCCCCTCCCATGGGTGGGAGGGGGCTGAGGTCCTCGACCAACTCCAAGGGCTGGCTCGCTTTCTAGAGAAAGAGTGCTCACAAACGCCTTGACTTCGCCACCAGAATTCTAAGAAGAAATCTCATCCCTGAGGAGGTCCCAGAAGTCATGTTCCCTTGGCCTTCTGTTAGTTAAAAACACGCCCTCCAGCTCTTGCAAGATGAAATCAGTTCATCTATGCAAATAAACTAAGCCTAGCTATAGAGGAACAATCACGCAATGTAAACGTTATCTATAAAAATTGTTGTGTGCTCAGCGAGGCTGGGGGCCCAGGCTAATCTCTGAAAGGAAGTTCACTATTACAGAGAAAGCAACACAAGAGGAAGATTGAATAAGCCCAGGAAAGCCACAGAAGACAGGAGAGTCAAGGGTAGAGGGCGTAGAGAGAATGGTGTGTGTTTCCGTTAAAATTCTGGGGCTCCTGGTGCACCTGGGGGGCTCAGTCGGTTAAGCGACCCACTTCGGCTCAGGTCATGATCTCGCGGTTCCTGAGTACCAGCCCTGCCTTGGGCTCCTCGCCGACCATGTGGAGTCTGCCTGGGATTCTCTCTCTCCCTCTCTCTCTCTGACCCTCCCCCACCTGCGTGTGCTCTCTCTCTCTCCTCTCTTTCTCAAAAATAAATAAACTTTAAAAAATAAATAAATAAAATTCTGGGGCTCAGAAGTTATGACACCCCCACTACTGATCGGTAACATTCTGAGCTCCAGGGAAACAAAAGGTTACTAGGAAGCACAGGAAATGGTGAAAGCAATCTTGCCTGGACAAAACTGACTTTATTCTGAGGCAATGATTGTGGACTTTTTAAAGAGGGTCACTTTCATTCCTCCCCACTTTACTCCAAACCATAGACACCAATTAGGAGAAAATGGCAAGATATAGTCACTTTTGAAAGACTCATCTCAAATTCTTATATCTTTGGTCAACAAACACTTCATCAAACATTTCTCAAAGCTCCTTTGCCCCAGGGCACCTGGGTGGCTCAGTTGGTTAAGCGTCTGACTTCCGCTCAGGTCAAGATCTCGAGGCTCCTGGGTCCGAGCCCCCTGTCGGGCTCTGTGCTGACAGCTCAGAGCCTGGAGCCTGCTTTGGATTCTGTGTGTGTGTCTCTCCCTCTGCCCCCCACCCCCACTTGTTCTCTCTCTCTCAAAAATAAATTAAAAACATTAAAAAAAAAAAAAAAAAGCTCCTTTGCCCCAAGCCTCCTCTGGTCAGGGAATGAAGACATCCTTGTTCCTCTCAAGGCAACACATTCTGCAAATGGCGGCTCCTGGCTAATCCCGTTGACAGCTGCCAGCTAGCCCTTGGCTCCTGTCCTCACTCCCTGGGAATGGCTTTCACCAGCCAGCACCCCTGGGCCTCCCTGCGGATCCCAGGGCATTCCACTCACGGGGGTGGGGGGGGGCACACCACAAGTCACCAACTGCGTTTGGACCCAGGTGGAGGATTTTATTGAGGTTCACTTGTTGATGTTCCAGGTTTGTCTACACCACGTCTCAGAGTGACTGAAGCGGGGCACCTGGGTGGCTCAGTCAGTTAAGCGGTTAAGCGTCCGACTCTTGATTTCAGCTCAGGTCATGATCTCCCTGAGCCCCGCATCAGGCTCTGCGATGACAGTGCGGAGCCTGCTTGAGCTTCTCTGTCTCCCCCTCTCTCTCTGCCCCTCCCGTTCTCTCTCAAAATAAAGAAATAAACTTAAAAAAAATAAAGTGATCGAAGTAATGGCTCCTTCTTGGCACCCCATCTGAACATTCCCACTTAACTCTCCCATCTCATGAATCGGATGCCCTGCCCCTGATCTTTGCTTTCATCTTTCGTTTTCCCCATTGGTCCTCCATTTGAGTTCCCAGGCCCGGCATTTGCATTTCCCTTGCCCTCCTCCTCGTTTCCTCTTAAAGAAGCTCCGGACAGTTGGAAACAACTCGCTTTTAATTGTTCTAAATTAAAGCAACTAAACAAAGGAGGTAATGTGTGGTAAAACACTTGGAGAACCGGAAAGGGCTATCCAAATGTCGGTCCAGGCAGCTGGGACGCGGTAGAAAGAGCAAAGCTCTGGCATCTGACAAACCTGGGCTCCAGTCCCAGCTCTGCTATTTAGTTCTGGGCAAGTCACTTGACCTCTGTTGGCCTATTTCCTCATCTGTTAAATGGGGGCAGTAATACTTACCTCATAAGGTAGTAATAGCGGGGAGGAACGAAGGAAGTTAATTGCGCAAAAGCCCTCTGTAGAAAGTAGAGGCTCGTGATTCTACCTGTCAGGACAGACCCTCAACAAACCCCCCTTTCCCCTAAAGATCAAAGGTCACAGTGAAATGAAGAGTCTAAAAATAAACCTGTACATCAAAGATCCACTGATTCCTTGCAGGAACCCCACGGAGCCTACAGAGTAGTCGCCCACCACCCACTGCATTTGCGCATCAGGGTAGCTCGGCCCCCTGGGTCCGAAAGCACTAGGAACGATCCAGATAACCCTTAACATCCATCCTGATGTGTGATCTCCTGAACCCCTGACCCCCCGAAGCTTCCCTTCCAGCAAGAGCGGCTCCCATTCTACTCAGCGCCTCCACTTTCACCGGCCCCCTGGGGAAGGTCTCCAAGAACACAGAGCATCCTTTGTTCAACCCACAAACAGCTTTTCTGAAGCCCTCCCGCCCCAAAGTTCCCTCAGGCCCAAACCTACAGGGCCTCCTCCCTCTGAGGGTCGCACCTCTGCTGGTGTGCCCCCACTCCTTAGTGCTTGGGCATTCCCCGGTGGGGGGCGGGGTGTGGGAATGAGAAATGCGTGTATGAGAAAGGGAGAGAAAAAAAGAGACAGACAGACAGACAGACAGACTGGACGTGAGTAGGGATGGAATTCTCTTGACTTCCAGTCACCAGCGGGAACACTCAATAACTTCCCGTCAACCTGCTTCTGCTGCAGTGTTTTCTTTTCCCCCATCTTACCCTACCTTTCCCTTTCCATTGTTTAGCCTTTTGACAGGCCAAGGTCAAATTACAAACTATCTTTCAGGTTCCTGTTCCTCAGGGACCCCAGAATGGGACAGAAACACCCAGGGGCTTAGGGGCTATCTGACTCATTTCTGGGGTCAAAGGAGAACCCTTTTAAGCACAAAATAATTCCCTAAACATATGTGGGACGCTTCTTTAAAGCGGAGGCACTCAACACTGGCTGCGGAGCAGAACCACCTGTGGAATTTTTAAAAAATACTGAGGCCTGGGGCGCCTGGGCGGCTCAGTTAAGCCTCTGACTCTTGGTTTCAGCTCAGGGCATTACTTCATGGTTCATAAGTTCGAGCCCCACATCGGGCTCTGTGTGCTGATAGAGAGGAGATTGCTTGGGATCCTCTCTCTCCCTCTTTTTCTACCCCTCTCTGGCTCACACTCTCTCTGTGTCTCAAAAATAAATAAACATTAAAAAAATATATTGATGCTTGGGGCGCCTGGGTGGCTCAGTAAGTTGAGTGTCCGACTTCGGCTCAGATCATGATCTCACGGTTCGTGGGTTCAAGCCCCGCATTGGACTCTGGGATGACAGCTCAGAGCCCGGAACCTGCTTCGGATTCTGTGTCTCCCTCTCTCTCTCTGCCCTTCCCCCGCCTGTGCGCTCTCTCTCAAAAATAAATAAACATTAACAAATTTTTAAAATATTGATGCCTGGGCTTCAATTTAGACCAATTAACTTAGAATCTTCGGTGGAGAGGTCCAGGCATCTAAGCTATTTTTTAAAGTTGTTTTTTTTTTTTAATTCTGAGAGAGATTGAGAGACAGAGAACAAGCAGGAGAAGGGCAGAGAGGAGAGACAGAATCTCAAGCAGGCTCCGTACCATCAACGCAGAGCCCGATGTGGGGCTTGAACCAACAAACTGTGAGATCATGACCTGAGCCGACATCAAGAGTTTGACGTTTTAACCAACTGAGCCACCCGGGTGCACACAGGCACCCCCAGGCATCTGGGCTTCTTGAGCCCCTCAGGTGATTCTATTCTAAAAGGAAGCCAGGTTGACAACCATAGTTCTAAAACTATTCTCTCCATAATTAGAGATCAAAGTTTGTTAAATAAGCAAATGAATGCTTAGTAATGCTTTCAAAGCAAAGGAGGGAGGAAGCCCACTCTTACAGGGAACTTACTGAGCGTTCAGTCTCCTGTGACTTGGCACGCGCGCGCGCGTGCACACACACGCACGCACACACACACAAATATGGAAAGGAGTTGAGAGGGAGGATAAGGAACTTGGGGAGGCTGAGGTTGAGGACAAGACCCGGCAAGCAGCTTAGCCCAGGGGTGGCCCTTCAGATGGAGAAAGAGAAGAGCCCAGATGCTCTTTCTGGAGAAACTCCAGGATGAAATTCCTGGGGACGGAGAGACCAGCATTACTCTTACCTGAGCTAAAAACCTCTTTGCTTCTATTTCTCCCGAAGTCAGTTAGGGGAAAAACTGCCCAGAAAGGTTTCTACTAAAAGTGTGTGTGTGTGTGTGGGGGGGGGGGGCGGCATGAGCATGAAAGGCTGTGTTTATATGACCAGCATGAACGGGAGAATTGAGGACACTGGCTCTTCATCCCCGCCCCCAGAATGTACCTCAAGAACACAGACAACTCATGTTAACAAGAAATTTTTGCCCACTAATGACATCGCCTGTCTCCTTCAGTTTGAGATGTTTGAAGGCAGCTATATCCTTGAAGCAATTGCTTCGGAGTCCTCCCTTTGAAACGTGGGTCCCCCTTGCCTCCAACCTCCTAGCCTCCACCCTGGCCCCTGACAGGGGCCTCTGGGATAAGAAGCCGCTTCCTTCCTTACCATGTCCTTAAAGCCTCCAAGAACAGCGGCAGTGATGATGCCCAGGAACAGGCCGACGATGTTGAGGATGGTGGCGGACCAGAGCAGGTGGTAGAGGTGGATGATGTCCTGGCAGCTGCTGACGTCGATGTACTCGTAGTACCCACCGGTGATCTCCACCCGGCTGGACAGGGAGAAGCACACACCCGTCAGTCTCCCGGGAGCAGGCTGTCCCCTAGGGCTTTGGCTACTACGCAGCTCAGCGAAAAGACAGGTGAATAGGTGGGGAGCTATGGTGAGGGACGTCAGAGCCATGAACGCACTGGGGAGCAAGGCACCGTAATAAATCAAAGCGCGATTGCTGCTTAGGCAAAAAATAAATTGAAAAACTCACCTCCTACCTACCAGACAAACACTTGTTGCCGTCACCGACACGAATCCTAGACAGCGCACATTCACGTTTACTATGTGCCAGGCACAGCGCTAAGCATTTTACATACGTGAACTCATTAAATCTGTGCTGTCTAAGATGGTAGGCTACTGGTCACTGTTGAAATGCAAATGAGTTAAAATTCAGTAAAACAAAAAATTCAGGGGCGCCCGGGGGCCTCAGCTGGTAAAGCGTCTGACTTCCGCTCAGGTCATGAGCTTACAGCTCGTGAGTCCCAGCCCCACATGGGGCTCTGTGCTGACGGCTCAGAGCCCGGAGCCTGCTTCGGATTCTGTGTCTCCCTCTCTCTCTGCCCCTCCCCCGCTCAAGCTCTGTCTCTTTCTCTCTCAAAGATAAATAAACATGAAAAAAAATTTTAAAAATTCAGTTCTTCAGGCTCACCAGCCACGTTTCAAGTGCTCAATAGCCACACTTCTTACAACGTTTTTTTAACGTTCATTTATTTAGTTTTGAGACGGAGGGAGGGGCAAAGAGACGGGGAGACAGGGAATCCCAAGTTGGCTCCTCGCTGTAGCGCAGAGCCCAATGCAGAGCTCGATCGCACAAACTTTGAGACCATGACCTGAGCCGAAATCAAGAGTCAGAGGCTTAGCCAACTGAGCCGCCCAGGGGCCCCCTAGCTACACTTCTAAGAGCCACACTAGTGGCTGGCTACTGCTCTGGACAGAGCGGATGACATTTCTGTCACTGCAGAAGGTTCTATTAGACAGCACTGCAAATCCTTACGATATTCTATGAGGTAGGTACTATCACCATTCCCATTTTCCTGACGAACAAACTAAAGCAGAGAGAAGTCAGGAACTCGCCCGAGTCATAAGTGAAAAAGCTAGGATCTGAATTCAAGCTTCAAAGATTTCACCGTTTCTCCTCTTTCAAAACAAAACATCAACAAACACAAAGCAATGTCCCAGTAAAGAACTAAAGCCAAGTTGCTGCACAAAACCTGAATCTCACCTCCTTGTGGAGGCTTTCCCTGACCACTCTGTCCAGAGACACCCCCGCTCAGCTCAGTCACTGTCTATCACATTAGTTGCTACAGACTGAAGTGTATCCCCCTCCAAAATTCCTAAGTTGAACACCTAACTCCCAAAATGATTGTATTTGGACACAGGGCTTTTCAGAAGTAATTAAGGTTAAATGAAGTCAGAAGGGCAGAGCCTTAATCCGACAGGACCGATGGCTTTATAAAAAGGAAGAGAGAGAGAGAGAGAGAGAGCAAGTTCTCTCCGTCTGTAAGCGCTGAGGAAAGGCTGCGTGAGGACACAGTGAGAAGGTGGCCATCTGCAAGCCAGGAAGAGAGCCCCCACCAGAACCCGGCCATGCTGGTGCCCTGATCTCAGACCCCGAGCTTCCAGGTCTATGCAAGAGTGAATGTCTGTTGTTTAAGCCGCCTACTCTATGGTATTTTATTATGGCAGGCAGAGCTGACACGTTAGCCTTCTTGAGCTGCTCTCTAGCACTCACTCATTACTGTCTGTCTCTTCACTTGAATGTGAGCTCCGTGATGGCAGGGACTCAGTTCCTTTTGTTTGCTGCTCTCCCTGACACCTGGTCGGTGCTACATAAATCTGTGTTGAATTGATTAAGTGAAAGTTCCTGTCTTCTGGGATGTTGCAGACTAGTTTACAACTTGGCCGCTGGAATCGCTAATGAATCTCCAACATTGTGGTTCTTAAAATCACAACCAAGTGCCCTGGCATCAGGATGGATATTACGTGTGACTCCCCTGTTGTAAGAACACTGGATGTGAAAAAGGACAAAAATGAAAGGTTAACCTCCAAAGGCAATCAGGGAGGGATTATTCACACAAGAAAAGACTTTTAAACTTTACAGGTGATTTTATTTTATCTCAGGATCCTTTAAAATCAGTGTTTTTCTGAGGAACTGAAATCAGTGTGGTTACCGGACAGACTGCATCGGAACCATTGGTGTGTTTGTGTGTACATGTGCCTGCCTGTGTATCAGTGTGCTGTTTGCGTGTCTGTGTGTGCATGTGTCTTTGAGAAACAGATGCTTAAACACACAGGTTGCTAGGCCCAGCCCCAGTCCCACAGAATCCGGCAGAAAATCTTAGGGTGAGCCTCGGGAATCTGTGTTCATGAGCTCGCTGATGTTTGAAAGCCACTGTTTTATTTATTTTTTATGTGTTAGGTAAACTCTGCCCCCAACGTGGGGCTCCAAGTCACAACCCTGAGACCAAGAGTCACATGCTCCACCCGACTGAGCCAGCCAGGCGCCGTGAAACCCACGGTTTTAAATAGTAAGCTTCCATGCTGAAATTTTAAAGGTGTCTTAATTCGTCCGAATTTGAACCAGATTTCAGTATTTTCAAGACTATAACTGGAGACCACCCACAAGCAAGGCGGACACACAGAAAGCTTATTCCCACTACCAGTGGCTCTCTGCATACATCAGGGAACACAGTAACTCTCAAGTAATTATTACTCTTGGCAGGTAGAATATTTTCTTTCTGATATTAAGAATATGTATAGCTATGTACCATCATAGATGTAGGTCAAATCTGTGATTTTGAAAAACGAATACAATTATAATAACAAAAAGTTCTATAGAGTACTTACCATTACCTGGTACTATTCTTTGTTTTTGAATTTATTTATTTATTTTGAGAGAGAAAGAGTGCATGCATGCAAGCGGCGGAGGGCAGAGAGAGAGGGAGAGAGAGAGAATCTCAAGCAGGCTCCCCACTGTCAGCACAGAGCCTGACCGGGGCTCGATCCCACCATGAGACCGTGACTTGAGCTGAAATCAAGAGACGGACGCTTAACCGACTGAGCCACCCAGACACCCCCACCTGGTACTATTCGAAGCAGTGTGCAAACACGAACTCACTTAATCTTTAGAATAACCCTATGTGGTAGGGGCTATTTTTATCCCTGTTACCTACAGATGAGAAAATCAAAGCAGAGAAAGAAATTAATTAAGTAGTGGAGGTGAGCTTTGAACCCAGACACGCTGGCCTTGAGTTTATACTTTACCATGACATTTTCCTGCCTCTCAAAATCAAAACGGAGCCCCACTGACATAAATCATTGTTGAATTCTGTTACTCTATCATTATGAATTATAATCGAAAAATCAGATTTATATTTCATGCTACATTTTTTCAGATTACTTGCACATATCTTTTATTCTTCACTGAACCCAGAAGAAAACCATGAACCATAACATTGGCACCCAGGATATTAGACACTGGATGAAGAAATGATCCATTAAAGAGGGATCAAGAAAGAAGACATATTTCATTAACCTTTAAAAAAATTCTCTCTTCGGATATAAAATATTAACATATCCCATGTTTATTGGGATTTTAAAGCATTACTCTCATCAGTATCATATATTAATAAAGAGATTTATGCAGTGAGAAGAAAATTGTTTACTGCCACGAAAGGCATAGCTGTACAAGAGCTGTAAAAAGGCAAGCCTGTGAGTAAGGGTGAGTGTGGGGTTGGAGGGCTTGACAGTGAGCTTCTGACTTTCCTGAATGATCTTTGTCTACCTCCCAACACATGGAGGGCAGGCTGGGCTGGGAGTGCGCACAGACAGGCAGCACTCTGGAGTCGAACTGCATCTGGGTCCCAGCTCTGTCCCTTATTTGCTGAGCAACTTTCTTAACCTGGGGGATTTCAGGAGACAATGCAAGAAAGCAGCACTCCAGCACATAATAAGAGCCCCCCACAAAACATGTAGCTTTGTTGTTGTTTTTCCCTTCTAAGAGCCAGCCTCTGGCAAGGAATCTTTGAATCTTGTTCTTTTTTTAAAAAAAGTTTTAAATGTTTTTATCTCATTTTTGAGAGAGAGAGAGACACACACACACAGAGTGCAAGTGGGGGAGGGGCAGAGAGAGAGGGAGACCTGAAATCCAAAGCAAGCTCCAGGCTCTGAGCTGTCAGCACAGAGCCCGATGTGGGGCTCGAACTCATGGACCATGAGATCATGACCGGAGCTGAAGTCGGACGCTTAACCGACTGAGCCACCCAGACGCCCCTGAATCTTGTTCTTAAAAGCATTGACACCTTGGGGCGCCTGGATGGCTCAGTCGGTTAAGCGTCCGACTTTGGCTCTGGTCATGATCTCGCAGTTCATGGGTTCTGGGTTCAAGCCCCACGACAGGCTCTGTGCTGACAGTTCAGAGCCTGGAGCCTGCTTCGGATTCTGTGTCTCCCTCTCGCTCTCTGCCCCTCCCCCATATGCACGCTCTCTCTCTCTCTCTCTCTCTCTCTCAAAAATAAGCTGTTTTTGAAAATGAAAAAAATAAAAGCATTGACACTTTAAAGGCACAGACCACACCATGGTGCATAGGGTAGCAGTCTGTTTAAAAATACTCAATTATTTTAGATACTATATGTTTGGTTCCGGTTTGAGCAGGTTCGGCAGCTACTGAAATTTTTTTTTTTTTTTTTTTTTTTTACTTAACCATGAAGCAAAAGAACATTAATATTTAGGTGTGGTTCAGGGTTTAACAAATTAATGCGGTTTGTTGCTGTTGGAGATTCATGATTCCACTTGGTTCAGTGTCCATGCCTGCGAGGCCCGCCTACCAGACCCTACCACTGCTTCATTAAGCTTCCTCAAACATTCTTAAAACTAAATCATTCATTTAACCAAAATCTTCCCATGGCTCCCCGTTACCTTCAGGAAGAAGGATCCAAATGCCTCAGTTGGCCACAATCCGGCTCCAAAATGGAGTCCAGTCTCCAGCTAGGCCAGAGCCCTGAGAAACCCCAAACTGGCCATACTGGGTACTTCTTCCGAACCTGTGCTCAGATTTGTCTCCCTGCACGGAAGGTACTGCCTTCTGTTCTCTGCCTGTCCTAGCCTTTCCCACTGCTCAAAGCTTCCACAGCCATGTCTCTAGTGTCTTCTTCAAGGACTCCAGTGCCCACTCATTAGCTTTTCCCCTGGACTCCCATAGCCTCAGACAGTCTGTTCCTCTTAGTTTGGCACTTTGCGTATGTCAATAATTCAGTTAGTCACTTCGTCTAGTGTTTATTGACAGTCTACTCAGCGCTGAGTACGGTGCTGGGTGCTGAAGCTACAACCAAGGTAAACATAGCGCCTCCGTCTCAATTATAACCTCTTGAGGGTGAGGGGCATCTCTTACACTTCTTTTGTGTCTCCCTCGCTGTCTAGCACAGTGGCAGAAACACTGCAAGTCATCAATAAATGGTGAATGAGTAACTGAGTTCAAAGCCTGATTGTGGCATTGATCATGAGGTTGATTGCCCAATATGGGCTTTCACCCTCTTGCTCTCAACTTCCTGGGTGTGCCTGGAGAAAAAGATAACCTCTCTGTTTCCATCCCCATTTAACAAAGCAGGAGGCAACAGATCTTGGCTAAAGCAGAAGGGCCTCCTTCTGCTCTTCCATAGGTGCCTGGAACCATCCACCAACTCTTGGTGGACAGGCAACGCCAATGGACAAGCTTGTGCATCTCTCACTGCATGTATTCTGTGTATGGGTCTAAGCTGCCCTCCCCCCAGCCCCTCTGGTAAGCCGAGTTCCTGAAGGGTAAGATTATGCTTTCCCCATACCTATTCTTCTTGAACAGTCCCTGGCACATAGTAGGGGCTCAATACAACTTTGTTGAAGCGGGGGAATGAATGAAAGTAAGCTGTCTTCTTCCATGTTATTGCCAGCTGAAGCAGTTCACCAAACCACCCCCATTTCCTTCCATTTCCTTTAGGTTACACACTGAGAACCAGTGATATTGACTTGACCTCTCCAAAGCTGAGCGAAGTGCTCTGAAAGGCAGCTGCTGAAGAGCTGTGTCCTAGAGAAAGCCACCTTCCTGCATAAGGCTAAATGGAATCATCTATGTTTGGTATTAAAACCTGACTGCCTTGACGTCAAAGAAGGTCTGTGGGTTTGAGGGGACAGTAGAAACTCTGTTTCCATAGCACTGTACAAATGACTGCCTGATGTTTTTGTTCCCTCTTTTTTTTTTTCTTGGCCTCCTTTCCAGGAAATGGACTGGAGGAGCTGGCAATTGATTAAAAATAGGTTTTGTGTGAGGAAAACAAATACAGGCTCTGCAAAATTAAAGTCCCCGCATCTCTCCGAATGCTTGCTGCTAGCTATATTTAGGCCTGGAGTTCAGGTCTCTTTGGCACTGGCTAGAAAAAGCCTCAGGTCAAGGAAAATCTTTTCCCTCTATTGTAGGATCATTACCTCTTAAGTCTCGTGGCCCTGGTTTATGACCCTAGTGGGACTGTTTCCTGATGGAAAGTTCAGTAAAGTCTTTTCCTGGTGGCTTTGCCCTTGGAAACTTAGCACCACAGACAGGGCCTTGACTGATGCCCGGGGCTGGGGTCCGGGCCCCAGGTAGGCGAAAACCATTTCCAGGCTTAAGGACCACGTCCCCGTGACCCCTCTTCGTTGCCTAGTTCAATATTTTATCTTCCTGGTGAAAAGGGCGTTCTTCTTTTTGGTACTTTCCAACAAATGTCACTCCTGTTTCATTAGGCCTTTACTCATGCCCGCTCCTGTGCCAGGGACTGGGGATAGAGATAAGATGAAGTCATGGTCCCTGCCTCCAGAGAACCCAGAGTTTAGCACCACTCCTCATAAAGTTCCTTGAGAGCCTTGAAGACAATACTGCATAACTTGCTTTAAGAAAGTAAGAAAGTCAGGGGTGCCTGGGTGGCTCAGTCTGTTAAGCATCTGACTTTGGCTCAGGTCACAATCTACTTACTCAGTTTGTGAGTTTGAGCCCCTCGTCGGGCTCGCTGCTGTCAGCCCAGAGCCCGCTTCGGATCCTCTGCCCCCCCCCCCACCTCTGCCCCTTCCCTGCTCAAACTCTCTCTCTCTCTCTCAAACATAAAAGAAACATTTTCTTAAAAAAGTAAGAAAGTCAGTTATTATGAAGTTCAGATTGACAGGAAGATAAACTGGGCTTAGTCTCCACTTTTGAAAAAAAAAATGCACCTAAGGACTCAACTGAATGGAATTTAAAGTAGGATTTAGTTTATTCAAACCTTTTCCAGAAACACACCTAAATTCAGAGAGAAAGGCGCCTGCAAGGAATCACTTCGCAGCCTCCCGGGGGGCCTCCGCTCCTCTCCATCCTGGGCCCACAGGTGTGAGCCTGCTCCCAGCACCCCCCACCAGGAGGCCAGGAAGTGAGAAAGGAGGGGGAGCAGGCCAGAGGAGGGAGGAGAGCGGCGAGCTGGGCGAGGGAGGGGGGAAAAGGAGAAGGAAGGACAGCGGCAAGGAGGGGGGCATCAGGGGAGGCCAAAGGAAGGATAGCAAAATAACCCCAATTCCCCTAGGACCCATTTTACATTCCTTTGGCCATTTTTGGAAGGATGAGCTCAGGAAGTATAATTATAGCCATCACTGCTGCTGAGGAGGGAAGTCCTTTACAAGTGTTAGTTATTATTTCAACATGAATAATTGAACCTCCCAGATAATCCCCAAACCTCATTTGAGGCTTTAAGTTTCTCTTCCTCCGCCGCCAAACCTTTGAACGAAACGAGGCTGGTGCAAGGGAAGAAGGCAAAAGGCTGGTGCCAGTCTCCCCGCCTCCCCGCCCTACCTCCAGTCAGGCAGGTCTTAATCCTCAGACCGCAGAAATGGGCCCCCCAATACCAAGAGTAGGGGGTGGGGGTCCGGAGGATGCTGCATCCATCTGACTCCTCTGGATCCAGCTCCCTCCGGGCCCCCTCTGCCAACTCCGCCCTTCCCCTTCTGTCTCCGGGCCCTCAGCACCCCATCTTTCATGCAATACCATTCAATGGCTTATGGGGTCAAGCCCAAACTGCTTACGGGGTCAAGTCCAAAGTCACTCCTGTGGCCAGTGAGCCCTCCATGATCTGGCTTCTGACTACAGCTCCGCCCTTACCTCCTACCCCCTGTAGAACTCTCCCGACCCTACAACTGTTGGGAATACCTTCCCCACCTCTTCCCCCTTCTGGTTTCTTTCCCAACTCCTTCCCTCCCCTTTAAATTTCAGCTCCCATGTCACCTCCTCCTTGACACTCCCCCAGCAGCCCTGGCTTTCAGTCATTTGGGTCATCAGGGTCCCCAGTATATCCACTGGTCCCCACTGTACCTATCACACTCTGTTGTATATAATCAATTCTTCTCATGTCTGTCTTCCCTATGAGTCTGTGAGTTCCTCAGAGGTATAGACTCTGTATTCCCACCACCTAAATATGTTTTTTTTTAATTATTTTAATGTTTATTTATTTTTGAGAAAGAGAGAGAGAGAACGCAAGAGGGGGAGGGCACAGAGAGAGGGAGACATAGAATCTGAAGCAGGCTCCAGGCCCTGAGCTGTTAGCACAGAGCCTGATGCAGGGCTAGAACTCGATGAACTGTGAGATCATGACCTGAGCTGATGTCAGACGCTCAACTGACTGAGCCACCCAGGCACCCCTAAATATGTTTTGAAAAAAGGAATAAGTGACGTTTTTGCAATTAGAGGGCAGAGAGCCGAGTGACCAAACAAGACTAGCACTGAGCCTGCTCCTGCCTCAGGGCCTTTGCACTTCTGTTCTTGCTGCTTGAAAACACTCTTTCCCCAGGTATCTACTTGGGTTGCTCTCTCGCTTTGTTCCGGTCTCTGCACAAATGTCACCTCCTCGAAAAGACCTTCCCTGGCTCCTCTGTCTCACACAGCACCCTCACCCTCACCTACCTATCTACCTCTCCTGCTTCATTTTTTTTCTCAGAGCTCTGATCAACACCTGGCATATTTTATATCCATGTATTATTGACTGTCTTCCCTATTAAAATACAAGCTTCATAAGGGAAAGGACTTTTATCTTGTTTGCTGCTGAGTCAGCAGTGTCTAGAACAGGCCCAAGCCCAGAGAAAGTGCTCAGTAACTATTTGTTGAATGTTGTTGAACTTGGACTTAAGACAGAACTGGGTTTGAACTCTACCTCTACTGTTTTCAAGTTCTGGGTGACCTTGGGCCAGGTGTCTGCCTCCTCTGAGCCTCACTCTCACCATCTGTAAAATGGAGAGAATAATCCTACATACATCATAGGTAAGAACAAAATGAGATCAAGTATTCCAAAGCACTTAGCGTGATGCCTGGCACGGATAAGGCAGGTAATGCTTACTAGCTGAACTCTGTTGACAGACCAACATCTTCCATTTCTCGGATCCCTACCATGTGCCCTTGCGCTCCCCCCACCCCTCCGCCCCGCCTCAGCCCTCCTAGTGCCCACTGTGGTCAAACCATCATTCCTGTGCCGCGGCGCTCAGCACTTACTTGCCACAGTTGTAGAGATCACAGCAGAAGCAGGTGTTGCCCCGGATGCGAGGCGTGCAGAATCCACGGCTGAGGTGAGGGCAGTTCACCTGAGGGCACACAACAGTGAAGAGATGGGCTGGCACTGGATGGGAGGCAGGACCCTCTGGGACTGGAAATATGAGTTAGTGACTGATGGAGGCGGTGAGGATGGCTGTGAAATGAACACACCAACGCAGGAGAGGGATGGGGCTGGGCACGGGGCGGGCTGACCTGTGCCTGACATGAGCCACCGTGTAGCTGGGGTCCGTCCAGCCTCAGCCACAGCCCTCAGTGCCCCATCCCTGAAGGGCGGAGATGCAGAGGAGGAAGGATGGACGGAAGGACAGGCGGAAGAACAAATGACAGCAGGAAATGAAAGTAAGTGGGGAAGGGGAATGGTGGGGGGGGGGACAAGGGGCGGGGGATCAGATGGGGAGGAAGACAGAAAGGCTGTCACATGCACTTTGAAGTACAATAGTACCTCTCTAGCTGCCTGGGTAAGGTTCCTCAGAACCCTCGCGGAAGGAGAATTTTTGGTTGAGGAACTTATGACCTTATATAGGAAAAATAGGGTTAGGGGGACCAGGGTTACAAGTGAACCTATGGAAGTCATTAATATTTTTACAGTCACCAAGTTAACACGAGAAAGCGATCGCCACGAAATCAGAACAGCAATGACATTTCACACATCTCGAGTTTGCAAAACATGTAAAAGATCCATTTCCATTTACCGTCTTCTGTTGGGAAGAAATTTTCCAGACTCTCGTCCTTTATGGATGCAAGGAAGTGCTTGTGAATGTGTTTCACTGTGTTATAGAGAATATTTGTAGTAAACAGGCGCTTTTTCTATATCGGGTCCTCCATCCAAATGCTCACTGCCTTTCTGATAAGCTGTTGGCACGTGAACGTTTCTACTCCTCCCTTTGAACCCATGGGTAGTTAGAAAAACAGTAAATTTGGGATTGGGTGCAAAGTAGGGGGAGAAGTGAAAGGCAGAGCCATAATAGAAATATCTGCCCTGATGCGTTGGGAGGAGGGCCATCGCCCCGCCTAACTCCAAGGGCACCATTCGCATTGTATTTTATGTCAAATGGTAGTTTCATATCAAAGGAATCTCTGGGCAGGGGGGCAATTATTGTGCACACACACAAGCAGGCAGTGGGATTGCGTTAATTTCTGAAAGTACCCCGGAGTCGTGCTTCACCTCACTGCCTGCTGCCTCTAGTTCCGCGCAAGGCGGCGTGGAACACGAGGAGAGATGCATAGGGCAAGCGAGAGAAGTCGTCGTGCATTAGCAGACTGGCCTCTTGGGGTGTCATGAGAGGGGCCAAGCCCACAGTCCAGGCCTTCTCAGAGCCTTAGAGTGGACCGGGCTTCTCGATTACCCTCGTTTGGCTTCCTGACCCCTCCTGCGTGTGAGACCCAGGCTCTGCCTCCCTGGTCCAGGCCCAGTGCTCTGGTGAGGCTCCTGCTTTCCCTCCAGCTGGGCACCGAGTCCAGACAACCAAACCGCCATCCACAGAGCTGGGGGAGTGGCCTGCCCTGTGGCCTCTGTACTCATCTGTCCCTCTTGGGATCAAAGCCACACATGGAGAGGCTGCCTGCTGGGGTCAGAGGGGCAGCCTGTGGCCACAGAGCAAAGTAAATCTGATTAGGCCTCTTGAGGCTCCAACCTATGACTGTGGCCTCATTAACACTGTGCTCTGACCCACTGAACAAATCAGCTACAGACACCTAACAGCAAGCCTTAGGCCTGTGAAAAGGAGTACAAGGAAGGGGGTTTCAGGCAGAACGGAAGACTTTCCCCAAAAGTAAGACATGCAGCCTCATTCTGGCTCACCTCCTCAGCCTCCTTCTGGGATGTCTTGGGGACATAGTGGCACCGGTTAGCATAGAGTGGTTTCAGATCCTGGAAAGGGAAACACCAAACCAAAGAAGTGTTGGTTTTGGAAAATAAAGCAGCAAGTGCTCTGATGGGTAATAAAAGATTTGAACACACACGCGCGCACACACGCACACACACACACACACACACACACACACACGAGTAGGCAGTGGGTTGGGTTAATTTCTGAAAGCGGCCCTCCTATGGACCCTGAGAATCTGAGGATTAGATTAAGATGTTCTAATAACTGCTTTCTGTTGGGCCACTTGGTTAATGAGAAATTCGGAAACTGACTAAGAAATGGTTTTCTTGAAATTTCCTCTCTGGTTTTCTTTTATTTCCAGTCTTTGTCTTCTTCCAAAGAGTCCCCAGGGAACAAGATTCAAAATTCTTACAACACCATACTCTTAAAAGGAGGGAGCCCAACTCCATCAATGAGTTCTCATCATCACCTGAGGACAGGACACGGGCTGGCTGACGTGTGCTCCCTGCTGTCATTGCCACAGCTTTTCCAGAAGGAAGAGCTCAGGAAGCAAGCCCCAGGGGGCTGAGCAGCTACTGAGACCACTGTAGATTGCTTTAAAAAAATTTTTTTTAATGTTTATTTATTTTTGAGAGAGACAGAGGCAGAATGCGAGTGGGTTAGGGGCAGAGAGAGAGGGAGACACAGAATCCGAAGCGGGCTCCGGGCTCTGGGCTGTCAGCACAGAGCCCGACGCGGGGCTCGAACTCGCAGACCGTGAGATCGTGACCTGAGCCGAAGTCGGACATGCAACCGACTGAGCCACCCAGGCGCCCCTCTTTCAAAAATTCTTTAAGTTTATTTATTTATTTTGAGAGAGACAGAGAGAACATGAGTGGAGGAGGAGCAGAGAGAGAGGGAGACAGAGAATCCCATGCAGGGCCCGCACCGTCAACACAGAGCCTGATGCAGGGCTCGAACTCACAAAACCATGAGATCATGACCTGAGCTGAAACCGAGAGCTGGACACTTAGCCAACTGAGCCACCCGGGTGTCCTGAGACTGCTGTAGAGTTTAACTCAACTACACTATGAGCCATTTCCACTCAACTACACAGATTCTAGGGATACTAGGTAAAGACAGTGAACTCCAAACACACTGCTAAAGCCCAGAAAACTAACATGGGGCTCAAGGGCAGCTGGTTTACCCTCCTGGCTTGGCCAGCTCCCTGCTGAGGGAACTCCCAGGCACGGGGGTTGGGGTAGAGCAGACAGGCACCATCCAGGGCTGCCTGGAAACTTGCAGGCAGGGGATGCTGTTCACTTCTGGGGTGATGCTAAACATCTCCTGAGTGGTGGCGGAGCTCTGGCCAAAAGCAGGTTAGGACGGGACAAGAAGTTCATGCAAACTGACCTGGGGGGTGGGTGGCCAAGCACCTTCCCTCCTGCCCCCACTTGCCATTTTCAAATCCCAGTGGCTGCTTTTCCCACGGATGATTTAACATCTCCTGATCCTGACACCCCAGTGCCTCCTGCCTCCCAGCCCCATCGAGCACCTAAGACTTCCCATCAGCTGCTTCTACAGGGACCTCTTGTTTGTTCACTGTTCTGAAAGTACATTGGCCTGTTGGCTGAGGCTGGAGTTAGGGGGGAAAGGAGCGAGGGTTCTCATGTTCACACGCAGCAGGGTTTATTTTCCGTGTTTGCACAATAGCAGAGACCACTATTATCTTGTGGAAAGGGAGGCTTGATACGCTGGTCACAGCCCTCCCGACCTCCTGGTTCTGCAAAAAGCATTCAGCCGCCAACTGCCCCAGATGAAGACAGACGTGTGTGACGGTTGCCCCTTTGCTGCCTCTGGCTGCTATTCTGCATTGAGACCCCCAAGAAGGAATAAGCCCAGGCAACTGGGAGGTAGGAAAAAGTCACTTCGTGAGGGCTCGGTGACCTTTCAAATCCGAAGGGCTTCCGACTCTGGAGCGAAGAGATGGAAATGGACATTGCTTTATGTTGAGTGCCTACTCTGTGCCAGGCCCAGTTTGCACCCATTACTTCATATCACACTCAGGTTGAGCCTGAGAGGTAGGTCACTATTACATCCATTTGAAAGAGGGGAAACTGTTACAAAAAGGCAAAATGACCTTCCCAGATGGTTAAAGGCCATGTTGGGGGCGGGGAAGGAAAGAACTAGGAGACAAGAGAGAAGGAAGAAGACATATTTAGAGGGGCGTGTAAGAAGGTAGGTCTTGAGAGGTAGCTCACACATTCCCAAGCCAAAGGACAGGGCAAGATAGTGCTGAGAGATTTCAACAACAAGAAAGGCTGGCTTTAGGGGCACCCGGCTGGCTCAGAGGAGCACGTGACTCGTGATCTCGAAGTTGTGACTTCGAGCCCCACGTTGGGTGTAGAGATGACTTAAATATAAAATCTTTTAAAAAATTCATTGTTTATAAAAAGAAAGCCTGGCTTTAGCCCACCCAAGCAGTGCTAGGATCCAAAAGGGCCTTTCGTTAAACTGGCCAACGGATATTGCCATACATTAACAAAGCCTCCTTTCTCAAAACTCTCTGGGTGTCAGTGAGGGCTGGCAGATGTCTTAGGACAGGTGCAGTGTAAGCAGAAAGGTTTTCTAAAAGATTCATCCAGCCTTAATCCAAATCCACGAATCAAATACTTTGCTGCAGGCCACTAACTGTAGGAAGTACAGAGGGCCTGGAGTCAGAGACACGTAGGTGGTTGTTAGAGGAAACTTCCAGTAAGTATAACTTGGATTTTTCTCCATTGCCTTTGACAGAGGCCAGTGCTCAAAAACATTTAGGAGTGTCAAGGAAACGCAAATCAAAACCACACTGAGATACCACTTGATTCTCACTGGGATGGTTAGTGGGATACTAGAATCAAAAAGTCAGATCATAAGAGTCGGCAAGGATGCAGAGAAATGGGAACTCTCCTACATACACTTCTGGTGGGAATGGAAAACGGTGCGGCTCTTTTCGGAAACTGTCCAGTAGGTCCTCAAAAGGGTAAACGTGGTTACCATACGGCCAGGCAATTCCACTCCTAGGTATATACCCAAGGAAAACAAAAACATATGGCCACATGGTACATGCATGTTTAGAGCAGCATTATTAATAAAAGCCACAAGCTGGAAACAACCCAAATGCCCATCGGCCACTGAATGGACAAACAATATGTGGTATATCCATACGGTGGAATATTATTAGGCCATGAAAAGCTATGAAGCACTGATACATGCTACGACATGGGTGAGCCCTGAGGATAGCACACTAAGTGAAAGAAGTCAGGTCGCAAAAGACCATGATATTCTATGATCCCATTAATATGAAAGGTTAATTAGCATAGGGAAATCTATCAAGAAAAAAACAAGTAGACTAGTAGCTGCCTAGGGCTGAGGCGACTAGGGGTAAAGGGAGGTGAGAGTCAAGAGCATGGGGCTTCTTTTGGGGGATGATGAAAATCTTCTAAAATTGATGTGGTGGTGGTTTCCACGTAACAGTGAGGATACTGAAAACCACTGAATTGTACACTTTAAGTGGGTGAATTATATGGGATGTGAACTACATCTCAATAAAGCTGTTAAAAAAAAACACACTAGGAGTGGGAGGAGGAGGGAAAAAGAGGAAGCCATTTTAGCTCATGATGCCATCAAAATCTACTGCAGGCTTCTTGGCCACTAGGCCTCTGTTACCATGGAGACTGCCTCAGAGTGAATACTGCTTGTCAAATGGGGATAATAATGCTTGCCCTACATATCTCACAGGATTGCTGTGGGTCTCCAATGAGACAATAGATGTGAAGGCACATTTAAAAGCTAAATACGCTACACAAAAACAAGGCATTGTTGTTATTAAGATGGCTCCTGTTGAATACCAATAGCACGCATGCCATGATTGGCTGCAATCACGCTACACACAGCCACACAACTGGGTGCTTACTCAGAGGGTCATATGCAAAAATGATAAGGATTGCTAAGTTAGGGTGGTGGGCTTGTGGATGTTACGAGTTCCCCATGTATCACTGGCCTTTTTAAGAAGAAAAAGATTAAGAAGATGGCTGTTCTCATCTAAAATCAGAAGGGATGGGTCTGATAGAGGGGCCTACATTTAAATTCTCGGCCCGGAAAGAAAATCGGGTAAAGACCCTCTCTCTCTCACCCCTTACTCTGCCCTCTGCCCAGAAATCTTCTCCTGAGACACCAATTCGGAGACTGCTTGTGGGGAAGCACCAACCACATGAGTCCCTCCAATCTTGGCAAATGATGGACTGACTCTTACTCCTGAGAGGAGGGTCCAAGAGCAAGTTGGAATTGAAATAATAACGTCACGGATCATCCTTCCCCAGATCCAACCATACCCACGAGGCTCCCTCAACATGACCTGCACTATTAGCCAGTGACTGAAATGGAATAAAGTGCCATTGATCCACAGAAGATTCTGGTAATACAATTTTGCTCCAATTCAGTTGTTTTGGAAAGCAAAACAGTTCCAACTAGTTCACGAGGTGTTTTCATTCTCCCTGCTGATTCAGTAGGAATGAAAGGAGTACTTGTGTTGGTTGTGGGGGCCCAGTAAGTTGCTGTGGCTCGCTTTTGATTTGGGTTTGTGGGCTGGATCAGGGCTATGTTACAGCCTCCCTGGGACCTAGGTACTTTTGCTTTTGTGGGTCCGTCTCCCCGTTAAAAAATATTGAAAATTATATTTTCTTTATTTTGTTTAAAGGTTTATTTTGAGAGAGAGCGCTAGTGGGGGAAGGGCAGAGAAAGAGGGAGAGAGAGAATCCCAAGCAGGCCCTGCACTGTCAGCATGGAGCCCGACACGGGGGTCAAGCTCACGAATCGTGAGATCATGACCTGAGCTGAAATCAAGAGTCAAATGCTTAACTGACTGAGCCACCCAGGCGCCCCTTCTTTATTTTAATTATATCTAATGACTGCATTGGTATAAAGACAAATATATTTATATTATATGGGAAAACTTTTTCTTGACCTAAAAGCTTATCATGTTTCTACGGATTTGAAAAGAAATGCTAATATTTTACTGAAACCCTGAAAGTCCTATGGGCCACAGGCGTTGTGCCTATTGTGCCTGATGGAGAAGTCAGCCCTAGCAGAATAGTCTGGAACACTATGGAATGGAAAGTACTGAAAGAGGGGCGAGGGCTCCTGTAGACAGCCACATAGGAATGCCCTGAATCCCAGGCTTCCTCAAACAAGAGCACAGGTTCGGGTTTCAGGAGTAAAATGGCCTTTCTCAAGGTGCAGCTTCTCCAGAGGAGGAAGAATTTGGCACCCGCACTCCAGGACTGGGCTCTGAGTGGAGGCTTCTAGCTCTGGGGCCTTCTCTGGAGCCCAATCCTATCACTAAACGCCAACCATGGTTGTAGGGACAGCAAAGTTCAGGTATCACAGAAAAGGTGACTCTGTCCTCATGGTCTGTTCTTGTGGCTGCTGAAGCCTCCAAGGCTCTCAAGTCATCGGCCCCCCTGCTCTTCCCTGCCTCCTCGCTCCCAACGTCACCTCCGAGTCATTCCCCCGGCCCCAAAGCCCTTCCCTCTGCCTTTCCAAATCTCAGTTACGTGTCAGAGGCTTAGCTCCCACCACCACGGGGAAGCCTGTCCTGGCCACTGGAGTCCAGGATAAACCGCTCTGGTACTTAGAGTTTATACCCCTGGCTCAGCCCCTGTTCTCTAGATGACCGTGTGTCCCGTGGTGTCCTCGACTGTCGGCAACCTGAGACACGGATCTTGTTTTCTCCCTCTTCTGTACCCCTCACAGCACTCGGCGCACATCTCAGCACACACTCAACTTTGCTGTATCGTACAATGGCTTGAACCCAGGACTGAAAGTACTCACAATGTGTCTCGCAGCAAAGACCCCGTCGACGATGGCACAACAGAAGGCCGCAATCACCCCAAAGCTGATAAAGACGATGGAGGCCACCAGCTGCGAAGGTGGGGGGGGAACAAAAGTGTCTGTTAGCCTTCCACTCTTGCTGCTTCTGGAGACTAGATGGTCCCCAAGAGAATGCCAGCCAATGCAGAACTCTGGCTGGCCACCCCATGAGGGTGCTTTCTTCAATCATCCAGGATGAGTGGGAGCCGAGGGAGGCAGGGAAGGGGCCACTGAAGCACGTTCCCCATGTTCAGGGCAAGCTAAGAAACTCATTCAGTGAGTCTGTCAACACCAAATGAACATCCAGCCTATTGTCCAAGGAGGAACGCGTGTGGCTCTTCCAGGCTCAGACTCAGAAAGATGTCGGAACTTTGACATCATGCGGTCCAACCCCCCATTTTATTTACTGGTGGATTGGAGGCTCAAGGAGGGGAAGTGGTGTGCCCGGGGTCACCATCCGGTCTGATGCCCACCAACTCCTAGTCCAGTGTTCTTCTCAACCCCTCGCAGTGGGCACTGATGAAGACAGGGATGGTTCTGAGGCCCCACACAACCCTACGTGGCCTTCTGCATTGTTGAAGAAAGAACAGTCAACTTAGTAAGATGTAAATACCAAAGACAAATACCAAAGTAAATACCAAAGACATTTGACAAGGGTTGAAGTCTCTGGAACTGATCAACTAACTCTGCATAATATATACAAAAAGTTTTCTTTTTTCTTTTTAGTATTTATTTATTTTTTCTTAAAAATTTTTCAAATGCTTATTTCTTTTTGAGAGAGGGAGAGACAGAGTGCGAGCGGGGGAGGGGCAGGGAGAGAGAGGGAGACACAGAATCTGAAGTGGGCTCCAGGCTCTGGGCCATCAGCACACAGCCCGACCCAGGGCTTGAATTCACAAATCTGGAGAGCATGACCTGAGCCAAAGTCGGACGCTGAACCGACTGAGCCACCCAGGCACCCCCCAAAATTTTTAAGTAAGAAAATGTTTGCTTGAACCAGACCGCCCTATACTCAACATGTTATATGATGAGTATATATGCATATGTATATGCGTATATATGTATATGAGTGTATATATAAATGTTATATCATGTTATATGATCATGTTAAATGACAAGTTTTCCTAATAATTCGTCTTCCACTACAAGGGTGATACTACAACCCAATGCGGGGGAAGGTGCTTACAGGGGCAGGGGCAGGCGCTGCCTAAGCCTACCGTCTGCCCGTGTTGACCCTCAGAACTAGATGGAATCAGTGTTTTGCTTTCTTCAGGTGTTTGGGGGCAAAGAGGGGGGAAATAGCATGGCATTAAACTGCTCTCCCGGGCAAAATCAAATCAAAGTCAAGGCCACCCTAAGGTTCTCCCTCCTCTACAGGCCAGGAGGAAATACTCATCTCCTTCAGGAGTTGTTCAGAAGCCTCTCCCCATAAATCTCACTTCACAGCGCTACAGAGAATTGGTAAATAATGGATGAACGATGTCATGAAATTGGCATTATCAGCTATGCTATGATCAGCTCTACAATTAAAACTCTCGCGTTATTTTGAATAATGTAAGCCCCAAGTGCAAACACAACTGGCAGGGGAGGCGGGGAGTCCAGGTGAAATGGAAGAAGAGAACTATGATCTCTCCCTTGAGGGCGATTCATATGAGAACATATGGTTAGAGTTCTCTGTCCCTGGAGCTACGACGTTATCTGATTAAACTTGCTGTTAAATAGACCCCATTATCAAAGTCTAGATGCCACAGAGGCTTGTACTGGGGGAGCCTAATCAGTCCACCATCTGACCACTCACCAGGCATCTTGATTTACAAGCCAATAAATCTACAATATGCTTGCAATTCGGTCCATACCAGGAAACCCAACAGCTTGCCCTTGTGGCCCCTGTTAGGACATAGAACTTTCTAAGTTTTACCTCCTGTTACATGTTCCTTCTTCCTTTGAACATTACAACACACTTAGCTTTGAAGTATGAGTCGTGGGAATACTTTAGGTTGGCTTCATAATTTTGTCTTTTGTGTGCCCCAAGTGTGACTTGTCCTCTTGATCTAAGTCTCCTAGATTGTAATACCCTAAAAGGCAGGAGCCCTCTGCAAAAACCTTCCCCAAAGGTTATGCATATGAGAGGGAGGAGGAGAGCAAAGGGCAAGATCCAGAATATTCTATCTCTTTCACTTAAGGAGACCAACCAACTAGGGCACTGAGGGAGCATCGGGCAAGATGAGAACAAGTCCCATACCACAGGGTCACTTTCGAACAAGTTCCCTGGAGGCTGAGGAGAAAAGGCAAAGGAGCAGTTACTTTTGTGGCCCAATGTGGGCAACCTTAAGAAGTGTGTTATTTAATTCATAAATATATTCAGCTTTTTCAGACAAAGAGTGTAATTCTATAGCGATGCAGACTTACCATCTGCCGTTTGTTCTCGACAAGGTTTGATCCGATGATTCCAAGGAACGATCCAAAGCCGAGCTGCAAAGCAACATGGCAAACATAGCATGTGGGAAGGTGGCCAGCCTGGCCACACGATCATTGCAGCTCCTGGATATGATTCAGGACAACGGAAAAGAACTGGGGTATAGATGCTAAAGCCACATGCAACTGTTACACAGATACAAGGTGTTCAATAAAAGTGCTTCCCCCACTATTTGCAAATTTTTTCCTCATAGAAATAAATCATACCTAAAAGCTACAAGTAAAGGTCAACCAGAGCGTTTCAGAGCCTGCCTATCTCAATGTCAATATCCATTACCTAGCGCGTGACTGGTGAGTCAGTAAGAGACATGTAACGGTGAAAAGCACACATTATATTCTGATCTGAATCTTTTTTTTTTTTGAAA
This sequence comes from Neofelis nebulosa, assembly GCF_028018385.1. NCBI lineage: Eukaryota > Metazoa > Chordata > Mammalia > Carnivora > Felidae > Neofelis > Neofelis nebulosa. Next base: position 98,742,333 of record NC_080800.1, read on the forward strand.
AGAGGCCTTCTACTCTGATGCATGGATTACAAAATGAAGATTTGAAATAGCAATTTTCGATGCATCCGGCACACTAATCAAACCCAGGAAGTACTTTAGAAATCAGCAAGCACCTTAACCTAGACTTAAAAAAAAAACAAAAAAACCCTATTTTTTGAAAGCTTGTATTTGTGGCTGACCCACTGCAATTTATGTTAGCACTTATTCACCTCTTCTTCCATCTCTGCTTCATTTATGGACAGAAAGCATTCATTAGAGGGTGAACAGAAATGGCAGCGTAAAACCCTGCGAAACAATTTCCCTGTCTAAGTGGATAGGATGATGGCTCAGTGTAGCGGGTCCCACTTTCCTCTCACTTCTGCCATTAGCGGACTGAGGTGGCCCGTCTCAGCTGAACACGATCACTAACGAAGGCTGTCGATAGGGGTAAAAACGGAAGAAAGTAAAGAGTGGTGAGCATGGGCCAATAAATCTTAACACAAGCTCAGCAATGTAGCTGCGAGTCTCTTAACCTCACTAATGGTCCCGGTTTCCATCTGCAGCCTTACCATGGCTAACAGGGGCATCTATTTCAGTCTGAGGCCCCCCCAAGCCTTACACCTGTGGTTGGAAATCTAATGGCCTGGAGGGCGAGGCAGGAATGTGGTGGACTGCATGGGGGGGCTGGGTCACTGTCTCAGAAACCCAAGGATGAAAGGGAATGAAGGGAAGGAATGAATACAAGTTTCCAAGGACTCATTCTTCAGGGCCACTCAGCCAGCAACCCCTCTTGGGAAACAGAAGCCGAAGTGTATGAAGAGTATATCGAAAAAAAAAAAAAAATTAAAAAAAAAAAAAAGGGGCGCCTGGGTGGCGCAGTTGGTTAAGCGGCCGACTTCAGCCAGGTCACGATCTCGCGTCTGTGAGTTCGAGCCCCGCATCGGGCTCTGTGCTGACAGCTCGGAGCCTGGAGCCTGTTTCCAATTCTGTGTCTCCCTCTCTCTCTGCCCCTCCCCCGTTCATGCTCTGTGTCTCTCTGTCCCAAAAATAAATAAAAAACATTGAAAAAAAAAATTTGAAGAGTATATCATGTGCCATCCAAGACTCTACTGAGAACATCCTCACTCAACAGGTAAACTATGCCCATCTCCCACCTGTTCTTATTTGTTTGTTTGTTTGTTTGTTTGTTTGTTTGTTTAGAGAGGGAGAGAGTGGGGGAGAGGCAGAGAGAGAAACTCTCAAGCAGGCTCCTCATGGTCAGCACAGAGCCCGATGCGGGGCTGGATCTCACAAACCACCGTGAGATCATGACCTGAGCCGAAATCAAGAGTTGGACGCTTAACTGACTGAGCCACCCAGGTGCCCCAACACCTGCTCTTAGTTTAAATGTAATTGAAATGTGTTGTTTTATACAGTATACTGATTAAAACCTGGTTCTCACACCAGCCTGGCTTCCTGCCCCAGCTCTTCCACCTTTGTTTGTGGGATCTTGAACAAACTGATTGGCTTCTCTAAACCTCAGTCTCCGAATCTGGAAAATGGGGACTAGAGTGGTGGCTATCTCGTAGGGCTTTTGCAAGCACAAACCAGGATGATACATTGAAAGAACTTAGCACAGTGCTTGGCACACAGTCAGTACTCAGGAAATATTAATTATTGTTCTAGTGATTATTACCATTAAAAACTTTTTTTAATGTTTATTTATTTTTGAGAAAGAGAGAGAGACAGAGCACGAGCCAGGGAGGCAGAGAGAGGGAGACCTGGAATCCCAAGCAGGCTCCAGGCTCTGAGCTATCAGCACAGAGCCCAACACGGGGCTCCATCTCACGAGCTGTGAGATCATGACCTGAGTCGAAGTTGGACGCTTAACTGACTGAGCCACCCAGGCGCCCCTGATTAGTATCATTTTTGAAGACATTTAGTTTCTGAGCAACTCTAACCCAATTTGAGCTGGAAAATCTTATCATTGCTTGCTGTATTTCATAACACAGCTTCATGTTTTCTCTTATCCACACCTCCAATATATTCCACAGCTTTTATTTTTTAGGAAGAATTCCATGAATAGTTTGTGTTCATGGCACTCTGGACCACTTGTGGAGACTGTGAGAAAATCAGAGGCAGTCTCTTACATGGAAAATAAGTCCTTTGAGCAGCTTATCAGTTTCCACAGATATTCACTTAATGGTCTCCTGGACCCCAACAGCAGTCTTGACCTTCAGACAGGAAGCAAAAAACCTCGTCATTCCTGGCACTCTCAAATAACTCTGATGGTAGTGGCCAGGAAGAGGTGGGCTGAAGCCTTATGGAATTGACTGGAAAGACAAGGCACTTGGGACTGAAGTCCCAGGTTAGACAGTTACTTTATCCAGTTCCCTCCTTTCCTTTCCATTCCATTCTAATCCACTCCGATTCATTCAACTTTCCAATATTCACTAAGCACTTGTGCCAGATAAACAGGATGTGGTCCCTGCCCTCCAGGGGCTCCTAGTCCAGTGAAGGAGAGACAAACTGTGGGTTAAGGACCGCAGGCAACATATAAACGTAGTGCTACAGGAGAACAGAATCATTCATTTTGTATTATATCCTTGGCTCTGCTATTTTTAAACTGTGTGACCTTGGGCTAGCTCCTCAACCACTCTGTGCTTCAGGTACCTCACTTATAAAATGCAAACCATGATGGTAACTACCACACAGGGCTGCTGTGAGGATTAAATGAGATAAAGTATGTAGTGTGACTTCTACTAGGTATATACCCAAAGAAAACAAAAACACTAATTCAAAAAGATACACGCACCCCTCCATTTATTGCAGCATGATTTACAATAGCCAAGATATGGAGGCAATCTAGGTGTCCCCTGATAGACGAAGAGATAAGGGAAGATGTGGTATGTATACGCAGCCATAAAAGGGTGAGATCTTGCCATTTGTGACAACCTGGACGGACCTAGAGGGTGTTATGCTAAGTGAAGTAAGTCAGAGAAAGACAGATACCATATGATTTCATCATATGCAAAATCTGAAAAACAGAACACATGAATAAACACACAAAAAGCAGGGTCAGACCTATAGATACAGAAAACAAACTGATGGTTCCCAGAGGGAAGGGGGTGTGTGTGTGTGTGTGTGGAGGATGAGCAAAATAGGTGAAGGGGAGTGAGAGACACAGGCTTCCAGTTATGGAATGAATAAATCATGGGAACAAAATGCACAGCGTAGGGAATACAGTCAATAATATTATAATAACGTTGTACGGTGACAGATGGTAGCTATACTCGTGGTGAGCACAGCACAATGGTTGAATCACTATGTCATACACCTGAAACTAGCACAGCATTGTGTCAACTATACTCAAATAAAAGAAAACCTTTTTTAACAAAGGTAGGACGCTAAATAAATGTTAAGTCTAAGATTTCACAGAGGAGGAGACATTTTAACATGGGGTCAAAGATAGGTAGAGATCACCAGGCAGGGAACTACTGTCTTTTGAGTCATGCTGGAAGAATTCACTCACCTGGATGACAGGCTGATGAACGCACCAGTGTTGCAAAAACTACCGTACATTTGAAAAGCATTTTAACTTAAAGCAACATGTGCCCTCCATTTTGGTCGCAGTAACGCTATGGAGTTCGGTGGAGCTGATACGATTCCCATTCGATAGATAGGAAAATGGTGGCCTAGAGAATTGTATGGACTCATCCCCTCTTATAGCAAGTTACGTCAGTAACTTGCCAGGAGTCCACAGGTGCCCTGACCAACAGCTGGTGTTCTTTCAGCCACACTGTGCTGCATTTGTGGTGTGTCAGTAGAATAGTGACTTTCGTCACTTCCCCTCCCTCTCCAGGAAAGAGGTTTCCTGCAAGGATGGAGTGAAAAATCCTATCTGAGGAAGAGCTGAGGGGTTGAAAATAAAAAGGGGAAAATCAACAGAATTTCCTGAAAGTGGGCAGCTACTTCTAATCGACTGTTTACTCTCCTGAGACCCCAGAAAGGTAAGCTCTTTGGCTATCCCTCGAGAACTGCAGGGAATCATGGCAAGTGTAGGCCTTTGGACCTCCATCTTGATTCCCCATTACCTGAATAAATAACCAATTTGCTTTGATTTGGCTGCCCTCCACTCGTTGAAGGAAAACACAAATCGTTAGACATCAAAGTCAGATTTAACGGCTCTTTTTGGACTAGGCCGATTCCCATTCACTGCACCGAGGCTCAGAAGGATTAGTCGTTCAATACATGTTAATTGGACATTACTCTGTGGCAGGCACCGTGCTACATCTGTGATTTGGAGGCCAGAAGTAGGGGCGGGGGATATGATACTACAACCAATGAGACTCACCCTCAAGGAGCTATAATTAGGTAAACTGGTCCACAATTCCTTCCCATAAACCTGAAATCCACAAAGCTCTTAAAAACGAAAGGTTGTTTTTTTTTCGTAACTAACTTGGTGGCAAAACCTTGAACTGATGTGAGATTATTTTACAATCTTTATCCACTTAGTATAAAAACTCAGTTTATTAGAGGAATATGAAAGTACTTGATTATGGGGTTTTTCTCAACCCCCCTGGGATGTTAGATAATATAATATATGCACTGTATTATCCTTCTAATATAAAAAAGAAATCTAGGGGCACCTGGATGGCTCAGTCCATTGAGCATCTGACTTCGGCTCAGGTCATGATCTCACGGTTCATGGGTTCGAGCCCCACATCGGGCTCGCTGCTGTCAGCCTGTCAGTGCAAGGCCCGCTTCGGATCCTCTGTCCCCCTCTCTCTGCCCCTCCCTCACTTGTGCTCTCCATCGCCAAAAAATAAATATTAAAAAAAGAGGGGCGCCTGGGTGGCTCAGTCGGCTGAGCATCCGACTTCAGCTCAGGTCATGATCTCTCAGTGTGTGAGTTCGAGCCCCGCGTAGGGTTCTATGCTGACGGCTCAGAGCCTGGAGCCTGCTTCGGATTCTGTGTCTCCCCCCCCCCGCACCCCTCCCCTGTTTACGCTCTGTGTCTCTCTGTCTCTCAATAATAAATAAATGTTAAAATTTTTTTAAAAAAATATTTAAAAAAAGGAAAGAAATCTAAATTCTCCAACACATCTGGCCCAAGGATTCAGATAAGGGATCGGGGACCTGTAAAAACAAAACTAAATGAGAATATGGCCCTACAGATGCCACAAAGCAGGATGTATTTTCCAGGAACCATGAGTAGGAGAAATCTATGGCGGGGAGTTCAAAGATGGCAGACGCCACTGTGGACTCCCCGCGGTTGAAAAATGTCCTGCCTTGTCTTTAAGTTGGGATAGAACAGAGCATTTGGATAAACAGAGAGGAAATGCAGGGAGGACATTCCAGACCAGGGGGAACAATGAAAATGACAGCAGCAAGGCAGAAAAATCCAAGTTGCGTTCAGGGCCATGAACTGACAGTTTTGGCAAAAGAGGGGGGAATGGGAGACCAGACCAAAGGCATGTTTGGAGTGCTGTGAATGACAAAACTAAGGAGGGAACAGGGAGCCAATGAAGGTTAGAACTTTACGGCATTACAAGTCTTATTTAGCAAATCCAGATTCAAGACCCATCTTTGAAATGTACCTTAGGGGTAGGAACTTTATTTTAGAATGATTTTATATTTTAGAGACATTTTCAACAAGAGGTGGACAAATTTCTCCCTAATTCACAATAAACTACAAACTTCTACCATCCAGAGCTCAGTATGTTTCCTTAGCATGCTTTAGTCTAAACTTTGTTGGATTTATCAAGAGTCTTTACATGTGAAGCTGAAGCCACATCTGCCTAAAGAAAGTTTCTGGGCCATTATTTTGAATGATCCCTGCTGTCTCAGTTTCCTACTATCCCACGGTAACTCTGATATAATTTTTCCATTAACTCACACACACACACACCCCCACCTTGTGAACGGGGCTGAAACTCCTCTTTTTTTTCTCCTAAAGAAAACCCAGGCTGGCATGGGTCTTAGCAGTACAACAACTGGGGAGAGGGTACAAGAATGAAAGATTTCCATGCTGATCAGGTGGCCAACCCCATCTTGTGGGTTGCTTGGGAAACACATTTAAAGGCTTCATTCTCCCGGATCGAAGGTTAAAGTGTTACAGACAAGGAGCGCGCTCTCTCCCCTGCCCTTTTCAGCTTTATACAACAAGTGAGCCTCTTGCCTTTTTTAGGCCTCCGGTGTAGGAAGCTCACTGAACTCTTCTGGAATGGAATGTCTGGAACATTCGTGGATAGTAAAAATCCTAAACCAGTTTGTCTTTCTTCACCGATTTTAAGTTTTTAAAAAAACTGCGCCGTTCCGCTTGGACAGATTAGCACCTTTAAAGATGCATACATGCGTGTGTGTGTCTTAGGATGCTGGCACCACATTCTAGCTCAGATCAAGTAGCTCATGACCTATTATAATGCACCTTGCTGTACAAGGGCACCTCGCTTGGCAAAATGAATATGCCCCAGGAAAGTTTCATGTGAGTTTGAGCTGTACAAATGTAATTATATTTTAAAATGCCCGAGTCTCTATATTTAAGTGAGTTGTATGTATAATAAGCCTTCTTTTAATGTAATAACTGCGCCCTAATTTGTCTGTTTTGAAATTTTGAATTCTCATTTATTGTTAAAGCATTTAACCCGCAGAGCTAACCCCAAAACATCAGAGTTCCAAGTAGCCTGAAATTTTTCACATTGCTATACACTGATCATTTATATTCAGAGTGACCAATTTGCCAGTATGGAATCTTAAAATGCCTGGGTTTATTGCTGAGCATATTTTATTTATTGGGTTTTAGTCCTCCAAGTGGTTGCCGGTTCATTTGAATGAGGCTCCCCTGGGGTAGTTAGTAAAATGCAGATTCAATTTGTATTACTTTTCCAATCAAAATTAACTCATCAAAAGGAAATTCAGGTTCCTGGGCCATACCGAACCTACCAAACCAGAATCTCTGGGGGTAGGGACCTGACGTCTGCATTTCCCACAGCTTCATCTGGTCATTCTTCTGCACACCAAAGTAGGGAAACCACTGGCTTAGAGTTTATACAGTACCTACCTCTCTAATAACCAAACGGGTCAATGAGCGAAAGCATCCCACCCCCGGATAAATCTGGATTGTCAGGCACACGCTGTTTCAGAGGCCTGAGTCGTCACCGTATTTGTTACAACATGATTTGACCTCTAAACCCAAATGGATTTTTCTGCCTTTCGATCTGCAATCTTCCCCATTCTCTTTCTATAATTAAAACCCATTTTAAAGAAACAAATCTACAGGAACTCTAAGAGCACATTTTTAAAGGGTAAACCATGGGGCACACTGTCTGTTAGGGATGGTTCTCCTCTTAACATTCCCATATTAGCTTTTAGTGAAACACACACACACACACACACACACACACACACACACACACACAGAGGCACGCACCCCTTCAACTACCCGAGCTTGCTGAACATCAGGTACTCGAATACCAACAATCATGCGCCCTCCTTCCTTTGTTAATGCATTCCAACCTAGCCACCCACAGGCAGCTATTCTACAGAGCAGGTTCATAGCCACTGTTCTAGAATAGGAGTTCCTACTCTTAAATGACAGGGAAAATACCTTTTCCTCACCCATGGGGAGTCTGACTCTTGGCTTTGAGCATCTGTTCATCCGTCAGAAATATTTTACAAAACGCAGCTACCTGAAGCACACAAAGTCACACAGACCCTATAAATTGCTTTTCCAAGCCACCAAAATGCAATCTTACCTCCCCCTTCCTCCTCGCCCCCCTCGCTTGTGCTTAAAAATAAAACCCAATTCTGCTGACAACTGGTTTTCTTGCCTCACCACAGGAAGTGGACCGGGCGAGTTCTCACATCACACATTTAACAGAGGGACACCTGCCCTTGGTTGGAGGGAGCCCTGCCTGCCCAAGAGTGGCGAAGGAACTTCCCAGGCAGCCTGTGGGAGGTGGGAGGCACGTCTGGCGCCAGCCAGCTAGGGCTATTGAGGAGGCTGACTGTGGAATCCGTGGCCTAGGCAACCCTCGTCAGGCTTGGTCACTCGCAGCAGCTTGGGCTTGTCAAAGACATCCATCTTTAATCCTTTCCTCTCCCTTGACTTCTCTCTCCAACCCCACCTCTTCAAAAAAAGAAAAAAGAAAAACAACAACAACACAAACACATCTGACCTCTTTGCTGTACTAACTGTACATAAAAGAACCATCCTAAACTTCCAAACTTCCTCCCTGTTCTCTACAATCACTTACAATTGACAAGTTATATAATTGATGGTGAAAATATGACCCTACCTCTAGGGTTAGGCTTTTGGGATCAGCAGCCGTGTGTGTGTCGATCCAAATGAGGCTCATGTTTGTTTTTGTTTCTCTTTCCTCTTCTTTTCCCCAGATTTATTGAAGTATAAATGACAAAAGAAATTGTATCTATGTCATGTATACGACACGATGATTTGCTATAAAGTGAGGCTTTGTATGTCAAGAGTTCGGTGGTTTCCAGAACGGATCCCACGCACCCTGGTGATGGATACAACAATCCACTGATGTACACTAAGAAACTATTCGAACTCTTTTTTCCTATTTACTGTTTATCTAAACTAGTAAGAGAAATTAAGCGGTACAAATATTCAATAAACAGACTGTCACTGGCGCCCTCCCCCGGTGTGAATGTCAGATAACAAGGTCAGCCGTCTTGCAGGGAGGAAAAGGCAAGATCCCAGCAGCAACCAGTTGATGGCGGGGCTTTTGACGTGTGCCCGGACTGCGTTATCTAGCTTTAACTAAACTGGTCCCTATCAAATGGACAGGTGGTTTGGAAAGGCTCCTGTTGAGAAACCGCAAATTGAAGATGACCCTAATAATGTAAGTAAGCAGAAGCGAGCCACAAGAAAATGGCACAGTTGACACTTGTCTCGGGATGAGCTTTTTGTCAGCTACGCAGTGGGATCGACATTAAAAAAACAATGACGCCACGCTGTATGGTGACAGATGGCAGCTACGCTTGCGGTGAACACAGCATAACATGGAGAGATGTGGACTCACTATGTCGTACACCAGAAAGTAGTGTGATATTGTGTGTCGACTCTACCCCAATTTGAAAATTTCCAAAAATGATGCCCACGGTAACCTAATTGTACCTGATAAGTCAGCCAAAACTGTTCAAAATGATCTAGCGGGCTACTTGAAATAAGGGTTCATAGCCACTACCTTTAATGACCGACTTCACACGAAGTGGATGTCATTCTTTGAAGTTAGCATGAGGATAATAAAAGTTATTTCTTTTGAATCTAATTCTTGAATTTCCATGTCTGTATGTTTTAGGAACATGTATAAAACCTGTAAATGGATAAATATACCTATCTTAGAAGTAAATGTTCCACATGTGTTTCCTGGTAGGAATGCAGGCTCACTTTGGAGGTCAGCAGTGACGGTCAGAGTGTCAAGCCGTCGTCAGGTTTCAGGTAGGGTCAGGTGACGCCTGTTATACGTGGGAAAGCAGGTGCCCAGAGAGAAAGGGACCTTAGCCTAAAGCTAACCCTGCTGGTTGGTGACACCTCGTAGACCAGAAAATCACGGGCTTAAAGGGCGAGGTGACTTGCTCAGCAGCACACTGCTAATTAGGGACACAGCTGGGATTCCTCTGACTCTCAGTCCAGTGCTCTTCTTAACGGGCCCAGAGTTTCCTCTCTGTACACATACAGAGAAATATACAGGAGGAAACCTGAGCAAACACTGGAAACTCAGACAATCAAAAACCCTCTGAGTAGAACCCGAAAGACCGCAGCCAGCAAGCCCCTGAGACCTACCTAGGCCTTTTATACTTACAATAACTCCCGGGTAATAACCTCCGACGGTCACATTCTGGGTCCTGGTGGTTGCGGCAAGGCCCACCGTGAGAATCAACACCGACACAATAAGCAGAGTCACGGTGACATAGATGGAGTTTCGTTTCCTTCGATTGAAGGCTCCTGAAAGCACACAGAGAAACTGAAGTGGTTCATTTTGGCCGGAGAAGGGCATGGACTTACAGGGAAAAATCACTGGGAAGGTCTTCCTTTCCTACCCCAACTGGTAGCTGGGGTTATCTCTGGGGAGGGGAATTATGGGGAAGGGATGGAACTTCCGGTATTTTGCAATCATCAGGTGCCACGTTTACAAGAAGAAAATATATATATATATATATATATATATATATATATATATATATCCGGTTTGAAAATGAACAGATGGCATCTTAGCAGTTACATTAAAAAAAAAAAACCCACAACAAATTTTGTGCTTTTGCCATTCCATGAAAGATGTGTCGTACCCACTTAGTAGAGTGTTTTTTAAGGCCAAATTACAAGGCCTATGATAAATGGGAAGTGTACGCATGGAGGCATTAAATGAAAATATTTTAAAGCCAAAATGCAACTAAGAAGGGTTATTTTTTATAAGCCGGAGATATGAAATTTCATTTTCAGTGTAAATATCACAACCAAGCCAGGTACTGGGATTCTTTTTTTCACTTATTTCTGACATTTGCCACCTCGTGTATAAACTTTAAAATGGTGTGTTGGCAAGATTTGTCACATAACAAATGTGTGTAATAAAGTAAGTGTTTGGAGGCCATTAGTCCACAAAGATATGTATCGGGGGAGGTAGATGGGGAAGATTATAACTTACACACATTTAGGCCTATGTGAGGGTGACATAAATATTATAAATGACAAGAAACCCGTTCTCCTACTCAGTGCTTATCAGACACGATAGCGCAAACCAATATTTTTTTTTTTCCGAAAACAGGCTTATTAAGTCAGATAGAAAAATGGTATCGAGACTCGCTTTTGAATATAATTTTTTTGGAAAGGAATCGAGCACCGCTTCGCGCGCCGCCGTTGTTTCCCCAGCGAGGGGAAGGGACTCCCCACGGGGACCACCGGGGATGAGTTCTCACCTCTGCGTTCCGGGAAACCAAGCAAGTGGGGGGAATGGTAGGGGCGTCCAGTTCTCTAGTGAGAAGGATGAAGCGGCGGGGAGCCTTACGATGGGGGTCACCCACCCATGTGGCTTGGCTGGCGTTTAGGGGCCCAAAGAGGCCCCCAGAAGCCGCTCCCAGGACCCCACCGTCCCGGGAGGCCTCACTTCGGCCTCAGGGCAACAGCCGCCTCTGAAGCCGCCCAGACCGCACCACTGGGAGGGAGAGGAGCGGGGAGGAAGGATGGGGGAGGGAGGCGAGACAGGCAGCGAGACCCCGAGGCCAGGAGGGCAGAGGGCAGGGCTGTGGCCGGGCCCGCGCAGCCCCCAGAAGATCCGCCCTCCCGGGTGGACGGAGCGCGCCCCCCCCCGCCCCTCCCCCCCGGGTTCGCTCCACCGTCCATCTTGTCTTCCCCGGGGCCGTCCCCGCCGAGGGCTCCAAGGGAGGTGGGAGGGGCCGGCGGTCTCCCCTGACGTCAGCCTGGAAAGTGAGCGACGTGACTCATCAGGGTCATTTCTAATGCGATCCCGCTCTAAGACACATTGCAATGTAGAAGGGGCTGGAGCGCTTGTAGGCACCCCGATCTCGCCCTGGGAGGCGAGGCAGGGAGACTTGGGAGATGAAGGCTCCTCTCCAGTGGGGCCCGAGTCCAGCCTCCACGGGGAAGAGCATAAGGGACCACTGGGGACACCTGTGACATCAGGGCCCTTCGTGAGAGAGGGCTATTTGGGATGCAAATGGCGGGCTGACTGGTGGAAACACCGAGAGCAGAGCTGCGGACTGCGGGGGGGGGTGGGGGGGGCGGGTGAGGGGGGCAGGATTTATTTTCTGTTCGCCCGGAGGTTAGTTAGCCTCCGTCTGGATCTCGAGGGGTTCCTTTAAATGAGTGTCTAAACCAGGGTCCTTGAGTCTGTTGATAGATGCTTCCCGGTGAACCGAGGGGCTCTAACATAAACCTACCTGCCTCGCCTTCCATTCCGTCTGCCTTCTTGTCGCTCACCCCATCTGAGCCCTCCCCTGCCTCAAATTAGCAAAACACACTGAGGGAACATCTGGAGCCGCCAGCGGTATCTTTGTGACGCACGAAAAGTGTCTCAACACCTCACACAGAAAACATATAACTTTAGAGACTAAACTGAGGGAGTGTGTGTATGGTCTTTCTAATTTTTTTGGTATCACTCGCCTGCCCACTCCTTCCCTGCCAAGTGGCTTTAAATCCTATTCACAGCTCTTGGGTCTCCTTTGCAAATATCACTCTAGCTCTTAAAAGCACAGGAGCCAGGTCAGAAAAGTGACTCAGCAAACCACATGGTGTCATTTGAAAATGTATTTTTTTTTTCTCCTGCTCGAGAACCTGAATTGAAAATCCAGTTGGTTGAGAAACCCAGGCAAAGATCCTACAGATTTCCAGGGGCCTTGCCTCCAAATAGGATTTGTTTTGAAAAGTCCCATGAAAACTCTCTCATCACTAGGTTGAATATCTATTCTCTGTCTCCCCCCCCACACCCTCCCCCAAGTCACTCCCTACTTTACACTATAAGGACTATAATTGTGGAAGATGAAATTATTTCTAGTTGTACTTGGGGAGTTGACCATCATAAGGAACTGCGGGGTGAATGCTTTTGAAAAGTGAAGAATCACCTCTCCATTTATCTTTAGTGTCAATTTGACTTAAAAGTCACATCTGCTTAGAGCAGATGAACGTTCTCTGAACGTGTGGTCCAGGCTACTAAAGGTAAACTGTTTCCGTTTAGGACATATTCCTGGTGGTTGTTTCATTTTAGAAGGAAGCCCTATTCTTATTAGGGTACAGTTTTGGGGCCTGCCCTAGATGTTCCCGCGAACACAGGAACATCTGATTCCGACTCTGTTTAGTTAATCAACAAATCAAAAAACTTCGGATACCAGGAGGTACTTAAATAAAGCAGGAGGTACCAGAAAACAGTGCCTATCGTAGTGGTTGATACTTAGAGAGCAGTCAGTACTTGTTGAATAAACCAGAGGCAACATATCAGAATGTCTTCCCTTCTAATCAAAAAGGCATGCGGGGAATTGTGTGAATAAATATAAGCTGTGTTCATAGAATTGATTTTTTAAATTAGGGTATACCTGACGGGTCCCCAGAACTCTAAGCCTCTGGTCAACTAATGTCACAAAACCCCAATGTCTCTCACTAGCCCGACGACTTGGCGCCCAGTAGATTTCTGTTTAAACAACGACAACCACCCCTGCAACCAAGAGCAGTGGGAGAGTCTGAAATCCCGTCATGGGCATTGCCTGCCCCCCTTCCGCCCCCAGCAGCTTCCCTGCAGAGCTACTGCGGCCCTCCCTCTCTGCAGTGCCCCACCTCCACCCCAGATTCCTGACGACCAGGATACTCAGCTCTAGAAGCGCCCAATTATTTGCTGCCTCCACCCTTCCAGATACAGCCTGGTTTCCCCCCTGGTCAGATCCCCCACCTGCACTGCGGTCTTTGAATCTGAGTCCCTCCCTTCCCCTAAAACCTGCTCAAAACTAACCTCCTCCAAAAGTTTTCTTACCAAGCTCACTCTATTCTAATCGCTCATTATTTCATGTCCCTGAATTCCTGTATACCTTACTCAATACATGTATCAATGGTAAATTGATTACCCTTGTAAATTGGGGGTCTGGCACACAAGTCATATGACAAATCCAGGTCCAAGATTGTGTATATGACAGGAACGAAGATGTGGGTTGCCAGAAGGTGGGATGATTGTCTCTGCTTACTCCTGTTTTACCTGTACGAGCTCTTGATGACCCCCTTGATTATAGGGTGTGTAATCGCTATCGGCGTGCAGCAAGGACAGGGGCCCAGTAGTCTGTCCTATACACCATGTTGTTGACGACTGGCTAATTTGGAAGGCTCATCTTTTGAACCAGTTAGGATTTGCTTACCTGAGTCAGTTTTGCCACACAGGGAGGGTCCCAGGAAGTCCCAGCCTTGCACATCGGTGGAAACAGGTGCCTGCCCATGCAAGAGCCTCAAGGCCGCCAATCTCCCAAACATTTTCTTAAGGGTGCTGATATCCTGCGTCCCCCCCCCCCCCGTCCCCACCCCGCCTCTGGCAGTTCTTTGATCAGAGATGTCCCAGGTCACTGGTGAATTACAAATGTGTTATTTGGGAGAGGAGTGCCGGCTGTAGTAGAGGTGCCTTAGCGCCTGGGGGCGGTGTTGCCAAAAGGGAGAAGGGGGTTTGCTGGAAGGGGATGCAGGGGCGCTGGAGTCAAATTACCATCTTCGTATTGCCAAGCGCCTGCTCTGCTCCAAGCCTTGTACTAACCGTTCATCCCCAGGCAGCCAGCAAACGTAGATGCAGGCACCTTGGTGCAGTGTGTGTCTTAAATTTTACTGTTTGGGCTGCAGTTGTGTCTTGCCTGCAGAGGGAATCCCCTCAGAAATGCTGCCCCTTGGGGGCTGAAACACAACCCCCCCACTTCCACCCCCCCACCCCCCATGCAAGGGAAGGTGGCGTTGCCAGAGCTGAGTTAAGTGGGAGTAGCTCCTAAATAGCCTAGACGCTGATTCAGGCCTGGGTTGTGCGGGACCCGAGCCAGGGAACTCCGGGGAGACTCCCCTGTCCAAACTGGAAATCCAGGGTTACCACTCGACTCAGGAATTTGCTAGTGCCCTGGGTCTGCAGACTTTACAAAGCGGGACGCGTGGAGCAGGCTCGCGCGTCTATGAGGGATCTAGGATTCTTTTCCCCGCAGTGTAGAGTCTGGGCTGGGAGAAGCCCACTCAGCTTCTTGTTGCGCAGACCTTTCGGGAAACGCCAAGATTGGCTGAGGGCCCCCGGGAGCCCAAGAAAGAACTCTCTTCATCTTGTTTCCCAGCCCACAGTGCCATGTGCCAAGTAGCAACGTTTTAAGCCCTGGGCCCCTAACCTGCCCACTCCCCCACTGGCAGACGGCCAGACGCGGGGGCGGGCTTTGCAGGTGGTTGTGGCCCACTGCGGGAATGGGCGCTGCGGGCCCTCGCACTCTTCCACCCAGCCCTCCCTGGCGCAACAGTCTGGCGTCGGGGAGCCAGGGGCTGCGCTGGCGCCACAGCTGGCCAAGGTGAGGAGTGCATTCTGTGTGCCTGTGTGCGCGTGCGTGTGTGTGTGTGTGTGTGTGTGCGCGTGTGCGTGTGTGTGTGCGTGTGTGTGTGTGTGTGTGTGCGTGTGTCGTGTTAGAAAGACAGCTGGGGGGAGTCTGGTACTGCTGGGTTCTGGATTCGGACCCAAGTCCTTGGCCTCATTTGGACCACGTTGCAAATGACTACACCCTCAAAAATAAAAAAGAGCAAATTCTCATACTGCATATGCAAAACCATTGAAAATACGAATCTTCTCACCATCTAGGAGATGACACTTTCTGGGGTCCCTCCGGTGAACGAATTCTGTGGAGACCGGGCCTTCTGCAGGCAGTAAGGAGCTCACACAGGGGGTTCAACCTTCTCCCCGCCCCCTCCTTTTGAGATGTTCCCGCAAATTCGTCGGAGAAGACCTGAGCAGATTGGATGGCAGGAATTCGGGACGGAGGAAATTTGCAGAATGCAAAGTATGTTGGCAAGAGATAATTCGATTATGTTAAAGTGTACCCGAGGCGAATTTTAAGATTAGGTGGGATCATGGTTTGCCAATCTCCTCCCGTTCTCCTGGGCTCCAAATTAATTTCTCCGCCCAGTGAAATCATAGGGCTTGGGAAGGTGCCTAACAGCTGAGGGGGACTGGGTTTGTGTTTTGTTTGTAACTACCAAAAAGCAGCTTCGAGGGGCAGCCAAGTTGGCGCCTGATTTGATGAGCTGTCCCCCAGGTTTGATGAGGAAAAGTGTTGAACCAAATCAGGCTAGTGGGTCTCCCCCCCCCCCCCCCACTCCACCCCGAGAGGGAAAGCGCTACTTCAGAAGATGCGCGGGCTCGCGCTCGCTCTTTCTTTCTCGCGCTCTCACTCGTCTCTCCCCCCCCCCCCCCCAACCTCTTTTTTCACACTCACGCACATTCCGTGCATTTGGAGCAGAACAGGAATCAAATTCAAGGAATGTTGATCCTGCCGCTGCTGACTGCAGGGCTGGGCTGTCTTGAGTGATTCCTTAGGAATTCCCCTCCCGCGAACCCCCCTCCCCCCCCCCCGCCCATCCCCCAGGGTTGCGCAAACCCCCCCACCAGCGAGGTGCAAATCTGTCCCCACCACCACCACTGCAGCTCTGAATTTCTGGGCAGCTTCGACAGAGTTGGGAGGGGGCGAGGACTCTGCTTCTCCTAATTGTCGTTAGTCGTGAGCTCTTAGAAGTGACGGGGACTTTGCAAAGAGGGAGCGTCGAATGGAAAGCGAGGGCGCAGGTTGCGGGGAAGTGTTTGGGTCTCCAGACAGCTGGAATTTACCACCAGCTGCAAGTCTGTCGGCGCCCGCACACAAACACGCACACACCCGCACTCCGGGGCAGGGATACTCCGACGCAAGCTTGGCGCTCCAGTCTCCGCGCGTCGCCCCCGCCCCCGCTGGGCCGCTCCCCTGGGGCTCTGGTCGGCGACCCAGACGCAGGGGAGCTCGGACCCCCTACCTGGCCCCGCTTCCCGCTCCCCGGCTCTCGGGGGCGGCCGGGGCGCTTGTGGTCCAGAGGGCAGCGCACTCACCCCAAGCTGCCGCCGCCCCTAGGAAGGGCGGCTGGACTTACCCATGGAATCGGGCAGGGACATGTCGCTGGACCGCTGCTGAGTCAGGGACTGATGCATGGTGAAAGCTGCCCTGTGGCCCCGGCCCCCGAAGCTGCTTCACGCGCCCCCGGCTCAGGGCGCCCCGCAGAGCATCCTACTCCGCGGCTGCCGCTCCCCGTCCCTCCAGAGAGCAGAGAGAGACTGCCTCTGGTTGCGAGCTGCAGCCCAAGTGCCGCCTCCCCCTCCCTTCCCCTCTTCTCCCTCCCTCCTCTTCTGCCTCCCTCTGCTCCGGGAGGCAGCAGCATTGGCGGTCCGAGCAGCGGCGTGCGCTTGCGCAAGACCCCCCCACCCCTCCCCCTCGGCCCCCCCATCCTAGTTATCCACCTCCCAGCCTCCCAAGCCAGACAGGGAGCCGTTTTAGCCCCTTGGGGCCAGGGCTGCGCAGAGAAAGAGGGGGAGGCTACAGCCTGGGGCCAACCGGCCTTCTCTGTAGTTTGGAGAGAGGGTCTTGGGCAAGCATCCTGTTCTAGGATTTATAACTGGGGAGGGGGCAGAGTCAGAGGTTCAGGGCTGATGAATACACGCACACACACACACACACACACACACACACATTCACGCGCTCGCGCGCGCGCGCACACACACACACACACACATTTGTGCAGGTTTGGTCTTAGTGCTTCCAGAATGACATAATGGAGCTGGAGATGATCCAGAGAAGGGCCACTCTACAATCAAGGGGATGGGGGAGGGTAGAGGGGGCTGCCATATGAAGATAGATTAAACAAACGCAGACTCTTTAGTCTAGAAAGATGAAGGCTGGGAAGGGATGTGACCAGCGTGTATAAAATTATGCAGAGATGGAGAGAGGGAACACAGCCTTATTCACCAGATCTGAGAATTCTAGAACCAACAGCCCCCTAAGAGCTAGAAGGAGTTTCAGCTAAAGCAAATATGACTCGGCATCAGCACCACCCCGGTTTGTGCTTCTGGTCAAGATGCTTTTATGTAGATGATCTCATTTTCTTATCACAAGAGCCATGCAAGGCAGGAAGAGGAAGTATCGATACTTCCATTCTACAGATGAAGAAACTGCATCTCCGAGAAGGGATGAACACTTCCTGCAGCCACTAGGCCAGTAAGTGGCAGAGGTGGGATTTGAACATAGATCTGTTGGACTCCCAGGTTAGTGCTCTTCCTGTGGTGGCAGCTGAAAAGAAATATTACTCTATATAGCATATTGGAAACCTAAGTAACTCATTAGCCCTAAGAAGGGCAACAGGATGAAAACACAAGGAACTGTGGAAAGAATGAACAAGCCATGCCTGCCAGAATCCACTGGGGGGATTGCTAAGGGAAACTGAGAGTGAAGTGTGAATGGCCCTGATCTTGGAGGACAGCAGAGTCCTTCCCAACCAGTCCTTCCAGACCCCACTAGACCCCAGTCACTATGTTGTCAGCCCAGAGGGCGGTTTTGAGGTCTTGAAACAGCAGCAGAACAGAATGAGGCCAGAAAGTGAAGAAGACGATAACAGTGGCAAGTAGGCCCCCGTGGGTCTGGCCTCTTATGGAATTTATCTGTTTTCCCATTTGAAGGCATCCATTCTGTCCCCGTGAGAGCTCCCAGGTTCTGATCGCCAGGCCTCCTTCCAACCACCTCGCCTGATGATTGTGACAACACTCTTTCCAGGTCCTCCCACCAAAACAAACAAACAAACAAACAAACAAACAAGTAAAAAACTCTTCCTGAGAGATGGGATGAAGACGAGAACTTGGTTCTTTCCAGCTCTGGCTTGCTAATCCACTGCGAGGCCTTCTTTCCTTATCCACCAAATGGAACCAAGGGCCCTTGCCCTTTCCCGTCTTCCAAAGGAAGAAAAGACACTTCCTGAAGGTTAAAAAGGAAGCCCTTTGTAAAGAACTTGGGCACCCCAGGGGCCAGGCTGAATGCTGTGTCAGGTATTATTAGCAGCCTTAGGCTATAGATGTGGTTTAGAAATGTGTGAGATATGTCCCAGATAGAGACAAGATGCCCACTGGTGTAGAGGTGTGTGTCTTAGGCATGCTTGGCTTGTGTCAATCTCCATATGCTCCACAAAGGCAGAGAGAGGAGAAGCCCTGTGTTTATACTCTTGCCGTGTTTGTCCTCAGTTGTGTTTACTTACCTCTCCCAACCCCCTTCGCTCTAAATATCTCATACATTACATGCGAAGGTCTCCTGCAACCAGCCTTGGTTTCTCAGGAGTGCTTCATAACTAACTGATTTTGTTTCTGTGAAAGTAGCCTTGAAGAAAAGAGGGTTTATACGGGCTGGAAAAGACGGCTTTGCACATTCTCTAGAGATTTTGGCTCCCCTATGGCAACCACACGGCTGGAGATCCCTAAAGAAGCCAAGTAGAAACTTGTCACCTTGCTGGTTTCGATGGACAGACTGAGGCCTTTTCACTTTAGTGCACTGCCCATTGACTGACCTTTATAATCAAAGCCAGAAATGAGTGAGGTACCCTTAAGGCGGGGGAGCTTGCTTTATCCACATCTGTATTCCCGAAGCCTGCGTGAAAATTAAAAGCTATTTTAAAAAGTACTAGAGGAGGTAGCTACTTAAAAGAACTTGCACACTGTGTATTTCCTTCATACGGTCTCTTGGGGAACCTTATGGGACTTGGAACACAGCAGGCTCTCAGTCAAGTTAAAGATGACTTTGAGACCAGTAGCAGTGACAACGGCAGCCGCCACAGCTCAGAGAGCAGTAGCGGTCTTGTCCCTGGAGATGGTGTGCTTATTTGGACAGAGGATCTGGGATAAGGGGAGGGACTAGAATGGGAGCTTGGAAAAGAAAAAAAGCAACCCGCATTTCAACCAAGCCTGGCACAAAGACCCCCTTTCCGCCAAAAAAAGAAAAAAGTTTATTTTACTCAGAATGAGCTGGGCAATTAAAAAGCAAGAGGCAATTTTGCATGGGCTCCATCCTGATTTTTCTCATGTCAAAACACGTGTAGATTTTATACAGTAAGAGGCTCACAGTAAAATTTACCAATAGGAAAGCCACCTAGATGAAGGAACGGGTCTCTCATGGCAGCGAAGGCTACCATAAAACTGCTTGGTTAGCTTCTGATAAACAAGAGATCATTAAAATGGTTTAAAATAAATCCTTTTCATTGCAAGCTTGATCAAGCGTACAGTTGCCCTAGGTTGCAAACTGTTTCATAGCATGAGGAAACGTTTGCCGATGGGGCTGCAGCCTGCTTATTTCCATCTTCTTCAAACCAATGGTGAGAGCGTTCCCCAGGAGCCTTTGGACCACTAGAAGAATACCAGATGGTTCTGTGTCTCTAACACATTTACCCTGGGAATAGCCGTATTACTCTATCACCTCCTTATTTTGATGATCAGTTTCACTAAATTACTGTAGGGCCTTCCTGATTCCATATTTGGGGAACGTGAACTAGAGGAGTCACGTGCACACAGCTACATACACATAAATGCATTCACGCGTACTTGGAATGGTGGCCACACAAGTATTCGCAAATGCACACAGACATAGATACATCCCAGCCATTCTCTCTCCACCCTGATTATCACCACCCACCACTCAGCTCCCAGACTTGAGTTGACTAAGGGTAGAGAGAAGCTTCGAAATAATGGAGAACCTCAAAGAGTCCAAACGTCCTTAACTGAAGTTGCAGTTGGACCCACCAGACTACCTTAGGTCAATGCCTAAGGTATTGGCGTTCAGCTGCTTGAATCTTCACTGAGGAGAACCATGGTTGATGTTGTGATTTCGCCCCCGAAGCTTGACTGGTTCCCATCGTCAGCTGGTCATTTTCTTTGGGTACCAAGACAATCACCACAGCACCAGGGAACAACGCTGGTACCTGTATTTACTTCGCCATTGATTTCTTCCTATCCTAGTGACCAAACACAATACTTACCACACACTAAAAGTGTTTTTCAATACGGGTAAGAACGTTTTGATAACATGATTTTAAATGAATGGAATAACACTTATTCACCACTCCCTGCTATCAGATACTTCAGAGGTTTCCAGTTTTTTAACATTTATAAGGAACACAATGAACTAAACATTTGCATTTTTGTTACTGTAGGATATAATGTTATAGCAGAATCATTGGTTCGAAAGTTTCACATATATATTTTCTTTTTTAAAATTTATGTTATTTTAATTGTTTTATGTTTATTTTTTAAAGTTTATTTATTTATTTTGAGAGAGACAATGAGCGATCAGGGGAGAGGCAGAGAGAGAGGGAGACAGATTGTCTGAAGCAGGCTCTGTGTTGACGGCAGAGGGCCCGACACCGGGCTTGAACTCACAAACCTCGAGATCATGACCTGAACCGAAGCCAGATGCTTATCCAACTGAGCCACCCAGATGCTCCTAATGTTTACTTATTTATTTTGGGAGAGAGAGAGAGACAGAGCAAGTGCGTGCGAGTGAGTGGGAGTAGGGGGGGGAGGGGCAGAGAGAAAGAGAGAGGAGAGAGAATCCCAAGCAGCCTCTACGCTGTCGGTGCAGAGCTCTACATGGGGCTCAATCCCACCACCCTGGGATCACAACCTGAACCTAAATCAAGAGTCAGATGCTCAACCGACTGAGCCACCCAGGCGCTCCTTTTAATTTTTTTTCACATATATATTTCCTAACAAAATATTTTTAGCACCATGCATACAGTAAGATACACAGGTATTAAGTACACATAGCAATACATTTTCACATACATACTCTTGTAGCCCCCACCCAGATCAAGATGATGAACCTTTCCAACACCCTGGATGGCTCCCTTGAACCCGCTCTTGGCCGATAACCCTCCTAGAAGCAACCACTATCCTGATTTTTATCATCAAGTCTGCATATTTTTCAGGCTTTTAATACATATGGCCAAATTGTCCTCCAAAGTATTTGTAGCAAAGTCCCTTCCCAATATCAGCACATGCCTGGATCCTCACACTCTCTCGGCTTTACCTTGCAAAGGAGATGTTTTAGCACTTGAAGACACACCCGGTTACAGCCCGTGAGGGGAAGGGCCAGTCAGGAAGCGGGATCGGAGGTCAGCTGGGCACTAGGCATCTGGTGAGAACCACAGATCTAGGAGCCAGAGGCTGAGAGCAGTCCCAGTAGGCAGGCAACACTGCGTCACAGTCCACAAGAACCCGAGAAATCTCCAACTGCTTAGTTGTTTTCATTGTTGTAGTCATTATTGTTCTCTGTTGCAGTCTTCTTTTTTTGTAGCTTTCAAAATTTCTATAATGGTCACTTAGTTATGCTTCCAATGTAGTAGGGGCTTAAACACCTGTTGAATAGATGGCCCTTTTCATATGTTGCTTTTTTCCTGTTTACTGGAATAAAACCTGACACTGTACAAATTCTCCAAACTGCCGAGGCACATGATGCAGCAAATTACCCTCTCCCCCGCAACTCTACTCCCCAGAGATGACAATTTACGGGTTGAAATGCGGTTTTTTCCTGATTTTTTTCTCCATGCATACTTCTACTTTTGTTTGTTTTGAATATGAAATACTCCTTTTTGAAAGTGAACTTTTGCAATACAAAATAAAATGTGTTTTGTTAAGCTTTGTAAGTTGCATTTAGTAGCTTTCAAATACACTGCATCAAAGTCCGTCTTCAATCAATCAAACCCAACAGTAGCTCATTCTTGCACAATAAAACTCCCCTCAACTTATATTACGACACCTACTTAGCCCTTATGGGCAAGGAATGGAAATTACAACTCATTTCTGATCACTAATGTGTGATGAAGAGCGTCCGGAGAATTCTGTGAAAATGAATACAGAGAAATGGCTCTGGTTTCAAAGCACATTGTTGGGAAACATTAACAAAAACGTCCAAATGCTACAGGTATATATACATGCTTCTAATAAATTCTTGATAGGAAAGCTCAGAAAAACATCTGTTTCTTACTACAGAAAGGAGGGTTTCTTTCTAAGATCAAAGTCTGTTTTTCCACAGATTTTCACACGTTCCTAATTTGAAGGCATAAAACAGCGACAGAGAACAATAATGCGCGCATCAGTGAATACACTAGGGAAATCCTGATACTCAAAAAGGCTAAATAATGCTTGCTTGAATTTTAGAATAAATTTAACAGAGGTTAATATTCACCAAATGTTAAGGTTAGAGCAAAACCTGTCAATGAGTAAATATAATTACCATATTTTATACAGTAAACTATTTATTGAAGGAAAATCCATACAGAAAAATTCGCCACATTTATTTCTTTTTAATCAGGGTGGGGAAAGGGCAGGAGATGAGAGTGAGTGGCCTTAAGCCCACAGGAATGGGTCAGGGGATCATTCTGTGGGTCTCACAGTTTGGATGTTCTGGTTTACCTGCCAGAGATGGCGGTTGGTGGGGATAGCGGAATAGCATTCAGTTAAGCAGTAACTGCCCCGTTTCCTTCCTCTAATTAATTACAGAGCTGAGTACATCCTTTCCCTGTATCCCCATCAAAAAACATCCATTAAACACCTAATTAGATGTGGCATCGTCGCGGGCGGGGGTGTGTGTGTCCAACTGTTTGGTTCAGGTTTGCACTGGAGAGGATTTCTGTGTTCAGTAGTTTCTGGGAATCAATAGATTTGCTCCCAGTTCAAACTGCTCCACAGAGCCTTTCAAAATGTTTATGCTCTGTGACCCAGTAATTCCACTTCTGGGAATCTGTACTAAGGAAAGAGAAATCTGGACTAAGATTTATGGGCAAGGATGTCCATGGCAATGTCATTTATAATAAGGAAAAAATTGGAAAAAAAATCTGAAATGTCCCAAATTAAGGGTATGATGAACTAGAAGGTACCACAGCCAAAAGGTGCATATGTTGTATAGCTATTGAAATTGTGTTTTCAAATATTAGGGACATAGAAATATCCATAATGATGAGTGAAAAAGTAGGCTGTACAGTTTGATCCCAATTTTGTTTGAAATTGCATATATATGTAGAGAAAAATAACCAGAAGGAAAAACCGTGAAGATATTGACTGTAGTCAATGCAGGGTAGTAGAATTACAAGTGACTACCTTCTTTCGTATATTTTTCTGTACCTTCCAAATATATTCAGTTAGCATGTATTATTATTTTTTTAGGGTTTATTTTATTTTTGAGAGAGAGAGAGACAGAGCACGAGCAGGGGAGAGGCTGAGAAACAGAGGGAGACACAGAATCCGAAGCAGGCTCCAGGCTCTGAGCTGTCAGCACAGAGCCCGACACGGGGCTCGAACCCACGAAACATGAGATCATGACCTGAGCCGAAGTCGGACGCTTACCCGACTGAGCCACCCAGGCGCCCCAGTGAGCATGTATTATTAAAAAAAAGCCCCCCAAACCCTCCAAATTCTACCTTTTAAAAATGTTTATTTATTTTTGAGAGAGAGAGAGAGAGAGAGAGAGCACGAGTGGGGGAGAGGCAGAGAGAGACAGAGAAAGACAGAATCCCAAGCAGGCTTAGCACTGTCAGCACAGAGCCAGACGCCGGGCTCGAACTCACCAACCTCAAGATCGTGACCTGAGCCAACATCAAGAGTCAGATGCTCAGTCGACTGAGCCACCCAGGCGTCCCTCCAAATTGTATTTTATAAACAAATTAAACATGTGAATGCTTCGTAAATTGCACTCTGTCTTCCCTGTAGCCTGTGCTTCGGGCCGCTCGGGACCCACTTGCTTTGGTTTCCTCTGTCTCTCTATCTCTATCTCTATCTCTGTCTCTGTCTCTCTCTCTCTTTCACACACACACACACACACAGCTCTGCTTTCAGTCTTCCTTGTCTGAGTGCAAGTTTCAGGCAATGTGTCACCTCTTTCAAGGGAATTTGTACTTCTCTTTCTTTGTGTGATTAAAGCTTGTTGGTGCTGGCAGGTGGGCAAGTACTCTTTCTGGTCCAGCTCTTTCTATGCCCCTGAAATTACACCGGTAGGGGGCTGTCTACTCTGTGGATTGCCTGAAAGGAACAGCTTTTCTGAGACACTGACCTGTCTGGGAAGATAAAAGGAACTCAGCCCTGGGTGGGGTGGGTGGGTGGAATCTGAGGGAAAGAGTAAAGAGAGAGAGAAAATGAGCGTCTTTGTTTATTAGGTTGGATTCCTTTGGTAAGGTTGCATTTTAGTGTCTTCGTGTTTAGAAGAAACACAGCTTTGCGGTTCAGCTGGAGCCGTAAGTTCTGTCGAAGATGAAATGCACCTAACTCTAGACCTGCCTCTCGGCCCTGCCAGGAGCGCAGAATCCTGCTGTAATGAGGAAGCGTTGTCCAAAAAAGCCTGCCTTCCTCTAGCAAACAGCCAACAATTGCAGAAATGAAACACGTGCCTCGATTTCAATCACGGAAGTGTATAAACTAAAAAGTGAAAGTGTTTTCCCTTTTCCCAATTTCACTCTTAAGAGGTAACATGCCTGGGCGCCTGGGTGGCTCAGTCGGCTGAGTGTCCAACTTCGGCTCAGGTCATGATCTCGCGGTTTGTGAGTTCGAGCCCCACGTCGGGCTCTGTGCTGACAGCTCAGAGCCTGGAGCCTGTTTCGGATTCTGTGTCTCCCTCTCTCTCTGCCCCTCCCCTGCTCACTCTCTCTCTCTCCCTCTCTCTCAAAAATAAATAAACATAAAAAAAAATTTTAAAAGAGGTAACCTGTTAAAAATCTGGTGTATATTTTCCCAGACTTCTCCATTTTTCCTACGCATATACAAGTACCCACAAGTACACACGTACACATTTACACACATAGGTAGTGAGCAAAAATGGAACCAAACTATAACTCTTATTCTGCAACTTACTTTAAAAGAAAAAAAAAAAACAATTCTATTTCATGGGCATGTTTCCATGTCAGTATACATAGATTTACCTCATTTTTTTCCCCGAAGCTGCCTAACGTTCCATCGTGTGAATGTCTCAGGCTTATTTAACCAACCCCTCCCCCCATGGTTGAACATTTAATTTAGTTCTGGTTTTTCATGGTTACAAGCAATACTGCAGTAAACATCCCCGTACATATACCATGGAATCAATTTCAGGGGAAATCTTATTTCCATCAGCTGTGCATTACCTAACCATTTGCAATTAGTTTCCTGGGCTCTGGAGAACAGTTTTTAATGG
This sequence comes from Neofelis nebulosa, assembly GCF_028018385.1. NCBI lineage: Eukaryota > Metazoa > Chordata > Mammalia > Carnivora > Felidae > Neofelis > Neofelis nebulosa. The sequence continues at coordinate 98,768,025 of NC_080800.1, forward strand.
CTATGCCAAATGTTCTGTAGCGTCCCGAATGGTCCAAGGCATCCTTTCCAATTAAGTTGCAGTCTGCCACACTCTGCATTTTCAACGACATTATGCGTTAAGGACAGGGCACTGTCTTACATTACTGATACAGTGTTATAATGCTCCGTCTTAATGCTAATGTCCTGGACTTGAATGAGCCCTGCCTGAAGAGAGTGGGCGGCCGCAGACTGCCGGTACACATCACCATCACCAAGGGCAGCCCAACCCAGGGAACGAAACATATGACTTACCGTCCTCCACTTGCTTCCAGCCTCGCTCCACTTCTGACAGGAAGGGCCAACTAGAGATAAGGCACTTTATTTGCCACCTACGGGCTTGAGGGAAAGAAACCAGGGGGCGCAAATACTAACATCCAAACTGAAGGAGACCGAGCTGATTTCTGCACCTCTCACCCCCTGCCCCCCAATCTGCCTCCTCTTATCCAAGTGCTCATTGTCCCCACCATGACTTCTGGCTCCTTATTTTTTCTTTCTTTCTTTTTTTCAGAGAGAGAAAGAGGGAGAGAATCTCCAGCACGCTCCACGCCCAGTGTGGAACCCCACGCGGGACTCAATCTGATGACCCTAAGATCATGACCTGAGCTGAAACCAAGAGTCGGACGCTTAACCGACTGAGCCACCCGGGTGCCCCTGAAGGCTTTTCCTTTGACGACCTATTGGTGGTGACCTCAACCATTGCCCCCCCCCCCCACTCCCCGTCAAAACACATCTCTTTTTAGAATTCTCAGTTGCCAAGAGTCATTTGTGTCAGGGTGAGAGAGAGGGCTTAAGGCCCGGCATCAGAAGACCATTTTCTAGCCCCGGGCCTTCGACCAAATCAATTAATGTCTCGGAGCCTCCATCTTGACGGCTGCAAAATGGGGATAATAAGAGTATCTTCCTTACCGGGCTGATATATGATGAAATGAGATAGCATATGGCCAAATACATGGAAAGCAAGAAAAAGTGCTCCGTGATTATAAAAGGTGCCATTATTGTTTATGGATTCTTTCTTCCGGATAAACCAGTTTTATTTTGTTTTTGTTTGAACAGAGGATTTCTGGAGATGACGGTGTTTTAACTGGAAGGAATGCTTTCTTACAGTGAAAATGTCAGGCCGTGGAGTAGGCCAGTGGGGAAGCTATTCTGAGGTGGGAAAGCCTTTCTAGACTTCAAATCCACAGATGTAGGGGGTTGCTGGCACCACCAAGGCTGAAGACTGACCAGAGTCCCCCAGGCAAACATGTCAGAAAGGTCCCTGTTACCCCTTTCTGTCTCCAGGGGAGAAGAAGATGGGTTGGAAGGGGGCGAGGACAGCGTGTATTTCTGAGGGCCGGCCTGAGGACCTGTCCTCCCTAGGGAGATGTGTTCTAGCAACTGTTTGGTGTGTTTTTAAAGGTCAGAGAGGCTTTGGCTCTATAGGATGGAGTGGCTGTGACACCTGATTAATGTCTGTGCAGTACTTTCCAGAATGAAATTTAATCAGCAGAATGATTGCAGCAAGCAGCTGCCTGGAGGAAAATGATCCTGTTCTAATGGTGGCTTGTTTGATGTGTTGGCATTGTAGTGGGGCACGTACATTATTAGTCTGGCCCAGGGGGCCCCGAGTGGGACACTGGATGAGCTAGTCACGGAGTGCAGCAAACACCAGCAGCCCGTCTACGGCTCCTGTGTGGGGTCATCACTGTCAGATCCTCAGCTCCTCCCCACCCCAAGGACCTTTACTGTCAGCCTCCCTCTCACCCCCAGGGTCTTTCCGGTCTGCTCCTTTAACCCCCCTCCTATCATGAGTACCCATTCCCGGAGTCCCTCAGACCCATCATTCTTAGCCGCCCCTCCCCGGCTTCAAGGCCTTCACTGACAGCCTCCTCCAACACACTCACACCGACGCACAAGCACCTCTCCCCGCCACCTTCCGCTCCCCCTCCCTCCCAGAGGTGTTCTCAAGGCTTCAATGGAATGAAAAATGGCCTCTCCTCACAAAATGACTGGAGTCCCCTGGTCTAATTAACCCTTCTTGGCCTACTTTTCCATCAGAAGCACAGGGGTTATTATACCGGCCTGCGAAAATTCCCTAGTCAGTATTACGTTCTCTAACAGGTAAGGAAATCAGAGCCCGAGGTGGCCGCCACAGTCACGCCACGGTCCCCACGGCCGCCACAAATGACCCAATGCGTTTTACACCCAAGCTGATGGGCACCCGGCCTCCCTCAACAGGATGTGTGATGTGAGGTGTTTTCCCAGTGGTAGGGATAGGCTGGGTGAGCCAGGCACAATTGCTTGTGGATCTTTGTTCCCGAGCTTGAAAATCGTCCACGAAACCCCTGCAAAGCGTATTGCAGCATCGCCACGGGGATCCGACCCAGGGCAGTGCTTGGAAACATGGAAGTCCCAGCTTACATTGGAAAGGGTGACCCTTCAGGACCAAAAGGATCCAAAGGACGGTGCCCCAGCCTCCCTCTCTAAGCTCAGACAAAGGGCTGAGCCATCTCTTCTCGGTGGGCAGCTGAACGGAGTTACTTCATGACTCCCAGGCCCTGATGGAAGAGCGAGAAACGGGAAACGGAAGAGGTCAAGGGAGAAGCAGTGGGAAAAATACAGCCACTGTCAGCGCCACCTCCCTGCCACCACGTTTGGGGTAAAAAGCTGCCCTCATTGGGGCGCCTGGGTGGCTCAGTAGGTTGAGCGTCTGACTCTTGATCTCGGCTCAGGTCATGTTCCCACGGTTTGTGAGTTTGAGCTGAGCATCGGGCTCTGTGCTGGCAGCATGAAGCCTGCTTGGGATTCTCTCTCTCTCCTCTCTCTGTCCCTCCCGCCTCCCCCACTCGTTCTCTCTCTCTCCCTCTCTCTCTGTCTCTCTGTCTGTCTCTCTCTCCCACGAATAAATGAACATTAAAAATTGTTTTTTTAAAAGCTGCCCTCGTGGTAGGTCAGTGCACCTGCCATCGTGTCTCCTCCGTCTCTTGGCCCTGGGGAAGGATTTCCCCAGTGCGACAATGTACAGGGTGGGGAGTGGACACTCCTGTGTGTGTGCAGGTGATTAAATGAGAGAGGGACAGAGAGACGGGCATCTCAAATAAAAAAGGGGGAAGCCAAAAAAAATAAAACAAGGATTTCTGCTCTTAAAAAAAAAAAAAAAGACTCCTAAGCTTTGCCTGAGGCGTGCCCCGGGGGCCCCACGTGTGAAATGAATCTGGGATCCAGGAGAAACAAAACACTGCCTAGTGTTCCTGGACACATTAAGTTGGTATGTGTTTGGCGATGTCTGGAGGTGGAGATGGTATCCAAAGTTAGAAGACGCTTTGAATAGCGCAGAACAAACCATCGTTGAATACTTGCTATGCGCCAGATGCTAGAAATAATTAAAATTCAGATCCTGCTCTCAAGAAGGTCACAACTAAGTGGGGGGGGAGAGATTTGGAAAGGAAGAGAAAGAAAGAAAAAGAAAGAAAGAAAGAAAGAAAGAAAGAAAGAAAGAAAGAAAGAAAGAAAGAAAGAAAGAGGAAGAAAGAAAGAAAGAAAGAAAGAAAGAAAGAAAGAAAGAAAGAAAGAAAGAAAGAAAAGATAATTTCAGCACAGAAAACTAAACGCAGTGGTAAAAGTGTATGCTGGATTCTGAGAAAGGACTGGGAAGGGTTTCCTAACCCAGGCAGGAGAGATGGGGGAAGTGGTGCCTGATTTAAGTTTTACAAGATTGACTCCTTCATCCATTCTCTACGATGTAAGGCCCATGAAGTCAGGGACTTATTTTGTTCACTGCTGTAGGTTCAATGCCTAGAACCGTACCTGGAACGTGGTAGCTCAGTATTCATCGAATAGATGAATACATGCCTACTGTGTGCCAAGCATTGTGCTAAGCACTTGGGAGACTTGGAGGAGGGGTGATGGAAAGGGAAGAATCAAGGAAGGTTTCTAGGTTTCTGGCTTGAGAAGAGGATTGTGTTAATTCTTCTTTAAACTTTTGGTTGAATTCACCAGCGAAGCTTTCTGGTCCTGGGCTTTGTTTTGGTGGGAATTTTGACCACTGATTCTATGTTTTCGCTTGTACCTGTCTTTTCAGACTTTCTATTTCCCCTTCAGTCAGCGTTGGCAGCTTGTGTCTTCCTACAAATTTCTCCATTTCATCTGGTTTGTCTAATTTTGTTGGCATGCAATTGTTTATAGCACTTCTTTAAAAAAAAATCTCTATAATGTTGGCGGTAACGTCCCCAACTATTGTTGTTGAATTGTCTATTTCTCCTTGCAATTCTGACAGAGTTTGCTTCACACATATGGGGCTGGGCTGTTTTTAGGTGTGTATATATTTATAATTGTTGTATTCCCATGAATTGCTGACCTCGCTGTTATTATAAAATCTTCCTCCTTGCCTCTACTAACAACTTCTGTCTTAAAGTCTAATTTGTCTGGTATTAGTGCATCCATTCCAACTCTCTTCTGGTTACCGTTTTCATGATACATCTTTTCCATCCTTTTACTTTCAACTTAATTGTATCTTTGAATCCAAAGCACGTCTCCTGTAGACAGCATATAATTGGATCATGCTTTTTTATCCATTCTTCCCATCTCTGCCCTTTGATAGTAGTGTTTAATCTATTTGGATTTAACTTAATTACCAAAAAGGTAAATTTTATGTCTGCTCTTTTGCTATTTGTTTTTTTCTATTTCATGTCTTTTGTGTTCATCAAATCCTCCACTACTGCCTTATTTGGTATTAAATGCATTATTTTCTGGTCTACCATTTTGATTACCTTATCATTTCTTTTACCGTATTTTCAGTTATTTTCTTAGTGGTCTCCCTGAGGACTGCAATTAATACATTCACCTATAAAAATCAAGTTGAAATTAATACCAATATTATGTAAGAACTATGCTCCAAGATAGCTCCATTCCCTCCTCCGTCCTTTGTGCTGTTATTATCATACAAGTTACATCTTTATGCTGTATGTCCACGTACACAGATTTATCATGATTGTTTTATGCAGTTGTCTTTTGAGTCAGAAAGGGAAAAAAGGAATGTGGCACACAGTCTAAAATTAATATTACATGTTGCTTTGACATCTGGTAAAATTGGGAAGGCCTCCAGTGGCCTAACTGCAAATTCTCCTCCCCTGCTCTGCTTCCATGGATAAGGTCCCCTCGCCGAACAACCCTCCTTATCACGGACACCAGACACCGTTCCTGCTTATCCCTGAGTAGTGGGTTTCTGTTCCCTGCCAGCCCATAGAATTACTTCAACAAGCCAATCACATCCTCTTATGGGAACCAGGGATCACCCCATCTTCTTGATACTACAAAGCCTGCCCTTCACAACGCTTGGTTGTACATCCCGATCCCAAGTGCAAACCGCCTGTGGCTCTATGTGACATGCAGTGTCCTCCTCCTCCCTCAGGCTGTCAGTATATGCGACTAATAAACTGCTGCCAAGCTCATGTGTCCAGTGTTGGGTGTTGGGTGTTCAGTCATCCCCATAATTCTAGGGAGGAATCCCTCCCTCATCAGTAGGGTAAAGAAGAGGTGATCAAAACAATTGGCATCATGAAGAGGATAGACCAACCATGACCAAGGACACCTGGTTAGTTTTAATTCACTGCTTATGGCTAATTAACAGATTCCATGATATGGCGGATGCTGTCTGGAACAGAGTTGTCAATTGCTAATGGACTTGCTCTTTGGCTTACAGGGCACTGTGTGGTCTTTGCCACGTATTGGTAGCTCTTACTCTAAATGTTCTAATCCTGGGGCACCTGGGTGGCTCAGGGGGTTAAGCGTCTGACTCTCGATCTCGGCTCAGGTCATGATCTCACAGTTCATGGGTTCGAGCCCTGCATCGGGCTCTACTGATGGTGTGGAGCCTGCTTGGGATTCTGTGTCTCCTTCTCTCTGCCCCTCCCCCGTTTGTGCACGCTCTCATGCTCTCTCACTCTCTCAAAATAAATAAGCATTAAAAGAGTTTAAATGCTCTAATCCTCACAACAAGAATTGTTGCTAATTGACATGTCATTGGGTTTGGTCTGGGTTTGGCAGGTGGGCGCTGGGCCTCCTGCCTGTGAAGACAGCACACACAGTATCCTAATCACTTGGCACTTGACTACCAAGAGTGGAGCTATCGCTCTCTGGTTACTGTGTCTAGCCTGGTTATTGTCACCGGCTGCTTGGGCAGCCGTGCAAACCTGTTTATGATTGCGCGCTGCCAGGATGGGCCTGGGGACACCTCTCTGTGAGGTATGTGGAAAGGAAGGAGACTGCCGTCCTGGGGAGAACTAAGCATGGCACCCCGGTTGCCTAATAGTCATTGTTGTTTAGACAAGGGTAGTATCTTTGCTTCTGTCTCCTGTGCTGCTACCTCCCTTGCTACTGTAGCATGTGATCTCCTGACCCCCCCAAAGATACCGAGGTGCACATCTATGGTGACCCACGGCCCAGGTACTGATGACTTTTACAAATGGGAAGGAGTATTTTGTACTTAATTGCTTTCCCCATGCACAATCCCTAGCCAGTGTGCCTGAGCTTTGCCTAGCCCTGCCGCCCACCAGGAGGCCCAAGGGCTAATCTTGCAGTCATGGGACTTGATGGATCCCATTCAGGTCACAGACAGAATGATTTTATTGGTTGTGGACCTCAACCCTGGAAAGATTGACTGGCATCCCCTGGAGGAAGAGACAGCTGCCCATGAGGCAGGCCCCAGGGCCCCTGAACCTTTCCCCCTAACCACCAAGAAGGTCCATATCACGGGTGATTGGACAGAAACAGAAACTAAAATTGGAGGCTTTGCTTGGCTGGAAATCTAAATTACTGTGAGAGAATTTTTACAGAGAGAAAAATAGGGGGGAAAAGGAAAGCCCTTGTGGGGAAAAAAGTCGGGCCATACCAGAATTGTGGACCCAGTGCTCTCCCGCTATGCCATTCTGCTATGCCTCCTTTGCAACAAAGAACTCACCCCTCAGGGTTGCAAGGAAAAAACTTAAATCAAGACAAAGGCACGCACTTTGATACTACTGGAAATCCAAAATTTCCTAAAAGAATTTATACAGCAAAAAGACAAAAGGGCACTGACTGACTTTTGTGCCTCTACAACACAGGTTCTGAATTAACGTCCACATTTGCTTAAATGCACCAATTGGCAAACCTACATGGACTTGATCAATAGTGGGACTCAAATTACAGTTATACCTGGGGACCCATTAAACTTAAACAAGGTACTCTATAATCTTAAGGGAGTTACTGAATATAAAATAAAGGACAGATAGGTATGCCTCACCTTAACGATCAGAATTAGTATTTTGCCAAAATTTCCCATGGTCATTGCACCCATGACCCTAAACTATCCTCCAGGGGGCACAAACATTCTGACCCAATTGAGTAATAAATTAAAATTATATAAAGTCTTCGGCCCTTATAAATTGGCTTGACTAAATGAGATGCCATGGATTCCCCAGTTTAAAAAGTTAATGGGCCAGTGTAACTCAAAACAGGGCCCTGAAGGATTAAAAGTTATGATATGAGATCTAATTAGTGAAGGGGTGAGTATCCCCACTGCTTCTTCATTTAACATCCCAGTTTGGCCTGGTCTTAAACCTGAGGAGAATGATCGGTGCCTCACAGTGAATCACTGTACGTCAGTGCTGTGGTCCCAGCCATTAAGACCCCCATATCCGACACTGACTATTGGAATTAGTGACTCCATCCACTCAGCAACTGGCAGATATTTTGCTATTATAGATTTGAATAATATATCCTGCTCGGTGTCTGTTTCAACAGTCTCTCAACTGCTGTTTGCTTTCCTCTCTGAAAGGAAACAACACATCTTTTACCAGGCTACCCATGGGATACCTCAGCAGCCTTGCCATTATGCATCATCTTTGCCGGCAAGATCCAGGATCCTAACAGCATCCACCTCTGTCTAGAAACACAGATATGACATGACATGCATGACACCCTCCTCCAAGGAGAGTCGTGTGACACATTTATTAACGACATGCAAATACTGATAAAGGAACTCACAGAAAGGGGACAGACCATTGCCACACACGTAGTCAAGGCTCCACCACCTCTGTTACATTCCTGAAAACTCTTTGGTATACTGAGGGCTACTCCATCTCTGGCAGTTAAGAAAACAGCTGCTGACCCTTTCAGCACCCACAATGTTAATACAAGTCCAACATCCTCTAGTATTTTGTTGCTGTTTTGGAAATACCATAGTCTTCTTCTTTTTTTTTTTTTTGAAGTTTATTTATTTATTTATTTATTTTGAGAGAGAGAGAGAGAGAGAGAATGGGAGAAAGGCAGAGAGAGAGGGAGACAGAGAGAATCCTAAGCAGGCTCCGCCCTGTTAGCACAGAGCCCAATGCAGGACTCGAACTCACGAAACCGTGAGATCATGACCTGAGCCAAAACCAAGAGTTGGATGCTTAACCAACTGAACCACCCAAGTGCCCCGACCATAGCCTTCATTCACAGATTTTACTTAATCTCACTGATGCTGTTACATGCAAATCATTTTGCCTTGAATCGGTCTCCAACACAAAGCTCCAGAATCTGTCCAAATTGAAATCAACAAGTACTCTAAGAGTGTCCTCAGAGACTCCGTCACTGTAGCTTTAGCAACATCCTTCCATGCCTCCTGGAATCTCTGGGCCACCTATGATGACCATAAGTGGTCTATAGGCCTCTAATATAAGAAATTGCCCTTCATAGCCCTGCACTATGTACTATTAGGGCAACAACTGCTGGCCACATAGTGAGCCTGAAAATCAAGGCTCTCACAGTCCCTAAGCCTGTGGCCTTCGATACCCAGCTGCCCATTATGCTTTGGGTCATGGAAGCAGCACTCCATAAGCACATTACAGCTACTGAGACCTCCTTGTTACAGGATAGAGCTAAACCTGGGCCCTCTAGTAGATCCCACATACAGGAGGATGACCTTCTCTATCCTCTGTCACTTGCCAGATGCCATGATGCTCGAGGAGGTCAACCCTCTCCCAGACCCCTGGCTACCTAGAGACCCCTTTAGGATCAACTGAGTGACCAACAATGGGAGTTCATACACTTTATAGATGGCGTTGCACCATCATACATGATGGAGTTCAGTAGAATGTTGCTGGGTTTCCTCCCTTAACCAGAATGTCCCTGAAAAGCATGGCACTGAAGAGTCAGCACAATTGGACATACTTTAGGTAGTCATTTTAACACTGGATAACTGGCCAACAAATAGTATCATTTGCACATTTTTAAGAAACCCTTGCGCCATTGCCCAAGAGTTGCCCCCTTTTGGAGTGAAGAACTCTGGGAATCTCTTGCCTCACAGATATCCAAAATATGAATGAAGGTCACATGTCTCTACATATACTAAGGCCACACACAATACAAGGCCCTACCAGGATATTCCTGATCACCTTTGTAGTTACATTATTGCCAGTGACAAGGACACTCATTTCACTTCTCAGAATACACAATGAAGGCTCTTAAAGAAGGCTTTCAGAGGCATCTGGGTGGCTCAGTCAGTTAAGCATCCAACTTCGGCTCAGGTCATGATCTGCTTCGGGTTCTGTGTCTCCCTCTCTCTCTGCCCCTCTCCTGCTCATTCTCTCTCTCTCTCTCTCTCTCTCTCTCTCTCAAAAGTAAATAAACATTTAAAAAAAGAAGACTTTCAGTGGAATTTTCCCTCTAGGATCCAGGAAGTTGGTTTAATTGAAAGGCATAATGAATGGGCTCCTCAGATAACTCTTATTTAAGTTACAGAGTGGCAAATGGGCCCCCCCACTGGGTGTCACTATTGCTACAGGCATTGATTAGTCTAAATTCATGGCCCCTGGAGACATGCACTCCCCGCATTAGTGCCACACAGGTCCCTCAAATGCCTTTTTTGGCCATAAAGGGGGGCATCTCTAAAGTTCAAGTTTTTGAAAACTATCATTTCACCATGTGGCCCTTTTCCTCCTGGTCAAGTACTTACTTCACTTCCTAGGGAGGCACTTCTACTCTCTAAAACTCTCAGTCATAACCAAGATTGAAACCAATAAGACATTCAAGGGGTCATGTGTGATGCCAGTCCTAAAATTAATATTAAGTGCTGCCTCGACAGCTGGTAAAATCAGGAGAGCCTCAAATAGACTAACCACAAGTTCACCTCCCCACTCTGCTTCCATGGATAAGTTCCCCTAGCCAAAACAACAAAACAAAACAAAACAAAACAACTTCTGATCATGGGGACCTGACACAGTTAGTTCTTGCTCATCCCTGACCAGCAGGCCTCAGTTTCCTGCCAGCCTATAGAATTATTCAAAAAAGCCAATCACACCCTTCTGTGGGAACCAAGAGTCACCTCACCCTTTTGACACTAGAAAGTCTGCCTCCAACAGACCCTGTTTGTTCACTCTGTGCTCAAGTGCAAACACCTTGTTTCCCTGCACGGCATCTGGTGCCCTCCTCCCCTGGCCTGTGAGCGTATGTGACTAGTAGACCACTGGCTTTCTCATCTACGCAGTGTCAGATGTCATGTGTTTGGCCATCCCCATCATTCTACATTGGGGAATCCATTCTTCACCAAAGCGTTGAAGAGGAGGTGATTAAAGCAAGGAGTCACAAAGAAAAAAACCACACTTACATTGTCTTTTATATTTACCTATGCAATTAAGTTTATCAGGTTTTTTTCTTTTAATGTGGATTCAAGTTAGTGTCCTTTCACTTAAGCCTGAGAAGTTCCCTGTAGCATTTCTTATAGGTCAGGGCTGCCAGCAATGAATTCTCTTAGTTTTTGTTTATCTGGGAATGTCTTGGTTTCTCCTTTATTTTTCAAGAAAACTTTTGCTGGATATAGAATTCTTAGTTGACAGTCTTTTTCTTTCATCACTTTTAACGAGTCATCTAACTGCCTTCTGGCACCCTGGTTTCTGATGAGAAATTAGCTGTTAATCTTCTTTGCGTGACGCTTTTATCTAATGAGTCATTTCTCTCTTGCTGCTTTCAAGATGATCTCTCTGTCTTTGTCTTTTGACAGTTTGATTATGATGTGTCTTAGGTGTGGATCTTTTTTGAGTTTTTCCTACTTGGAAAATCTCCTTTGTTTGGCTTCTGGGTGCGTAGATTCACGTTTTCTTTTTTTACGAAATGTAGGAAGTTTCTGACATTATTTCTTCATCTGTACCTCTTGCCCCATTCACTCTCTCCTCTCCTTCTGGGTGTCTTATTGTGTTTATGCTTGGTTGTGTCCAACGGGTCCCAGAGGCTCTGATCACTTTGCTTTCTGCCCCTCAGATTAAAAAATCTCAACTGCCTTATTCTCAAATTCATGGATTCTTTCTTCTGCCTGCTCTATTCTGTTGTCAAGCCCCTTTGCTGAATTTGTCATTTTCTTATTGTCCTTTTTAACTTTGTACTTTCTATTTCATTCATTTTATAATTTATTAAGTTTATTTATTTGTTTTGAGATAGAGAGAGACAGAGAAAGAGAGAGAGCATGAGTGGGGAGGGGCATAGAGAGGGGAAGAGAGAGAATCCCAAGCAGGCTCTGCACTTATTTCAGGCAAGAATCATCAATGGATGAGAATATAATCAGAAAAAGAATATCTATATAGTATTGAAGTATCTTTCCATAAGATCTGTATTAATTACAGAGAGTAAAATGTAACTTTACATTAGAGAAGCCTGTGAGGGACCACCTTCACCAAATGGTTGAAGTTAATTAACATTATGAGCAAAAGCACAAAGCAATATCATGTATCTCTGATGTGATGCACTATAAAAGACACAGCATCACTCTTTGGCATTCCTGCCAAAAATGAATAACCTAAATCTAATAATGAGAAATCATCAGAAAAATCTAAATTAAGGGACATTTTATAAGATAAATGGCCTGTACTCTCTAAAAAGTCAAGGTCCAGGGACACCTGGGTGGCTCAGTCCATTAAGTCTCTGACTTCAGCTCAGATCATGATCTCACAGTTCGTGAGTTCAAGCCCTGCATCCGGCTCTCTGCTGTCAGTGCAAAGCCTGCTTCAGATCCTCTGTCCCCTCTCTCTTTGCCCTTCCCCCACTTGTTCTCTCTCTCTGTCTCTCTGTCTCTCTCTCTCTCTCTCTCTCCCTTTTTCTCTTCCTCCCTCTCCCTCTCTCCCTCTCAAAATAAATACATAAATTCAAAAAACAAGTCAAGGTCCAGAAAAAGAATGAGGAACTATGCAAGGTTAAAAGGAGACTAAAAAGACAATTAAATGCAGTGTGTGATCCTAGGTTGCATCCTGGACCAGATTTTTTTCTTTTTGCCCTAAAGATAACTAGTGTGACAATTGATGAATTTAAATTTGAGTACATTTGATAGTAGTCTGTTATTAATGTTAATTTCTGATTTTGATAATTGTTCTGTAGTTATATATGAGAAGTTCTGTTTATAAGAAATGCTTATTTTGAGGTAAAGGAACATCAAGCCCGCAACTTAATTTTAAATGTTTCAGCAAAATATATAGGGGAACAGAAAGCAAATGTTATAAATAGTTAACAGTTGGGCAATCTGTGTCTGTGAAGGGTACAGAGTGTACCCGGGCAATTTTTCTGTAAGACTGATATTATTTCAAAATAAAACATTTTAAAAATTCCTAGGAAAAAATCTAATAAAATGTGTGCAAGACGTCTATATGGAAAACTATAATACTTTCCTGAGAGACATCGTAGATATATAGAAGGGATATACATTATTCATAAATTAGAAAACTTATATTGTAAAGATATTAATTCCCTCAAATACAGACTCATTGAAATTGCAGTCACGACCCCCCCAATGTTGTGTGTGTATGTGTTTGAAAGAGAGAGAGAGACAAGAGAGACAGAGAGAGAGAGACTTAAAAGCTAAATTTTATTTATTTATTTATTTATTTATTTATAATGTTTATTTAAAATATTTATTTTTGTTTTTTATTTTTTAATGTTTATTTTTGAAAGAGAGACAGAGCACGGGTGGGGGAGGGGCAAAGACACACACACACACACACACACACACACACACAGAATCTGAAGCAGGCTCTAGGCTCTGAGCTGCCAGCACAGAGGCCAACATGGGGCTTGAACCCACAAACAGTGAGACCATGACCTGAGACAAAGTTGGAGTTTAACCGACTGAGCCACCCAGGCGCCCCTAAAATGTTTATTTATTTTTGAGAGAACACAAGCAGGGGAGGGCAGAGAGAGAGGGAGACAGAGGATACGAAGCAGCCTCTGTGCTGACAGCAGTGACTCTCAACCGACTGAGCCACCCAGGCACGCCTTAAATTTTAAACGCATAGAAAAATACAAGAGGTATTGTAGACACTTTTAAAGAAGCAGAGGCAGAAGTGAGAGGACTTACTTAACCAAATATCAACATATTATAAAGCTATAGTAAACAGGATGGTATAATATCGGCACAGAGAGACAAAAGAGAGCCCTAGAACAATCCATATATATGGAGACTTGTTATATGACAGAGACGGTGCGGGGAAATGGAGAGAGGATGGTGTGTCGTCTTAAGACCCCTGATAAACAGAAGTTGAAATGGGGCTAGAAATGCGGGAGGTTTATTGGGAGTGGGGTGGGTATCACCTGTGAAAGATAAAAGAGAAGGAAGCAGGATTGTGTAGTAGGAGCCTCAGACTGGCTAAATTTTTGGCCAGTGCAACAGGGAGCTCTAGAGCAAAGATTACCGGGTAGAGGAGTCCCACATCGGGCAGAATTGCCAGGATGTAGCACTCACTCCGCATTGAATGGCGAGTTCTTTCTCACGGGGAGGTCCTCCGTGGCTGCCACAATCCATCTCTTGTGCTGAGCACATCAGTTTCTCTGTGCATATTTGGGGACAAGTTTTTGTTTTCCCATAGGCCTCTCTTCCCGAGTGACAATTAGAAGAGGGAGAGGCTAGTGGGGGAAAAAAACTGCAGCTCCCACTGCCGCAGGTGGTCTCAGAACTACACCCGGAATCCCTCATCTCCTCCCTAATTGTCTCCATCCTAAATTCCTCCTGCCCCCCCCCCCCCCCCCGGCTATCACCTCTGCTGGTCCCGGCGGCTTACATGGTGAAGTGGGTAAAACCCTCATTACTGAGAAACCTGAGCCCCAGTAACGAACCATACATAACTCGGTTTGGGCCTGCTGCACTCGCCTATTCACAATTAAAACGGAGCAAGGCAAAAGAGTACCAAGAAGGGTCCAAATGGATTACGTAAGCTCCCTCCCTATCTCGCCCTGTCCGTATTGTGTAACAGCAGTCCGTGTTTTGGACCCGGGACTTGCCAGGAACTCTCCAGTGCGTGTGTTCTCACGCCTTACTCTGCCCACTCCACAGGGTCTGCTGGATCGTGCGAGTTAAGCATCAGGGCTGCTTTTACCGCCCTGTGACTTACTCAAAAGTGGTAGACTTCCATGCCCCTGACTGCGCCGAGTGAGTGGATCTGTATTCCCAGGTCTGGAGTGGTTTGCTCTAAAATCCAAATGGTCCGTCCTAGTGCTGTGCTTTGTTTTACAAGACACCACAATTTGTCATCTACTTTGGCAGGGATTTCCCTGTGTGTTCCTGACCACTGGATTCTTAAAAACTTCATTAAATGTTTATAGGCTTTATCTCCTACAACCTGGAGCACATGTGTCTTACCAAGGCCTCCAGAGTGCTAGCCATCTCTCGCTCATCCCGCTCAATCAGCACAGTGAGGTCACCGATGCAATGGATCAGAGTAATGTTCTGCGGGTGTCCAGAGAGGCCAGATCTCTTTGAACTGTGTTATGACAGAAGGCAGGAGAAATAACATGTTCCAGAACAAAACTGTAAATGCATATTGTTATACATTCTGCGTGAATGCGAGCTCTCTCTGATTCTCTCTCTTGATTGAGATAGCAAAGAACACATTTGCCACATCAGTGGCCATCTATCGTGTACCTGAAGCCAAATTCATTTGCTCTAGTAAAGGTACCATGACTGTCATAGAAGCTGTGATTGGCTTCTACCTGCTTGAACTTGTAGTCATCTCCAGTTATCGTTCAAGTCCTAGTCAGTTTCTTCAGGGTCTATACTGGTGTATCAAATGGGGAACACCATCGCTTCATCCCTGAGATCCTTAAGGGTGGCACCAATCTATGCTACACCCCATTCCGGGGCAGGGGATGGAGTATTCATTTTGGTTTACTATCTCAGCTGTGGGCTGCAGCTTCAGAGTCGTGGACTTGGCCTTTCTACTATCGTAGCTCTTATGCCACAGGACAAAGACCTAATGTGGAGGTTACTCCAGCTGCTAAGTATGTCAATCCTAATGAAGACTCAGTGACCAGAGAAATGACCACCTGGTAGGTCTACAGGTCCATGGAGCTGAGTATTAGTGTCCAGTAGTCCTCGAAATGGCTCCCCTTTCCCCAGTGTACAGTCACCCACATAAATGGCCCTAGATCCCTTTGGAGAAGAGCTGAGACCATGGTGTATAATATCCATAGTGATAAAGGGTCCTTCCTTCTGGGGAAGTTCCCACCTCTGCAGACAAGGGGATCTAGGTCTGAAAACTGACTCAGGTCCAGGGACTCAGGTCCGGGATGCAAGGGATCATAGTTTGCTCAGACTCCCGTGTACATATAAAGATACAATATTTTTATCTCTTTTTGGCTGTCCATCTATTTGGCCCTAGGGACCATACCGCATTTCTTTTAATTTTTTTACTTTTGAGAGAGAGCGAGCACATGCACAGGGGAATGGCAGAAGGAGAGAGAGAATCTTAAGCAGCCTCCCTACCCAGCACGAAGCCCAACACAGGGCTCTGTCTCACGACTGTGAGGTCATGACCTGAGCAGGAATCAAGAGTCAGATGCTTAACTGGCCAAGCCACCCAGGCGCCCTAGGGACCATACTGTATTGATCCTCTTGACTCCCCGAGTCAGGGAAGGGGTGGGGCACTTGTGCAGGTTCTAAGGGTGCAGAGAGGTCCAGGGTTGGGGTATAGATAATCAGTGGGATGCCCAGTTAAATTAGAATTTCGGATAAATTGTTAGTGGAAGTATATCCCATGAAACCTTTTTTCATTTTTATTTTAGAGAGAGAAAGAACATGAGTTGAGGAGAGGGGCAGAGGGAGACAGAGAGAGGGAGAGAAAGGGAGAGAGAGATGGAGAGAATCTTAAGCAGGCTCCACGCTCAGCATGGAGCCCAACTCAGGGCTTGATCCCATGACCCTGGGATCATGACCTGAGCCGAAATCAAGAGTCAGATGCTCAACCGACTGAGCCACGCAGGTACCCCGCCCCAAAACATTTTTTTATTTGTCATCCTTATTTGCTAAATCTGGCAATGCTTGTCTGGGGAGCTGCTATGATCTGAACGTTTATAACCCCCACCCCAATTCATATGTTGAAATCCTCATGCCCAATGTGATGATATTAGAAGGTGGGGTCTTTAGGGTGATTAGGTCATGAGAGTGGAGCCATCACGATGGAGTTGGTGCTCTTATAAAAGAGACCCCACAGAGCTCCCGAGCCCCTTCTATCAGGTGAAGACACAGCTAGATGTCTGAAACCCAGAAGAGGGCCCTCACCCAGACCATACTGGCACCCTGAGCTCAAAATTCCGGCCTCCAGGGGCGCCTGGGTGGCTCAGTCGGTTAAGCATTCAACTTGGGCTCAGGTCATGATCTCCCAGTTCATGGGTTCGAGCCCCGCATTGGGCTCTGTGTCTCCCTCCCTCCCTCCGTCTCTCTCTCTCTCTCTCTCTCTCTCTCTGCCCCTCCCTCACTCATGCTCTGTCTCTCTCTCTCTCTCTCTCAAAAATAAATGAACATTTTTAAAAATTTTTTTAAAAAGGAAGAGAAAGGAGGATGGGGCCCAGAGAACCTCAAATTGTGAACGTGTTCGCATCTGGAAGAACCCATTAGAGAAATTGCTCACTGGTCGAAAGGGATCAGGTCTTAGTAAGCCTCCCGCACGCAGTCACTGGCCAGGGGCTGCCTGGGAGGAGCCTGGCTTCTGCTTAAATGCTTTAGCAGATCTCCAATGGGCTGCAGCTTGAGGCTGACCGCTAACTGCTCTCTTGGCAGCTGGATGGCGAGTTCTTCTTCAAAGAATAGCCAAGAGGCACAGATGGTTATTTTCAAAAATGGCGGGGAGATGATTGGGTACCCGCATGGAAACACTGAAATAAATTGGGCCCTTCAATTAATACGCTCAAATTAGTTACAAGTAGATTATACACCTAAATTTAAAGGGCACAATTATGCTTTTAAAATGTACATGATGGGGCACCTGGGTGGCTCAGGTGTTAAGCATCTGACTCCAGCTCAGGTCATGATCTCAGGGCTCGTGAGATCGAGTCCCAAATCGGGTGAGCTCGAGCCCTGCTTCGGGTGAACACTGCTTCTTTTTCTCTCTCTCTCTCTCTACCTCTCTCTCTCTCTCTCTCTCTCTCTCTCTCTCTGCCCCTCCTGAGATTCCCTCTCTGCCCCTCACTCACTTGCGCCCTCTCTCTCTCTCAAAAAAAAAATAAAATAAAATGTACGTGATTTTGTTGACAACTTTGGGATAGTGAAGAACTTCTTACACAGTACATACAACTGCTAGCCATAGAGGGAAAAGAGTGATAACCTTGATCACGATAAAATTAAACAGTTCATCAAAAGACACCATTAAGAGAATTAAAAACTGAACCGCAGGGTAGCAGAAGGTATTTGCAATATATATGTAGCAAATAAAGTTCGAGGACCTAGAACGTTTACAGAATTGCTGGAAAACAATAAGAAAATGAGAAAAATGGGCCAAAAGTCACAGACAGTTATTCTGCAGAGGTGGAAATCCAAATGACCAATAAACATATAAAAATGTCCTCAACTTTTTCAGGGAAATGCATATTAAAACCAGTATGTGATATTACCACACATTCACTAGAATGGCTACATTTTAAATATGTTTTTTTTTAAGTTTATTTATTTACTTTTTGAGCAAGACAGAGAGAGAGCACGCAAGCAGGGGAGGGCAAGAGAGAAAGAGGGAGAGAGAGAATCCCAAGCAGTGCAGAGGCCGACATGGGGCTCAAACACAACGAACCGTGAGTTCATGAACTGAGCTGAAACCAAGATTCAGCCACTTAACCGACTGAGCCATATAATTTGATTGAAACACTTTGAAGAAGCTTGCCACTGTCTTGGAGATTTGAAGCGAATACATTTTGTGACCCAGCAATTTCACTTCTAGTTATACACCCAACAGAAATGTGTACGTGTGTTCCTCAAAAGGCACGTACGAGAGTTTTTTGGCAGCATTAATAGACCTTACACTTGAGTCACCCAAAATGTTGGTCAGCAGGCAGTAGAAAAGATGAAAAATTGTAATATAGCCATACAATGGAATACTATTCAGCAATGAAAATTAACGAACTGCAGTTCCATTCAACAACATGAATGAACCTTACAAACATAAGAATGATACAAACAAGACAAGAACAAATACAGTCGACCCCTGAACAACATGAGTTTCAGCTGCACGGGTCCACTTCTATGCAGATTTTTTCAATAAATACAGCACAGGACTGTGAGTGTATTTTCTCTTCCTTATGACTTTCTTAATAACATTTTCTTTTCTCTACCTTAATTATGAGAAGACAGTATATCATTCACATGACATACAAAATATGTGTTCATCGACTGTTCTGGTTATTGATAAGGCTTCCAACCAACAGTAGGCTATTAGTAGTTAAGTTTTGGAGGAGTCAAAAGTTACAGGTGGATTTTTTGACTGCACAGGGAGTCAGCGTCCCAACCCCTGTGTTGTTGAAGGGTCAATTATATTACATATATACCGTATATCACATACCGTATGACCCCATGTATATATAGTTGAAAAACAAGTAAAGTTGAAAAACATTGTTTAAGGAATCATATATAGGTGGTAGCTATAAAGCAAAGTAAGGGCATGATTAACCCAAAAGCTAGGATATTGGTTATTTCTTGGAAGAGGAAAGGTGGGAGCAATGAGGAAGGCACACATGGGAGGACTTTTTCTACTTTTTCCAATTTTTTATTATGGATATTTTCACAGACATAGGAAAAATTGAAAAAAAATAACACAATTAATACTCATGCACCCTCCAGTTAGATGTAATAATTGGTAACATTTTGGTATTTGTTTTATATCCTTCTGTGTATACATACATGCATATATATTTTTTTAATTTTTAAATTTTTTTAACGTTTATTCATTTTTTGAGACACAGAGAGAGACAGAGTGTGAGTGGGGGAGGGGCAGAGAGAGAGGGCGACACAGAATCTGAAGCAGGCTCCAGGCTCTAAACTGAGCACAGAGCCCAACGCGGGGCTCAAACTCACGGACCGTGAGATCATGACCTGAGCTGAAGTTGGAAGCTTAACCGACTAAGCCACCCAGGCACCCCTATTTTTTTTTTTAATTTTTAAAGAGAGAGAGGGAGAGAGATCATGAGTGGGTAGAGGGGCAGAGGGCAAAAGAGAGAGAGAGAGAGAGAGAGAGAGAGAGAGAGAGAGAGAGAGAGAATCTCAAGCAGGCTCCACGCTCAGCACAGAGCCCAATGTGGGGCTCAAACCCACAACCCTGGAATCACGACCCAAGCCGAAATCAGGAGTCGGACACTCAACCGACCGAGCCACCCAGGCACCCCTACATATATATATTTTAACAACTTTATTGACACACAATTAACAGCCCATACAGTTTACCCATTTTTAGTCTACAACTGATGGTTTTTAGTATCGTCACAGATACATGCAGCCATCACCGTATTCAATTTTCGAACATTTTCATCACCTCAGAAAGAAATTCCATACTTTCAGCTATTAACTCCCCATCCCTCCATCCTCCCAGCCCTAAGCAAGCACGAATATTCTTTCTGTCTCTGTAGATTTGCCTATTCTGGGCATTTCATATCCATGGAATCATATACGTGGTTGTTTTTGCAATTAGCTTCTTTCACTTAGAATAATGTTTTCAAGTTTCATATATGTTGTAGCATGTGTCGGACCTTGCATTAGTCTGTTTCGGCTGCCATAACAAAATGCCACGCACTGGGTGGCTCAAACGGTTCTGGAAACTGGAGGTCCAAGATCAAGGTGCCAGCAGGTTTGGTTTCTGGTGAGGCCTCTCTCCTCAGCTTGCAGATGGCTGCATTTTTGCTAGGTCCTCACATGGCCTTTGCTCTGCGTGCCTGCAGAGAGAGAGAGAGAGAGAGGTTTCTCTGGTATCTCTTCCTCTTCTTATAAGGCTGCCAGTCCTATCCGACTAAGGCACCACCATTCTGACCTTATTTAATCTTTATTATCTCCTTAAAGGCTCTGTGTCCAAATACAGTCCCATTGGAGGTCAGGGTTTTCAACATACACATTTTTGGGGGGACACAATTCAGTCTGTAACAGTACAGCATTCCTATTTGTGACTGAATGATGTTCCATTATATAGATAGATCACATTTTGTGTATCTATTCATCAGTTGATGGACATTCGGGTTTTTTCCACCTTTTATCTATTACGAATACCGCTACCATAAACAGTGGTGTACAAGTTTATGTGTCGACATGTGTGTTCATTTCTCCCGGGTTGTATCCCTAGGAGTTGAATGGCTGGTTCATGTGGTAACTCTATGTTTAGCCATTTGAGGAACTGACAAACTGTTTTCTTTTTTAAAAAATTTATTTTTTAATTTCCATCCAAGTTAGTTAGCATATAGTGCAACAATGATTTCAGGAGTAG
The DNA here is from genome assembly GCF_028018385.1 of Neofelis nebulosa. Classification (NCBI taxonomy): domain Eukaryota; kingdom Metazoa; phylum Chordata; class Mammalia; order Carnivora; family Felidae; genus Neofelis; species Neofelis nebulosa. The sequence continues at coordinate 98,788,744 of NC_080800.1, forward strand.
ATTCCTTAGTGTCCTTGACCCATTTAGCCCATCCTCCCTCCCACAACCCCCCCCCCCAGTAACCCTCTGTTTGTTCTCCATATTTAAAAGTCTCTTATGTTTTGTCCCCCTCCCTGTTTTTATATTATTTTGGCTTCCCTTCCCTTATGTTCATCTGTTTTGTCTCTTAAAGTCCTCATATGAGTGAAGTCATGATATTTGTCTTTCTCTAATTTCCCTTAGCATAATACCCTCTAGTTCCATCCATGTAGTTGCAAATGGCAAGATTTCATTCTTTTTTGATTGCCGAGTAATACTCTATTGTGTATATATACCACATCTTCTTTATCCATTCATTCGTCGATGGACATTTTGGGCTCTTTCCATACTTTGGCTATTGTTGGTAGTGCTGCTGGAAACATTGGGGTGCATGTGCCCCTTTGAAACAGCTGCCTGTATCCCGTGGATAAATACCTAGTAGTGCAATTGCTGGGTCATAGGGTAGTTCTATTTTTAGCTTTAGCTCCATACTGTTTTCCAGAGTGGCTGCACCAGCACTGCAAAAGAGATCCTCTCTCTCCGCATCCTCGCCAACATCTGCTGTTGCCTGAATTGTGAACGTTACCCATTCTGACAGGTATGAGGTGGTATCTCATCGTGGTTTTGATCTGTACTTCCCTGATGATGAGTGATGTTGCATATTTTTTCATGTGTCGGTCGGCCATCTGGATATCTTCTTTGGAGAAGTGTCTATTCATGTCTTTTGTCCATTTCTTCACTGGATTATTTGGGTTTTTTTTTTTTTTTTTGAGAGTTGAGTTTGATAAGTTCTTTATAGATTTTGGATACTGACCCTTTATCTGGAAGTGTCTCTTCATGTCTTTTGCCCATTTCTTCACTGGATTATTTGTTTTTTTGGGTGTTGAGTTTAACAGGTTCTTTATAGATTTTGGATACTAACCCTTTATCTGATATGTTATTTGAAAATATCTTCTCTCATTCCATCGGTTACATTTTAGTTTTGCTGATTGTTTCTTTCGCCGTGCAGAAGCTTTTTATTTTGAGGAGGTCCCAATAGTTCATTTTTGCTTTTGTTTCTCTTGCCTCTGGAGACGTGTTGAGTAAGAAGTTGCTGCAGTCAAGGTCAAAGAGGTTTTTGCCTGCTTTCTCCTCGAGGATTTTGATGGCTTCCTGTCTTGCATTTAGGTCTTTCATCCATTTTGAGTTTATTTTTGTGTATTGTGTAAGAGAGTGGTCCAGGTTCATTCTTCTGCATGTCGCTCTCCAGTTTTCCCAGCACCACTTGCTGGAGAGATTGTCTTTATTCCGTTGGATATTCTTTCCTGCTTTGTCAAAGATTAGTTGGCCATACATTTGTGGGTCCATTTCTGGGTTCTCTATCCTGTTCCATTGATCTGTCTGTTCTTGTGCCAGTACCACACTGTCTTGATGATTGCAGCTTTGCAGTATAGTTTGAAGTCCGGGATTGTGATGCCTCCCGCTTTGGTTTTCTTTTTCAAGATTGCTTTGGCTATTCGGGGTCTTTTCTGGTTCCATACAAATTTAGGATTGTCTGTTCCAGCTCTGTGTAGAATGCCGGTGTTATTTTGATAGGGATCGCACTGAATATGTAGATTGCTTTGGGTAGTATCGACATTTCAACGATATTTGTCCTTCCTCTCCAGGAGCATGGGATCTTCTTCCATTTTTTTGTCAGACTGTTTTCTGAAGCGGCTGCACCTTCTTACGTTCCCACCAGCAACGTACATGTGTTCTAGTTTTACCAATTCTTTGACCATTGTTACTATCTGACTTTTTAACGTTTATTTAAAAATTTTTTAATGTTTCTTTATTTTTGAGAGAGACAGACAGACAGAATGTGAGCAGGGGAGGGGCAGAGAGAGAGGGACACAGACTCAGAAGTCGGCTCCAGGCTCTGAGCTGTCAGCACAGAGCCCAGCTCGGGGCTCGAACTCACGAGCCGGGAGTTCACGACCTCACAGACGCTTAACTGACTGAACCCCCCCCAGGCACCCTTTTATTTTTTATTTTTAATTTTTAAAAACGTTTTGCTTGATTTTATTTTTGAAAGAGAGAACGTGCAAGCGGGGGAGGGGCAGAGAGAGAAGGGGACAGAGGATCCGAAGCGGGCTCTGTGCTGACAGCAGCGAGCCCCTTGTGGTGCTCAAGCTCACAAACTGCGAGATGGTGACCTGAGCTGAAGTTGGACACTCAACCGACAGGAGCCCCTCTGGGTTTTCAGTATAGTCATCTTCATTTTTACGAGTGACATCTCATTGTGGTTTCGATTTGTATTTCTTTGATCGATCACGATGTCAAGCATCTTTTTTAATGGGTTTATTGGCTATTTGTATTTGTTCTTTGGAGAAATATTTATTCAAACCCCTTGCCCAATTTTTAATTGTGTTGTCTTTGTATTATTGACTTTTAAGAGTTCTTTATATGTTCCTTGTTTCGTATTTCTTTCATTTCCTGTTCTGGTCTCAACCTGAGCCATCTAGGCGCTCCAACAACCTCCACTATCTTTGAGAGCTCCTTCAAACTAGAACTTCTCTACACTGTTGCAAATGAAGTCAGTTCCTTTGGGAAGACATTCAGAGCCCTCTGTTTATGGCCTGCTTCTCTCCCCCGAGCAAAATCTCTGATCCACGGCTCTGGAGCTGGGGGTGGAGATAATGGTGCACTTTTCTCTGAGTGGCACCTCGATTCTAGAAGCTTAGTGTTCGGTGGAACGGGGAGCGATAGCCTCAAGTTTTCTAGGCTTGCTTTTCCCAGCACAGAAGCACCACCTCACAAGCCAGCGCAAGGGTGAGTGGGATCTCCATATTTCTCAGTGGTACCATGCCCAAGATAGAGGCCTCCACCCCACACGTGGGGGGTAGGTGGAAGAAGGAAGCCTGTACCTTTCCACACTCATCGGATCCTAGCCTCAGCAACAGGTAGCTAAGGGCCAAATGAGAAACACTCACCTCTTGCCCCTCCGGAGAAAACAGCCCTCCACCGGGGAACTAGGAGAAGGCGGAGCCCTATGTCCTCAGCTGCACCAATCTGGGGTGGAGTTCCGTCCTCACGGAGCTAACAAGGGGAGATGAAAGTTCGCCTGGGTGGCTCAGTCAGTTAAGGTTCTAACTCTTGGTTTGGGCTCAGGTCACGATCTCACCCTTTTGTGAGTTCGAGCCCCACGTCGGACTCTGCGCCGCCAGCGCTGAGCCTGCTTGGGATTTTCTCTCTCCCTCTCTCTCTGCCCCTCTCCCACCGTGTGCTCTGTCTCTCTCAAAATAAATAAATAAACTTAAAAAAAAAGAAAGGGAGATGGAGGGAATGGGTCGTGGCTCAAATCCTATAGATACTCCATGTCCTCACCAAATTTTAGTAGACTTTCTTGAATAGAAGCTTCTTAATTTGTTGTATGTCCTTGGGATCATTTCTAGAGAGATTTAATGACTGCATGTATATTTTCCATAATTTTCCCCAGTTTCATCAGAGAGCCGGTCCACAGAGCTCCTCACATTGTCATGCTGGAAGTGGAACGCCTATATATATTTTTTGCTGCGCCATCTCAAAATAAGTTGCAGACATCAGGAAGCTTTATCCCTAAATACTTCAGCATGCGTCTCCCCAAATTGAGGACATTCTCCTACATAATGACAATACTATTATCATTCTTGAATAAATTAACATAATTCTATAGTATCGCCTAATAAACATGCCATATTCAAATTTCTCTAAGAATGTCTTTTATTAATCTTTTTTGGGGGGTGAGGAGAGACAATAACAAAACAAGGTTCACATGTTGCGTTTTGTTACTTTGTCCCTTTAGACTTCTTGAATTTACTATTATTTTTAAATTTTTTAATATTTTTGAGAGACAGAGACCAAGTGTGAGCGGAGGAGGGGCAGAGAGAGAAAAGGAGACACAGAATCCGAAGCAGGCTCCAGGCTCTGAGCTGTCAGCACAGAGCCCCATAAGGGCTCGGAAACCACGGACTGCAAGATCACGACCTGAGCTGAAGTTGAATGCTTAACCACTGAGCCACCCAGGCGCCCCAGAGTTCTTTAATTTAAAACAAACCTTTCGGGGCACCTGGGCGACTCAGTCGGTTAAGCATCCGACTTCGGCTCAGGTCATGATCTTACAGTTTGTGAGTTCAAGCCCCGTGTCAGACTCTGGGCTGAGAGCTCAGAGTCTGGAGCCTGCTTTGGATTCTGTGTCTCCCTCTCTCTCTCTGCCCCTCCCCTTCTCTCTCTCTCTCTCTCAAAAATAAATAAACATTAAAAAATTTTCAAACAAACCTTTCAACTTTTCTTTTTATTTATTTATTTATTTTGAGAGAGACAGAGACAGTGCAAGTGGGGGAGGGGCAGAGAGAGAGAGAGAGAATCCCAAGCAGGCTCCATGCTGCCAGCGCAGAGCCCGACTCGGGGCTCGAACTCACAAAACCATGAGATCATGACCTGAGCCGAAACCAAGAGTCGGACGCCTAACCAACTGAGCTACCCAGGCGCCTCCCAACTTTTCTTTTCTTGTTATTGATATTTTGAAGATTCCAGCTAGTGTCTTTTAGAAGTTCACATGGGGAGAAGGTTATTTCTTGAGTGCTGTCAATCTTCTATTTCTTGACCTCCGCAGTGGTGTAGCAGGGTTCTTGCACAGAGAGTCGTGACCCCGAGGCTTTTCTTTCCAGGAAGCAACTTTATTCGTGCCGGCACCGCTCAGTTGGGTTGTACCCGAAGAACTGAGCCTCGAACGCCACTTGGCGTAGTTTTTTTAAATATATTTTTTACTTCCCTGTCTCCCATTTATGGTAACATACAAACATGCAGTCTGATTAAGTGGTCTCATGTTACAAGGTCATGAGGGATGTTGTCACGTACGCATAAAACCAGGTTGCCTTGAGGTTTTTTTTTTTCTTTCCATATAGAGAGGGGACCCTACCACAGTGGTTTCCCTATGGTGTTAGCTTTTTAACATTTTTCATTAGGCTACACAATAATATTCTATGCATCAAATTTGTTTGTCATCAGTACTAAAAAGAAATGAGCTCTCATGCCACGAGAGGACCCTTAAATGAATGAATGTACTTAGAGATACCAATCTGAAAAGGTTATATACTGTATGATTCCAACTATGTAACATTCTGGAAAATGTGAAACTATGGCTACAGTGAAAAGGTCAGTGGTTGCCAAGTGTTAGGGATGGGGTGGGGATAGAGGGAGACAGAGGATTTTTAGGGCAGTGCGATTATTTTGCATGATACCCTAATGGTGGATACACAGCATTATACACTTGTCAAAATGCATAGAATGTCCAGCACCAAAAGTGAACCCTAGTGTAAACTGAACCATGGACTTTGGGTGATAATGATATGTCAGTGTAGGTCCACCGATTGTGACAAACATACCGCTGTGGTGTGGGATGTTGATAGTGAGGGAGTGGGCAGGGGATATATGGGAACTTTCTGTATTTTCCATTCAGTTTTGCTGTGAACCTAAAAAATAATCTATTTAAAAATCTGTAAGAATATTTCACAACTTTTAGAAATGGAGAAGTATCTAGAAAGGAGTGACTGTAGTTCTAGTGCTCTAAGTGTCTCACTGTTTTTAGGAGTCATGTCAATATATTCATTTTAGACTTAGTTAAGTACACTGTACTGTCAATGCCCAAATTCTTTTTTAAATTTTATTTATTTATTTATTTCTGTTTATTTATTTTTGAGAGAGAGAGAACACAAGTGGTGGAGGGGCAGAGAGGGAGACACAGAATCTGAAGCAGGCTCCAGGCTCTGAGTTGTCAGTGCAGAGCCTGCTGTGGGGCTCGAACCCACAAACTGCGAGGTCATGACCTGAACCGAAGTCAGACACTTAACCGACTGAGCCACCCCGGTGCCCCCAAAGTCCAAATTCTATGCTTTTCCATTACGTCATCCTTCCCCTCTAGAATAAAGTTAGGAGTTGTTGACTTCCCAAGGCCTCCTAGATCCAGTCCTGAGAAGTGAACAGCCAGATACAGTGCCTGGACTCATGTTTGCAGTCGTCATAGCTTCTTCCTCTTCCCTTCTTGTGAGAGTCTCCCTGCTGCCATGTTTGAGAGTTCCTTCCAAATCTCACTCTCTCCAAAGGGTTATTCTGTTCCCTTGACCTGTTGCAATAGCTGAGAGGTAATGACCTCTTCCCTCGTGCCTTCCCCTGAAGGTGATCGCCATTTGCCCCCTGCCCCGGGGAGGGACATTGACAGAAGACTTGACATACCATTGGAAAGGTCTCGGACTCGTGATCAAGGGGATTAGACTAAGAAAGAGGCCGAGCTAATGATTAAAAGGAGAGTTAGGGATGAAGTTCCCTCGCTTCTATTCCTAGCAGTACGGTACCAGCAGGGGATTGGTTTGGATAAGCGCCTGACTTTCTGATCTGTGAAACTAGGCAGGCCAATCTGTTTGGGCTCACAAAATACTTGGGGAAAAATGTTTTTGTTGATGCCGTAAGAGTGACTGACCAGAGAAGTCTGAGAATTTTTATAAATAAAACAACCATGAATCTGCTTTGTAAACACACCATTCCACAGTGTCATTTTTTCTTCTTCTTCTTCTTCTTCTTCTTCTTCTTCTTCTTCTTCTTCTTTTAGCTATGTATTTATTCATGTATTTCTTTTTGAGAACAGATTGTTTGTGTCCCTGAGTAGATGCAGGCTTTGCTGGGAGGGGAAGGAGTGGCGGTGAGTTATAAGTAAGGTGCGGGCTCTGCCTTCAAGGTTCTTACATCCTTATTGGAGAGAAAAAACATTCAGCTAGGATGAGAACGGGCGGTGGCAAACCCGTGAAATACCTCACTGGTTTGGAGACCGTGATCATTTCTTTACACACCAGAGGTGAGACTGACCTTTGAAGAAAGGGAGGAAGGTTTTGTAGCTAATTAATCATGAAAAATGAGGGCACTCCGTGGGTTCCTTAAGAGTGAAGGCTAACAGATTAGCTTACAAACGCTCTTTTGGCAGCTGTGTTTTGTCTTAAAGAACGGCTCTGCTTATGTCAACTGGGATCTGCTCTTTCAAGTTCTCAGCAGATTCTAGAAGCCTTATTTCCCTGACCCTCCTTTCTATCACCAGTGTCTCGGCCTGTCTTGGAATGTAATAGGACTCCGCTCTTTGGACGGCGTTCTACATCCTAGCCGGTTCACAAGTTTAGGTCGACCTTTCACCTAGTTAGGGCCCAGGAGTGAAGTGTGATTCCATCAAGGAAAAGTGGTAAGAGATACGATCCTATGCGGACAGCGTCTCTCTGTGAGGCAGTGCAGGTCGAATGAGGGAAATGGGGAAAATCCTCTCTTCCGTATATTATCTTCTCCTGGTGACCAATAATTTTGTATCTGTTTGTTTCATGTCCATCTCCCCAGCTAAAGGGCAAGCTGTATGACAGTGGTGGCCATGCCTTGTTCGTTCTCTGCCAGATCCCTGGCCCCTAGCATCGTATCTGACACATGGTAAGTGTCCTATAAATGTTTGTAAATGAATGAAAAATTAATGAATTAACTGAGACCTAAATCCTGACAGGATGTGGCTGGAGACTAGCAAAAGGGGTGAGCAATCAACTGAGTTCTTCACTGGCAGCCGTGGGATGGCTGCGGGGACAGAATTGACCGTGGCAAGCAGCAGGACAGGCAAGTGGTAGTGGTTGGGAAGTGAGGGCGAGGGCAACGAAACTAACATTTGTTTAGCATCTTCTAGGCGTCTGGTGCTTTAACACGTCTGAACTCATTTACCCTTCACCACGCCAGGGCGGAGGTACTATTCAATATACAGCAAAACCTTGGTTTGCGAGCATGATTCATTCCGGAAACATGCCCGTCATCCAAAGCACTTATATCAAAGCAAATTTCCCCATAAGAAATAATGGAAGCTCAGATGATTCGTTCCATATCCTAAAAATATTCATATAAAAATGATTACAATACTATAATGTAATACAGAATAATAAAGAAAATGCAAAATATAAAGAAAAATAAATTAACCTGCACTTTGAGAACTTTCGTGGCTGGTGTGAGGGAGACCAGAGAGAAGAGGGTTATTGTGTAGGACGACTTTCACAATCACTAACGGGATCACTGCTATCTATTGGCTCAATGGAATCTTGTTCCGCATGGGGGCAATTGTAGACGCTCGCACGGATGTTGACTACAGTACAGTGTTAATACTCTGGTCCTGGGGCGCCTGGGTGGCGCAGTCGGTTAAGCGTCCGACTTCAGCCAGGTCACGATCTCGCGGTCCGTGAGTTCGAGCCCCGCGTCAGGCTCTGGGCTGACGGCTCGGAGCCTGGAGCCTGTTTCCGATTCTGTGTCTCCCTCTCTCTCTGCCCCTCCCCCGTTCATGCTCTGTCTCTCTCTGTCCCAAAAATAAATAAAAAGCGTTGAAAAAAAAATTTAAAAAAAAAATACTCTGGTCCTATGCTGTATTTAATGTAACTGGCAATAAGGCAGCAGAGGAAAGGGCTATATCTGCCGGCAGCCTGACCTAGAATGAAGCAAAGCATTCCGATGCTTCCTCTTGTCTGGAGAAGCAAAGGACTGTCCAGAGGTGCTTTGAAGGTACAAAAAAATACACTAGTGCCAGTTATGGGCACCTTCCAGCGTTCTGAAAAATCACTGATTTCTGCCAAACACCGTGGCTTGAGACCAAGCATCCGAGCATGAGAGGTGATCACCCATAATCCTGCAGTGAGAGAGAGAAAGAGAGAAGAACCATTGGCTCAGTTGTGATCATATGATATTTGGCATCTTGTGCTACTCATATTGCAAGACATCACTCATTTATCAAGTTAAAATTTATTAGAAATGTTTGCTCGTCTTGCGGAACACTCGCAGAGCAAGTTACTCGCAATCCGAGGTCTTACTGTACGTGTTACTGATGAAAACAAGATGAGACTCAGAGAGGTTGGAGCTTGTTCATGATCACTAACTAGTGTTGAGGCCGTCGTTTCCCACGGATCTCTCATGCTCCTGTGCAGTTCTGAGCTGACTGACACTGTTCTGGAGTAGCTTTTCAAGAGGATTTGTGGCGTGAACGGCTTTGGAAGACCCGGGGTCTCCCTCTGGAGCAAAGGAAAGGCACACTTACCACCCACCGTGAAAGACTCAGGTTCAGGCAGCTCAGTGTTGCTCTCCTGCAGCACAAGTCACAACAGGTGTTGGGTGTCCCCTGGCCCTTTGTGAGGAGCTCCTGTGAAATCTGGACACAAAGGGAATTGACCCAAGAAAATCTTTATACTCTGGCTACTACTATTGCTGTGACAAATAAAGTCCCTCATCACTGACCTCGGAGTCAGGCTTTTGTCAGGCAGATTCGTATTGACGGGCAGGAATTCCCAGAGGACATAAAAGCTGGAGTACCTTAGATACTTCATAAATAACCAGCTAGTTTTAGCTCTTTGGGGGATACCATACAGTGGTGAGATCCCAATATCACATTCTTGTATATTTCTTTTTTTAATGTTTATTTATTTATTTTGAGAGAGAGAGAGAGAGAGAGAGAGAGAGAGAGAATCCCAAGCGGGCTCTGTGCCGACAGCACAGAGCCCGATGAGGGACTGGATCCCAGGAACCATGAACTCGTGACCTGACCGGAGATCAAGAGTCAGATGCTCAACCGACTGAGCCACCCAGGCTCATTCCTGTCTCTTTCTAACCCCCAGATATATTGTATAAAGTGGTGTCAGTAAAGACTTCTAATCTCAGGGATCTCAAGTAGCCCTTTTGTTTAATACAGGTCTTTTGCTGGCGTCATTTACAATCTCTTTTTATCTTCCGCAATGTCGGGATGTTAGGCAATCATTTTCTCCGTTCACTGAAGCAACAGCTGCCCGCATGGGGCGGTGAAGAGGAGAAACGGGAGGCTGTGGAGGAGTGAGGCCACTCCCACTCGGCACGTCCCCGGAGGACGGCTCTACCAGAAGGCCTGATGATTTGCCTAGCGCTTCCCCCAGAGCGATTGCCCGCTCTCCTCCTAACAGCCCTTTGAGAAAACCGGGGTCTTGAGTGTCTATTCCAACAGCAGACTGTGTATTTATAGCCGGTCTGGGGCCAGCAGTCCTTTCCCTGCCGCAGATACTTAGCGAGCTCAGAGGAGAGTGCTTTGGTTTCGAGAGGAGGACGAGCAGGAGCATTGGGATGAACCCCTTCCTTTTGACAGCATCCGGTCATCCTGCCCGGAAGACCGAACCTCAGGAGACACAGGGCGGGGCAAAGTCCGTGCCAAGCCGAGTGGCGCTTCCTCCCACAAAGGCAGGGTGGAAGACTGGCACAAGGCACTGGTGTACTGCAAAGAGCCAGGGACCGAGAATCCCCCGCGTCTGACTGGACCATGACTTTTTCTTTTTCCCTGCGTCCAAAATCTGCAATAGGTAGGGGTCTCGTGGCCTGAGATGGTTAGTCTTTCCCTCCTGGAGTCCAGCCAGGTGGCTGGTCCCTCTGGCCGAATGGCCCACTGGCAGGGTTTCTGGCAGTGGAAATGAGCTCCCCACGGCCTTCGGCTGGCCCTTCCCCCCTCCCCCCCCCCCCCCGCCCCCAGCAGCTGTTGCCCTTGTCCGAACAGAGGACGATTGTTTCACTTCTTGACTTCTGGGCATAGATTTACCAAGCTGAGCTCTGCTTGCATCGCAGCCAGAGGTGGTGGGAAGAAACCGGTGCATAAAAGGACTACACAAGTTGGGGTTTCCACCATCCTGAACCGAGCAAGGAGGACCGGGGATCGGAAAGGGAGGCCTTTGAGACACAGGCATGTATAACATAGAAAGGGTCTCGAGAAAGTGGGCTCGGGGTGTCTTTTCTTGACTTGTGTGTTTACCTAAAGAGACAAGAGACAGGAAACGAGGAAACAATCGGCTTATTTCTGTCCTGCCCGCTCCTCAGGTGAGCCGCAACATGCCCTAAGGACACTTTCTTTTCTTAGTGTGGGCATTAGGCATTCTCTAAAACAGGGAACCTCACAGAAGGTGCATTAATGTAACCCCTTTATCTTAGGGTTATCAATCCACTTAGGATGCCTCAAGAAAAGGAACATTATGTGAGGATACACATAGCCTGGGAAACACTAGATTCCAAAGCTGCTCCAGTATCAGCATCTTGTGTCCTTTCTCTTGTATAATGTCCCTGCTTCACACTATAAGTCTGCTCTGTTCTCCCCTCAGCACTCTGGAAAATTCTCTCCAGACTCTATAGAAACAGTTCCACAGGGTGCTGGTCCGATCGCCTTAGCTTATTACTATAATCCTATTGAGCAGAGCCCTTTGTCCCTGGCCGTGTTATCTGTCACCAAATTGTGGGGCCCATTCCTGGTACGGTTTTGTGCCACAACTAGCTGGATTTGCCTTCCTGAGCAGGAAGCAGTGAGCAGAGTATTGGACATGGCAGGCGCCATGACTCACGGGTCTAGTACAGAGGGCTTTCTTCCGAAGGTTTACGTCAGCCTTGGTGACAATTCCCCTATGACAGATTCAGCTGACCGGGAGACAGACAGAGCCAGTTCTCTATGTAAGTGAACTAGGCAGCTGCTCACGTCAGCGTGTCCCAAGTCGTGGTCCTCAGACCTCTGCATCAGATTCATCTTAGGGCTTAAAAATATATTTTAAAAAAAGAATCATGGAGGCGCCTGGTGGCTCAGTCAGTTGAGCAGCCGACTTCGGCTCAGGTCGTGATCTCACGGTTCGTGGGTTCGAGCCCCGCGTCGGGCTCTGGGCTGACGGCTCGGAGCCCGGAGCCTGCTTGGGATTCTGTGTCTCCCTCTCTCTCTCTGGCCCTCCCCTGCTTGTGCTCTGTCTCTCAAAAAAAAATTAAAATTAAAAAAAAAAAAAAGAATCACGGATTTCACTTAATTTGGTTTTGGTTTTGGTTTTGTTTTAGTCTTTAATCTAGATCCTAGAACAGTACCTTGGCTGTTTTCCTTAAAGATACTGATATTTTTGAAGAATCCAGGTCAGCTGTCCTATTTGTAATCTGGACTTGTCTGATTGTTTCTTCATGATTAGATCCATATTCAACACCTTTTCCTTTTTTTAAATTTTTTTAATGTGTATTTATTTTTGAGAGAGACAGAGACAGAGCACGAGCAGGGGAGGGGCAGAGAGAGAGGGAGACACGGAATCCGAAGGAGGCTCCGGGCTCTGAGCCGGACGCAGGGCTCGAACTCAAGAACTGCTAGATCATGACCTGAGCCAAAGTCGGACACTTAATGGGCTGAGCCAGCCAGGCACCCCTCTTTTTAAAAAATAAATAAATAAAAAGTTGATTTATTTTGAGAGAGAGTGTGTGTACGAGGAGGAAAGGGACAGGGAGAGGGAAAGGGAGACTCCCAAGCAGGCCCTGAGCCGTCAGCTCAGAGCCTGATGTAGGGCTCGATCCCATGAACCATGAGATCAGGACCTGAGCCCAAATCAAGAGCCAGACGCTCAACCGACTGAGGCCCCCGCCAGCGCCCCCATATTCAACACCTTTGGCAAGAATACTACAGAAGTAATATTGCCTACTTCACGTTGCATCACATGCCATTGCCCTATTACTGGCGATGCTAAATTTGATCACTTATATAACGTGTGTCTTCCAGAACTCTTTATTGTAAAGGTACTTTTTTTTCTTTGAAATTAACAAGTGATCTGTGGAGTAATTAGGAATGTGCATATTGAACAAGCTCTTATGTTGATTCTTGAGTTCCCTGAAGTTTGAAACACTGTTTTCCATGTCGTGATGTGAAAGAAGGTCCTCAAAGGCCTTATCCACTTCCCAAACACGGACTCACCCTGGGCTTAGAATGTCTTCACCATTGGGGCCCACGAGGGCCCATTGGGGCCTTCATCCATGAGGGGCCCCCTCATGGCTCAGTCAGTTAAGCATCGGAGTCTTGATTTCCCTCAGATTATGATCTCATGGTTCATGGGTTCGAGCCCCGCTTTGGGCTGCACGCTGATAGCACAAAGCCTGCTTGGCATTCTCTCTTCCTCGCCCTCTGCCCCTCCCCCACATTCTGTCTGTCTGTCTCTGTCTCTCTCAAAGTAAATAAATAAACATTAAAAAAAAGACAAGGTATTTTTGTTTGGTTGGCTCATTGGTTTGTATCACTATCAACAGTAACAATCCTTTTTAAGTGAAATAAGCAAAGCACTTGTATAAATGATATCATCTGATCCTTATACTGATCCACTGGCTGTATAGATGGGAAAATTGAGGTTCAGAGAGGTGAGGTAACTTCCCCAAGTTTCCACAGCTATTAAATAGAGTGGGTACTGGATTCAAATGCAGTTTCAGTTGTAGAGCCCATGCTTTTAGGTATTATGCTGTCCTCCCTAAAAAGCCCTCAATTCACCTGACTTCAGAATTCCGTCACCATCGTCTTCTGAAGCCTTCTAGGCCCTCAGCATTCCCAAGAGTAAGGAAGCAGGGGCGCTGGACTTATTCTCTTTCAAGGCGGAGAGACGGTGCAACACAGAAATCAATAGGCACTCCTGTGGTCTTACGGCAAGTGAGTAACCGAGCGGGGCTGTTGATGGAGAGACCTTAAGCTCTTGCTTATGAATTTGATTTTGATTTAAGAGGCAGCTGAGAGCCACTGTGATTTCTGACTGGTGCTTGCTGAATCCAGAGTGGGTTCAGGTTGGATTAATATCACTGTCCTTTGTGGGGGGGGGGGAATGCTGCTGCTCGATAATAAACAGGTTTGCAGGGTTTGGTGGAAAAGACCAATGTTGCCTCACAGCCCCTTCTGTGCTTGGCACACGTGATGGACTGTCTTTAGGTTTACAGCTCTCTGTCCAGACTGTCTCGGGGAAAAATGCTACCTCTCAGATTCCAGTTAGTTCAAGAAAACCTCTCGCCGCCCCCCACACACACCCCATCCCCAGTAAACTGAAAACAAGCCTTGTAAAGGTGCTCCGAGTTCGTGCGGCCCACAGTTTACCCTAGTCTATCAATTCTCCAGGAGAACGCCCGCGCCACCACTGCAGTGAAAGGAAAGCGACCCCACAAACCGCCCCGCGGAAAAGCAAGACTGTCCCCTACTTGCACCCACTTGTAATTTGGGGGGTTATTGCCCAATTTATCTTTAGTTTCAGGCTGCCCATTTCCTAGCGACCGAGGTGTCAGACAAATATCTCTGCACCTGTTGCAAAGTTTCAGCCGCGGCTGGAGATAGACACAGACAAACACATATAGAGTATCATCCCAATTTTAGCTTCTGCACTGTTGAAGCAAGCCCATGTACATATAAAGTATCATCCAAGTTCAGGGTATGTCCTGATAAATTAAGCGGCGTCATATATAGACCCAGAGGATTTCAAAGTTGGAAGAGTCCTGAGAGGCCCTCCAGCAAAGCCCTCCATCCTACTCATCACCCCCTGGCCGGGATACCAAAGTTTGGGCCACTCCAGGGACAGGTTGCTCACTAGCTTCCAGAGGCAGCCGGCCTCTGTGACCAGCTTTTCGACAAAGGTCTTTTAGAAAATAAGGTGAAATCCATTCTCCCGTTACCTGCTAGCCGTTGGGGGCGACTTCCTTCCTCTGGGGCCCCTCAAAACGAGGGACCTCCTTTTGCACCCAGGCCCTTCCCCCTAGCCAGAACCCTGTCTGCAATGACTCTTCCCCTCCGACGGCTCCCTTTGGTGGCATGTGTCTCTGAGGCCCATTCCCTGGCTGGTGCTGCCCGACCTACATCGCTCTGCTCCTCCCAGCCCACCCAGCACGCACAGGGCTCCAGGGAAGCCGGGCCTCTGCGGGCCCACCGCAATGCCATCACTCTGGTTGCCAAAAGCCATTTGATGGAGCAGGTAGGCGAGCAGTTAGAGAGGTGCATTGGGTTTCTGAGCGGCGCCAGTCTAGCTAAGGCAGAAATAGGCTCTAACTTAATAATCTGCTCATCACACACAGTAAGAGACACCCTGACTTATTCAAAGACACCGTGGGCGGTGCACTCTGGCACCCGGGGCACGAAGAATAATAAAACGCAAAGAATTGTAGCCGCCTGAGTAGTAAATTAAGAGATCCGGGGCTCAGCTAGACTCTAGACATCAATGTTACCATGGCAACAAGGGCCCCAGCGTTCAGCAGCTATTACAGACCAGGCATCTGAGAGGCTGGTCTATGTCACAGCCGAAGCCCACGGGGCTAGCAAAGAAGACCAATTAGCATATCCATTCATTAGGGGCCTCTGCACACTTCTTCTCTTAATTCCAATTAGTTGTTTGTTTGAACCAACGTCTCTTGCCTGCATTATACTCAATTAGTGCCTTTTAGCCACTGGAAATAGGCTGGAATCCCCACAAGGACCTCACAATTTCCCAAGCCTTCGTGTCTTCCCCCTAGGGGTCGAGGCTTATACAGTCACAAACCCATGGCCTTCAGTCCCTCGAAATGAAAACATCTCTCACTGTAGGACTGTACTCGACAGATGGAAACTCTGCTCAGGAATGTGATGCGCTAAGGGTTCTTCCTGGAACCCAGCAAAGTAGGGATCTCGGGCCATTATCTGGACCATTCAGGTCAAGGAAACCCTCTGGCCTTAGCCAGTGAGCCTGCTGGCTACACTTGCTGGCCACTACTCAGAGGCTAGCTGTTCGGGAGGGGGACTTTCGGGCACCAGGGACCATCCTGGCATCATCAGAGTCGGGCAATAGCTGTCCCAGCTTGAAGGACTGCCCTTCAAGGTCCAACCCAAGCCCCGCCCACTCTGGGAAGCCTTCCCTGATCTCTGCAGCCCCAAATAAGTTCCCCCTCCTCCACGCACTTTGAAGACGACACCTTGTGCTGGCAGTATTCACGGGCAACTTCAGGCCCTAGGCTGGCCTGGAGCTTCCTCACCCGTGACTTCGGAGTCCACAGGTCACTACTGCTGGATGGGTCTGGGCTTCTAGAGTGTGCCCAGCACTGCCCGGGTGACCCCAGTGGCAAACAACTCTTAAGCTCCACTGCACATCATCTCCCAGAGGATCCCTGAAGATTTAGCCAATCCATAGGTAAGGAAAGCACACAACCACTCTTTGATGGCTCGGGGACACACTCCACCCTCCCCCCACCACCACCACGCATACAATTGTGGGAAGTGACCCACAGGAACAGATGTCATAAACTAGCCCATCTCATGGTAGAGGCAAAACCTCTCTGAAGAATGCCACCATCTCTTCCTTCCTTTGAGGACACGAGGACCCAGTCTATGGGCTTCTGTTCCCCATCGGCAACCCGGCAACCACGTGGTTTTACTGGAGCAGGCAAGCAGGAAAGGAGGCTTAGAGAAGCAGGTGCTAACTAACACCCGCGCCCAAGGACAGGGCATTCGGTCTGAGAGACTTGAGTCATTTGCCGTTGAATCTCCTGTCAAAGCCTCTCCTTTCTCCCTCCTCTCTTGCATCTGTAGTCACCATTCTTTTGCAGCCCCATTAGCCACTTCTGGCTCCAGTCTGCTGTACCGTTTAGCAGATGGCTTTTTTCCTCCCCAAAATCAGCAGGAATGGTTTCTCCTGTAGCTAGAGTCTCCTGGGTGTGAACTCACACCGATTTCTGTCTTTGAGACCCTATGGGATTTTGTTATTTTACCCCACCCAACAGCTGGCATTCCAGAAGGCAGCCTGAGCTATAGTCAAAATATGTCGCAAATATATAAAGTATATACCAAACCCCAAGTTACCCAGAATGCTAGGGCGTGAGAGATTCTGGAGAATGGAATATTTTGTTGCCTGAGGTCACATTACTCCAAATCTCCTTTTGTCTTCCCACTCTTGGGGTTTTCCCCCAGCTTTATTGAGATATACTGGCATATAACATAGTATAAGTTTAAGGCGAACAAGGTGAATCCACTTCTATATTTGAAAATGATTATCACCAGAGTGTTAGCCAAGAAACCCTTCATCACATCACATGATTGCCATTTCTTTTCTGTGGCAAGAACACTTAAGAGCGACTCTCTTAACTTTCAAGCATATGATACAGTGTTATTAACTATAGTCACCACGCTATGCATTAGATCCCCAGAACTTATCCACCCTATAACTGCAAGTTTGTACCCTTTGACCAACATCTCCCCAATCCCCCTACCCCAGCCCCTGGCAACCACTACTCCACTGCGTTTCTATGAATTCAGGTTTTTTTTATTTTATTCATTTTTTAATGTTTATTTATTTTTGTGTGTGAGAAAGTGTGTGAGCAGGGGAGGGGCAGAGAGAGAGGGAGACACAGAATCTGAAGCAGCCTCCGGGCTCTGAGCTGTCAGCACAGAGCCTGATGCGGGGCTCAAACCCACGAACCTCGAGATCATGACCCGAGCTAAAGTCGGGTACTTGACTGACTGAGCCATCCAGGCGCCCCGAGTTCGGTTTTTTTAGATCCCACTTAAATGAGAGCACACGGTGTTTGTCTTTCGCTGACTTATTTCACTTGGCATAATGCCTTCAAGGTCCATCCGTGTTGTTGCTAATGGCAGGATTTCCTTCTTTGTCATAGCTAAATAATATTCCTGTGTGTGTGTGTGTGTGTGTGTGTGTGTGCATGTGTGTGTGTGTATCACAATTTCCTTATTCATCCACTGATAAGCAACTTTGGTTGCTTCCATATCTTGCCTACTGTGAATAATGCTGCCTCCCACTCTTGTTTTTTGAAATCTTGTCCAGTTAACCTATCTTCTGGTTTTTGAGGCTTGCAAAGGATTTCAGGATTCCCATATTTAACACTAGGAATCAGGGGCACCTGGGTGACTCAGTTGGTTAAGCATCTGACTTCGGCTCAGGTCATGATCTCACAGTTCATGAGTTCGAGCCCCGGGTTGGGCTCTGTGTTGACAGTTCAGAGGCTGGAGCCTGCTTGAGATTCTGTGTCTCCCTCTCTCTCTTTCCCCTCCCCCACTTGCATGAGCACGCTCTCTCTCTCTCTCTCTCTCTTTCTCAAATAAGTAAACATTAAAATTTTTTTAAAAAAAGGAATCACACAAAATACTCGACTGGAGAAAGTGTAAGAGACCAGATTATCTATCCCTTGGAATATATTTTGCTTTTATTAAAACCCTAGAGGTGTGAGCTTCCCTTTTTTCATCAGTGGCCTCTTTCTCTTCAAATAAGTGTATGGTCGGGGTTGGGGACTCTGTCAAGGAAGAGTCCTAATTAGTGACATTCTGGTAAATGGAATCTTTATTTTAAATTAACCACTATTGGGGCACCTGGGCGGCTTGGTCAGTTAAGTATCCAACCTCAGCTCAGCTCCTGATCTCACAGTTTGTGAGTTAAAGCCCCACATTGGGCTCTCTGCTGACAGCTCAGAGCCTGGAGCCTGCTTCGGATTCTGTGCCTCCCTCTCTCTCTGCCCCTCCCCTGCTCATTCTCTCTCTCTCTCTCTCTCTCTCTCTCTCTCTCTCTCTCAAAAATAAATAAACATTAAAAAAAATTTTAATTAACCACTATTAAAGCTGTCTTCATTAGAATAGCCTGGGCTTGGAATTACGAATAAGTCAATCTCTCTAAGCTATTGTGCTAGTTTTCTTGGTTATGCATATGCCCAGAATCTCATTATCTCCAACATTCTCAGCCACCTGGGTGTAATGGGGGTGTGATTTATGAAGGATCACAGACTCCTCGCAGGCCTTTTAGCCACCCAGGCTCCAGTGGGGTGGACCGAACAGACCAAAACTGCTATACAATGTTTTTGGCTCTTTCTACTAATTTTCCTTTTGTTGGATCTCACATTGGCTTCAGGAGTTATATATGTCTGGGAAACTGACACTGCAAAGTTCTGGCTTGTTCCCTGCCCTGATGCTAAGGGATAAATATAGATCTCAACCACTACAGAAATGTGGCCAGGATTCCAAGGGGTGTGTGCGTGAGGGGCAGTGACTGTTCAGGCTATTCTGACGTGTGGGCTACAGAAAAGCTTCTTTATGTCCAAGACCCTCTTTGGGGAGGGGAGGGGCAAAGCAGGAGCCTGGCCCCTAAAATCAGAACACATAACCCACATTTCAAGGGGCTCATGGGTCGACACAAATAAGGAATATTGTAGGTGGCTCGGTGTGTGTTGGGGGGGTGGGCAGAGCAAAGAGAATCTCTCCTGGATCCTTTTGCATGAGATCAGGCTTATGAAAAAAGAAAGTTATTCTTGGCCATGTCCCCTCACCCCCAACTCCCACCCACGCCCCACCCCCTGCACACACTGATACTCAGCTCTCAATTGAGAAGAGCAAGACTTAAGCTTTCCATTGGGCCCGTAGTATCTTGGGCGCTGGAGGAGAGCAGAGGGCGGGTAGAGGCATGAGGTGAGGGGGATGGGGAGTCACTCATCCTCGTGACCCAGAATATCCCCCCCTCCCTGTGATGATGAGCTTGCTTTTCCAGAAGGGCTTTCCTTTGATTCAGGGAATGGGCCAACCAATGAGAAAGGGGCATGTTAGATTATTTTGGGGAAGGGCTCGTGCCAGGAGGGTGCACTTTTACTAGGCGACAAGTGTCCCCAGCAACCAGTGTCTCCTGTACCAGCAGAAGCTCGGGAACTCTCACCCCCTTGCCTGCCTCTGCCGCGTCTTTGCCCACTGATCAGCCATGAGAAGGCAGCTCCGGTCCAGAAGGGCTCCGGCCTCTCCTTACGGTTATCGCTACAGACTTGTGAGTCCCAGGGAGCAGACTATTTTGCTGTCCCTTGTTAGTGGGGTTGTTGTGGTGTGCATAGATCTTGGCTTATGGCTGCTTCTCCTCGGCATGGGCAGGAACAGTGAGGTTTATGGACGCCTATAGTTTCAAGATCGAGCAGCGACTCCTGGCACCCCACTGAACCCTACATTGCTGCATTGAAGGAAGAAGCCCCTCTTCCTGGGGAACAAAGATAAGGGAGGGGAAAGATGCCAGAGAAGAAGCGGCCTTCTAACATTGGGGGAAGGGGGGAGTCTAGAATTTAAACAGACCTTTTGGAGTCTGAGAATAGAGATTTCATTCCCATAGCAGGAAATTCAGCCAAGGGAGAGGGAAGGGGAAAGAGGAAACCACAGACCCAGCTGTCTTGGTCCCTTTGGGTGGGAGCTTCTCAGGAACCCGGCTGCTCTTTTCCTAGAGCGGAAATTCCAAACTAGCGCTAAAATCACAGAATCGTTGCTAGAAGCTGGGAGTAATCTCAGACATCATCTCTCCAGAAGCCCTCGGTGTAGAAAGGAGGCTGCCGGGGCTCAGAGCGCACGAGTGACTCACAAGTTAGCAGGAGAGCCACAGTGAGAATGCAAGTTTCCCCACTTCTAATCTTGTGCTCTCTCTGTTATACGTGCAGTGTGCAACTCCCTAGCCCCCTGATCCTCCGCCACCCGCCGCCACCCTACGTGCCACCCCACCCTGCCCAACACACACACACACACACACGCCCATGCACAGGCACACGCACACATGTGCACACACACCTCCCTCTAGTTGCCATTTATCTCCAGGGTGCATTACAGAGTTCTTTGAACCCAGAGTTTCTTTGAATTTACTTTGCTCTAAATCGTTATATATGCCCCATGCAGTACTTTTTTGGGGGTGGGGGGAGTGTAGTCTGAAATCTCCCCTAGAGAGGGCTGTGATCCGAGCCCCAGGAGGAAACAAAGCTTAATCCATTTTTCTTTGGAAATGGCCACTTGTATAACCAGGGATTTAAGTAAAGACTGTCAACAGCCAGCAGAGGAAAACACGAATCCTTCTAACCCCAAATCACCCTACAGAGGGCTTCCCTCAGCTTTTCAGCCATACGGTGTAGAAGCCTTCTTTTCACATTTCCAAAGTCCCTCCCAGCTTTCAGAGTGGTCACGATCCGCAGGGCACATATAACTATTCCTTCCCTGGCTTCTTTTCTATGTAATGTTGCTAAAATGTTGTGTATAATTTCAATTCTTTGTCAAGTGCACCAGAAGATCTTGCTCTTTGTAAGAAAGACTTGATTTTTTCAATCTTTTTTTTTTTTTTAGTAGGATTCGAATTTTATTTTTTTTTTAACACGAAATGTATCGTCAAATCGGTTTCCATACGACGCCCGGTGCTCGTCCCAACTTTCAAATGCGTCGGGGGAATCTCGCTCTTTATGGGGAGTACTCGATCAAATTTGAAAACAAACTCTTTGACGCCGTGAATAACCGGATGCTAATTTCCCTTTTTAAAATTAACCAACCATTCAAACGTTTACGGGGTGTTACTCAATGCAGGGCACAAATTTATCCTTTGGGTCATACTGTTTGTTTATGTGTTTATATGTTTATATATTTAGAGTGCTCAAAATGGAGCCACCCTCTGCCCTTCAGATCTTCCCTTTTAGGGCAACAGGATGGCCACAGCACACACCCACTACTATCTTCCAACACATTCGCACACACCATCACATGAGGGCAGCGCCACTTTAGGAGACCGGCAAAAACAGACCCTCCCATCACCGAAGGATTCCCCGCAGGATCCGGTTAAACAGTTGCACAAGAGGGTCTCTCTTGCACCATATGACGTTCTCCTTCACTTGGAAGCAGAGGGGAGGAAAAAAAAGATAGTCGAGGTTCCCGAAGCCCGGGCACTGTGAGAGCCGTGGGGGAAATTAGCTCTGAGAAGGTTAATTCTTCCCGGGAGGGTAAAGCTTTAATGACAAGCCATCTTTAATGGGATTATCACGAAAGCTCATATCTACAAATAAGATCAGGCTGAGGCCAAGGCCAGCTGCCTCTTCTGCGGAGCGGAGGTGGAGGGCGGGCACACAGGCGACGTGGCGAAAAAAAGGAAGTTGTGCGACAAATATAAAGGCGATACAAATCCCTCCGCGATGCACTGTTACACTTCAAATTCCCCGAGGTTCCCAGACGCAGGAGATTCTTCGGGGGCCCTGATGACCACCCACCACAGCGCCCAGTCCTGCTGAGGTTAGGGCGACAGGCTCTGTGGGAGCAAATTTCCCCGGGGTCCAGCCTCAGAAGTTTGAAGTCAGGCGGTTATCCCCGGCACTTGTTCAGTACCTGCTGGTCACCTAGCTGTGGGCTCCGCACTGTGGAGGGCCGTCCAGGAGTTACAAAATACTGACTCCGGGGGCCCCTGGGTGGCTCAGACGGTTAAGCGTCCGGCTTCGGCTCAGGTCATGATCTCGGGGTCGGTGAGTTCGAGCCCCGCGTCGGGCTCTGTGCTGAGCGCTCAGAGCCTGGAGCCTGCTTCGGATTCTGTGTCTGCCTCTCCCTCTGCCCCTCCCCCCCTCAAAAATAAGTAAACATTGAAAAAATTAAAAATTAAAAAAAAAAAAAAAAAAGAAATACTGACTCTGCCCCCTGGGTGCTCAGAATGTAGTTTGAGAAGCTAGATGTGTACCTGTGTTCACGCACAAGTGAAAGAGATTTACGAACATTTAATTCACCCATTCAACACAGAGTCCACGTTAGAGTCAGAAATCCTCGATTATAGGCACCTGCAATCTCTTGGGAACACAGAACCTAACACGTTGTGCTCCAGAAATCTGTTAACCACCTCTAGGCACTTGTCTTCGGTGCGACAGAGGAGAAACGTCATCGTCCAGGGTAGCAAGACCTAGGTTCTGAGATTGTCAACTCTATCACACACTTGCTGTGTGGCTTTACCTACATCCAGTCCCCTCTCTGGGCCTCCGATGGGCAAGGGGATCTTCAAGGTCCCTGTCAATTCTGATACGGTGTGTGATATGAAGCTGTCCATTTATACAAATTAGAGAGCAATTCAAGAGTGCTTATAATCAGGAGCCAGACAGCGCCGGGCAGACTGAGTACCGAGCCTTGTCATTCTGTGTCACTTTTACTGATTCTGAACAACCCGATTTTCCAAGTATCGCCCCCGCCTCCCCCCCCCCCCCCACAACTAATGGCAGCATTTTTAGCTGAGTGTCCTCTAAATGGCCTTTGAGGAATCAGACAGGGAGGGGGAGGCACGGAGCCCCTGGCCTCTATCATTTGACACATCCAACCCCAACAGGTGCACAGGCCCGGCCACTCTTCAGATTTGGACAGCAAGAGAGAAGGGAGGGTGGCCTCATTTTCTGCGGCCGCAGTGAGCCTTCGCAGAGCCACAAAGAGCAAAGAAAGATCCGCCTCTCCCGCCTATGGCCGGGAGGCATTTGAAATACCGTTGGTGACGTCTGGGTTTCTCTTTTTTTGTTTAATTTTCTTAGAACCACTCAGAGAAGATTACGGTTTCAGATCTCCATGGCTACAGTCAATCAACAAATATGTGCTGAGCGCTCACTACGTGCCTAGATTTTTGCAGAGGGTTATGGGGTGCGGGGGTGGGGGTGGGGGTGGGGGTGGGGACTAAGGAACTATCTGTTGAAGTTCCGGCCCTCAGGTGGTCTGTTCAACCAGCTTAAGGCAGGAAGAGGTTCCAGCTCAGGGGACAGAGAAGTGACCAATAAACCCCTATGTTCTTCTGCTGGGAAGGGAGTCTAAGTTTTGAGGACGGGCACAGCAGCTGGCCTCTCCTCCTGCTGTCTGTCCCAGGCTACTTTTTGCACAGCTTGGGCTGGTAAGGTTGAGCACCCGCAAGGGTGCAGGACCGAGGGTGGAGCTGGCTTAGACTCAGAATTTGCCATCATGGACTCAAGTGCCTAAACTGACTCCATCCTCCGGGCGCCCGGCTGACTCAGGGGGAGCACGCGACTCTTGAGCTCGGGGTTGTGAGTTCGAGCCCCACGTCGGGTGCAGAGATCACTTGAAAATAAAAATCTTAAAAAAAAAAAGTCAATAAAATAACTCCACCCTCCAGTGTCGAACTCAGCTCTACCCTGAAAAGCCAGACAAAGGGAAGCGGGAGGCCGAGGCCCCAGGACAGAGTAGTGACATAAGCAGTCCTAGGGGAAGAGCCAAAAGGCACGAAGGCAAGAATAAAACTTACACCTCTGCGGAAAGAATATTGGGTCAAAAGTGGGTCAGAGAAGGAATATTTCCTCCCAATGAACAGAGAAAGAAAACGTGCCTCTTGTAACAACGGGTACGTGAATGGGGAAGTGGAAATTCGAAGCATCTCCAAATCTTGAGTCACTTTCCATTTATTTTTTTTCAATTTTTGAAACATTTTTAAACATTTTTTAAGCTTATTTATTTATTTTAAGAGACAGGGTGAGCAGAGGAGGGGCAGAGAGAGAAAGAGGAGAGCGAGAATCCCGAGCAGGCTCCGCACTGCCAGGGCAGAACCCAGCGCAGGGCTCAAACTCACGAACCGTGAGATCATGACCTGAGCGGATATCCAGAGTCAGACACTTAACTGACTGAGCCACCCAGGCGCCCTGTTTTCCATTTCTTTTTGGCTGGCAGGATGTGCCGCTGGAAGTTTTTTTGTCAAAAAGGGGATTGTGTTTTGTCACCATTCCAGGACGATCAGGATGAAGTAAACCAGAACTACTTGGCAGATGAAGAGGAAGAAGCGGAAGAAGAGGCTCGGGTGATGGTGGTACCCGATTTGGAGGAGGAGGAGGAGGAAGAAGGACAGGAGGAGGAAGAGGAGGAGATAGAAGAGGAAAAGGAGGAGGAAGAGGGTCAGGGTCCGCCAACAGGCAATGCCTGGTGGCAGAAATTGCAGACCGTAAGCGAATACCTGTGGGATCCGGAGAAAAGGATGTCTCTGGCCCGAACAGGTCAGAGTTGGAGTAAGTCCCAGTTGTCCCCATGCCCCAGTCGGGTGTCCTTTGCTTTTGGCTTGGTGTCCAGGACTCCTTTACCATACGTTGGATGGGCTTGTGTGCAAACTTCTCTTAGATTTCGTGTAAAGGGCTCAGTGCCTAGGGACATGCCTGGATGTGGGCAGATGCCATGGGAAGAAACTCCGACCGAGTAGGTAAACACACTGGCTTGTGGAGCTGAAATCCGCTGGGCTCAACCTCATTCGCGATACAGAGACAGGATGAGTTGAAAAGGCACAGATTTTTTTTTTAAGGAAGTCCCAGCCCTGTCACTCTCTATCTGTGTGGCCTTGGGCTCATCATTTACCCTCTCTGAGCCTCCGTTTCCTCACCTGCCAAATGAAGGAAATGATCCCTACCTTGTCTCTCTCACCCGGTCGGCCTGAGGCTCCGATGAGATGTTAAAAATGGAAAGTTGAAAGTGCAGTTGACTGTTGAACAGCACAGGTCTGACCTGCACGGGTCCACACAGGGTTGCTTTTGGTTTTGTTTCTGTGTTTTCCGAGAAGTACGGGCTAGCGCTGTAAACGTTAAGAGTTTCTTTCCTCTAGCTTACTTTATTGGAAGAAGACGGTATATAACACAGGTAACATACAAAATAGGTGTTAACGGACTGCTGACGGTATTGGTAAGGCGTCTGGTCAACATGAGGCTGTTAGCACTAAAGGGTTTGAGGATAGTCAAAAGCCAGACACAGATTTTCGACTGCACGGGCCTGCCGCCCCTGAGCCCCACATTGTACAACCGTACGGCACAGGGGACCGTTTCTAGGATACAAGCCCCAAGTCCCTGCCGACTTGAGCAAGGGTTTACAGGATCTCATCATTTCGCTCAGTGACGTCAGAGAAGGAAAGCCGGGGGGCCTGCCCTGGGCGCCAGCCTGTGGGTGCCTCGTGCTCCCACGGCGTGTGCACAGAGAAATCGGGTTTAAAGGGAGCGTTTCCAGCGATTAAGGCTGAGCCCCCGTCACGCTTCATCAACGGCGGAATTGCATTTCTTAGCTTTTCGTCTTTGTGCCACACGCCGCCACCGCTTGTACCTCACAGCTTCCCCAGACTCCTTTCCCAGGGCCTTGCTCACCTCTTGCTCTACAAATGCAAGAGCCTTCTCCTCAGGAGGTTTAGCCTGGGATAAAATTCACACTTGCCACAGTCTCTGCATGGCCCAGAAAAAGAGCGGCCGCTGGTTTGGAACTCAGTTAACCCACAGGAGAAGGGCAAAATAGATGACTCTGTGGATGAAATAAGAGTCCCCTAGCGCCCAGGGTCTGGGTTGCTAAAGTTGATGGTCATGCCTTCTAAAGTCCCCTCTGGCTGAGAATTCTCTCCCCTCCTAGTTTACGTCTCTAATTCAGCTCAGTCAAGGTGAACCGGCCAGCCCTCCTTCCTGGAATTAGGAATAGCAGGTGTGGCGCCGTGAGCAACACCCACCTCCCTCCACCCCTCCTCAGTTCCCAGCCCCACCCCTGCCCATCCCTCAAACTCTCAGCTGGAACAAATGTGCCATTCAAGGTACATTCCGACATTCTGGAAGCTGTAGGCAAATGCTGGACGCTCGCTCCAAAGGGGGCACAGCTGTTTCTCCCTTGCCTAAAGAAGACTAGAGACACGGGCTGTGAAATGCAAGTGTGATTCTGGGAGAGAGAGCCATGCTTTAACCCCTAAACAGCCAGCCATTGGAACCTCACCAGAGAAGCTGATCCAAACTGCTCCTGTGGAGAATAACCCGTAGGCCAAGAAAGAGCGATGAGGGAGAAAGGTTCGAGTGCTCAGGGAAGATAATGGCGCTGGGAACTCTGCATGGCAGGCCATATCCAGGCCTCTGGACAGGAGGTCTGAGGAGAGCCCGGGAACTCAGGCTTCTGCTGTTGGGCTATGCCTGGGCCATGGGCAAATGGCGATGTTAATGCATAGACCACCAAGCGTATGCTTTGCTGTCCTCTTGCTTGAAAACTAGGTGTCCACTTGGGCATTTACTAACCCTATCCCAGCCTGGACATCAACATGACCAACATATTCACCCAGCCTATGATTACATTCTGGGCTTTTTCTTTGGTAGCTGGGTAGCCTCTATTTTTAGGAACTATATGTTATTTTATTGGATACTGACAAGAACCATATGAGGTAGTAATATTATTATCCCCATTTTACAGATGCAGAAACTGAGGCTTAGAGAGGGTAAGTAACTTATCTAAAGCCCCGCAGTCAATAAGTGGCAGCATTGGGATTCAAACCCAGGTCAGATGAACACGGGGGTGTAATTCTCTTGCCGGAACACCACACTGTCTTCGTGAACGGCAGTGATGAGCAAAGCCCTGATGGGTAGGGTCTCAGGACCTGATGGGATGTTTTGGTGGGGGGAGTAAAGAATCTGGATCACGGGTGCCTACTATATCCAAGATATCCAGGTCTGTACAGGCTTGGGGAAAGCATTCAGGAGAGAACCCTGGATTACCTAGAGGAGTGGTCCAAGTAAAACTTGGATGTCCAGAGCAGAAAAAGTTGGAGCGACCAATAGGCTCTGATGGGTATGGTGCTTGGTTTTCCTTGGTGGGGACGGGGGTGGGTGGGAAGCTGTGTTAGCTTAACCTATGGCAGACTTCAGGGCACCCATCCTGGGTGAGGCTCAGGGGACTCACTGCTAGTGCCATTCTCCTACCTACAGCTTCCTAGCCACACATTCTAGACAAAATGGAAGCTGTACCTCCGAGGGAACGTACCTGTATTCTATTGCTTTCCTTTCGTTCATGAAACTGAGTCTTCTAGTCCCCCAGGATGGCTCCAGCCATCGGCCCATCCCCAGGATGGGGATGGGGGTTGAGGAACGGAGGCGAAGACACAGGGCACATCCCATTAGGGCAGCCAAGGGGCAGTAGCCCAGGATCACACAGGTGCTACCGTGTCCTCTCCAGAGACTCCAGCTGAATCGATGCGCTCATGTTCCCGTTCTGCTTCAGTTCATCTTCTAAAACATCAAGCTTCCATTTCCAGTTGGGTTACTAAGGATCTTTCTTCTCGTTTCCTCTCCACTCCCCCCCTCTTTTTTTTTTTTTTTTTTTGGCAAATTTTATCTGGTTCATGGTTCAATTTAAAAATTATTATTCGGATTCAGTTTTGGGTACAGCAAAGTTACGTGGTTTGTTCCAGTTTCTGGTTCACGATTCAGTTCAAATCTGTAGTTCCGACATCGTGTCACTGCTGTGAGCGGAGCCAGATACCGTTGCCCGAGAGAGAGCCCCAAGGAGACTTGAAAAGAGTTTCTCAGCTGCAATCTCATGCTCGTTCACCTCGCTCAGGGCTGCCTCTAACGGGGGCAAACCTAATCCCGATGCCACCCACAGAGGAGGGGCTCACACAACCGTGCTTCTGGTCCGACAGCAAAAATGATATTAATAATGACAATGGTGAGGGCTGCCATTTAAAGAGTACTGGGTAGGGGCGCCTGGGTGGCTCAGTCACTTAAGCGTCCAACTTCGGCTCGGGTCATGATCTCACATTCGTGGGTTCGAGCCCCCACATCGGGCTCTGTGTTGACAGCGCAGAGTCGGGAGCCTGCTTCGGATTCTGTGTCCCCCCCCCCTCTCTGCCCCTCCCCCCACCGCTCACGGTCCGTCTCTCTCTCAAAAATAAATAAACATTAAAAAAAATAAAGAGCACTGGGTATCTGCCAGGCTCTGCGCGCTGCTATTTACATGCATCTTTCAAGGCTAAGAAGTAAGTACTGTTACTGTCCTCGTTTTACAGATGAGGAAATTGAGACCCGGGAGGGTGAACGGCATGTCCAAGATGAAACAGCTAGGAAATGGTCAGGTCAGGATAGGATGTAAGGAAAAGCAGAATTGCCGGGATTGTTAGGCATGTAGATCAGTATATGAGGTTAAGTGCTAAACTTATTCCCATTTTACCTGTGAGGAGTCGGCGGTACGGAGAGGTTCTGTCACTTGGCCAGGCGCACAGGTATAGAGCGTCCAGGTAGCAAGAGTCAGTAAGTAAGTACGGCTTCTTCCTCCTTCCCTCCCCGTCCTTGTTCCTTTTGAAAAGTCGAGCCACTTAAATATTTGCTAAAGATGAGTAAGATTTGAAATAAGTAGGGTGAAGCCTCACTTTGCCTTGATTAGAGACAAGTCCAGTGGAAATTAATCAAAAGTTTGAATTATAGGCTACGTGAAAAGAAATGCAGTTTTCATCACTTGCAAATACATATAATCACTGGAACCAAGCTGCTAGGACTCTTCAGGGCACCTGCTTTAATGAATAGCGAAGAATGATTTGTACTTAGGACATCAACCGTTGCCCAGAGGGCTCCCAAGCAATTTGCCCTCCGCGGTACATTCAACTCCGCTCCCCTGTGATCTTGCCATCGGTCATCATCTGCTCAGCAAGCCCTTCCATCGGAGATGCCGTAAAGGTACACTGCGATCAGATCTCCGACACAATTCTCACGAACTCCAAATTGGTGACATCTGAATAAGCCAAGGACATACTGAATCTGGGGAATTTGAAGAGACAAAAAACAACCAAAAAACAAAAATAAAATGCCAACGTGTTTGGGTTGGTTCTGGCTCAGGAGTTCGAGTGAGGAGGCGGGGTCTGTTGGCAAGCACTGATCACTCTCCTCTCTGATTGTTCTGCAGGCCTGATCTTAGTCATTTACTTCTTCTTCTATGCCTCCCTGGCTGCTGTGATTACCCTCTGCATGTACACGCTATTTCTGACCATCAGTCCTTACATGCCGACCTTCACCGAGAGGGTGAAGCCTCCTGGTGAGTGCCAAACGCCCTGTGCTGTCAGAACTTGCTGGACGGAAACCTGCCTCCGCAGCATGTTCAGCCTCAATTAACTTTGGCTCTTCCCGGTAATGACTTAGGGATTCAATTATTAAGAGTAAAAGTAAAATGGTATTTGGCAAATTACGGTCCTTTTTATTTTGATTGCCTGGGAGGGTGAAGGTTTCATGGGAATCAATACAAAAAAAAAAATTATCCCAAGAATGGGTTAATATACCTAAGACCTGTTTTCATTGCCAGGAGTGATGATCAGACCCTTCGCCCATAGCCTTAACTTCAACTTCAACGTTTCCGAACCTGACACCTGGCAGCATTATGTCATTAGCCTAAATGGCTTTCTCCAGGGTAAGTTCCTCTGAAGGGGGGAAATCTCTTTGGAAGGATGATGGGGGTGGGGATTCAAAATTCGCAATGCACCAGAAACCCCACTCTTATTAACCCCAGCCCATCCCGGTCTTTCTTTACCTTGCACCTCCCTCGGCAACTGTACATACAATCAAAACTGCTCTAGTTTGGGATGTATGTTGCCTTGAAAGCATATAAGCCAACTCTCCAGCACTCTGCTAAGTTCACTGGGGCAGAGAACTTGTTTTCTTTTCTTGAACATTCTAGGGCACCTACTTATGTCCTGGGCTCATCCAGATGAGTCCTGGGCTCAGTAATTATGAAAGATAATTCGAGGTGGGGGTAGTGTTGAGAAAAGAAGGGTGTTTTCCAGAACGGGAAGATTCCTGCCCCCCTATACTTTCTCAAGGGAAGGGAATTCATTGCTTGGAGATGGGCCATCTTCAAGGAAGAGAGCAAGGGTCTTCATTTAATAGCATCCCAACAGGGAGTTAGAGGAAGAATCTCTCTGGGTGACAGTCACTCCAGCATTTTGATTGCAAGTGTTTTCAAGATGCCTATCTCTATAGCGTCATCAGATACACTTTCAGGGACAAATGAGTGGCTTCTTGAGAAGCCCTTCCAAAGAGTGAAAACTGAGGTAGCAATTTGTTGAGGGTTCAACACAGAGCACACAGGCTCTAATTGACCAGCTATCAAAAAGGAGCCCCAGTGGGTTTACCTTGCTGCACCAATTATTTGTGGCAAAAAGCCAGTTGGATCGGTCTGGTTGTCCCTTCCTGGCCAAAGGGGGTACAGATAGGGAGTGGTAGAATGTGCACTGAATTAGGAGAAAAACAATCTCTTACGTGGTGGGAAGTGTTATGTAAATGCATAAATTTTGTCATTTAACCTTAATTCTGCATAGCAGAATCTACTGTCTCCAGTTTATGAATGGGGCAACTGAGGCTCAGAAAGGGGAAGTAACAGGGCGCCCGAGTAGCTCAGTTGGTTAAGTGTCCGACTTCGGCTCAGATCATGATCTCGAGGTCCGGTCTGTGAGTTCGAGCCTTGCATCGGGCTCTGTACTGACAGCTCAGAGTCTGGAGCCTTCTTTGGATTCTGTGTCTCCCTCTCTCTCTCTGCCCCTCCCCCACTCTCTCTCTCTTGCTCTCTCTCAAAAATAAATAAACATTAAACAAATTAAAAAAAAAGAAAGAAAGAGGAAGTAACATGATAAAAAGTCTCCTGGCAGCTGAACCAGTGTTTAAACCCACATCCGTGGTTTTGACCCCCTTGCTATTCAAAGTGCGATCCAAGACCCGCAGGCAGCATCGGCATCGCCTGGGGGGTTGCTACAAAGCCGGCTCTGGGGCCCTGCCCCAGACCGGTTGGGTCAGGATCTGCACTTAAACAAGATCCACAGGTGATCTGTATGAACTTTATAAAGATCGAGAAATACTGTTTTTCATAATTCTTTGCTGCTGCCATATGACCAGGAGTTAGAAACTCAGTTTTGTATCTATCAGTCATGCTCAGTGTCATTTTGGGTAAATCTGAGTTTCAGATCCCTCACTTGTAAAATGAGGGGGGGCTGGGTCCTCTCTGAGTCCATGTAGTTCCTTTTTGAGCTAAAAAAAAAAAAAAAATGTTTTGGGCATCTTAGCCGGCGCAATATCTTCTTTTCTTTCAAAATACTTGTGAGATATTACAGGCGTGTTGCCAGAATCTCTGCTGAGGAAATCCCTCCGAGAAGCTAGTAGATGGAGAAATACCGATTCTGACCTGATGACAGAGGTGGAGAACAGTAGGGAAAGCACTGGGTTTTTAGTTCCTAAGTGTAGATAACATGCCCTACTTAAAAGCGACACATCTCTGAAATAGACATCCCAGAGTATCAATTTCATTCCCAGGAGGACTGGGATTTTGCAATAAGGGTCATGCCCATGTCACATTATTTTTAATGGAACTATCTCAAGAGAAACAATGAGCATGTGATTAGAGCTTCTATTTAGAAACTTATTATTTGCACATAGTTCTTGTTCTAAAAAAAAGATTAAAACAAAACCTTGAATTGAATGTAGCTTTGTCAAAGGCAAAATAAAGGCTTAACCATAATTGGAATAGATTTTAAATTCCCAGTTGCTCCTGAACAATATTAAACCCAAGTCACAACCTGTCTAGATGAAAACCCAGCAGGACATTTGGAGTTGTACCACTGGTAGAGCACAGGTGCACAATTTCCTCTGAAAAATGAAGCTACTGGAGGGGCACCTTGGTGGCTCAGTCGGTTAGGCATCTGAATTCAGCTCAGATCATGATCTCACAGTTTGTGGGTTCGAGCCCCACGTCAGGCTCCACACTAGTAGTGTGAAGCCGACTTGGGATTCTCCCTCTCCCTCTCTCTCTCTGCCCCTTCCTCTGCTGGTACTTTCTCCCCCTCTCAAAAGTAAAAAAAAAAAAAAAAAAAAAAATTAAAAAAAAAAAAAAAAAAAAAACCTAAGATACTGGGAACATGAGTGCACAGAGGCTGGATCTAGCAGGACTAACTAGATTCCATCATTTAAAACAAAACTGGAAATGATGCAGTAATTTCCAAAGCTCAGTTCCATGGCATCTGGTGGGCCAAAGAGTGAGCTCACAGACAGCCCCTTTTAGCTCTCTCCCTGATGTGCATGCCTTGTGCACATGTTACGTTCCATCCAATGTAAAGGGACGTGAACTCTGAGTGCCTCGGGTCTACTGAGTGCTTCAGTAGACAAGATCTTACCCTCTCAATGGAGGCGCTATGGTTGTTGTTAGTTTCTGTCTTTCTTTTTTTCTTTTTTGAAAGTTATTAGAGAGAGAGAGCGCGCACGCGCATATGCTAGGGGCAGAGAGAGACAGAATCCCAAGGAGGCCCCTCTGTCAGTGTAGAGCACCACAGGGGCTCTAACTCATGAACCGAGATCAAGAGTCCCATGCTGGAATGCCTGGGTGGCTCAATCGGTTAAGTGTCCAACTTTGGCTCAGGTCATGATCTCACAGTTCTTGAGTTCAAGCCCTACATGGGGCTCTGTGCTGACAGCTCGGAGCCTGGAGCCTGCTTCCGATTCTGTGCCTCCCTCTCTCTCTGCCCCTCCCCTGTTTGTACTCTGTCTCTCTCTCAAAAATAAATGAACATTAAAAATTTTTTAAAAAGAAAAAGTCTGGTGCTTAACCGACTGAGCCACCCAGGCGCCCCTGGTTTCTGTCTTTCAACCTAAGCTTCTGTTTTGCAGTGCTAACTTCCCTCGGTAAGGGATGAGAAGCTGGTTTTATCTCCTCTTCTTCCTCCCTCTCTTCTTCTTCCTCTCCCTTCCTCCTGTCCCACAACACGCACGTCTCATTCTCTTGCATCAGGTGGCTCTCATGGACCTCAAAGGGAGATGTTTCCCAGACTGAACTTAAAGAGATTTAGTCCAAGAGTTTCACTCCTTTATATAAGCCATGCCATGACATGATTCAGTCCCTCTTCCAAGATCTGTCCACCGTGTACCTATTCCTCTTCCAGAAGTGGAAGAGGCCGCCCCCCACGCTTACAATTTGCTATAGCTGAAAAGAAATAATGGAGAATAGAGAGAAGTTATAAGGTGACCAACACATGACCCAGAGGTAGACATTCCAAAGTTCCGAGGCAACGAGAAGCAATCAGATGATGGGCTAGCCCCATCAGATGGGGACTAGCCCCAGAGGCTTCCCGGAAAGATGTTACTGATGAAAGTCCCCGGGGAACGGAGGCCCGGTCACAGAGCCTGGGCCAGACTGACTGGCCTTTCAGAGGCTCACCAGCAAGCTGGAGAAAGGAAACTAGGGAGGAGGACTACTGAAAGCATGGCCTTCCCCTGTAGCACCCATCTAACGTGACCCTTTGCCACCCATACACATGCTTTAGGTTACAATGACAGTCTTCAAGAGGAAATGAATGTGGATTGTCCCCCGGGGCAGTACTTCATCCAAGATGGCGACGAGGATGAAGACAAGAAGGCCTGCCAGTTTAAGCGCTCCTTCCTGAAGAACTGCTCAGGCTTGGAGGACCCTACTTTTGGCTACTCTACTGGACAGCCCTGCATCCTTCTAAAGATGAACCGGGTATATTGGCCCTTGATACTCCGGCGATGATAAGTTGGATGAGCTGGGTAGGAGGGCTCTGGCCACTCCATTTCTCTTGGGCTCTGTCTTCATACACTGCAAGTTCGGCCATTTTTACTGGCAGCATCATTAATACAAACAACCAGATCAACCTATCAAGCAATAATAGCTTTTTCTCCCTGAACACTTCCTATTTCCACTCATCTCCCCCACCCCCAGCCTGCCCTTTGATGCCCTCTGTCAGTAATGAGGTCCTAGGCTGTTTGGAACAGGGGACTGACATGACGTGGGGGGACAATTCTTATAGCATAAAAAAATGCATTTTCCTCCTCTCCTGCCATGCCTTAGGTGGGGTAGAGCCTTACCCAGGCACATCCCTCTTAAAACCAGAAAGTTCTTTACATCTTCAGGATTATCTTGCTGCAGTTACCATCGTATGAACACCAGTCACAAACACCACTAGGGGAAAGCCAAGCTGCACAGTTCTGAAGATATTTTGCATTCTTTGCCCTCTGTAACATTCCTGAGAGGGCAACATAGATGAACTTTATGCCTAAGGAAGGGATGGCTTAAGGGCGGTTAAGAAAAGTCCCATTTTTTATTGTCAAATCTGTTTTCTTTTTTTGATTTTATATATATATATATATATATGTATATATATATATACATATATATGTATTATAATATACATATATATACATATGATGTATGTATATACATATGACATATAATATACATAATATACATATGTATATATACATATGACATATAATATACATAATATACATACATATACATATATATACATATATATGTATATGTATGTATATATATAAACAACGCTGGCTTTTCTTTTCATAGATTGTAGGCTTCCGTCCTGAACTTGGAGATCCTGTGAAGGTTTCCTGCAAAGTTCAGGTAAAGTGCCTTTTTTTTTTTAAGTTTATTTATTCATTTTGGGAGAGAGAGCGCACAGGACAGGGGCAGAGAGAGAGGGAGACACAGAATCCCAAGCAGGCTCTGCACTGTCAGTGCAGAGCCCAATGCGGGGCTCGATCTCACAAACCGGGAGATCATGACCTGAACCAAAGTCAGATGCTTAACCATCTGAGCCACCCAGGTGCCCCTAAAATGCCTTTTTGAATAGGTACTGTTAGCACATCTATTTTATGCAAAAAGATGGCTCATCCCTTCCAAGGGCTTCCCCATGGATGATTGGCTATGGGTTAGGGAAAGGGTTAGTCTTTTCATAACTACACCTCCCTTTAGTACCTTCAGGCCTCCGCACTGCCAGAAAGCGTTCAGGTCATGTGGGTGCGTGTGTGCCTGTGCTGATATATACCTGTGAAAGCCGAAGAAGAGCCTCAGCCAAGGCCCACAGCAGGGAACGACAGTGTGCCACGTCATTAATTGGGATTCTGTTTACGCTTTTGCTTTTACCTCTAATTACTTGTTTCTTTGAACTAAACAAACAGCTTTCATTAGAGTCATTAGTCCCTGCTTTTAAAACAGAATTTCACTTTTTGCAGCAATGACCAGTGGCACTGGGTGTTGCAATAACAAATGACTACAAGGGAAGTAGAAACAGAACTCCATTAATATGCTAATTAACTGTCCTTCGGGAGACCATTAACTCCTATCTCATCTGCGCCAATTAGCTCCTTTGTAGGAAAAAGCCCTAGATCTTGGGTTTGCTTCCCAGACCGGAAGCAGTAGCTCCCTCTGGTTTCGTTACATCGACTGCACCCCCCAGCCCTGGACAGTTGCAAGACCTGGTGTGTGAAGCTGGGTGATCCCATTCTCAGTACTAGAGATACAGCTCAAAGCTCCAGGCTGGACGGTGACAGATCAGAAAGCAGCAAAAGGCGGCATGTATTCAGCAAGCGTGTATCGATCACTTATTATATACCAGGTACTTTGCTAGGCGCTGGGGGTGCCAAGATAAATACGACTCTGTCTCCGAAGTCAGGGCAATTGCGTATTACAGCTGCTATGAAAGGTGGAGCGGGGACATTGAAGAGGGAAAGGTTCGTTCCATGTGGGAGATGGTGACACTGAAGATGAGGTTTTTGGGTTTTTTTTTTTTAAGTTTATTTATTTATTTATTTATTTATTTTGAGAAAGCGCAAGCAGGGTAGGGGCAGAGAGAAAGGAAGAGAGAGAACCCCGAGCAGGCTCCGCGCTGGCAGCCCGGAGCTCGATGTGGGGCTTGAACTCACGAACCACGAGATCATGACCTGAGCCAAAATCAAGAGTCACCGACCGAGCCACCCAGGCGCCCCGATGATGAGTTTTGGGTCAGGCAGGGGTTTGCCGGGTGAACAAGGTAGGAAGGACATTCATTGTGTGCACACGTACATGGGTATGTGTAAACACACACACGTGAGGTGTGACTACAAACTAGTGGGACCGATTCCACAGAGTATTCACACAAAAAAAATGAATTTCATTGCTTTTTAGAGGAATGTGTAACTAAATCATAAAGACCAACTCAGTCCTAAACTAGCGTATTAAGTGGATAGAATCCTGTTTACGGTTCCCTAGTGGAAGCCATTCATTTTTCAGCTTACACAGACTCTTGCTGAGAACTGTCCTTTCAAAAGACAACAAGCAATATTAAGTCTTTACACACTGTATAGTAATCAATATTGGTCGAAATCCACACCCACTTGTGGAAATCAAGCAGGATAAGGTAATTGCTAGAATGAATTAAGGCGTATCGTATGAACGATTACACTATATTGACAGAAGTAATCACATGCCCCCCGTAAGTGATTTGCTGCTGGTGATGCAGTGTCTGTCCCTCATCGGCCCCCAGCCCTCTGCTATTTAGGACAAGCCTAATGCATAGTCAGACAGGTCAGTTCCCTACCTGATATGCTATGATGATGGTAGAGTTGTTTATTTAATCATTTCCAGTTATGGGTCCCCTCTTGCTTATCATCCTGACGTCACCTGCTGTGCTTAAGCAGAGAATATGGTCAGAGACATGAGTTTAGGTGGGCCAGACTCTAGGCTGTGTCCCTATGAGTCAGGTGCCTGTGCACCTGGTGTGACATGCCATGAACCGAGCCCACAGTGTACGAGTCGTCGTGCAGTGGGATTATCTAGACATGGTGTAACTTACACCTGCCTCAAGGTCCAAGACCGGGTGCCAGGCCCAGTATGAGTTCTTTGGAGAGGGCCTGGTGTGTAGGCTCTTGTGCTGGAGCAGCTAGGGCAAGCCCTTTGGAGTCCTCCGTCTGGCTCCTCTAGGAGCCAGTGCAGAACCATATGGAGCACCTTGGGACTCCCCAGTCCAGACCTTCCATTCAGTAATCTTGGAACTGGAAACCAAGGCACAATCTCTTTCTGGAAACGCTCTGGAGGATAGGTCTGGGGTAAACTATGCCCCATTCTGCTTTCGTGGGTCTTCCTGGGACAGTTGGTTGTGGGTCACACAGTGATTTCACCTGGGGCGCAGGCCCCTTGAGCTCAGGCTCCAACTCACCGAGAGACCCGGCATCCGACATATACCTGCTTTTACTTACAGAGAGGTGATGAAAATGACATCCGATCCATCAATTACTACCCAGAGTCGGCTTCTTTTGACCTTCGCTACTACCCTTACTACGGCAAACTGACTCACGTAAGCCTGTATCCTTTTCAGTCTTTGCTGTCAGAAAGGGCTCAGAGACACAGGAAGGAAGGGCTGTTTGGTATCTACGGGAATTAGGAGGCAGCCTAATTAGGAATTAGGAATTAGGAGTCAGCGGGGTGAGTAGCTGCCGGCCAAGACCAGCAGCCCCCTCTACCAATTCCCAGTACAACCGCTGCTTTCCATATCTGAAGGAATCTCAGATAGGGTCTTGGTCTGACTCCTTCAGTTTACAGATGGAGAAATTAGGGTTCAGAGAGGGACAGTGACTTGCCCGACACACACAGCTAATTAGTGACAGAGCCGGGAGCAGACAAATCACTGTCGTTGCACTCAGCTGTGCCCAAATAATCACACTTGCCTGTTCCGCCCAGTGGAAGCCCCAGGGCAGTGGTTGTGGGTCATACAGTGAGGCTTCATCTCTGGCGTAGAGGTTTGAAAGATACTAGTTCTGCTTTGACTCATGGTCTGATATCCAGGAAATCATATCACACAGAGGCAGAATTCGTTTTCCCCAGAGGACAGTCAGACATCTGAGAGGGACTTACAAGAGAAATGTGTGATTTCCCCCACTGTCCCAGGGCAGAGCGGGCATGTCACTGGCTTTAGCCATCTGTGACTTGGCATCATGGGGTTTGCTCGCTTCCCTTTGCGAGGGGTTATCCCATCCCGCACTGACTATCTGATCCCTTCCATCCTGTGACCCACCCCCGCCCTGTCCCCTCCTCACACTGAGGATTCATTGTTCTTCCGCCTACAGGTTAACTACACCTCCCCACTGGTGGCCATGCACTTTACAGACGTGGTGAAGAACCAGGCGGTGCCCGTGCAGTGCCAACTGAAGGGCAAGGGCATCATAAATGATGTCATCAATGATCGTTTTGTGGGGAGGGTAATCTTTACTCTGAACATAGAAACCTAAGAACTTCAGGGGCCACTTCCGCTAGTTCTGTTTCTGTTCTATTTCATGGACCCCTGGTAGTTCCTGAATTCTTTTTCTTCAATCAGGACACAGCCAGACGGACACTTAAGACAGCATATGATTTTTCCTTGCCTTTGACATATGTGTAAAATGACATTGTGGCATTGATTTTTTAAAGGTAGTCTCTCCTGATGACAAATAGATTCTATTAATGTCCTCCCCTCGCCCCCACTTAAACGAAAACCGTTCTTGCTGCTACAAGCCTCTCACCGTAGTGTAAACATAGTGTCTGATAAAATTCACAAGGGCCATGAAGGAGACTTTCTATGATGGTTTGAAATTCATCGTGTTTTGTAAGGTTCTGTTGTTTTGAGAGGTGAGATTCCTCCCAACCAGGCTGATAACTAACCTTTTTTTTTGTTTGTTTTTGTCTTAACCTGCCTGGCAAGTTCCTTCCCTGGGAATCGCCGATCAGACCAACCCAGAATACACCTAGGGCTACCGGGCCTAGAGAACTCTATACCCAAGGGTGCTTGAGGGACTGGCTGTCTCAAATGGGCAACTAAAACAAATACTGATTTGAAGACTAGGTTATCTTCAACTGGGACAGAAAGCAGTGCTAACTGGATATCGTTCTGAAATAGAAACGAAGACCTTTCCTATGACTTTTTTGGGAGGCGGGGTCCATAGCGACTGGGGAGAATACCTACCATGTGGATGTGACCGGTATTTGATTCCTTGCTCTGTGGTGTCATCATCCAAAGGCCAACATTCTTGCATGCAGGTCTGCCTCGGCTTCAGGGAAAGGAAAAAACAAGGAAGATCTCCGCCAGCGAATTATTCTTGGGCTGTCTGCTTGACAGTACTATAATGTTCTTTGAGACCATCGGGGATGGGCGTGTTGACCCCCGGCTACAGCCCTGGGGATTCAAATCATGGTCTGCCAACTGATACGTGGCGAGACAGAGAGCTCCTGCCGGGTCACCCTAAATCCAAGGCCCGTTGCTAGCGTTCCATTTGGCTAGAAAACGACATGAGGCCGATGTTTACCCAGGTTGTGGATCGGCCAGGCTGCTTTGTCTTATGCTTTGGCCATGGGATCATTCCACTGCGTCTTAACACCTCCACCAGGGGGAGGGCTGGGACAAGGAGAAAAAGCGAGCATTTGAGAATGGCATAGGGTCTCAGGGTCCAAAGTAAGCTGAAATGCCATCTAGAAGCATCCGGAGTCTGAATGTCCTCTATACTGTTTATGCTCTCCCAAAACAGGGAACTGGCAGTCTGGTAGTGAAGACATACAAACAGAGAAGTGACTAGGAACTCGTGTGACGAGTTATAAAACCAGTATGTGGAAATGCTATGGGAACATGAGGAAAAGTAACTAACTTGGGCTGAGAAAGTAGCAGAGGGAATATCACCTGCAAAGTCACGATCACGAAAGACCACGGTGTGTTTGGGTAACTGGGGGCAGTTCGTGTGGCTGGAGTGTAAGGGGCTCAGAGGAATGACCAGGAGTGGCAGGGGATTAGACTAGAGAGAGATACCGGCACTGAAAGAGGGCTGGGGTTTAATCCAGTAAGTGAAAAGGAGTCATTAAAGTCTTTTAAGCAGGGAAGCTCTGTGATCATATTCGCACTTCAGAAAGAGCACTTTGGCAGCCACGATAGGAAGGGTGGGTCGGAGAGGGCAAGCCTGGGGAATGGGCCGTGAGGGAGAAGGAAGAGTCGAGAATGACTCCACGGTTTTGAGCGTGGCTGGAACCGGCGTGATGGTGATGTTGTTGATCAAGACTGGGAACACAAGAGAGAAGCGAGATTGGAGAGCAAGATGTGGTCCATTTTGGACATTTAAAGCTCATGATTCCTATTGGTCGGACACTGATCACAAGCCGTAATCACAAGCGGGGTGGGGGAGAAGGAAATCTGAGAACAAAAGCAACATGTGCCTAAGTGAACTCTCTTAAGAAATTCTAAGCTATTTAATCTCAGGAATCTGAGCCAGTTCTGTAAACACACCACAGCGATCTAGTCTCTCAGATACTGTTTTTCTCTCCGCTTGTGGCAGGAGACGCTACTAGGGCGTTTCAGAATCCCCTTCCCACCTGCCAACTCAGTAGAGGGGAGCTGACCTCTACTAACAAGCGACAAAAGATATTCGATGGCAGATCTGTGGAAAATACAAAACAAAACAAAACAACGAAACTGTCTTCCCCCAACCCCTTTCCTTACCAGATTCGAGTTTCAGAGCGAATCTTTTAAAAAAGAAAGAAACAAAAGACTTGAAGACTATAACTTGAAAACCACTTAAAAAATACCTCCGAAAAACCAAACTCTCAAGATTCAGTTCAAAAGGTCATAGAACATTAGGTCTGGAAAAGGATATTAGAGTGTTTAGAGAAATCAACCTGCCTCGCATCTGACTCCAGGTCCAGTGCTCTTTCTACTCTGAGCTGCTGCTTACCAGGAAGCACCGTCCTTTTTAAAAATCAATGGGTGATCCCGAACATTTTGAAGCATATGTCAAATTTGAGTTCGAATAGTTAACATTTCACAGGAATTCAACTACTGGTGCTATATTTTATACATAATACATTATCCCATTACATCCGTTGACTATTCCACAGACAAGGAATTATGAATTTTTTGTCATACAGTAGTTTTCATTCAATGGAATCCATTGGATCCACAGTTTCAAAGCAGTATTGAATAGTACTGGGATGGTTTGGGTTGTTAGCTGGGACATGAAAAAAATAGCTTTATTACACAGAACTGGATATAATTATATATATATATGTATATATATATATATATATATATTGATGAAAATAGAATTCTAACAGTTCAACCAACTTGAGGTGGGTTCATTTAAATCATCCCCCACACAGCAAACGTGCCAGGATTTGATTTGTGTCCCATTGGCCGCAATGCACTTGGTTTTACTTAGTTGTCAATGAGAATTACTACTTCAAATGCCTTCATGGTTTTGTCCATGCTAGATTTATGATTTCTCACCCCTCCAAAATCATTACCCTAAAGTAACTTTTCTCAGGCATCTATTTGCTGGGAATCTTCATGTAGAAAACATTACTATTGTATTGAGGAGTTGTTGACAACAATAAATTGAAATAAAAAAGAAGTGTATGGTTTCCTCTTTCCAGACTGTACCACTGATTTCCCCACAGGAATACCGGGCAGCCATGTGGGTGCAAAACTTGACAGGTAACAGCCAATTCGTTTAAAACTTTTTTTTTTTTCGGGGCGCCTGGGTGGCTCAGTCGGTTAAGCGGCCGACTTCGGCTCAGGTCATGATCTCGCGGTCTATGAGTTCGAGCCCCGCTTCGGGCTCTGGGCTGATGGCTCAGGGCCTGGAGCCTGCTTCCGATTCTGTGTCTCCCTCTCTCTCTGCCCCTCCCCCGTTCATGCTCTGTCTCTCTCTGTCTCAAAAATAAATAAATGATTAAAAAAAATTTTTTTTTAAAGAAAGGGAGTTTGAAAAGAGAAAGAAGCCACTTGGATTTATTCTGCTTCATCTTTACCAAAAAAACATTCTATAATTCAACTCTGCATTGAATGTCTGGCTTGCATAAGACATTTTCTTTCCAGAACAGAATGATACAACCTTCATAACATAGTGAACTTGAATGAGAAAAGGATTTGTCTTCCATTAAGGACAAACATGCTCAGAAATGAGAGTCAGGATAAGCTGACATCCTTTCCCTCCTCTCTAATCCTCCAGCTGATGATGTCATCTTGTAGATAGAAAATCCTAAGGAATCTGTGAAAAGACTATTACAGCTAATGAACAATTCACCAAAATTGCAAGACAAAAGATCAGTATACAAAAATCAGTTGTCCCTCTATACACTAGCAGTGAACAACTAAAAAAAGAAATTAACAAAACAATGCCATTTACAATTGCACAAAAAATAAAATACTTAGGAAAAGATTAACAAAAGAAACCCAAGACTTGTACACTGAAAACTACACAGCATTGTTGAAATAAAAGAGCTAAGACAATGGAAAGACACCTATGTTCATGAATTAGAAGATTAATATTGCTAAAATGGCAATACTTTCCAAATTGATCTACATATTCAATACAATCCTTTCAAAACTCCAACTTCCTTTTTTTCCCAGAAATTGATATGGTAATCCAAAGTTTCATGTGGAAATGTAAGGGACCCAGGAAAAGCCAAAATAGTTTTGAAAAAGAACAAATCTGGAAGACTCATACATCTCAATTTCAAAACTTACTGCAAAGCTAGAGTAATTAAAACAGTGTGGTACTAGGGAGCCTGGGTGGCTCAATCAGTTAAGCATCTGACTTCAGCTCAGGTCATGATCTCACGGCTTGTGGGTTTGAGCCCTCCCTCAGGCTCTGTGCTGGCAGCTCGGAGCCTGGAGCCTGCCTCATATTCCCTCTGTGTCTCCCTCTCTCTCAGCCCCTCCCCCACTCATGCTCTGTCTGTCTCTCTCTCTCCCTCAAAAATAAATACACATTAAAAGTTTTTTCAAAGTTAACGCCCAATGGATCAAAGATCTAAATGTAGGAGCTAAAATTGTAAAATTCTTAGAAGAAATATAGACATAAATCTTTGGGCCTTGGATTAAACAGTGGTTTTTTAAATACAAAATTGTGCAGTGTAAAGAGATATTTCTCCAAAAGAGATATACAAATGACTAACAAATATATGAAAATGTGTTAAATGTCACTAGTCATCAGGGAAATGCAAATAAATCAAAACCACAATAAGATACCATTTCACATCCATTATAATGGCTAATAAAAAAAGGACAATAACAAGTGTTGCTGAGGATGTGGAGAAATTAGAACCCTCATAAACTGCTGGAGAGAATGTAAAATGGTGGAGCCACTTTGGAAAAACCAGTTTGGCGGTTCTTCAAAAGGTTAAATACAGAGCTTCCCATTTGACCCAGAAATTCTTCTCCTAGATACACACCGAAGATAATTAAAAACATATGTCCACCCAAAAGCATGTGTGCAAATGTCCACAGCAGCATTATTCATAATAACCAAAAAGTGGAAATAACCCAATGTCTATCAACTGATGGATGAATAAACCAAGTGGGGCATATCCATATAATGGAATCTTACTCAGCTGTAAAGGGTATGAAATACTGATCCGTGCTATAGCATAGATAAACCTTAAAACATTATGCTAACTTAAAGGAGCCAGACACAAAAGGTCACATATATGATCCCATTTATAAGACATGTCCAGAATAGGCAAGCCCATAAAGACACAAAACAGATCAGTGGTTCGCAGGGAGGGGCTAGAGGGAGGTGGGATAGAGAGTGACTGCTAATGGGGATGAGAATCTCTCTCTCTCTCTCTCCCTCTCTCTCTCCATCCATCCATCCATCCATCTGTCTATTCATCTATGTATCTATAGACAGAGGGAGGGAGAGAAATCTCTGGGTCTTACGGCAACTTCTTCTTTAACTTTTACAGGAACTGCCAAAACTGTTTTCCAAAGCAGCTGCACCATTTTACAGGCCCAGCAGCAATGTATCAGAGTCCAATCTCTCCATACCCTTGCCTACACTTGTTACTGTCCATTTTTTAAATTATAGTCATCCCACTGGGTGTGCAGTTGTATTTCGTTTTGGTTTTGATTTGCATTTTGCGTTTCCCCGATAACTGGTAATGTTGACCATTTTTTTCACATGCTCATTGACTGTATCTGTGCTCATTTTCAGTTGGGTTGTCTTTTTACTATTTTTGTTAGAGCTATTTATGTATTGTGGATATTAGACCCATATCAAGTATAAGATTTACATAACTTTTCTCCCATTTTATGGATTGTCTTTTCAATTTCTTAATAGAATCCTTTGAAGTAAAAAAACTTTTAATTTGGGCGAGGTCCAATTTATAGAGTCTTTCCTTTGTTGTTTGTGCTTTTGGTCTCATATCTAAGAAACTCTTTCCTAACTCAAGGTCATAAAGTTTATTCCTATGTTTTCTTCTGTTTTAGAGTGTTTGCTGGTCCACTTAGATCTATAACCATTTTGAGTTACGGCACTCTTTTAATTACTATAGCTTTGTAGCAAGTTGTAATTGGAAAGTGTGAATCTTCCAACTTTGTTGTTGTTGTTCTTCTTCTTTTTAAGTTTATTTATTTGGGTGCCTGGGTGGCTCAGTTGGCTGAGCATCCAGCTTCAGCTCAGGTCATGGTGTCGTGGTTCGTGGGTTCGTGGGTTCGTGGGTTTGAGCCCCAC
The DNA here is from genome assembly GCF_028018385.1 of Neofelis nebulosa. Lineage (NCBI taxonomy): Eukaryota > Metazoa > Chordata > Mammalia > Carnivora > Felidae > Neofelis > Neofelis nebulosa. The sequence continues at coordinate 98,833,387 of NC_080800.1, forward strand.
ACAGGGCTCACTGCTGTCAGCACAGAGCCCGCTTCAGATCCTTTCTGCTCCTCCCACACACACGTGTGTGTATGTGCTCTCTCTCTTTTTCAAAAATGAATAAACATTAAAAAAATAAGAAAGTTTATTTTTGGAAGAGAGAGCATGAACAGGGGAGGGACAGAAACAGAGAGAGAGAGAGAGAGAGAGAGAGAGAGAGAGAACCTCAAGCAGGATCCACGCTATCAGCATGGAGCCAGATGCAGGGCTCGAACCCACAAACTGTGAGATCATGACCTGAGCTGAAATTCAGAGTCGGATGCTTAACCAAGTGAGCCACCCAGGTGCCCCTGTTTTTTTCAAGGGCGTTTTTTTTGGATTTTATGCATCCTTTTAATTTCTATGTAAATTTTTGGATCTGTTTGTTAATTTCTACAAGAAGAGTTCTATTTCAATGGTTGCTTTAGGATTTATAGCAGGTTTTTCTCAACCTCAGCATTGTTGACCTTTGAGGCCAGCTACTTGTTTTGGGGGCTGTCCTGTGTATTTTACAGCATCCTTGGCCTCTATCCAATAAATACCAGTTTGGGAAACCAAACATGTCTCCAGACATTGTTGAATCTTCCAGGGTTCAAAATCACCCCTGATTGAGAGCCACTGGTTTAGAGTTTACATCTTTCACAACACAATCTACCTTTAAGTTATATTCTACCATTTTTCTCATTCAGACATTCTGGCTATTGTTATCAGACATTTTACTTATTCATATGTCATAAGCCCCACCACACATTTTTACTATTTTTATGTAAACGGTTTTTTAAAGAAATTTAAATAAGAAAAAAAGTCGTGTATATTTAATCATGGGGTTGCCATTTCCAGGGCTCTTTACTCCTTGGTCCTGCAGACCCAGGTTTCCAAATAGCATCATTTTCTCTCTGCTTGAAGAACGTCCTTTAACATGTTTGGTAGTGCAGATGATTTCTTTTGGCTTTTGTATGCCTGAAAGCCCTTATTTTTGCCTTTGTTTTTGAAAAATATTTTGATGAGTACAGAATTCTTGATTAAGAGTGTTTTCTTTCACTTCTTTAGAGATGTCGCTTCACTGTCTCCTGGCTTGTTTCTCCACATGTTAACCTTTGCACATATCATATCTTTTTTCCCCTTACTGTTTGTAGGATTTTCTCTTAACGCTATTTCTAAGCAATTTGACATCCTGTGCCTCGCGTAGTTTCCATGCTCCTTGTGCTGAGAGTTCACTGATCTTCTGGGAGCTGTGGGCCTATCGGTTCCCTAAAATTTAGAAATAACTCGGCCATTATCTCTTCTCCAAATATTCTTCCAGCTACCACCCTCACCTCATCCTCTCTTTCTGGGACTCCAAATACATGCATACATAACTCTTTCTCTCTCTCTCTCTCTCTCTCTCTCTATATATATATATATATATATATATATATATATATTTGCCTGAAATTATCCCACAACTCACTGATACACTGATCTTTTTTTCAGTTTTTTTTTTCTAAATTATTTCGTTGTGACTATTTTCTATTGTTACATCTTCAAGTACACCAACACTTTTCTCTACAACTGGTAATCTACCATTAATCCAATATAGTGCTTAGTTCATCTCAGATATTGTAGTTTTCATTTCTACAAGTTTGATTTGGGTCCTTTTTATATCTCCCATGTCTCCACTTATTATGTCCAGCCTTTCTGTAGTTTATTGAGGATGTGAAATACATTTATAATGACTTTTTCAAAAAGATTAGATGCTTAAAGATCTGTGGGCAGTGGTACACTGCCCGGCCCACTGGTTGGGAACCCGGGAGGAAAATGATCGGAAGATTGCAGGCAAAAGAGTTTGGGCTATTGATGAGCATGTGGCAATGTCGACAAAGCGTGAAGATCTTTGTATCACTTGTTAATGCTCACCAAACAGTGTCTGCCACGGAAGAGGTACTAAAAAGCCAAGTAAACAAAATGACTTGGTCAGTTGACATCAGCCAGTCACTTCAGTGCCAGCATGTTGAGCATACGAACAAGGTGACTTTCGTGCCAGAGGTGGAGACTAAATATGGGCCCAATGGCATGGCTTCATACTCACCAAGACTGGTCTGGCTATTGCTACCTCTGAACCTTTAACCTGCCAGCCAATTAGGGCAACAGGGAGCATCTGGTATGGCATCATCACTTTACATGTCCAACTGACCATTTGGTGACAAGTTGACTACAATGAGCCACTTCACTCTTGGATGTACTAATAGTTCATTTTCACAGCAATGGATGCATATTCCTGGTATGGGTTTGCCTTTCTTAATCACAAGGTCCCAGCCAATGCTGCTATGTGAGATATTACAGAGTATTTGATCAATTGGCATGTGATAGTACATCAGATTGCATTAAACGAGGGGATGCATTTTATAGCAAAGGAGATACAAGAATGGGCTGATGACGATGGGATCTACTGGTTCCATACCATATGACACCCCCTAGAAAGCTGATATCCTGACAAAGTAATGGAATTGCCTGCTGAAGAACAACAGCTGAAGCGCCAACTCAAAGGCAATGTTTGTGAGGACAGAATCCTATTCTCCAGAATACGTTAAATCCAATGAATCAAACTTTTTTACACGGTGTGTGTCCTCAACTAGAAGAATACATGAGTTTAGGAACCAAAGAGTGGAAGCAAGAATAGCCACACTTATCATCACTTCCAAGGACACACTTGGGGGACTTTGTGTTTGCCATCCCTGCAATTCTGAACTTTCTAAAGTTAGAGGTGTTAGCCCTGTAGGGAGCCTACTAGATCTAGCCCAGCATTTCTCAACCGTGCCACTAATGACGTTGGGGGCTAGGTAATTCTTCATTCACAGGGGCTGTCCTGTACATTGTAGGATATTTAACAGCATCCCTGGCTAGATGCCAGTAGCACACTCTTCCCAGTTGTGATGAACAAAAATGTCTCCAGATATTTCCAAATGTTCCCTGGGAGGCTGAAGTGCCCCAAGTTGAGAATCACTGCTCCATCCAATGGGGGAAAAAGAAGATTCATATTGAACTACAATTGGTGGCTGCCACCTGGGCATTTTGACCTCCTTATGTCCAGGATCCGGCAGGCAAGAAGAGGAGTCGCCATTTTAACTTGGTCAATTGACCCAGACCATTAGGAGACAGGGATACTATTTTTTTTAATACTTCAGTTTATTTATTTATTGTGAGAGAGACAGAGAGAGCACAAGCTGGGGAGGGGCAGAGAAAGAGAGAGAGAGAGAGAGAGAGAGAGAGAGAGAGAGAGAGAAGCCCAAGCAGGCTCTGCAGAGTCAGCACAGAGCCCAACATGGGCTCAAACTCACAAAAACATGAGTTCATGATCTGAGCCGAAATCAAGAGTCAGACACTTAACTGACCGAGCCACCCAGGTGCCCCTGGAGATAAGGCTACTATTGTACAATGGGAACAGGGAGCAACTGTTGGAGGATAAAGTAGTCTCTAAGGAGAAGCATCTGCTAGGTTAAACTGCTATTCTGTTAGAGATCTGTCCAGTAAGGAGAAAAGTCCAAATGGATACACATAGTTTGTTATTCACATAGATAAAATAAGCAAGATCAGCACAGTGTCAGCTCCCCACATCCCTAATCACGTAGGATGACACTTGAACCTCAGGGATCAGATAACAGACTGCTAGATCACTGTTGTGGAGGAACCAATTCTAGACCACAGCTAAGAGGTGTTAGAGCCTGTATCTATATGCTAAGGAGGCCGAGGTAGATAGCCCATGTCTCACTGAAACCAGAGAGTAGACAAGAGCCTGATTCATGGCATCCTCCTTCAAGATAGGGAAGTTCATGCAAAATAGCCTTGTGACAGCTCCTCACAAGATTTCTATCTTGCCACGTTCTTTGGTGCTCTGCCAAGACTTAGGTCAAACCAATTGAGCCTTGCCTATGTGGCCTACATAGATATATGCAAGGTTTCCAGGGTGCCATGGTTGAGCCATTTCCCTACAGGTGTGTGTGTGGAACCCAGGTGATCCACTTGAATATTTCTAGGTACTGCCTTTCCCAGTTAGGACGATAAATGGACAGGTGTGGCCATCTTGGACTGAGAAAGATGTGGTGAGAAGATTGAAGCCACTCAAAGACAAAGGCCTGGGTCATACCTGTAGGTGAGCCACTGAGACAACAGAGGTGGTAATTGGGGGTGAAAGGAATTTAAAATGGATATTAGAGGAAGGTGATGATGACCGCCAATTGTGAACCCAAGACCAATGTCTGTAGGGTTGACTGTAGTTTGTAACACTAACCTCCCTCTTCTAAGTTTCCCCTCAGGAGGAAACACCTTATAGAGTCCGGTAGAATCTGCCCCCCCCACACCAAAATACAGAAAGAAATGTATCTGGGGCACCTGGGTGGCTCAGTCAGTTGAGTGTGACTTTGGCTCAGGTCATGAGCTCACGGTTCGTGAGTTCGAGCCCCACATCAAGCTCACTGCTGTCAGCGCAGAGCCCACTTTGGATCCTCTGGCCCCTCTCTCTCTGCCTTTCCCCCACTCTCTCTCTTACTCTCAAAACTAAATAAAACATTAAAAAAAAGAAATGTATCCCAGTGGCACAAATGGTACATTGTGGTAGACAAAGACATATACGACCTAGATGCATCTTCAAGGAAAAACTTGCTGCTCAGCTCTGGAAAGGGCAGTCAGCAGACCACATATAGCTGTCAGTGTCTTCAGGGTGTGCCTCAGCTGCAGAGTCTCTCTTTGCCCAAGTTACACCCTTCCTGCGACAGCCCACATCTAGTAACTGTGAGTTTGACATGGGAGCACTCTGACTGGCAGTATTCATTCCAAAGCTCTTTGCTGGATCACCAAAGTCTTTGGCCTATATCACATTTCAGCTTCTCCAATGGCCCAATCCTACTTCATCTGCCTTTCGTGGGTGTTGATCCCTAACAAACGTCTGATACCCTAACTCCATTTCAGCATTTGTTTCTGCAGAACCCAAACTGGAACACCAATGATGATATTCAGATCCAGACTTAGAGGAAACAACATATTCTTGATACGTTAAAATATACTCTGCATTGTCGTTTTTTGTGACATAAAGTTGTTCCCTTATAATCCCTTTAATGTCTGTATGAATCTGTAGTGATGAATCTGTCTCTCGTTCCTTACACTGGTAACTTGTGTCTTTTTCACCTTTTTTTCCCTAGTGAGTCTGTCTGGAAGTTTATCAGATTTCCTTAAAGACCAGCTTTATATTTCATTGATTTTCCTCTATTTCACTGTTTTCTACCTCGTTGATTTCTGTTCTGATTTTTTAAATTATTTTGCATTTAATTTACTCTTATATTTTTGGTTCCTTAATTGGAAACTCAAGTCATTGAATTGGACTTTTCTTCTTTTCTAATGTAAGCATTTCATTCTGTAAATTTCTAAGTATATTTAGATTTAAACATAACATATTTAAACATGTTTAAACTTTCCTGGGGGCACCTGGGTGGCTCAGTCAGTTAAGTGTCCAACTCTTGACCCCAGGGTCGTGTGATGGAGCCCCTCGTTGGGCTTGGTGCTGAGCGTGGAGTCTGCTTGGGATTCTGTCTCTCTCTCCCTCTGCCCCGCCCCCAGTCTCCCTCTCTCCCTCTCTCTCTCCCTCTCTCTCTCTTTCTCTCAAATAAAATTTAAAAATATTAAGTTTCCCTCTAAGTAAGCTTATGCCTTAGCTACACCTCAGTAATTCTGATACGTTGTGCTTTTATTTTAATTCTCTTCAAAACACTTTCTAATTTCCTGTTTGATCTTCCTTAATTCATGAAAAATTTAAATTTTTTATGTTTATTTTCGAGAGAAAAAGAGAGAGACAGAGCATGAGTGGGGAAGGGGCAGAGAGAGAGGGAGACACAGAATCCGAAGCGGGATCCAGGATCCGAGCTGTCAGCACAGAGCCCGACGCGGGGCTCGAATTCATGACCTGAGCTGAAGTCGGACACTCAATCGACTGAGCCACCCAGGTGCCCCAACTCATGAAATATTTAGAAGTAGTATTACCTAGTTTCCAAATATTCAGGGATTTACATATATCTTTCTATTATTGATTTCTAATGTAATTCCATTGTGGTGAGACAACATACTTGATGTTATCTGAACGATTTTAAATATATTGACTTCTTTTATAACTCAGAATATTGTCTCTCTTGACAAATGATCACTTGAAATGTGTATTCTGATGCTTGTGGGGAAAAGCATTCTATAAATATCAATTAAGTCAGTTGATTAATCATACTTTTCAAGTCTTCTTTGTGTTTGCTGCTCTGCTACCTACTCTGTTTGAAATTAAAGCTACTATTTCAGCTTTATTTCGATTACTGTTAGCATGATGTATTTTTTTTTCAATTTTTACACTCTAGCCTATTTGTGTCTTCATATTTAAGGCGATTTATTGCAGACCACACCTAGTTGGGTCTTGGATTTTTTTCTTTTTTTTAAAGTTTATTTATTTTGAGAGAGAAAGATAGCACACGCAGGGGAGGAATAGAGAGAGAAGGAGAGAGAGAGAATCCCAAGCAGGCTCCACACTGTCAGTGCAGAGCCTGATGTGGGGCTCAAACTCATGAACTGGGAGATCATGACCTGAGCCAAAACCAAGAGCTGGATGCTTAACTGACTGAGCCACGCAGGTGCCCCAAGGGTCATGCATTTTTTCTTATCTTGACCATCTCTATCATTTACTTGAGTTGTTCAGACCATTTATAAATAATGTGATTATTGATATGATTGCATTTAAATCTCCATCTTGCTATTTGTTTTCTGTTGGTCTTGCTTGCTTATTGTTCCCCTTTCTTCTTTTTCTGCTCTAATTGAATTAATTGGGTCTTTTTCAGATTTTATTTTTGAGTAATCTCTGCACCCAGTTTGGGACTTGAACTCACAATCCCAAGATCAAGAGTTGCACGCTCTACCAACTGAGCCAGCCAGGCACCCCTGAATTAATTGGGTTTTAAAAATGATTCCACATTATCCCCTTTATTGATTTATTAGCTATATTGCTTGGTTTATTTGTTTGGGTTTTTTTTAGACTTTGCTTTAGGGTTCATAGTAGGTATTTTTGACATTTCACTGTCTACCTTGAAGTCACATTATACAACTTTTCATATAGTGTAGGGAAGTTACAACAATATACTTGCATTTTAATCTTTGTGCTATCATCATATGTTTCTCTTCTACATATATTGCAAACACTACACTAAAAATGTTACCTCTTTTTGGCAACGTGACTTTTAATAACTGAAATGCATTATGTACTATTCAGAGTATGGATGCATCAACATGCATTTAACCAATTCCAAACTGTTCATTAAGGTTATTACCAATTTTTTTGTTGATATAACAAATTATATAGCAATAAACATTCTGGGGCAAAACATTTCTATGCATATTTCTTGCTTTTTTAAAGATTTTATTTTTAAGTAATCTCTACACCCAATGTGGGGCTCAAACCCACAACCCTGAAATCAAGAGCCACACGTTCCACCAACTGAGCCAACCAAGCACCCCTCTTTGCACATTTCTGATTATGTCTTTAGAATAGTTTTTTATTGTGGTAAAAATGCACATAGCAAAATTTAACATCTTAACTATTTTTAAGGTATAGTTCAGTAATGTTCAGTATATCTACATTGCTGTGAAACAGCTCTCCAGAACTTTTTCATCTTCCAAATCTGAAACTTCATACTCATTAAAACAACTCTTCTTTTTCCCCCTCCCCCAGTCCCTGGCAACAAGCATTCTACTTTTTGTTTCTGTGAATTTAGATACTTCATATAAGTGGAATCATACTGTATTCGCCTTTTTGTGGCTGGCTTATTTCATTTAGCGTCATGTCCTCAAGGTTCATCCATGTTGTAGTATGTGACAGGATTTGCTTTATTCATTTCTTTGGATGCCTTTTCTTCTGAGTGTATCATCTGGAATAGTTTCCATTGCTACATATTCAAGTTTCCTATTTTTTTCCTTCCGCAATGTCTAATTTGTTGTTAATCCCATCCAGTATATTTTTCAAATTGCACAGTTCTCATCTTAGAATGAATCACCTGTCTTGATTCCAACATACGCTGTGACGAATGCTAGGCTCAGGAGAAAGAAAGGTTTTACCCTGGGACCATTTGTTTGTGTGTCTCGGTCAGGCATTTGGCTACCATTCTATAGAGCACTCATGGGAAAGAGTACACCCTGTGTAATATACAGGCCCCTTGAGTGATTGCTCATGTGGAGGAAGATCGGTCACTACTAGAAAAGCAGTTATTATTTAAATATTTTAGTTATCTAATCCACATTTCTAAAGGCAGAGGGCTCACTAGGACCCTACAAAATGTTTTATTGCTGTTGCTGTTGTCATTGCTGCTGCTTCCTGTGGCACAATAAAGATCTTGATCCCCAGGGTTATAAGGAAAATCCCCTCTAGCACCCCTGTGCATAATGAAAGGGTAAATTCAAACTCAAGACTGAGGTCCTTAAGCTGTATAAAGCAACCACTACCATGGGAGAGGCTCTAACACTAATGATATTTATCTGAGGTTTTCTGGAGAAAGAAATTTATAAAAACAGGCAGGGTGCAGGGGGGGGGCACCTGGGTGGGTGAGTTGGTTAAGCATCCAACTCTTGATTTCGGCTCAGGTCATCATCTCACGGTTCGTGAGTTTGAGCCCCAAGTCAGGCTCCACGGTGACAGTGCGGAGCTTGCTTGGGATTCTCTCTCTCTCTCTCTCTCTCTCTCTCCCTCTCTCTCTCTCCCTCTCTCTCTCTGCCCCTCCTCTGCTCATGCTCTCTCTCTATCTCAAAATAAATAAACTTTAAAAAAAAAAAAAAGCAGGCCGGGTAGAGAGAACTTCTCCAATATATATCCAATAGCGAAAGAAAGAAAGAAAGAAAGAAAGAAAGAAAGAAAGAAAGAAGAAAACCAGGAAGGAAGGAAGAAAAGAAGGAAGGAAAGAAGGGAGGGGGGAGGAATCTGATCTGGATATAGGGAAAGAAACAAAATAATGAAACAGGTCCACAATTTGACCCAAATGAGGATCTAAAAAGTACTAAAAGAATTTATAAAACAAAAAATATAGAAGTGTGCTGATTTGATTTTGCACCTCTGCAGCACAGCTTCTGGATTAACTTTAATATCTGCTGAAATGCATTTTTTAAGTTGCATTTTAAGTTGCAACTGGCAACTTAATCAATACTTGGGGGCAAATTGTAGTAACACCTAAGTATCCTTCTAAATCTGAACAGCACAACCCCTATAATCTTAGGGGAGTTACTGTAACATGAACTAGAGGACAGTTATGCCTCATTTTAACTATTAGGACAATAGCCTTGCCTAAATTCCCTGTGATGCTAGCACCCATTGTCCTAAAATATCCAATAGTAAAGACCCAGATGCTCAGACCTAATGGGAAGTAAATTAAAATTAAATATTTGGCACTTACAAATTGGCTCTTAAAAGTGAGACCCAGGGGCGCCTGGGTGGCTCAGTTGGTTAAGCGTCCGACTTCGGCTCAGGTCACGATCTCGCGGTATGTGAGTTCGAGCCCCGCATCGGGCTCTGTGCTGACTGCTCAGAGCCTGGAGCCTGTTTCAGATTCTGTGTCTCCCTCTCTCTCTGACCCTCCCCCGTTCATGCTCTGTCTCTCTCTATCTCAAAGATAAATAAATGTTAAAAAAAAAAAAAATTTTTGAAAAAAAAAAAAAAAAAAAAAAAAAAGTGAGACCCATTTTTTAAAAAGTGGGGGGTTGCATGGGTGTCTCAGTCTGTTAAGTGTCCAACTCTTGATATGGGCTCAGGTTGTGATCTCACAGTTGTGAGATTAAGCCCTGAGTTGGGCTCTGCATTGAGCATGGAGGCTGCTTGGGATTCTCTCTCTCTCTCTCTCTCTCTCTCTCTCTTCCCCTCCCCTGCTCATGCTCTCTCTCTCTCTTTCTCTCGCTCTTGCTCTCAAAATAAATAAATAAATAAATAAACATTTAAAAAATGAAATCACGGGGTGCCTGGGTGGTTCAGTCGGTTAAGTGTCTGACTTCAGCTCAGATCATGATCTAACGGCTCCTGAGTTCAAGCCCCGCGTCAGGCTCTGCACTGACAGTTCAGAGCCTGGAGCCTGTTTCGAGTTCTGTATCTCCCTCTCTCTCTGCACCTCCCACACTCGTGTTCTCTCTGTCTCTCTCTTTCTCTCACTCTCTCTCAAAAATAAATAAACATTAAAAAAATTTAAAAATGAAATCACATGCACCTTCTCCCTTCTACATGCCTGTTAAAAAAGCTAATAAGGCCCAATGTAAATTTAAATAGGGCCTTCCAGGATTGAAACCCTTTATATACAACCTATTTAGAGAAAGAGTGATTGTTAACCACTGCTCCTCCATTTAACAGTCCAATTTGACCTGTTCTTAAACTTGGAAAGAATGATTTTTGCAAAAATGATTTTTGCAGCCTCAGAGCTGTGATCCCACTCATTAGGGCCTCATATTCAAATTTATTGAAATCACTGACTCTGTCCAGTCAGAAACTGGCAAATATTTTTCCACAATGGATCTGGCTAAATTGTTTTGTTTAGCGTCTATTCTAGTCTCTCTCCCCTGCACTTTGCCTTCACCTCCTAACGGACACGATATACCTTTACCTGGCTCTCTATGGAGTACCACAGTAGCCTTGCCAACACGCACAGTCTTTGCAGACATTATCTTAAGTGCATCCAGTTTTTTCCAGGGGCGCACGTGTAGCATTATATTCATGATGTCCTCACCTGAGGATGTTCATTCGACACACTTATTTGGGACATACAAATACTCACAAGGGAGCTCGGAAAGGGGGATGGGCCATTGCCTCACACATAGTGCAAGGCTCTGCCATCTCTAAATTCCTAAAAATTATTTGGGAAACCAAGGGTCCCTCCATACCCAACACTGTCAAGAAACAGCTATTGACCCTCTCAACTCCCACAGTATTACAACAAGCCCAACATCTCTTAGGCCTTTTGGGTTCTGCAGGCAACACGTTCCTCATTTACAAATTTTCCTTAATCCCATTTATGCAGTTATTTCAAAATCAGCCCACCTTGAATGGATTCCCTTCCAACAAGAGGCCCTAGACTCTGTCAAAATTGCAATAGAACAGCCACTCTCATTAATGCCCTTCCACCAGACTCCTTCCGTGGTTGAAACTTTCGCAACCTTCTCTCATGACTCCTGGAGTCTCTGGACCACCCATAGTGGCCATAAGTTACTTCAGGGCTTCTGGTGCAGAAACCTGTCCTCCTCAGCCCTGTGCTGTATGCTAGAGGAACAGCGATTGCTGGCCACATACTGGGCTTTCCTGGAAACAGAGGTCCCACAGGCCCCGAGCCCATGATCCTTCATCCCCAGCCGCCCACTATGCACTGGGTCATGGAAACGGTACCCATAAGCTGGCCGGGACCACAAAGGCCTCCTTTGCAACACAGAGCCCAACCTAGGCCCTCTGGCATATCCCACCAGCAGGCCACGTGGCCTCCTCTGTCCTCAGTTCTTTGACAGGTGGCATGGCGTTGGAAGAAGCCACCCCTCTACCAGATCCCTTGGCTGCCTGGGGAGCCCCCCTGGGATCAACTGAGTGAACAGTAATGGGAGTTTGTACATTTTACAGATGGTAATGTCACCATCACATGTGACAGAAGTTCGCTGGAGAACTACCGTTTTCGTCCCTTAACCAGGACATTCCTGGTAAAGGATAAGACGCAAGGGTCAACACAATTGGCCAAACTTCAAGCGTGCATCTCAAAACGATTTTCCCTGGCCAAGAATCAGCCCCAGCCGCACCATTTTACAGACTTGTAGACTGTTGCCAGTGGTCTGGCTCTCTGGTCCAGCCAATGCATCAACAATAATTGCTCGTCTGAGCTTTCACCCTTTCAGGTAAAGAACTTTTGCCTCATAGATACCCCACGTACAATCAAGGTCCAGCATGGCTGTACGTATATCCTGAAACCACAATACAAGCCCTTACCAAGACATTCTCTTTTTTGATGTTTATTTATTTATTTTGAGAAAGACAGAGAGACAGAAACAGCATGACCAGGGGAGGAGCAAAAAGAGAGGGAGAGAGAGAAAATCCCAAGCAGGTTCGGCACTGTCAGAACAGAGCCCGACGTGGGGCTTGAACCCACAAACCTTGAGATCATGACCTGAGCCGAAACCAAGAGTCAGACACTTAATTGAGCCACCCAGGTACCCCAGGCCCTACCAAGACAGTCTTTATCCCCTTTGGAGCGCCAAACATTACTGATAGTGACCAAGGAACACATTTTTGTTTCTCAGAAAACAAAATACTGGGCTCTTGAGCAAGATATTCAGTGAAACTTTCCCTTTCCTTACAGGGTACAGGCTTCAGGCCTCAAAGAGTGACATAATGGCTTATTTAAACAAATCCAAATTCAATTAAATGAAGCATGGTACATTTTTGTCATCACTCAAATATCCAGTGTTATTATAATGAATTATAATGAATGAATTATAATGAAGAGTCTGACTCCATTTTTTTTATGTCTGACTGCTGACAGCTTTTAAGACTCAACCCTCACTCTCTCCCTGTGTCCCACATCTGGGCAAGCTAACTAGAAATCCTGAGTCCTGGGGTGCCTGAAGGCTCAGTTGGTTAAAAGTCCAACCCTTGGTTTCACCTCAGGTCATGATCTCATGGTTCATGAGTTTGAGCCCCGCACTGGGATCTGCACTATCAGGGCTGAGCCTGCTTGGGATTCTCTCTCTCCCCCTCTCTGCCCCTCCTCTGTTTGTGTCCGTTCTCTCTCAAAATAAATAAATAAACATTAAGGAAAAGAGAGAAGGGTGCCTAGATGGTTCAGTCAGGTCATGATCTCGCGGTTTGGGGGTTCGAGCCCCATGTCACGTTCTGTGCTGACAGCTCAGAGCCTGGAGCCTACTTCGGATTCTCTGTCTCCCTCTCTCTCTACCCCTTCCCCACTCACACTCTGTCTCTCTCTCTCTGAAAAATAAATAAACATTAAAAAACATTAATAAACATTAAAAACATTAAAACATTAAAAACATTAATAAAATATGGGAATGCAAGCTGGTGCAGCCACTCTGGAAAACAGTATGGAGGTTCCTCAAAAAACTAAAAATAGACCTACCCTACGACCCAGCAATTGCACTACTAGGCATTTATCCACGGGATACAGGTGTGCTGTTTCGAAGGGGCACATGCACCCCAATGTTTATAGCAGCACTATCGACAATAGCCAAAGTATGGAAAGAGCCCAAATGTCCATCAATGGATGAACGGATAAAGAAGGTGTGTTATATATGTACGACGGAGTATTACTTGGCCATCAAAAAGAATGAAATCTTGCCATTTGCAACTACGTGGATGGAACTGGAGGGTATTACGTGAAGTGAAATTAGTCAGAGAAACAAAAATCATATGACTTCACTCATATGAGGACTTTAAGAGACAAAACAGATGAACATAAGGACATGGGAACAAAATAATATAAAAACAAGGGGGGGAGAAAACAGAAGAGACTCATAAATACGGAGAACAAACTGAGGGTTACTGGAGGGGGTGTCGGGGGGATGGGCTAAATGGGTAAGGGTCACTAAGGAATCTACTCCTGAAATCATTGTTGCACTATATGCTAACTAATTTGGATGTAAATTTTAAAAAATAAAAAATAAAATTAAAAAAAATGAATAAATAAATAAATAAATAAAATTTAAAAAGACCATAAAAAACTTTAATAATTTTAAAAAAGGAGAAAGAAAGGAAGAAAAGAAAAGAAAAAAGAAAAGAAATAAAGAAAAAAGAAAGAAAAGAAAAGAAGAAAAGGAAAGAAACCCTGAGTCCGTCCTCCTTTGGTTTCAGGAGTTTCAAACCACACGAGTCTCTGTTTCTATCTCTCTCAAAAATAAATAGACATTAAAAAAACATTTTAGGGGCGCCTGGGCGGCTCAGTTGGTTAGGCGTCCAACTTCGGCTCAGGGCATGATCTCGCGGTTCATGAGTTCGAGCCCTGCGTCGGGCTCCGTGCTGACAGCTCAGAGCCTGGAGCCTGTTTTGGATTCTGTGTTTCCTTGTCTCTCTGCTCCTCCCCTGCTCATTCTCTGTCTTTCTCTCTCTCAAAAAATAAATGAAACATCAACAAAATTTTTTAAATTTTTTTTAAAAAGAAAAGGTATTGAATATGAATCTAATCACCAAAAAATAATCAGACAAATCCAGATTACATAAAGAATAGCTGACCCAGGGGCGCCTGGGTGGCGCAGTCGGTTAAGCGTCCGACTTCAGCCAGGTCACGATCTCGCGGTCCGTGAGTTCGAGCCCCGCGTCAGGCTCTGGGCTGATGGCTCGGAGCCTGGAGCCTGTTTCCGATTCTGTGTCTCCCTCTCTCTCTGCCCCTCCCCCGTTCATGCTCTGTCTCTCTCTGTCCCAAAAATAAATAAGAATAGCTGACCTGGACTCTTCAAAAATATCAGTATCTTTAAGAAAAATAGTCGAAGGTACTGTTCTATGATCTAGATTAAAGACTAAAAAAAAAATGAAATCCATGATTCTTTTTTAAAAATTTTTATTTAGTTTTGAGAGAGAGGCACAGAGCATGAGCAGGGGAGGGGCACAGAGAGGGAGACACAGAATCCAAAGCAGGCTCCAGGCTCTGAGCCGTCAGCACAGAGCCCGACGTGAGGCTCAAATCCACAAACCATGAGATCATGACCTGAGCCGAAGTCAAAGTCGGACGCTTAACCCGACTGCGCCACCCAGGCGCTCCTAAAATTCAGTCTTCTTAATATTGCTTCCAAGGCCATTGCAAGATGACACTTTTATTTATGTTTCCAACATCATCTTATTCCACTGCCTCCCTAACTTACCAGGCTCTTGCCACACTGGGATCTTTTCTACTCCTTGAAGATTTGAAAATTTTCTACAGCAAGACTTTTGCCACTGGAATTCTGGGCCTCAGTTCAAATGTCCCCTTCTCATAGAGACCTTCCTTAAACTCTTATTTACAGGGGACAATCTCAAACCCCTGTGTAGTCTCTATCTCTCACGTCAACTTACATATTAACTTGATAACACATGCCACAACTTATAGCTGCTTTGCTTATTTACTTACTTTTTTATTTATTATTCCACCAATGAGAAGGTGTAAGTAGCACGAGGGCTGGGAACTTTTCAATATTTTGCACCACTTTTTGTCAAATGAACTTACTGTGTGCTTAATAACTATCTGATCATAACCATGGCTCTGACGATTAGAACAAAAGTCTAGGTTGGAAATACAGAGTTGTGATTTGCAAGTAGTGTTTAAAATGACGGGAGTGGGACGCCTGGGTGGCTCAGTCGGTTGAGCGGCCGACTTCAGCTCAGGTCACGATCTCGCGGTCCGCGAGTTCGAGCCCCGCGTCGGGCTCTGGGCTGATGGCTCGGGGCCTGGAGCCTGCTTCTGATTCTGTGTCTCCCTATCTCTCTAACCCCTCCCCCGTTCATGCTGTGTCTCTCTGTCTCAAAAATAAATAAACGTTAAAAAAACAAAAACGGGGCGCCTGGGTGGCGCAGTCGGTTAAGCGTCCGACTTCAGCCAGGTCACGATCTCGCGGTCCGTGAGTTCGAGCCCCGCGTCAGGCTCTGGGCTGATGGCTCGGAGCCTGGAGCCTGTTTCCGGTTCTGTGTCTCCCTCTCTCTCTGCCCCTCCCCCGTTCATGCTATGTCTCTCTCTGTCCCAAAAATAAATAAAAAACGTTGAAAAAAAAAAATTAAAAAAAAAAACAAAAAACAAAAACAAATCTAAGAGCTTCAAAAAAAAAACTTTAAAAAAATAAAATAAAATAAAATAAAATGACGGGAGTGAATGAGCTCACCCAAGGAGAGCACACAGAATGAAAAGAGGAGAGGTCTGAAGACAAAACTGGGAAAACACCAACGTGGGGTCTGTGGGCTGAAGAACAGGCAGTTCAATGAAAGATCAGCCAGAGAGATAGGACCATCAGGGGAATTTGGTACCACGGAAACCAAGACAGGATGGAGTGCCTATCAAGGAAGGAATGGTCGCTGAATTAAACGCTACTGAGAAATCACGTGAAAACGAACTTGCACAGTATCCACTTGCTTTGGTGCTGAGATACGGACCCCTCTGCTGACTTTCACGGAGAACTGTCCCTAAAGTTTCGGGAGATGAAAACCAACGTGCAGCAGGTTGAATGGGGAAGGCAGCACAATGAAGCGGACAGAGCTAGACTACTGTCCAATGGGAGGAGAGAAAGGCCAGGATAGGGCACAGAGGGAGGAAATTATTCTAAGCACAGAGGAACCTCGAACAGGTTTACTGTACGGGAGAAAAATGTCCAGTCTCACAGAATGGGGGGTGCGGGCGGGGATGCAAGAAATACGACGGTTATAAGATGCATCGAAGTCGCTGAGGAAATAAAATAGGAAGGACTAGGGTCTAGAGCTTGAAGATAGGGTCTAGCAAGGAAAGCCGAGGGACTCCACGGCTCGGTCACTCGATTTTCTCCACGAGAGGAACTCCGAGGTCATCCGCTTAGGAGGAGGAGGGTAGAGGGCAGACCCCTTGAGACCACGGAAAGTTTGATACAGCACCCGAGAGCCACGGGAGGGGGAGCTGAACCAAACAGGAGCCCCCCCCCCCGCCCATGCACGCACACCCCCGACCCCCAGGTTAGAAATTCATTCAGCGCATCCGGGTGTTGTCCTTCAGAAGCCCTTGGGAGCAAGAGTCGCCTCCGTGCTCTCGGCAGTTTCCTGCACGGCCGCCCGCCCAGCCCATCCTGTAGGAGGCGTTGTGCCAAGCAAAGCGGGCAGAGCCCAGTGCGGCCGCCAACCGGCCTGCCAGACAGGGGGCTCTCTCTCCCGAGAGACCGGTCCCAATAGACCTTGCGGCCCATGACTCAGAGCCCAGGTCTGTGACGTGCTACTCCGTCGCCCTGACAGAGGCCAGGGTGGCGCGTCGGCCTCACGCCGTGTCAGGAGAACGGGTGGGGGAGAGAGGAAGGCCGAAGGGGAGGCCAGGACTGGGCGAGGACTGAAGTAGGACCGACGGGGCAGGCGGTGAGGGGCGGATCCGGAGGCCAACGGCAGCGGAGGCCAACTTCCAGCGGCGGAGGCGGCCCGGTCGGCTGACTAGGCCGCAGCGGCCATGGCAGTGGATTTCGGCGACCCCAAGAGCGGCTTTCGCCACAACGAGGTGGTGGGGTTCATCAACGAAGAGGTGCTCAGTAATGGCGGCGGTCCAGACTTCTACGTGACCTTCTGCTCGAGGCCCTGGAACGAGATCGAAGACGAGCTGCTGTCCGTCGTGGCCGACCCGCAGGTGCCGCGCGCCGTCAAGAGGGCCTACTCCTGGAGCGCGCTGGCCTTGAGCGTGCGTGCGGCCGCGAGGCAGCAGGAGCAGCAGGGGCGCCGGATCCAGCGGCTGCAGGAGCAGCTGAAGGAGCGCGAGACCACCACCTGGGCCCTGGCCTCCCAGCTGCAGCGGCTGCGCGAGGAGCGCCAGCAGGCGCTCTCGCAGCTGCGCGGCGCGCAGCACCACCTGCAGCAGGCGCTGGACGACTGCGAGGCCCTGCGCGGGCAGCTGCTCCACACCCAGACGCGGTCCCCGCAGGTCTGGCCTCAAACACAGCAGCTCGCGACCGCGACCGAGGTGTGGCCCCTGACCTTGAAGGAGCGGAGCGACATGCTGGCCGCAGCTCGGCTGCAGCGTGAGCGGGATGCGGAGATGCAGAGCGAGGCCCGGACGGCCTCGATGACGGCGACCACGATGCCCGGCGTGCTTCACGTGCCCAGACCGCTGTATCCCTGGGCCCAGGTTCAACGCCCTGTGCCGATGCCATTCCCCATGCCGTTCCCGGTGGCGTTCCCCCATCCCCCACCTCCCCCACCCAGAGTCGTGGCAGAAGCAGCGTCAGGAGCGGCGTTCCCACCCCAGAGTTCTCCTGGGGGCGTCTGCCCCCCGGGCATGTGGCCTGCATTGGGGTCCCAGGAGGAGACGTCCCTGCCGTGGGACCAGAGGAGCCACGTCCAGGAGGAAGGTCCCGTGAGGTCCCACTTGGTAAACCCCTCAGGGGACAACTGGAGCCACGGAGACGCGATGAAGCAACCACCGCAGGGCCTGATGCCCGAGCAAGAAGATGGTAAGAAAGCCTTTGAAACCCAGTGAAAGGAGAACCCGCCTGAGACCTGGGGAGGAGGGATTGGGACTGCCCATAGCGTAGGGCGTGATTAAGCTTTCGGGATGCTTGGCTTGGGGGGGGGGGAGAGGGGGGAAAGGGGGGGGAAAGAATGCAAGGAAGTCTGTATACTAAGCCACGTGAGAAGCCTTGACCCCAAACAAGCTCCTCACCGAATTTAGGCAAGTAGGAAAGAATGGAGACATATTCCAAAGAGAAATCAATTTCTGGAAGCCCCCTCTGATCAAAAACTGCCTCTTTTATTTATATCATAGAAAAATCAAAAACGCCCCAAATTGTTCTTTATCCTACCATCAAGCAATAACCATTTTTAATTCCTTAATCTAGCTATTTCCACAGGTGGATCTCTTTCCCCAGTTTCATATTACACGTGTGTGTGTGTGTGTGTGTGTGTGCGTAATGTGTGTTTTCTTTTTAAATATAATCTATTGTCAAATTGGCTAACATACAGTGTGTACAGTGTGCTCTTGGTTTTGAGGGTAGAGTCCCGTGATTCATCGCTTCCATACAACACCCAGATTCTATTGAATATGTTAATTAATCATTTAAAGGAAAATTCCTCCGGCTGCATTTAAGTTCACAGGTGGCGGACCCTGGATGGCTCTTACCGACTGGTTGACACCCTGGAGAGGCTGTCGGGAGGAAACACTCTTTTTCTCTTTTATGTGTTCTCATTAACCTCCTCTCTCCCACAATAGCAGGCCTGCGGCTAAGAACAATCACACGTTTAGAACACACACCCGGGACGCTTTTCCTGGAGAATGCCGTGAACTGCAGCAGGGTTCGTATTTGTTTCTTGATTTGTTTTTACAACATTCACCGCTGAGGGCCTGTTCTTTGTGTCTCTAAGCTCCAGGAACCTTCCGTGAAGTCGAAGAAACTCCAGCTCCCAGCGTGTGAATGAACCCTCCTGAAATACCCGCTGGCTCCCAGCAGGCCTCACCTCAGTGAGACCTCAACGGCCTGGAGCTAGTAGAGTGTGAAGAAATCAGGGAAAAGGCGACATTCAGGCACACATCTTGGAACAAGGGAAAGCAGACAGATTTTGTTAGCATTGGAGGCTTCTGTTGCAAAAAAGGGTGCGGCAGCAGATTTCAAAGGGTCAGTGGGAGGATAGTATTAAATTTTATAGGTTATAGTGAGTTTGTTGAATTTCATTCATTAATTCATTGAACAAACAGTTCTTAATTGGTCAGTATCTGTTAGTAAGTACAATTATATGTTAGGTGTCTGGTGCACGCACTATAAACCAATGGAACGACTTTGGTTAGATGACAGAAGAGCCTAATCTGAGAGCCCGTATACACCGGCGGGGGGCGGGGGGTCTTTGCCCCACACGTAGTACGGCTTTGGGGCGGACCCAGTGGAAATAACATCAGGATCCATTTCGATGATTCTGGAGGCATCATCAGAGACACTTCCGTGGCAGGGCTGGAATGACTGTGCCGCCCAGTGCATCAATCCCAACGGAGATGGATAGGCGGTGGCGAAGATGGCGAAATTAGCCTCACAAAAGTAAAGGCGGGACTTTTCTGACAGTCCAGCTGATTCCCTCCCTTGAGAAGCACCGTTATTTTCCTGGTTGTCTGAAAGGGCTGCATACTTGAGCCCTCAGGCTCGGGCCTCCCTATCCCAAGCCTCTTTCCAGTCAAGAGTGGATGAAGAACAAAATGGATTCCGAGGGCAGACGTCGTGCCATGGACGGTGCTTCTCTCGGGAAGGCTAACTGGATTAAAAAAGAACTGCACCAACATTTTTGGGAACGCCCCCGGGCCCCTTCTCTTCCATTGGCTGTCCGCTCCCCTGAGGTGGGGGGAGCCCCGGGGGTGGGAAGTTCGACGGTCTCCAGTCTGAACAAAAGGTGTTCTTGAGTTCCCCCGGAAATCCCGGCCCACCAAGCTCAAACTCTTGTCAGAGGTTTCTGATCGTAACAATAAAGAGCGTGCACCGGCCTGCCGTGTCTCCTGGGTGCTGTGTCTCCTCGGGGCAGGCAGTTGAAACCTGCATCTTCCCACGGTCCCACCGAAGTGAGGGAAAGTTCGATCCCACAGACTATTAGGGGGCCTCTCCTCTTCCGGCCGGTCACCCAAGAATGGGAGGAGGAGGAACGTCCCTGAGGCCTTCAGTCCACTGTGATCGTCCCTGCGCCTCTCACTGTCCACGTCCTCTCACAGTCCCCTGAAGGCGGGCCTCTCTGCTGCTCCTGGGCCCGTGGGGCACTAGAGGTGAGGTGGAGAGTGGGCTTCTGTCTAGGCCGGGAGCCCGAATGCCTGTGTCCAGGCTCCCCATGTGCACCAAGAAGCCATTTCCCCGAGGCCCCGTCTCCTAGATGTCCAACGAGCAGAAATTTCCCTTCTGCGTTTCTGTCCCGCAAGGCACTGTCCCCTCCCTCCTATGCATAATCCCATCGAGGTGCTCAGATTCCGGAAAACAGCCAGGTTCTGGCAGAAATGTTCCCAGAGGCAAACGGAGTGGAGCCTGGCTGCCTGCTTGGTATAGGGACAGGGAAGGGGCAGAGAACTGATCCTACCCCACCAGCTTTTTCTCTCCCCTCAGTCCTGATAACCGGCAGGCCTTGCTTACTAGAAGGGAGCCCTAGGGAGGAAGAGAACCATCAAGGACATCAACCCAGAGCTAGGTTTCCTGGGTTACGGGCTGGTTTTGTGATACTCTTGTGTGTGCTCATAGCTCCCTGGGATTTGGGGAGGATGGGACACAGGTGGGACTTGGGAATGTTACAGTATATTCTTTTTCTTTTTTCTTTTCTTTGTTCTTTTCTCTCTTTTTCTTTTCTTTTCCTTTTTATTAGAGAGTGCACATGAGCAGGAGAGGGGCAGAGAGAGGAAGAGAGAGAGAATCCCAAGCAGGCTCCATGCTGTCAGCACAGAGCCCGACATGGGGCTCAAACTCACGAACCGGGAGATCATGAGCCGAAATCGAGTCAGATGCTTACCTGACTGAGCCACCTGGGTGCCCCAACAACACATTTTTATCTCGTGGTCCTCAGTGGGTGGTTTCTGGACCAGCAGCATCAGGATCACCTGGGAACTTGTTACAAATGCAAATTCTTGAGCACCACCCCAGACCTGACTCCAGAAGTTCAGGGAGTAGGGCCTAGCAGGGGTTTCTGGTGCCTGCTGAAGTTCAAGAAACTTTGTTTGTAATCCATAGCGTAATGTGAACAAATCACCCTAGATTTCATTACGGTTGGTTCATTTAGGGCTTCACAACTCACTCCGCTGTCCATCGGAATGTCTTCAGATCTGTGCGAAAGCAGACTCCTCCCTGGGAATAGCTCCTCCAACGCTCTGTGTGATTTACCCACTGTTGCAGGGCTTTTTTTTTTTTTTTTATAAAAACCTCCAGAAATCTTTGGCCAGAATCATTGAGGTTGGCTCTCAGTTATCCCTTGATTCTGGGCCGGGCACATGCACGTAAAAGCAGTGAAGCTGTTTAAGGGAAGAGCCTGGGCTTTGGGGCCAGAGAGACCTGGGTTCATATACCTATTCTGCCATTTACTAGCTGTGTGACCTTGAACAAACTACTGAATTTCTCAGACCCCCCCAAAAAGTGTTGGCTCCCTTCTTCTATCCTTATTGTTTTGCTCTGTGATGATGGGGTAACAGGTGTAAAGGATACCCAGCGAGTGCCCACAGACACCACTGAGTGCCGACTATGTGACACTTTATGGCCATTATCCCACTGGTGACAGTCACTGCTCTGTGAAGTATAAGTATAGTAGATTCCTCTATTAATTGTTCTTCGAGGAGGATATTTTAGTCCCATTTTACAGATATGGCAAGTCAATAACTTACCCCAAACCACTCAGGTGGGAGTTGGTGAAGCCTAGGTCCTGATCTGCCTGGCACCAAACTCCATGCCCTTTCTACCATGTTACCGAGCCTCAAACTTCTGCCCCTCCCAACTAATAGCCGTTGACAGGGTCTGTCAATACCTTGACTGGTAGAATTGGCCGTAATGAAAGGACCCTAAGTCACAGAGGCAGTCTGCTGGAGGGGGAAGGGGCGGGAGAAGGCACGAGTCAGCCTCGGTGGCTAGGGAGTGTTGGTGATAGGAAAGAAGGTGCTGGAAGAAGAGGATTGTGGCCATGGCTCCCACGGGCGTCAGCCTGGTGAGACGTGCAGGGACAGAGATACAGAAGATGAGCGTTGCGGGGCACTTACGGCTCGCAGCCCCACCTGCACAGCCCGGGGCCGTCCCCGCTCCCACTGCCACTCATCTCAGCTGTGGAGGGAACGGCTCGCGTGGCACCCTTCCTGCGGGGCCTCTGCAGGCAGCGTGGGGGACAGTGGAGAGACGGGGACATGGCCGCTCAGGGGTCACAGGAGGCGGCAACGGGCCACGAGAAACGCACCTCTGCTTCGCTCCGGGGATGGCAGGGCCGCGCGGGAAGCACGGGAGAGGCCGGGTGACCGCACTAAGGAACAGTGGGAAAGCAACGCATGTTTCTTTGAACTAAATGTGCTCCCCATGAGGGGAGAGTCCTGATATCCGGTAGGAGTAGAGGCTTCGTCCCCTCACGGAGCCGGCTTACCTCTCTGAGCAGAATGGCCAGAGAGAACCGAGGAGATTCCACACTCGCTCTCTTGGATTGACCAAAACAGAAATATAAAAAGCAGCTGAAACCGCCCACAATCCCCAAACCTGGGGCTGACTGCTGTTTATATTTTAATGTATTTGTTTGATATACATACAGACACATGTACATGGATGTATATGCACACACACCAAATGGGACACGTTACGTACTTTTTGGTAGCCTCCTCGGCTGCACAAGTGCTGGTTCCAATCTGGACCCCTCTTGTGGTGGACTCTGTGCCCAGCACGGGGGCGGGGGTGGGGTGCGGAGGTGGGAGGAAGGCGAGAAGCCCTCACAGACATGATATATATGAATTTATTTACTGAAACAGAATAATGGTACATAGTTCTTTCCAACACTTGTTTTTCCCTTCACAGTAAGACATGAGCAGTCTCATATTCATATTGAGAATGTGACTTTAAATACATTTTAAGTTTTATTTATTTTGAGAGAGCAAGAGACAGCACATGGAGGAGGGGCAGAGAAACAGGGAGAGAGAATCCCAAGCAGGCTCCTCGCTGTCAGCACAGAGCCCAATGTGGGGCTCGAACCCACGAACCAGGAGATCACGATGTGAGCCCAAACCAAGAGTCGGATGCTTAACCGACTGAGCCACCCAGGCGCCCCTTGAGAATGTGATATTATTAAATTTTTTTAATGTTTATTTTTAAGAGAGAGAGAGTGTAAGCTGGGGAGGGGCAGAGAGAGAGGGAGACACAGAATCCGAAGCAGGCTCCAGGCTCCGAGCTGACAGCACAGAGCCTGACGTGAGGCTTGAACCCACGAATGAGGAGATCATGACCTGAGCCAGAGTCAGATGCTTTACCAACTGAGCCACTCAGGCGCCCCAAGAATGTGACTGTAAATGACCGTGTAACATTCGGTCACGTGAATATTTCCATTTGCTTAACTAGTTCTATCTTACTGGGCATTTAGATTGTTTTAAAATTTTTATTTTCACACTCAACATTGTATTAGTATGCACAATATTCTGTACCATGGCTAAAAGTGAATTTCATCACCAAAAATATCCTAACGAGTTAGAAAAATACTTGTTTTAATTTCTTTCTTTGCTTACTAGGAAGATGGAACAGTATTTCAAGTTACTTATTCATTTATACTCTTCTATCATGATTTAGCTATTCATGTCCTTATTCAAGTTCACTCGTGCAATATTCATCTTACCCTGTATTTGATAGTAACCTAACCTTTTGTTATACTTAAGATTGCAAGTATTTTTCCTTGTTTCTGGGTTGTCTTTAAATTTGTGCCTGGTGACATTTTGATGATCAGAAGTATTAAATTTTTAGATGTTGAGATCTTTTCCACTGGTATTTCTTCTTTTTCTTAGGAAGGCCTTCTTTATTTTGAGGTAAGATCTACAGCCATCTATATTTGATTCTATGTCTTTTAAAGTTTTCAAAAATGTCTTTCTTTTTAGCTTACTTATTTTGAGAAAGAGTGCCCACATGAGTGGGGAGGGGTAGAGAATCCCAAGCAGGCCCCGAGATCTCAGTGCAGAGCCCGACGTGGGGTTCAAACTCACAAACCGTGAGATCGTGACCCAAGTTGAGATCCAGAATCAGACACGTAATGTGACTGAGCCACCCAGGTTCCCCCCAAAATATAAGCCTTTAATCAGTCTTGAATTTATTTTGGTACTTATTGTGAGGGAGATGTCTAAATGTAATTAACCTTGTACCTCAGCTACAATGTTCTACTTTTTCCCCTCTGATCTGAAAAGAACATCACACACAAACACACACACAAGTTGTTGTCTGTTAAAACTGTTGGTCTATTCTTAAAGATCTCAGGGTTGTGGGATCAAGCCCTGTGTTGGGTTCTGCATTGAGTGTGGAGCCTACTTGAGATTCTCTCTCTCTCTCTCTCTCTCTCTCTCTCTCTCTCTCTCAAAAAAAAAAAAAATGCAATGCAAGTTATCACTCATCGATCTTTTTCTAAATTTCCCAGGGAGTCATCACCTGTATATTCTCTCAGGTGAAGGTTTGTAATTTAACTCTCTGTTCCTTTGAATCCCAGATGTACTTCCTTCATTTGAATTCTGGGAGACTTACCCTATAACTTCATAGTCCATTCTTCTGTTTTTAAACCCAGTTTGAGTGAATTTCTGTTCCCAGAGTTTTTATCTCAGTCCTAATCTACTTCCTGTGTCTGTGATCTTGTCTAAAAATTCGACATCTACCAACTAAATATTTTGTTTGACATCTATCATCTTTAGAAAGAAGATCTCCATCTATATCATTTAAAAAGTCCACGTTTGGGGTGCCTGGGTGGCTCAGTCAGTTGAGCGTCCGACTTCGGCTCAGGTCATGATCTCATGGTTCATGAGTTCGGGGCCTGCATCAGGTTCTGTGCTGACGGCTCAGAGCCTGGCATCTACTTCAGATTCTGTGTCTCCCGCTCTCTCTGCCTCTCCCCTGCTCGTGGTCTGTGTCTCTCTCTCAAAAATAAACAGTAAAAAATTAAAAAATAAATAAAATTAAAAAAAATTAAAAACCCATGTTTATTGCCTTACTAGTGTATTTGGTGGCATCATGTTACCTAGTTTTCCTTAAAACCCTACTAGACGGCTAATAGTACCATCTCCATTTTACAGATGGACAAACCTTGGCTTAGAGGTTAGGTGACTTGCCCAAGGTCGTACCGCCACTGTGTGGTAAGAGCCAGGACTCGGGTTCTGCTCTCACACACCTGCCATGCTATACCATAAAGCATTTAAAAGAAAGGAAACCGAATGCTAAACGCTGTCTGCTTTAAAAGTGAAACGTATGGCAACCAGACATAGGCTTCTGTTTCTGGAATTGAAAATGACACAAGAACCCTGTCATACTACAGGGAGGCTGTCACGGCAGAGTACCGAAAAGCTCTGCGTCTGAATCCCAGATGCACTCAATGCACTACAGGTAGATGGTGTAGCACTCTCCACAGTGCCTGTCACACATCAATTTTCAGATGCACATTTGTTCTTTTTTTTTTAATGTTTATTTCTTTATTTTGCGAGGGGCGGGGGGAGAGGCAGAGGGAATCCCAAGCAGGCTCCACACTCAATGCAGAGCCTGACGTGAGGCTTGATCCCGTGACCCTGGGATCACGACCTGAGCCGAGATCAAATGTCAGACACTTAACCTACTGAGCCACCCGGGCACCCCACGTTTGTTCACTTTTATATCTGAAACCCATGGGGTTCTCACAACCAGTTTAACTGGCAGCATTTACCTTACAACTGATGGCATCGTAGATGTGATGAAAGCAAGTATTAAGTGCTTAATAAATGTTTAGTGCTTACGCAAGACGACCACTCATATGTTCAGGAAATATTTATTCAGTGTGAACTATGTGTCAGGCACCATTCTAGGGACTGGGGCAGAATAGTAAACCACAGCAAAAATTCCTGCACTCGTGAAGTTTACCTTCCAGCGGGAGACATCCATGAAACAGATTAGCAAGTACGATGTGCAGGGTGTCAGGTGGTGAGATGGGTGATGAGAAGTAAGGGGACCAGAGCAAGGGGAGTGGAAAGTGGGGGTGGGGTGGGGAGTGCCATTTTAAATAGGGTGGTCAGGGAGCGCTTCACGGACCGTGGGGCATTCGAAAGGAGAGCTGAGTGGGATGACAGGGTGATCCCTGAGGAAAGCTAAGGGGGAGATCTTTTCAGGTTAAGGCAGAGCAGGTGCGGGGGCCTCAAGCACCCTTAGGGGCTTTGAGGAATAGCGGGCAGGCCATCTGGCTGAAGTGGGGTGGGTACAGAGGGGCAACGGACGAGCTAAGAAGGGGGGCACTGATTTAACTACGCGGCTACACATTTCTTGAAATCTTTTCAAAACAGGCTCCAGATCTGAGAGTAGGAACCGCACACCAGGGCTCAGAACCACCTAGCGAGGGCCGCTGGGTGTCACGGCTACACCGCACTTAAAGCCTGGGGACGGCTGCCGGGGGGGGGGGGGATGGTATTAATTTAGGCAAAGTGAGGGGAGAGACAGTTCCATTTAGTCTCTTAAACACACTAATGCACAGTCAAAATGATTCACGGTGCAGAACAGTTTGAGGGCAGAATGATAATGATACGTGATCAGAATAACTAGATGGGGCTCCTCTGAAAAAAGCGACATTCAGGGCTGAGTGTTACTGATTAGGCACAGCACGAACTGGCCTTGCTCTGATCTTTCAGAAGGCGCGCTGCCACAGCATCTGTCCGCCCCTCAAAGGGGGCTGGACAAAACTCAAGTTATTTTAAGAATACTGAAGAACATCTACAGAACGACCACACACAGGATAGAAGAGTACAGAAGTCAGATTTCTGGAAGCATTTAATGTAAGGCACACGGTTTTTGGTTTTTTGTTTTTTTAAATCTATGGTTTCTTAGAAACCAGAATGCCTAGGGGTTAAGGGCGCGGTCTTGAAGGCAGACAGAGCTGAGCTCAAATGTCGGTGTTGTCACTTACTTCCTGTGTGACTTCCCTTAAGTAACCAACCTAGTCAGGTCATCTGCAAACCGGGAGCGTTACTGCACAACCTCAGCGGGTTGCTCTGAGAATGAAATAATGTGTGTCAAAGTGCGCGGCTCTGCAACAACTCAATGAACCCATGCCTGAGTTTTCCTGCTAAAAATGCACTGTGTTGCATGACGTCTCCTGTTTCTTCTGGAGACCTCTTGAAACAAAGGGACTCAAGGGCACGCCGCCATTAAAATACATACAGAGGGCAAAAGCCAAGAGCAAATAAAACATTGCCTCAGAGTTCTAGAGCCGGTTCTGGCATTCAGAGTAGTCGCACCGAGCTGATAAAGATGAACGTTGCCTTTCCTTTTTCCAAGTTGACTCTCTGGTACATGGTAGCTCTCCCAGCAACATACATAGAACCACTCTTCTTGCTGTCAGTAAACTTAAAGTGCTTCTTTTAGAGGCCCAGTGAGGTGCAGAATCATGAAATATACTCAGTGAAGAAGCTGAGACAAGAAAAATGGGCTGTACCGAGAACCCCTTTCCCGGTCCCACAAATGCAAGTAAGTTTTTTTTTTTCTTTACTTAACAGTCACTAAACATCTCATAATCAGAAAATGAAGCCCTATTACTCAAGAGCTATAGAGCCAGTGTTCAATTCCGTCTGCCATCCAAAACGCACCCTCTGTAAAAAAGGGGTGTGTTGTCATTTAATCCAATGATCTACCGTTTGAGTAGACCAGGTTAAGGAATGTAAAGGAATTTTCAGAAACTGGATAGCTCCTCCTCTGCCCCTGCCGTATCCCCGAGGTCTACCCTGCTCAGAATGCCATGAACTTCAACAATGAGTACAGCGCATCAAGGAAAAGCAGACATAGGCTGAAAGGATGTTTATTTGGAAACTTTTATATTTGTTAGATTTCCATGTTTTATTTTCAGTGTTTCCTTGGAATTTTCATGACCACACAGGCCCCCATCTTTGAAGCGTCTGTACTAAAGGTTCCTGGTGGCTTCTTCCCGATGGCACTTGGTTAATCTGCAGGACCTATGAAATCATACGATTCCTACTGACAATTCAAGAGACTAAAATTTGAGGAACTCAGATTATACAAATCAATCCAAGCTCTTAAGGCTGAGCACATGGAATCAAAATGAAGTTATCCATAGTGATACGGATTGCATAATCTTTATTGTCTTTTAATCCACTGGTCTAAGAATCACACATATCAGATTAAACAGGACTACCACAAGAATGCTTTATTTTGCAGGTACTGATTAGTTCACTAAATTGATATAATCAAAACTTTAGGCAGCAGCAAGCATCAGTTCTTCCAAAGAAGCTTAGGTGAAAAACAATCCTTTATACTCTAGTTCAAAGTCCTACTGTCTGATCTGCTGTTGTACTGACATAAAAATAACCCCAGTGAGCAAAGCTAATACTCAGTTCATAGATTGGGGGCTTCCTGTCTTTGACTGGAATTGAAGCAGCTTTTGTTTGAACCCTCCATTAATATTTTGTATTTTAATCTTCATTCTCAAACAAGAATTAAACACGTTTGCTGATTATCTACTCAGAAGGTAGAAAACTTTTAAATGAAGCCAAAATTTTGAATGTCTTTCAATTTCCAGTTCACATACTTATTAGCAAGGTCACAAGCTGATTTAAATAATCGGGCTTTCTAGACAATCATCTCAAAAATATTTATTGAAACGAAGCCACTGTTCTTTATGCTGCCATCATTTTGACCAAATGACAAATGAGCAATTGTTTTCGCGGGAGAACATTTTAAGAGAAAACTTTCTTTCTACCCTTAGCAAATGAGGAGAGCTGGAATCTGCAAGTCAGAGCTAGACAGTTGTAAGGGAGAGGTAATCGAGCAAGCTGACTCTATGCCACATTGGAACATATGCTTTCTAGACGAACATATAGATAAGATAGTAAAGAAAGATGTGGATGAAGCTTCTTCCTTTTAAACAAAATTTAATAACAAACTAACTTTATTCAAGGTTTAGGCTTCATTTTAATCCATGGAACATTTCTGAAGTGAAGGCAGATCTTTGGAGACTTTGGGTTTTAGTCAGAGATAAAACCGCTTGATAAAATAAACATCTGCCTTAGGCTAATAACAGGTATGCAAAGCAGCCATTTGGGCCCTGGAGGAATACAACACTGTGCTTCCAAATCAAAGGGCAATTCACCAGCCTAGCTCATCAAGCAGGCCCTGGGATGAATGGTTCCCAGCACCTTACTCCAGAAGCCAGAGTCAGTAGAGGTCCCTACAGGGATACAAGTCTATATCAATATCAACAAATTTATATCAAGATCAACAAATTTACAGTATAATCCCAGTCCAGCTTTGGCTAGGCATTCCTCTTACCGATGTCACTTCAGGGCCCACTAGCCTCTAGAGTTAGCACTTGCTGCTGCGTGAACAGAGAAATCAATACATTAAAAATGTCCATTGGAACGTATTTGTATAGGGAATGGGAGACTGCAGGAGGCACACGAAGTATGTAAGTTTTGGGTTGGTTTTTTTTTTGAGGATGAATTAACTTTCTGAACAAGTAAAGGCTCAAGGGAAAAAAAATTCTAAATCATAACCCTAAAAAACCATAAGCCATCCTATATCAACACTTTTTTTTAAAGCTGAAGATTTTCATTCATCCGTCAGCATAAATGTCAAGTCTGAGATAATCAATCTAGTCCAAACTCCAGAAGGCAAAAAAAAAAAAAAAGACATCCTTATTAAAATACGGTAGCCACTAACAGTGATGAAAACAGCCAGACTTTTGCTATTAAGCACAATATTCTGAAGCCATTTCTTACTTTCTGTTTTAACAGAAAAATACTAAACAGATTTAAATAATCATGATTAGGAGGTGAGGAAAAGAAGTCTTAATGAACCAAATTTTATGCTTGCCACCAATGAAAACGAATTCATTATGTTCTTGAATTTATTTCCTGAAGCAAGTTAAATTCTCGAACAGCCTTGATTTTGCAAAAAACGTCAAACAAAGTAAGCAAAATACCAGTAACCGCAACATACAAAATTATTCTTCTGTAGAAATGCTTTCATAATTGAATCCAGAGGCTTAAAATCGTTACTTACTAAAAAACATACTCCAGCCCACAATTTTTCTTCCCATTACATTTTAACAAAGGAAGAAAAAAATAGAAAAAAGAATGGTCCTAATACATTTTTTCTTAAATAAGTGCTACTCATGCCCAAGTTAGCTAGCAATTCACTGAAGTTAGTCTGCATATCTTCAACAATCAATTGCACAGCATTTCCTGGCACCTCGCCAAGGGAAATGTAACTTCTGATGGCAAAAAAAGCGCTAGATTTAATTGATTACACAGACTGATAACCAGTACGACTTTTCCTTCTTCCAATCATATAAGAGATAAAGACAACAATTATAAGGAAGCCCAAGGCCACACCCACTGCAACAGGAATAAGAAAGTTGAGGTCAGAGTCAGCAGAACATTCTTCAGCTGTTAGAAAAGAACAGACAGAGAGCAAGGAAATTAGTAAGGAATGCAATTAAGCAGAAATGAGCCAACAAGAAACAAGCATTTCGAAAGTGAATGTAGATTAGTCTTTAATAGCATTACCCCCACGTCCTTATCTTCTTGATATTCACCCAAATATCTCTAAGGAACTGATCTTCCGATATCTCTCATTTTCACTTCATCTCAAATCACATCTAATTCCTCAGTACAGAAAGCAGAAGTTAAGGGATGAACAAGAAAAGAACTGTACTTGCCTAACACGGGAAATTTTTCTGTTTGTCTAATGGCACCAGGAAAAGAGCTGTCATCTGCACTTAACACACCGCCTGTGTGTTTTCCCACTCCCTTTCTCCCTTGCCACAACTATCATCAAAATATAAGTAAGAATTCTGTAGGAGTAATACAATTTAAGTTAAAAAGGACTTTGGATCAATAAAATGCAGCATAATGTTTCTTTCACACAGGTATCAGGTAGTGAACAGTGGCCTGGAAGAACAGTAGAACCTGAGACATGGCAGTCCATTCCAGGACCACCAGGAAGGCAATGTGTGGTGTAGGTTTTGAGCTGTGGATTCAGACAGAGTCGAGTTCGAATCTCAACTACTTCAATAAGGATTTAAAGGATCTTGGTCAAGTTATTTAAACTGGGCTTCACTTTTCCTCATCTGTAAAAGGGGGATAATAATACCTGTATTTTAGTAAAAGGGGGATAATAATACCTGTATTTTAAGGTATTTGAGGATTAAATACAATTGGATTTCTAAAGCATCTGACACACATCAGATGGTCAACAAGTATCCATTCCCTTCTCTTTTCCTCCCATGTTTATGATCCCATCCAAGGTTTAGGTTTTGAAGCAGCAAGTAGGGATCAAAATAAGAGTGTTCATGGGGCGCCTGGGTGGCGCAGTCGGTTAAGCGTCCGACTTCAGCCAGGTCACGATCTCGCGGTCCGTGAGTTCGAGCCCCGCGTCAGGCTCTGGGCTGATGGCTCGGAGCCTGGAGCCTGTTTCCGATTCTGTGTCTCCCTCTCTCTCTGCCCCTCCCCTGTTCATGCTCTGTCTCTCTCTGTCCCAAAAATAAATAAAAAACGTTGAAAAATAAGAGTGTTCACTATATTTTTATTGGAAAAGCCAATATTCAGTGCCTTCAAAAAGTACTTAAAGTTGGTATCATGTGTTATTTATTGAAAGTAGTTAGTAGAGAAGCTCAAAGTGCCCCATTCTAATGTCACAGTTTTATGTTTAAACTAGTTTTACTATTGAGTGACTAGATTTCCTTGGGACAATTTTGATCAAAATGCTAACAATAATGGTTTAACCTCAATGAAGTCACCCTCTTTTCTGTAAAATTATAGGGTGGGGCGCCTGGGTGGCTCAGTTGGTTAGCGTCCAACTCCTGGTTTCCGCTCAGGTCATGATCTCATGGTTCAAGCCCCAAATCGGGCTCTGCACTACAGCATGGAGCCTGCTTGGGATTCTCTCTCTCCCTCACTCTGCCCCTGCCCCTCCCCTGCTCATGCTCTCTCTTGCTCTCAAAAAAAAAAAAAAAAAAAAACCCACAAAACTTTAAAATTACAGGGTTAGAGGGGAGCCTGGGACTTCAGCTCAGGTCATGCTCTTGTGGTTTGTGGTTCAAGCCCCGTGTCAGGCTCTGTGCTGACAGCTCAGAGCCTGGGGCCTGCTTCAGATTCTGTGTCTCCCTCACTCTCTGCCCCTCCCCCACTCATGCTTGCTCGCTCTCTCTCTCTCTCTCTCTCTCTCAAAAATAAACAAACAATGGGGCGCCTGGGTGGCGCAGTCGGTTAAGCGTCCGACTTCAGCCAGGTCACGATCTCGCGGTCCGTGAGTTCGAGCCCCGCGTCAGGCTCTGGGCTGATGGCTCAGAGCCTGGAGCCTGTTTCCGATTCTGTGTCTCCCTCTCTCTCTGCCCCTTCCCCGTTCATGCTCTGTCTCTCTCTGTCCCAAAAATAAATAAAAAACGTTGAAAAAAAAAATCCTTAAAAAAAAAAAAACAAAAATAAACAAACATTAAAAAATTTAAGAAATAAAATAAAATAAAATTATAGGGTTAGAGTAAATAATCTTTAGGGTCCTTTCCAGTATAAACCTAATGCGATTAACATGACATATTTGGTGTGATATATGGTTGAGTAATACCTTGCACTTTTTCCTCTAATTTTACCTTTTATTCCTCTTGTGTTTTTGTCATTAATAAAAAAAAAAAAAAACACAAAACAAAACAGAAACCAGTTGCTAAAGGTACTGAGTACATGAATTTCAGTAATGACCATAGCTTTTATTGGAAGGATTTACTGTATTTCACTGAAAGCCTTCAGACACAGAAACCTGGGTACGAAGATACTGTCATCAGCGAGTTACAGAAATTCTGAACAAGCCAATATATACACAGAATGAATTAATAAAATAATCACTTCAGTGTGAATGTCTTCTCCCGTCCGTTGGTTAAACTTCCTTCTCATTTGTCTATACATTCAATATGCACGCTGTACTTATAATGAGCAGTATGCTTCAATAGGGGCTGATTATCTAGCTCATTTTAATGCCAACAGCTTCTCTCTACCCCCCTATCTATGCTCTGCCCCACGGGGGCCTTCTCGAAGAAGCAAGAGCCTAGTTGCTATGCTTCAGTGCCTCCCTTCTGAGATTGCTGTTAGCTTACATTTTATAAGTACCAGTCTGATGACAACACTAAATAGATTTTAATGCTCTAGAGATCAACAAGATGAGGTAGAGAAACACAACACAATCTGTCCTAATTAGTTCATAGAATATTTCTATCTTTCAATGCTAATCAGGCATCCAAAGAAAAGAAAAACACAAGGAAAAACAAGGCAAGTGGTTAAATACGCTTGAATCTTTTCAGTCTATGTTGCAGAAAAAGAAGCAGTTATTTTTTTAACTTTAATTCTGAAGCCAGTTTAAAGTTCTGTTGTGGTCTCTTGGGTCTGTTTTTCACCCAGGGAAAAGTCACAAGCCTGAGATCCTGGCTTCATCCTTAAATCAAACTCAAAGAAAACAGCAAGTCACATAACCTAAAAAATGTTGATGGTCCTGAGGACATTCGACTAAAAACCAAGTTTGAGCATATTTGATGGGCATTTATGTCACATCGATATTTATTGAATGAGCTATATGCAAAAGTACTGTGATGAGTTTAAATCAGGATAGTTCTAATATTAAAACAGAACACCGGTAGTGAAACAGGATTTATTAATTCCATTAAGAGACAGCTACATATTTTATTCTTATAATGGCCAGGTTAATAAGTTTAAGGCATCTGAGGTTAGGATCAAAATTTGGCCAAGGCCTCTAAAAGGGTAGACCTTAACACACCACACACCAATGTTTTTAACCAGTTTGTCTTCAGGACCAGTAAATACAGTATTTAATTTTAAGCTGATAAAAGAGAATAGTTTTTATTCATAAAGACTTATCTCTAAATGCTGGGACTGATTTCAAAAGTTTCAACACATCAGTCTTAAGAGAGCAACGTGTTTCAAAATTGAAAGGCAAAAAAATCTTATGTGCATGTATTTTTATATAATCAATCAAACTACAGGTTCTAGAATTGCTCATATCCAGCGTGATGGCGCTTGAGACCAATAAAGTAAGCCAGCAACACTAGAATAAGTACTCCTGCCAATGCTGCTCCCACCGCTATGGGCACAAGGAAGTTGTCGTCATCTGCACTGCAGTCTTGAGCTAGACATGGAGAAAGGACAATTGAGAACAGAAACAGTGACAAAATTTCAAATCTGCAAATGTTAGGTTAAAATGACAGCACTTCCTGACACGCGTATTTGTCTCTGACGCCAAGGGAACAAGTCACTGGCACTCCTTATCGGCAAATGAGATGTTCCACCAAAGCGATTTTCCAAATAACCAAATCGTACACTTTTAAGGACCTCCCCCGCCCCCCTGCAAATGCAGTCATTTTGGATGAAAGGTACATAAACTCAATCTTTCCTTGATGACCAGGCTGTGAGCTTTCAGAGGCCAACTGTTATAATGTAGAAGCAGCAGAGTGCCCAGAACACTGCAGATTGTGAAGCATTAATGCAAGGAGCCAACTGAACAGCCATACAAAGCAGACATATGAATTCAACATGTAGCAACCTGAGGTCATTGAGCAGAAAGGAGAAGCTGACCCTGATAGCATAGCTGCCTGCCTCTGGTATGAGTCAGACAAGAAAAGCAGGGGTTAGGATCTCAAAATGTGCTGTGATGGGGCGGCAGCCCACAAAGGGCCATGGAAGTGTTTCAGGGGCACACTCAACTCGGCCTTGTTACACAAGGCATACTTTGAAAGGGGTGACACTGGTGACTGAGGAATGAGCAGGAACCGGGGCGCCTGCATGGCTCAGTCAGCTGAGCGTCAGACTCTTAGCTCAGCTCAGGTCATGATCTTGTGCTTCGTGAGATCGAGCCCCGTGTTGGGCTCTGTGCTGAGAGCACAGAGCCTACTGGGGATTCTCCCCCTGCTTCTCCCTCTGCCCCTCTCCTCCCTCTCCAAAAAAAATTTATGAGTAGGAATTAACCATGCAGATAATGCGGGAAGGGCATTCCAAGTATATGAAACAGCACAGACCAAAATATGGAGGGCAAGAAAACATGGCATTTCAGGGGAAATGCAAGCAGGTCGGCATAGCTAGGATGGATCAAGAGGTACTCTTGGCTGGAAAAGCAGCAGAAAAAGGACTCCAGGACCAGCTCACAAAGGCATTGTATGCTCTAGGTAGCCTGGCCTCATACTGATGGGGGAAAAAAACAGTGTAGTAAGATTTTAACCAGGATATTGTTTTGGAAGTTACGGCAGCTGCAGGACTGGAAGTGACGAGGCGTCTCTATTGCTAGAGGCCAGAAGACCAATAATATGGTCCCGAACCAGGTTAACGAAGCACAGATACAGAAAGGGACAGACTAGCGATCCAATGAGAAGGCAGAATTGACCACACAGATATTGGGGGTGTGGTAGGAGGTAATAAAATGGCTTTCAATTCCACACTTGAGTGATTATGTAGATACTGGTGCCGTTCATCATGATAGGGAATACAGGAGGGAGAATCTGTGCATTCAGATTTGTTTGTAGTTATTTTTATGTGTGTGGGCTGGGTTTTTTTAATTTATCTATTTTATTTTTGTGAGTGTGGGCAGGGTGGAGAGAAATATGTGGAAGAGGGAGATGGTCAGTTTTGGATCTTCTGGGTTTAAGATGCCTGCCTGTGTCCCAACCGAGTGGTTGATGAACCTAAGTGACAATAAAAACCAGGGACACATTTATGTCTCAGCAAGGGCAAACAGAATTTAAAAAGGACCAGAGACAAAACCCTTGGGAACACTAATATTTGAGGAATAAAGGAGCAAGGAAAAGAAATAGAAAAGGCATGTAGAAAGTGGTGCCACAGAAGCCAAGGAAGGAAACAGCTTCAATCAGCATGGAAGAATAGTGAAAAATATTAGAGAACCTACTGGATCTCTAGCAATATGGAAGGTGTTGGTTGTGAGTCCAATTACTATAGGTTTAGGAGCAAAAGGAAAGTGATCAGTTGGGAGATCAACGACTTGGGATGGGGAACATTCAGTAGTCGTTCTGACAAGTTTAGAAGAAGAGAGGACAACAAGGAAGTAGGTAGTTAGAAGAACAAAGGCTAGCTTTAG
Source organism: Neofelis nebulosa (assembly GCF_028018385.1). Taxonomy (NCBI): domain Eukaryota; kingdom Metazoa; phylum Chordata; class Mammalia; order Carnivora; family Felidae; genus Neofelis; species Neofelis nebulosa. The sequence goes on from NC_080800.1 coordinate 98,869,864, forward strand.
GGTGGAAGAGACTTAAATACAGTCTGTAGACCAAGGGAAAGAGCCATTAACAATTGACTGAAGACGGGGCGCCTAGGTGGTCCAGTGGGTTAAGCGTCCAACTTCAGCTCAGGTCATGATCTCACGGTTCGTGGGTTTGAGCCCCGCGTCGGGCTCTGTGCCGACAGCTCGGAGCCTGGAGCCTGCTTCGGATTCCGTGTCTCCCTCGCTCTCTGCCCCTCCCCCACTCACACTCTGTCTCTCTCATTCTCCCTCAAGAATAAATAAACATTAAAAAAAGTTAAAACAGGGGCGCCTGGGTGGCTCAGTCGGTTAAGCGTCCGACTTCAGCTCAGGTCACGATCTCGCGGTCTGTGAGTTCGAGCCCCACGTCGGGCTCTGTGCTGACAGCTCAGAGCCTGGAGCCTGCTTCGGATTCTGTGCCTCCTTCTCTCTCTGCCCCTCCCCCTTTCATGCTCTGTCTCTCTCTGTCTCAAAAATAAATAAACATTAAAAAAAATTTAAAAAAAAAGTTAAAACAAACAAACAAACAACAACAAAACAAACAATTGACTGAAGACAATGGTACAAAGTCGCCTAGGAGGCAGGTGAAATGGGATCCTGGAAGCACCGAGCAGGAAAAGAAAAGCGACCGAGAGTGGAGAGGAGGAAGCAATGGTACAGATGGAGGTACACCTGCAGAGGAAGGCAGCTGGGATGTTGAACCATCACTTCTACTTTCCATTTCCTTGCCTCTTACTGCCCTAGCTTGCAATCTACCAGGGTTTGAGAAATCAGATAATTAAGCTCGTTAGAACTGTGTCGAAATAAGAATGGACAGGCTACAAGGCAATTCTGATTGTGCCTACATTTAAGAAATGGGCCAGGCTTTTACTAGCCTCTGGGGCAATAACTGGGAACAGGATGCAATCCTGGAGTTTATGGACTTTATGATATAGGCTTTGGCTGCCAGCTCAATGATCTTTTTTACTTGCTTCTTGGTTCTGTTAGAGATCCAGATAGCGGAGATTGCCAGATGTGACTTGTGAGTATATGGGCAGGAGCACCCGGTGAGCTGACTCCTCCCCTTCAATTTCCCAAATTACCACCCAGCATATAAACTATGAGGTGACATGAACCATAAAGTATTATGCCTTGGATGTAATATAACTTGGTTTTTAAAAAATTTATTAGCAGATTAATTTCTTATTCTGGCAACGGATTCATAGTCCTCTCTTTCCCAAATTGGGTATTTGACCTAGTACTGAAACGACTTTCATAAATACTGCCAATAAGGCTTTCATGTAAGACAAATATTCCCAGAGTAGATCAAAAAGGCAATTCCACTAATACAAAGACCTTTCTCGATGCTGTCACTTACTTAAAATGCTCTCAATTAGTATGTGAAGTATTAATTTATAATAACTATTGATTTTACGAATTCAGCCTTTAAAAATTCTTTAGGTGATGGAAAGAAATTTTGGAAAACAGTAATTTTAACAGGATCACATCCTGAAGGAAAGAAAATCTCTCAGGTCATTTTGACCTGATATATTTGCAAAATGTAGACTTGAGACCCATACTGAAAATATTTCTGGAGAAACAAAGAGTGTATTTGTGGAAGAGTTCAATAATTAATTACAGAAGCACTGAAGATTTTTAAAGATAAAAAGGTTTCACGGCCGCTGAAATTTCAATGAAAAGTTTCATATAGATTAAAAATTCTATTAATCCTCAATTTTCTGTTAGCTCAGAAATTTTTCAAAAACTATTTTCAGTGAACAGTTTTCAGTCGGAAAGCTGAGATATACATTTGTGACAAAATATAAAACAAACTCATCTTAAAAACCAACTGCCTCAAAATTTCTCTTTGGAAGAATCAGCATTAAGAATCATATTTTTTTTAAGATTTTTAATGTTTATTTTTGAGAGAGAGTGCACAGGTGCACAAGCAGGGAAGGGGCAGGGAAAGAGGGGGATAGTGGATCTGAAGGGGCCCCCACACTATCCGCAGAGAGCCCGATGCAGGGCTTGAACTCACCAAAGGAACCGTGAGATCATGACCTGAGCCGAAGTCGGAGGCCTGACAGAGCCACCCAGGTGCCCTAAGAATCACAGTCTTATGTGACACCTAATTATATACCTTTTAGATCTACAAACTGTTTGAAGTGTATCACATGAATCTGAAGATACTTGAAGCTACTCAGTGTTACCCAAACATGTCTATACTAGTTTTCAAAAACAAGATATGGTAATTATTGATGCAGAAAGCTAGTTACCAGAATAAAAGAGATGGGTGGGAGCAAGAGGAGCCCAAGATAATTTAACATTATCTACTTAAAGAAACAAAGATGAAATGCTAAAATCTTAAAAAATATCTGAGTCTTACAAGAATTCCTCCTGAAAAGTGCAAGAAGCTTCAGATGGTATATTTTACGCTGTATATAAAGTATGCTCTTGATTATATCTAGTAGCTTCTTTTCAGATTTGTTCTAAAAATACTCAAAATTTTCACTGAAATGGAAACTATCACTCAAAGAAATCAAGAGTAACAGGATTTTAAAGCCCTCAGCCCCCAGATGAAGAAATGGAGACCCCAGAAGTTAAGCAGCTTGGCCAAAGTCACATGGCAGCTAGTAGCTGGAAGTTGTGACAATTAACTGGCAGTCACATGGCTGAAGTGGGCAATCCAGAGGAAAGTTAGGTTGGCAACGCCAGGTTGCCAAGTTTTTGTGTGTACTAGGTGACTGGGAAGCTAGGTGAAAATTGGATGATTCAAGTATTTTAGGGTGATCTGAGAGAGTGATTGCACCCAATCTTATTTTGGTTCAGATCAATAGCTAGCTGGGTTTGTATGGCTGCAATGTACAGCTACTATCTATATCAGCCTCAACTTAGAGAGTTGAGAAAAGTGAACAAAGAGGGGCACCTGGGTGGCTCAGCCGGTTAAGCATCCGACTTCGGCTCAGGTCATGATTTCACAGTTCATGAGTTTGAGCCCCACATCGGGCTCTGTGCTGACTGCTCAGAGCCTGAAGCCTGCTTCGGATTCTGGGTCTCCCTCTCTCTCTGCCCCTCTCTGTCTCTCCCAAAAATGAACATTAAAAATCTTTTTAATAAAAATAAAGGAAAAAAGAAAAGTGAACAGGGAGATACTCTAAAGGTCTTCCTATGAAATAAATATTCCAGATCACTGGTTCTCTAATTGGCTACATGCCAGATCTTACTGGAGCGCTTACACACACATACACGCGCACACACACGCGCACACACACGCACACCCAGACCTGCTAAGTGAAATCTTCTAGGAATTGAGGCTGGCATGTGAATTTTTCTAACAAGCTTCCCAGGTGATTCTTAATCTGTAGCCAGCCCAGCATCAGTACAGACCAATGCACGGGACCACTCTTCCAGATGGTAATACACAGAATATTTTGGAAATAACTTAGTTCCACTTCTAAGCTTTTCTAAAGTTTTCCCTTTTGGAAGAAATCGTCATCATAAAGTATACAAAAGTTTTACTTTAACCAATGGGAAAAAATGTGAGCAAATTTCCTTAAGAAATAAAAGAATCTTTATTGTTTGTTTTAGAAGCAGTATGTTGAGCAAATTGGACAGGCAAATATCTAAACACCATACATCAACTAGTGGTTTAAACATGAGAAAAAAACATGAAAAGTATTTACATGGACCAGTTTCTTTATACAAATGCTAAAACATGAGAAACACCTAGAACCAAATAGCATGTGAGACCAGCAAGGTGTAAACCCAGTACAAAGAACAAAACTACAAAAGGTACAAAGAACATGTGGCTATAGGAAGTAATAGTGTAAGTAAGAGGATATAAACTGGCCCATGTAAAATACAAAAATATTCAATGAAGTCAGATTTTCTACAAAACAGTGCTAATTAGAGGTATTTTAATATGAATTAGGTATATAATCTAAATGTAAAAACTTTTAGAAACATCAACAGCATTAAGCAAGCGCCACCCACTTGTGCTTCCGGTTTTTATTTTCAAATAAAAAGCTGCTTTATTTTGACTCATGAGAAATATCTAACGCCCATTTTCTTACAAGCATTATCTATTCATATAAGGTTAACAATCCTACACTAGAACACTATTTAAAAGTAAAAAATAACTTTTAAAAATCAGATTTATATTTAGTCTTTAAAAAGTGCCTTAAGCTGGCAATGCAGCTCAATGTAGCTTTAAGGGAGGGGCTGGCCAAGAATCTGATTCTGAGCCAGTAAGAGTTTCAGGCTACTCTAAGCAGAGAGCAAATCTAAGTGGGAGAAAGTATTTGCCACTCCAGCATAACTCGAAAGATACCTATAGACATACACATGCTAACATGCAATTGCCTGTGTGTGTGTGTGTGTGTGTGTGTGTGTGTGTGTGTGGTGTATATAGCCAGACTACCAAAGTAATTTAACATCAGTCATAGTTTGGAACCCACGTATCCCATTTTCTAGTGAATGTGGGGGCACATAATCTCCCACTCGAAAATCACAGAAACCTCCCTTCCATATATGGCTGCATACTAAAAACTTTTAAATATTTGCTCAGCCATTCCAATACCAAAAAAAAGGTCTCCTAGAGCAGTGAAAACTACCTGATGTGTTAACTATCAAGCTGAAATGTTTTGCTTTCTCATATAAACATTAGGCAGTGCATGATAAGTGGACAATTGGTGCATATCTCCAGGGCACAAAACTGAACACAAAGTACATGAATTAGTAATGATTCCACCATAATGAACAATAATAACGTTAAGTTTTGATTAGCACAGAACCATTTAAATGTGAAAGTCAAATTAGTAAATGCTGTAGCAATCGATGCAAGCTGGAAGAAAGCAGAACTTTTTAATGGACTAAGAGAAGACCAAGACTTTTAGGTTAGGTGCGAGTTACTTTCTAAGTGTAAGTGCACTTCTTTGTCTGGGTTCTAGGACATCCTGGCATTTCTTCTTTAAGAAAAAGAGAAGGAAAGGAAAGGAGAAGAGAAAAAAAACACAAGAAAAGAAAGAGCATACTACCACCGAGAAGCATACTGCAAGGCTAAAGAGAAACCACATTGATTTCTGCACTGCGTGTAGAGGCCAATTTACAGGTACAAAGATCTAACGCCCCAAACTGGCACTGCCTACCAATTATCTCTAAAGCACCTAGAAAATGGATTGAAATGCCCAGTTGGAATAGTCTTGTGTCTTGCCATTAAAAGATTGAAAGAAATCCACTTTTTTCTTTAAAAAACAAAAAAAAAAGGATTAAACAAGATTAACACCTATTCCAAAATTTATACAGCTTTTGTATCTTTTGTCATTACAGCCACATTAAATACAAATGTATTCAAAAGGCATTAGAAAAGCATTCATCGCTAAGAACATAATACCAGACCCTGTTCAAATCTATTGGCATATCTCTCATAGGTCAAATATGCAGCAATGCCAAGGTAGCTAAGTTAACCTGCAAACAAAATCACAAAAAAATGCAAAAGGAGCAAGTACAAATCCACTGTAGGATGCACTGTGTCAATTTTGACTCCATGTAGGAAAAAAAAAATCTCTTTTTGAAATCTGTTTCCTGAACTGTAGATTGCTCACCAGAATACCTACAGCAAATATGCAGAAATACTAATTCAAGACAATAGAGTAGAACCAATAACCCAGGTGATTTCACACATGCTTTTTTGCCGTGGAAATAAGTTTTAAATTCCTTGGCTTGGTGGGGGGAAAGACCCAAAATCACGTGATTAATGTGTAGTTTATAGTTTTGAGGGGGGGGTTCTATTTATTTAAGTTCGAAATCCCCCACACCACCCATTCTAAGATCAGAACTGCAACTAAAATATACCTCAAACTGAACAGTATTGCATGTTGGAACTTGTACTTGCTTTGTTATTTTGTAACAGAGATCACATATGGATCAGTATTACAGAGTCTGATATCCGGCATAGCTTTTTCTTCTGCCAATTAGGTAAGCAATCACTATAACGATAATCAAGCCTGAAAGACCAGCACCAACTATAATTGGTATTAGAATGGTGTCATCATCCAGCGAACACTCCTGGGCTGTAGGTGAGAAAAAGTGTGTGACAAATAATGAGTATAATCAAAAATGAATGTCCAAAAGTAAAAGATGTTGATTCAAAAGTCAGAAACGCTCTTACGAAATCAACGTTAAGTAACTAAGACAAATATAGTGTAATGATAAAGCTAAAGAAAATTATGGATTGCTCTAGAATTAAAATCCTAAAACTTACTGGTCTTTTCTTTCGTGTGTGTATGAATACAGGTATTCACGTATATGAATACATATATACTATACTCCTTTATATCTCTGAGTAAACACATACATACATGTACGTGTTTCATATTTCAAGTCCTTTCCAAAATAGAGGAATGTTACTTTACCAGAAATGAAGAGAGTTAATCCAGCCCATTTCTACATGGGCAGATTAGCCTCTTAGTGGTAGAGTCTTTTGGGAAATTGAGCACAGATCAGAAAGGTTTAATCATGGGATTAGAACCGTGCTGGCTCTGGAATCCTTTAGAGCAGAGAGCAAACTATAGCCTGGAGGCCAATTCTGACCCAAGAGCTAAATATGGCTTTTCGACATTTTTAAATGATATAAAAAAAAAAAAAGAGGAAGAAGAAATTTTGTGACACATGAGAATTATATGAAATTCAGATTTCAGTATCCATAAATAAAGTTCTATTGGAACCCAGCCACACTCATTTGTTTATTGCCTGTGGCTGTTTTCATGCTACAACAGAACTGAATAGTTGTGACAGAGCCCATATGGCCTCCAAACTTAAAAACACTTACTGTCTGTGCCTTACAAATACACTTTGCAGATCCCTGACCTAGAGTGTATGATTTTAATGGCTACAGAAGTCAAGAAACTGGGACCTCTTACTAATTGGTGTGTGTTTACTGCATTTATCAACCTGCCCAAGGCTGGCAGCCCACACGGGCTAGCTTGTCTATTTCTGGAGAGTAGTCCCATCCAGTAGAATCCAATCAACACTCTTTTACCTTACTGCAGGTCTATTTCCTCCTCCTCTACAGTCAAGTATATCATATTTATGGGTACCCATGGTCAAGAACCTAGCTCCATGAGTACATTACACACCCATTACCAGGATTAAATGCTGTATATTCCTTTGGGTACCATTTTTAACTCTACATACAAAAAAACCAAAGTTTCAGATCCGAGAAGGAACGCAACCCATCTCTATCTCTATTACAGCTGACTAGCTAAGCAGACCCGAGCTGCTATCACACTGAAAATGATTTTCAATTCTAAACACAAATCTGGGCCTAAAATTAGGGTAACGATGTAGGGGAGCTAGATAAAGACTCAAAAATAAAACTATGAAAGGATCAAAATAATCGTAGTACATAAGCAAAACTGACGAGGGAAAAGGAAGGCTTCAAAACAATTTCTAAGTGTGACTGACCTCTCCGGTCACGAGAATGGTGGGATAAAGGCCCCCCACTTACCCTAGCCTAACCAGGTCAGGCAGGGGGATTCAGCACCACTGCAAAAGCGGTTCAGGGGCTCATGGCACATTTGCTTTTAAACACGGCTTCCACATTTCCTTCTAAACCAGAGAATTAATTGTTAAAAAGGATGCAGACGGTTTGAATGGCTCTGCTCAGCAGAGCTGTGATCCACAAACCCCCAATTTTAGGTAATCAGTCTAAAAGGACAAGTCAATTAAGGAATTCTATGTACTTTTTTTCCCTGTGTGCAAATGTTAATCTTGTAATGCCAAATGCATCTTTCATATTCATATCAACACACTGAACTGAGCCCTCCACAAAGGTTTCATTAAAAAATCTGATAAATACCACCATTAGCCCTGAGTAGATCTTCCAAAAAAACCTCATTCACACTGGCACATGCTTTTAAAAACTCTCCAAATCATTTTGGCTGACCAAAACACTGCTCACTGCATTGGAGGCTTTGCTAATCATAATCTTTTGTCTTAACAAAATAAGACCCAACTGCTTTTATTCGCGTATGAAAACATTTCCGATGAGAAGATGGCCCCCCCAAAACAGATCCAAGATGCTCAAAGCTGCCATCCTTCTCACAAACTAAAACCTAGGAGTGTCTATACCTTAGGCTCACTTAAGCTCATTGAAAGCTTCCATCAGTTTTTAGCCGTAAGAACTTGGGTGCAAATGGTTCTCAGATCCACACAAAAAAATCTAGTTTGAGCAAACCGATGAGCCAAATACAGTTCACACAACTTGCTCAAGGCTATGCGAACTCTCCAACAGAGTCACAAGAGGTGAATTCATATTTCTGTATTTCAATGCTTCGATGCCCATGAGCCAAAGGAAAAGCCACCTATCAGTCAACATGAGAACATAAATTATCAACAGAACTTGCTCAACTCTTACCTGTAGAATACTTTCCTTCCATCACGTTGAAAGGCTGAACCCTTAGATCAAAGGTATTTATCTGAAATGCTCCAGACACTGAAACAGTCTGCTCTTTGTTGCACATATAAGAACTTCCCAGGGGCGCATCCCAGTAGCTCAGATTGTTATTTGCGATGCTGAAAACTTTAAGGAAAACAGACATGTTAGTAACTTCTTTTTAAAGTAGGCTCTATGCCCAATGTGTGGCACGAACTCACGACCCTGAAATCAAGAGTCGTATGCTCTACCGTCTGAGCCAGCCGGGCGCCCCTGTTAGTAACATCTCATCCTGTCGACCTAAGAAATGGGACAGTCCTCAGAATTTTCCAGGGAAGTATGGAAGCTTGGGGTACAGGGTCTACCCACAAAAAGCCATTCTTATGGCCACTAGGTTTCCTATCTTTCTATAGAGGTTTCTATGGTCAAAAAAAATCAGTCACATCCTTGACTATTAGCCACCACACTTCGAAAATAAGGGAGACTTAAGTTACTGATTTTCATGTGTGGTCGAGGTACAATTTCCACACAGAGTCTTCTGTTGCATTAAATAAGGTACTATTTGGTAACAAAACAGCTATGGTTTCTATTTCTTCAGTGAAACCCAGCCCACTCTTCTCCCCGAGGCCAATGCTTTGCTTACCAGAGCCATTTACTAAATACATGCTGATATTCACTTCCTTCAGATAGAATCGGTTTTCATTTTTCTGTTAGGAAAAGAGCTTCGAGTTAATCAACACATCGCAACTGTCTACAGGTACAGTTAATATCTACAGACAAAAAGCAATCTAATACTATTATCCAGAAAATAAAGCCACAGATTAGACCCCGGGCCAAGACAATAAACTGCAATGAAGTAAAACGTGACAGAATCTTTTTTCCTCTGCATTTTGTTCCCATTTTTGGACCAAAGGTGTAGTCACATGGCTCTTCGACACTCAACAGTTCAGCCCCTCATTTTATTCCTCGTGTCACTTGCTGAGCCCTCGCCTCCTCTAGCCTGGATCTCGACAGTCTCTTCTTAACTGGGCTCCCTCCCCGCCTTTTCAGCCTCTCCAGCTGGGATCCTTCCTTCACTGCTATTATCTTTGTGAAGCACTCATCTGATCAGCCAGTCATTCTAATTATTTTAGTGCTTAGCATGTACAAGGCAACATTATCTAAGTGTTCCAGGGAGCCGGCCACGTGAACCAGACTCAGATCCCACCCCCACCATGTTTGCAATCTGCCAGGAAAGATAAGATAAATACATAAAGAAATAACCATATTGCAAAAAAAAAAAAAAGACAGTGACAAGTTATAAAAATTAAAAGGAGACAGATGACATCCAAGTAGGAAAGAAGCAAAGTGATACAAGCTTAGGGATAGGCCATTTGAACTAAGTAGGACTCAATCAGGAAACAAGCAGGAAAGGGTATTCGAGAAGGCAACAGCATGAGCTAAGGTAACCAGAAAATAAGCATCGTCACAAGTACGCTAGCATTTGAAACGTACTCAGTACCAAGCAATGTTCTTAAAACTTCACATCGAATAATTATAATGCCCCGGTCTGGGATGGGGTGATCGAAGTAGGGAGATGTTAAAGTGATTTTCCCCAAGGCTATATGGTTGGTAGTCAGTGAGGTGGGGTTTGAACCCAGGAAGCCTGGCTGCAGAGCCTATGTACTGATTACTACTATGCTCTCCTACCTCACTGAAAGTGCACAGGGCACAGGGTGAGGGGAGCGTGGGATTCATGAGAAGGGAGAGAAGGAAACAAAACCGGACATGCAAGTTACGTTGCATGGTGCGGGCGGGGGGTGCCGGGGGAGACACTGGAAATACACTGCCGTGGAATTTAGAGGGTATCTTGTTGGTAAAACAGAACCACTGCAGGTTTCTGGGGAAGAGCTGTGCTGCAGGAAGGTTACACCGATGCAGAAGAACACTGAGGGAGGAGAGGCAGAGGAAGGACTAGTTAGGAGGCTGTTTCAACAATCCAGGTAAGAGGTCATGCAAGCTGGAATCAGGGCCAGGAAGGAAGGTGACAGATGGGGAAGGAAAATGGAAGGGAGAGACGCAGAGAAATGTCAGGAGGAAGCGTAAAAGAGGCTATCTCTCTCCTTGACTTAGGCTACATCTCAGCTTGGCATTCAAGGCTCCTCACAGTTTGTCCCAACTACTTTTCCATACCTGCCACATGCCTCATTCTCCTAGCTGGTCTTGACTGTGTTCCTTTACCCAGAAAGTACCTGTACTTTTCCACTTACTCCCCTTAGCTCCATATGTATAAATCTAACCCATCTTTGAAGGTCCAGCTCAAATGTCATCTCTTCCGTGAAACCTTGACTCTCCTCCACCCAAAATGAACCACTGCCTCCTTTATACTCCCACAGGCTTTGTATTTTCTTCTGGTCTATCACTCATCCCACTTTAAGTTTAGTTATTTGGTGGGGGGAAGGGAAGAGAGAGAGGGAGGAAGAGAATTTTAAGCAGGCTCCGCAGAAGGTTCCCAGGGCTCAGCCCTGGATTTGAGCATGAACAAAATCCCGAACACTGCCATTATAAACTATCTTGATTTATTTTTTTTTTAATTTTTTTTTAATGTTTATTTATTTTTGAGACAGAGAGAGACAGAGCATGAATGGGGGAGGGGCAGAGAGAGAGGGAGACACAGAATCGGAAGCAGGCTCCAGGCTCTGAGCCATCAGCCCAGAGCCTGACGCGGGGCTCGAACTCACGAACCGTGAGATCGTGACCTGAGCCGAAGTCGGACGCTCAACCGACTGAGCCACCCAGGCGCCCCTAAACTATCTTGATTTAATGAATTTATGTGTGTTAATAAGTACTTAAGCCAGAGCCTTGCACATGGCAAGTACTCAATAAATGTTAAGTATTATCATTGCTGGTACTGTGACAAACAGTAGAGCCTCCAAAAAGCACTAAGATATTATAGCAGACAAACACGAATTTTCTAACCAGTAATAGAGAAAAATATTATGGAAACTACTTTTTATCTTTTATAAAATACATGACATATAAATTCATGCATACTTTATGATTAAGTATATCTATATGAGATGGATTACAGAGTTTCGGGGGGGGAGGTGGGGTAATTCTCGCTCCTATCCTAAAGTCTGTGTGACGGCAGAACGGTCACTTCTGGTGAACATTAATACAAGAGTCCTGCCCACGGACCACTGAGGTGACTCTCAGGGATGAAAGCGGATCAATGGACTACACTTTATAATTAAGTAGTGCTGAAATGGAAAATACAGCTAAATAGCCAACCCCCCACCAAACACACAGCTGTTTAGACTTTCAGATGTGTTCCTAAGAAAACGAACCTAATCTTTTTTTTTTTAATTTTTTTTTTAACGTTTATTTATTTTTGAGACAGAGAGAGACAGACATGAACGGGGGAGGGGCAGAGAGAGAGGGAGACACAGAATCGGAAACAGGCTCCAGGCTCCGAGCCATTGGCCCAGAGCCCGACGCGGGGCTCGAACTCGCGGACCGCGAGATCGTGACCTGAGCCGAAGTCGGACGCTCAACCGACTGAGCCACCCAGGCGCCCCAAAACGAACCTAATCTTAGAAAAGTCTGTTACTCACCACGGCAAAGACAAAGTCAAGAAATTTGATGTTGCTGCTGTTCAGCCTAAGCAGAGCGCTCTGAGGATGGCAGTTACCGGTGAAGTCGGTTGTGTTGGGGTTGATGTTAATAATCGAAGCAACCTGTCGTGGAAGGAGAGGGAGAAAAGTACACATTAACCATACGAGTCCACGGCAAAACCTTATACTCTAATCCGCCACGTCGGTGGAGAACAGAAATTCCTTTTGTCTGGATACCTGGGTTCATGGTGTCTTACTTTCAAACAAAGTTGGCACGGGCTCTCAAGCTAGGACTCAGACAACTTTAAGGAAAAAAAGAGAGAAAAACAAGAGGGAAGCTTCCTCAGCAATGAGCCAAATGACCAGACACATTTTTATGGAGCACAAGGGCCATCTGTCTAGCTTGTTTAAGTTGCCAGACTCCGGGAACGGGCTTGGGCGCCGGCACGCCCTCTGTAGCCTCAGCGGAGCACTGCAGCTAGAGGAGTGCATCTCTCCGACCTGAGTCATCAAAGAGCTGGAGACACAGCTGCGCCGTTCCTGGCATCATCAACCTACACTGCGCTTCAGATACAAATGCGAAGGATTCATATTTTAAACGGACTGAAATAAAGATCAACTATTTGTACTCCGATCTGCTGACGGTAAATACAATCCAAACCCCAAGGAGTCCTGGATACAGCTAGGTTTCCTGCTGGCCAAGACAAGGCCTTGACAGTGACATTAACTCTTTGTGTAACTCCAAACTAATCAAACCTCAACGAGTCAACATCAAATCTCTGTTTAAAACAGAATCAGTCTAGAGGCACCCGGGTGGCTCAGTAAGACTCTTGATTTCAGCTCAGGTCATGATCTCACAGTTTGTGAGATCGAGCCCTGCAATGGGCTCTGTGCTGACAACGCGGAGCCTGCTTAGGATTCTCTCTCTCTTCCTCTCTCTCCGCCCCTCCCCTCTTCGCACTCTCACCCCTTCTCTGTCTCAAAACAAATAAATAAAGTTTAAAACGAAAACCAGAATCGGTCTAGTGCTCGCTTCAGCAGTACATATATTAAAACAGAATCAGTCTAGTAATAGGACTCTTGGGCCAGACGTAGGATATACCGTATTTGAAAGGAAATACGAGAAGAACGTACCAAGAAAAATAGACAACTAACCTTCTCGTAAGTAATGTTCAGCTGCAGCCCCATGGTAGCCAGGAGACAAGTACCATTGCTATTATTAACCGAGTAGGACCCAACCTCTGGTTTTTCCTTTGGAATGGGTGTCGTAGTAGGAGCCGGTGTGGTGGTGGGAGTGATGGGCGCCACAGTGGTTGAAGTTCGATCTTTTTCACACAGAAATTCTAAAAGAAACAAAGGACAAAATAAACTAAAGGGGACTTTTCCTTAATTCATAAGGCCAGGAAAGAACGAAATATCTCTCACAACAGAAGTCTAAAGGTTACATTAGGGGCAGGGGCCACCTTGATACTACAGAGGTTCCCCAACTGCTGCTTCAGATGCACACCGTCTCTAAGGGTTATGACACACCAGACACATACAAACGCCGTATCTACTTACACGTGGCCACACACTCCCATTTGTAGACCCTTAAGTCCCTTTATTCCCAAAGAACTTCACCTGCCTCTGATGTGAAGATGAGAGATTTAAGCTTTTTTAAAATCGTTTTACTTATTTATGTTGAGAGAGACAGAGACAGCTCGAGCAGGGGAGGGGCAGAGAAAGAGAGGGAGAGAGAGAAAATCCCAAGCAGGCTCCCTGATGCCAGCCCAGAGCCCGACTCGGGGCTCAAACTCACGAAACCGTGAGACCATGACCTGAGCCAAAACCAAGAGTCGGACACTTAACCGACTGACCCACCCAGACACATGGAGAGATTTAAGTTTGAAAACATTCCACTCCTACCTAGGCCCACCCTCTTCTTCCCCGCACACAGCCACTATAAGGAAGGAGAGCGTTTACCAGAAAAAAAGTTTAGAGATCATTAAAGGGTTCAAATGGTAAACCCATTTTTTGGTAGCACCCCTACAGCAAATCAGACACATTTCAAACTCCCCTTAGGCAGTGTTGGTAGTTTTCCAGAGCTCGTGAATGAGAAATTACGACATTTCCATAAAGTCATATGTAAGTTACAAAAGCAGTTTATAAAATTCAAGCTTCGAACACAAGCTGTGACAACGCGGAGCCTGCTTAGGATTCTCTCTCTCTCCCTCTCTCTCTCTGCCCCTCCCCTCTTCGCACTCTCACCCCCTCTCTGTCTCAAAACAAATAAATAAAGTTTAAAACGAAAACGAGAATCGGTCTAGTGCTCGCTTCGGCAGTACATATATTAAAACAGAATCAGTCTAGTAACAGGACTCTTGGGCCAGACGTAGGATATACCGTATTTGAAAGGAAATACGAGAAGAACGTACCAAGAAAAATAGACAACTAACCTTCTCGTAAGTAATGTTCAACTGCAGCCCCATGGTAGCCAGGAGACAAGTACCATTGCTATTATTAACCGAGTAGGACCCAACCTCTGGTTGGTCTAAGATCATCCTAAGATCATCCTGTGATCATCTAAGATCACAACCTAAGCTGTGGTCTTAGATCATCAAAAGCTAAAGAGCTGATGATCAAGCTATTTGAGGATTTGTTCAAACAAAGATTAGGTTTGATCAGCTGAAAACATTATAGGTGAAACATTTTTCAAAAACCATCCTATAACAGGTACGTCATCAACTTAAAATTCCAAGTTCCGGGGTGCCTGGGTAGCTCAGTTGGTTAAGCATCCGGCTCTTGGTTTCAGCTCGGTTATGATCTCACGGTTCGTGAGTTCGAGTCCCACATCGGGCTCCGTGCTGACAGTGTGGAACTTGCTTGGGATTCTCTCTCTCCTCCCACCTCAAAATAAATAAGTAAACTTTAAAAAATTGCAAGTTCCACAAGAGTACGAATTGTCACTCTTTACAAAAACTTTACAGTCCACCGTAAACCATGAACAAATCTCAGGACAGAAATGCTTTCATGGGGTGCCTGGGTGGCTCAGTCAGTTAAGCGTCCGACCTTGGCTCAGGACATGATCTCACAGTCCGTGAGTTCAAGCCCCGCGTCGGGCTCTGTGCTGACAGCTCAGAGCCTGGAACCTGCTTCCGATTCTGTGTCTCCCTCTCTCTCTGCCCCTCCCCCCATTCACACTCTGTCTCTCAAAAATGAATAAATGTTTAAAAAATAAAAATAGGGGCGCCTGGGTGGCGCAGTCGGTTAAGCATCCGACTTCAGCCAGGTCACGATCTCGCGGTCCGTGAGTTCGAGCCCCGCGTCAGGCTCTGGGCTGATGGCTCGGAGCCTGGAGCCTGTTTCCGATTCTGTGTCTCCCTCTCTCTCTGCCCCTCCCCCGTTCATGCTCTGTCTCTGTCTGTCCCAAAAATAAATAAAAAACATTAAAAAAATAATAATAAAAATAAAAAAAAAATAAAAAAAATAAAAAAATGCTTTCAGATAACAAGTTCAGTTAAAGCCAGCTGGTATACTCCAACCTTAAATTAGGACCCAAGTATCTATACTTTAAGTACTCACCTTTTGTGCTCACTGTCCCATTCTGGACAAAAGCTTGTACATGAACATCCCAATAGTACTGGACAACATCATCCTTTTCTAAAGTCGATAAACTATTGCATCTGAAGATGTTGTTCAATGGAATTCTGAATCGCACAGGGTCATAAACGGTCAAAATCCCTGTAAAACAAGATTAACACCAGCCATTTCCAAGAAGGTAGGAGAAAAGCAATAGCGTAAATACATGTGTAGACTTTCTTCTCCTTCCGTCTCCCTGTCTTAACCCCATCCTCAAGTGACAAAGCACATGGCGCGTTGAGGAAATGACAAAGTCACTGTGGCTGAAACATAGGGAGTAAGAGGAAAGACGCGATGGGGGTTAAGAAGGAAAGACGAGCTGCAGGTGGCCACACACCGAAGCAAACCAAATGAGCTGAGGACAGGTTAGGCTTTGTTTTGTTAGCAGTGGAAGGTTAGCTCCAGTTTTTAAAGCTGGAAATAAATAACACACATATCCTTTATTTTCAGGAAGATGGCAAAATCGTGGGGGCTGGGCAGGGGAAAAAACTTTTAAGAAAACTCATTTAAGAGGGAAAGTGCTTAGAAAGCTGCTGACCCGGTTAAGGGAAAAGGGGAAGGGGTTGCCTGAATTAGGATGGTGAGTGGCAGAAGAAACAGCAAAGAGGCCAAACTGAAAACATATCTAAGGTAGAAGCAACAGGGCTTGGGGCACCTAGGTGGCTCAGTCCATTAAGCATCCAACTCTTGGTTTCAGCTCAGGTCATGATCTCACGGTTTCGTGGGTTTGAGCCCTGTATCCGGGCTCTGTGCTGGCGGTGCGGAGCCTGCTTGGGATCCTCCCTCTCTCCTCCTCTCTCTGCCCCTCCCCCACTCGTGTTGTCTCTGTCTCTCTCAAAATAGATAAATAAACTTAAAAAAAAACAGGGCTTAGTGCTCAAGGAAGGAAAAAAGATGGATTAATCAAGGATTTTACAGTAAATCCTTATTTTTGTGCTACTATCCCAGAGGAAGTTGCAGTAACTAAAATGAGCTTTTGAAACCTCTTCCTGGATAGCATTTAAAGACTATTCCATTTCAGGAAATCTTCAGAATGTGAAAGGAATAAGCTATGTCCATTCCGAAGAGTTTTGAAACTTTAAAAGACTATGATCACAGTCATCCACCCAAATGGCTTCATTTCTTGCGGAGAAGCGGCAAGGAAGGAAGGTATTTAAGGTCCCTAATACAGGCTGCCTTCCATGCTCTCCATCATGTAGCAAGGCAGACAAATAATGCTGTCTTGGCGCCCCCTAATGGCTACAGGGAAAAACATTTTTTAACCGACTAGAACATTTTTTCCCCCCAAAATCATTTCTCACTGTCAACATAAATGAATGGACACTTGACCTATCTTACATAGACAGACCTTAAAAACAATCTGTAGACATCCTGCAGTTAGACTATGAATTCTTTAAACTATGTATTATTTATGAATATGTGTGTATTCGTCAAATATGAACATATGCATAGCAAGACTACAACTCAACATTCATAAGAGTGGCTGCCTCTTGAGAGGCAGAGAGGAAAATGGCTCTGGGGTCGCAGTGAGTACAAAGGAAACCTCAAATGTATCTGTAAGGTTTTATTTCTTTAAATAAGTAAAAAAAGATGAGGCAAATAAGAAAAAAAGGCAATTTAATAAATTCTGGGTAATGGGTACACGGAGGTCTATTATTCTCTGCAATTTTCTGGATTTTAATCATGAAAAACAATTTTAAAAGAAAACAGCAGCTTCAAACTTACTTCAATTGTCAGACACCTAAAAATAAAACACTAAATCAAAACCCAACAGTCCACTGAAGGAAACCATTTTAAATTCCGAATAGTTTCAAATATCTTAGTACAGAGATGTTAGTAATAAAAAACTGCATCCTCCCCATGTTTAAAATAAAAAGGAGGTGAGTTAGGTGTTTAGAGTCCCTAGTTTTTCCATTCAGATCTGTCAGATCTGTCCTTTTCCTGCCGCCCCCTTGGTCTAGGCACGCATTACGTCATCCCTCGGTGACCAGAACAGCCTCTTAAGCTGGCATCTCTGCCTGCAGTCTCCTCACTTCCACATTAATCCTGCAGAAAATTCTTTATAAACTACCGTGTCTGCTTTGGTTATGGCATCCTCCTGCTTCAAAACCTAAAGCAGTTCCCCGATGCCTACCCCATCAAGCTGAATGCCTTTCCTTGGCTTCCGAGGCCCCCTATAATTTAGACCCACTGCACCCAGCAGCCAGCCTGATTTCCCCTCTGCTACACACACAGCCTCTATTTTAATCAGGCAGCTCTCCAAACACTGCTCCACATGCTACGCTTCCCCCTGCTGGAAATCCTCTGCCCAAATTCTCCACTTACCCAAATTCGACCATTAGCTGAGTTTTCAGCTCGGGTCCTTCTTTATACCAAGCTTTCTCACCCCTCCAACGCACACTGACCTCTCCTTTCTCTCTGCTCCTAATGAGACCACTTGTGAGGGCACTTTTTTTTTTAAAGTTTATTTATTTATTTTGGGAGAGAGAGCACAAGCAGGGGAGGGGCAGAGAGAGAGAGGATCCCAAAAGAGAGAGAATCGGGCACTGAGATTGCACTGATCTCATGAACCACCAGATCATGATCCGAGTCGCAGTTGGACGTTTAATCGACTAAGCCCCAGATCAGGCACTCTTAACCATGGGCACTCACAGACAGGCTCGGGAAGTATATACCATCTGCAAAGTTTACTCTGTACTTTGAGAGAGAGGGTCTACAGCTTTCTTCCTGTTGCCACCCCCTCAACAAAATCACAAACAACAACAAATCACACTATCTCGATGCTTTCTGCTTTTTTCCATATAACTTGGAAAAATAATTTTGCCTTGTGTCCCCAACTAGTTTTAAAGCTCCTTGAAGGTGAGGGGCAAGTCTTATACTAGTTCTAAAAGACAATGTCAGGCACGAGGCTAAATATGTAAGATAACCAGTAACAGACTCGCTCTAGTTACCCTCTCAAACTAAGATTAGGAAAGAGAAAACTAGGACTGATTTCCAGGTCTCAGTCCGTGTTACCTCCCAAGTTTTACATGAGCTCATTCACTTCTGGGTCTTGAAAATATGGCCTTTTGATGTCCATAAATCCCAGTAAATCATTCACCCCCCAAGCCTCACAACTGAAGGTCATCTGCCTGTGTTTTGGGGGTCAGAATGAAATCCTATCTGTGAAGAATGCTCGGCTACCACGTTAACCCAAATCTCAGTAGAAGGGAAAGAAAGGAGAGAATTCTATCCCTAACAAAACTGAAACCTCCACTATCCATGCCTTCAAAATGTTTAGTACAAAAAAAAATCTAGTACACATTTCGATTCTAAGAGTTACAAGAACGCCTTATTACTAATGCTTTCCCAAATTCGTTTTGACCTGAAATTGTCTCAAAATAACAACAGATGTTGACTTTACTTTGCCTTTACTTAATCACTTAGCTTTCAGTCAAAATCTTATCTAAGTGGTAAAAAGATCTAAAGATGAAGCATTTCTGCTGATCTCAGGTTACTGAACTTGTACATATTTAAAATAGTTATCAGCTAAAGGATTTTCTCATTCATTCAGATTTGATGAACTACCCACTACTGAATGAAATAAATGATAATAGTCAAGTGCATGAACTCTGTAGCTTAACAGACTTAGGTTCAAACACCAGCTCATCCACTTACTAGCTGTGTAACCTCTGGGAAAGTTATTTAATCTCATTAAGCCTCATTCCCTTTACCTGTAAAGTTGAGACAGTATCTACTTCCCAGGCTTGCTGCTGTGGATTGAGACGCAGCTAGTCACACACTTAGGGTACTACCTAGTACAAAGTAAAGCACTCAGGGACACTTGGGTGGCTCAGTCGGTTAAGCGGCCGACTTCGGTTCAGGTCATGATCTCATGGTTCATGGGTTCGAGCTCTGCATCGGGCTCTGTGCTGACAGCTCGGAGCCTGGAGCCTGCTTTGGATTCTGTGTCTCAGGCTCTCTCTCTGCCCCTCCCCCGCTTGTGCTCTGGCCCTCATAAATAAACAAACATTTAAAAAAAAGTTAAAAAAAACAGAGTACGCAAACAATGACAGCAAATATCATCATCGTGTTGAACACTGCTGTATGTGGGGCGGAAACAAAGATGTAAACTTTCCATTCTAGTTAGGAAGACAGTCATGCATACAGATGACTTTTAAGTCATTTACATTTGTATTATTAATAAAGAGTAAGAGAACAGAACACAAATCTAATTCTTAAGTTTACCTTTATCTTTGGCATCAGGAAATGTTGTGTTGTCACTAATGTTGTAGGAAAATGAGATACCGTCAATCGAGTAAGTAGACCCCTCCTTTGTAAAATTCACAACCCAGGAAAAACCGGATCCAAATTGCACGGCTATTTTGGGACCATTCTGGTCTTCCCCGCAAGTGCTTCCATTATATGTTGCAGTGCTGAGGTCTGAAACGGTTACAGTTTTCTAAAAGAAAAAGAAGTTTGGGGGTAAGGAACACACAGGCGGAAATGACCATCAGGCATTTACGTCGGATGTGCCAATTCAGTCTACGTTACACATCCCCCCATGGCCAGGCTGCCCTTTGGCTGGCCTGTTGTGGAAACCAGTCTCAGATTCTTCATCTACAGACCAGTCCTCTGGACAAAAGGAAAAGGAAAAATGGCCTGAACTTCTCTTCCTGATTTTTTTTTTTTTTAAATCAGGTTATAAGCAGGCAGGACCTTAACCAAAAGAAAATAAGACAAAAAGACTGAGAGGGCACCCCCCCAAAGGAGATTATAACAGCAAACTATTAGAAATGGGAATGCTTTGATGTCAGTACATGTTAAAGCAGCACCGATGTGGTGAGGCATGAACACCACACAGTCTTTGGATCACGTGCCCTTAACCGACTGCAAGGAAAACTCCAAAGAACCAAGGAAGTAAAATATTCCTTCTAACACTACACAGAATACCTTCAGGTATCTAGGTTTTTAAAAAACCCACAGAACTGAAGCGTTAAGTCAGTTAACATATGAAATCTCATCCATAGAAGTGTATGTAAAGGATAAAGAATGGAACTGAGTTTCTACTAGAAACCTCAAGGAAAAAAGAAAAATACTTACATAACTTTTGCTTGTAGTCTCATAGCGTATTGTGAAATTCATCTGCCATTTTGCATAAAGGCAAGTGGCTTTTCCTGAATCTGTCAAATTAAGTTCTAATGCGTAAGATGAGACAGCTCCTAGATTTATTAAAAAGAAATAAGATTGTGAAACTGTACCACAAAAACATATCTAAAATAAAAACGACCCCTATCCGCCACTGAAGTTCAACCAGCTCTAAGATGAAACAAAGTCCTTTGGTATCTTGGTGATGGTTTTTCTTTGTATTTTTAGTGGACTCCTATTCATAAAGTTAGCATTACCCCTTCCAGAAGGAATGGTTACTTGACCTAGGATGCCGCCTAGTAGTCATAGCCACACTCGCCTGTGCCTGGCTAGTTTTGTTTTAAGCAATTATAGTTTGCCCATTAGACTTTTGTTTTTAAGGTAAATGAGGTTAAGGGGGAGCTCAGAAGGGGGCGTTAAACAGTCTTTCTCAAACCAGCTGATGGAACTTTCTCTGCAAAAATAATGACAGATCGGATGTTCTATGGTCTTGTTGCCTTCAACCCGGTCACAAGCTATGCGGCCTATGACGCATGGACGTCTTGTTGAACTGTTTTATTCTTTTAATTTTTTTAAATGTTCATTCATTTTTGAGAGACAGAGACAGAGAGAGTGTGAGTGGGGAGGGGCAGAGAGAGAGGGAGACACAGAATCAGAAGGAGGCTCCAGGCTCTGAGCTGTCAGCACAGAGCCCGACGCGGGGCTTGAACCCACAAACTGTGAGATCATGACCTGAGCCGAAGTCAGATGCTTAACCAACTGAGCCACCCAGGCGCCCCATGAACTATTTTATTCTGATGTGAAGATGTGGGATGGCTCTTTGTAAGCATGTGTACCATGTGACCAAAAGAACAGACCTTCAAAGGTTGTTAGATCCATAAGCAAAACGTTATTTTTTTTTTTTATAAATGTAACATTCATCATTTGGCTCCATTTTAAAATCCAACTAATCAGAAAGGCTGATGAATCTTTTGACATGGATTCAAAGTCACTTCCTGTGTTCTCAACCTGCTACCTCTTTAGGCAGAGAAACCTTACCAGGACAGAAAAGCCATGGGGCTTTTGAGCTAACTTGGCTCTCATCTACACTAGGTTCAACACAGGGACATTCCCTATTAAACTGAAGAGCCCAAGAACTAAAAATACTATGTGCCAGCAAACACACCAGCAGCATAAATGACAGGCAACCAGCTTTCTTCACTGTCTCTCACATTACCCAAGGGAAAAGCAGTTTCCTGCTAAGACAGCCTTTAATGATAGCTGGGCAATCCGGCGTCATCTACAAGCAGGGACATGCTATGGACTACAGAGAATCAAGTCCTAAGAGGACTAGCGAGAAGGCGTGCCTCAGCAACAGCTTTCAAGTTGTACACAAAAGCCTGTGGTCATGATGCTCCGGAAGCCAGGCTGTCCTGCAAGCCTGAATATTATGCTGAAGCGTGTGGTTACTGAGTGCTTAAATGTATTGGTTAAGGCTTGAACAGACCTCCCGAGGCCTGAGCAGGTTCTGTAGCCATTCTTTTCTAAGTGCAATATGGAACGGAGCTGTCGTCCCTGATCCAAGGCTATCTGGTAGTGGAACTGAGGGCTCTGGCTTCTAATTTTCCTTTTTGTTTTCTCTTGCCTTTTCTTTCTTTCTTTTTTGGTTTATTTTTTAGTTTATTTATTTTTTGAGAGAGCGAGAGAAGAGAGGGCAAGCCGGGGAGGGGCACAGAGAGATGGAGAGAGACATCCCAAGCAGGCTTCATGCTGTGAGCGCACAGCCCGACGCTGGGCTCCAACTCACGAACCGTGCGATCATGACCTGAGCCAAAACCAAGATTCGGACATTTAACCGACAGAGCCACCCAGGCGCCCCTGGCTTCTAATTTTTCTGATCAACTGGAAGCCTGCGTTTTATATGCTGTCTTTCTTGGTCTTTTTTTTTCTTTCAAAATTCCAAAAATTTATTTTTGTATTTATAGACAAGCTTATTCTCTTTTTTATTATTTTTAATTTTTTTTAATTTACATCCAAATTAGTTAGCATATAGTGCAACAATTTCAGGAGTAGATTCCTTAGCGCCCCTGACCCATTTAGCCCATCCCCCCCCACACCCCCTCCAGCAACCCTCAGTTTGTTCTCTGTATTTAAGAGTCTTTTCTGTTTTGTCCCCCTCCCTGTTTTTATATTATTTTTGTTTCCCTTCCCTTATGTTTATCTGTTTTGTATCTTAAAGTCCTCGTATGAATGAAGTCATATATTTGTCTTTTTCTGACTAATTTCACTTAACATAATACCCTCCAGTTCCATCTACGTAGTTGCAAATGGCAAGATTTCATTCTTTTTGATTGCCGAGTAATATTCTAGTGTGTGTGTGTGTGTGTGTGTGTGTGTGTACCACATCTTCTTTATCCATTCATCCATCGATGGGCATTTGGGCTCTTTCCATACTTTGGCTATTGTTGATAGTGCTGCTATAAACATGGGGGTGCATGTGTCCCTTCAAAACAGCACACCTGTATCCCTTGGATAAATGCCTAGTAGTGCGATTGCTGGGTCGTAGGGTAGGGTAGGTAGGGTAGTTCTACTTTTAGTTTTTTGAGGAACCTCCATACTGTTTTCCAGAGTGGCTGCATCAGCTTACATTCCCATCTCTTGGTCTTGTTTAAAGTCCGGAGCTTTAACAGATCCTCCTTGTATTCAAAGCATTCAAAACTGTTAGACATAACCAAGAAAAGCCTCACGTGAGTCAATCTTTTACTTTTCAGAGATATTAAAGGAACAGAAAGAAAATGGCATAAAATAGTAATAGCACCAGTGTGTACCCATGTGGGAGACCTCATACCTCATGAAGCAGAAGGTACAGGTTGTGGTTCAAATTTACCACTACATTAAATTCAAGATAGTCTAGCTGCCAACCTAAAAATAAGAACTGAGAAGTGCCCTGAGGGCTCCAGCACTTTCTGTTCTAGTGCCTTTCTTCCTGTGACAGCTATCCCTTTCACAGAGCTTCCTGGCTTCCCCTACATCTCCAACTGCACGGGGACCACTTTTACTCCATATCTATCACCTCAAACTCAACAACTCCAAAACGAAAATTCACTCTTCTCCTTCCTCTAAACTGCTCCCCTTCTCTGGCTGTAAAGGAAAGGCAGGACCTTGAGGATTCCCCCTTGGGAATTAGGGGCACCTGGGTGGCTCAGTCGGTTAAGGGTCCGACTTTGGCTCAGGTCATGATCTCACAGTTGGTGAGTTCAAGCCCTTCATCGAGCTCCGTGCTGACGGCTCAGGGCCTGGAGCCTGCTTTGGATTCTGTGTCTCTCTCTTTCTCTGCCCCTCCCCTACTTGTGCTCATGCTCTCTCTCTTTCTCTAGCTCTCACAAAAATAAATAAACATAAAAAAATATTTTTAAAAATTTTTGGGAATTAGCTTCTACTTCATTCTCTTCGTGAAGTTCTACTGATGTTTTTTTTCCCCTTCAAATCCTCTCAAATCCAAACTTTGCCTTTTATTTCTTTTTTTTTAATTTTTTTTTTAATTTATTTTTGAGAAAGACAGAGACAGAATGCGAGTGGGTTGCGGCAGAGAGAGAGGGAGACCCAGAATCCAACACCGGCTCCAGGCTCTGAGCTGTCAGCACAGAGCCCGATGGGGGCTCGAACTCACGAGCTGTGAGATCATGACCTGAGCCGAAGTCGGCCGCTCAACCGACTGAGCCACCGAGGCGCCCCTGCCATTTACTTCTATTCCCTATCCACCACCCCACCCCTGAGTTATTACAGATGCCTCCTAGCTGTCCCTAGAAATGCTCCCTGATTAATGGTCCTTCAATACCTCTTCCTGTCAGGACATTGGTTCAAATACTTTTATTAGCTCCAAAAGTCCCATATTAAATTTAAATTCCTCCAGCTGACTTTCAAAGTAATCCTTGATCTCATCCCACCCTATTCCTTCAACTTCTCTCAAACCATTTTCCCAGAACACACCCTTTAATCTGGTTAAACTTGTTCCACTGGACCCAAATGCCATGCTCTATTCAACCTCTACCCCTAGGCCTCTACTGTCCCTAACTTTTGAGATTTACTTTTCTTCTACCGATCGATCTAAGTGTTCACTTGAGGAAGGACCGCCTCTCTTTCAGGCTGCCTCCAAATGTGCAACACCTTCAGACCCTGCCTTTTTCTAATAATTTCTGGCAGATGTCACCACCTACTGTAAAAGCTGAAAATGTCAGATGCTTGCTTTCCCAGCCTCCCTTTCAGCAAGGATGGACAAAGCTCCACCTAACACAGGCATCTGCCCCAGATTTTAGATAGGAGGGCGGCGGAATGGAGCCAGGAATGGAAGTGTCACCCTCAGGTGGCAGTTGCTACAGCAGGATCAAGGTCCCAGGCAACAAGGCCTGCAGAGCTGGCGGTGGTGACAGTAGTGCGCGAACTGCAGTCCAACGCCTGGCGGCGCTCGTACAGTTCAGCGACATGACGGGGAAACGGCCAGGCCTTGACATCCACAGCCAGGAGCCCTGGTAATTCCGAGCCACTCGATATGCATGTTTTTATAAAGAAAAATGTTATTGATGCCTAACATACAGAGGGACACACACTATCACATATGAAAGGGAAAGGTACATGGAACCTTAAGCACACAGCTCAAAGAATTTCCACAAGCTGAATCCACTTGGGTTAAGAAACAGAACATTCCAAGTGCTCCCGAAGCCCCTTCCAGGTACTTTTTCCCTCCCAAGGGCAACCACTATCCCGACTTCTAACAGTACAGGTTAGTTTTGCCTGTTTTTCAACTTGATGTAAATGGAAACACTCACTATGTTCCTTTGTGTCTGGCTTCTTTCACTGCATATTAAGTTAGTGGGATTCGCCCAGGTTGGTGTGTGTAACTGCAGTGTGTACGTTCTCACTCTGTACATATAGCTTTCTATTATTGGGTAAATACTCCACTACTTATCTACGCTATTGCTAATGGGCATTTGGATAGTTTCCAGTTTGGTCCTAATGCAAATGGACACGTCGGTGAACATGTGTGTATGTGTGCCTGTTGGGTATGTATCTAAGAATGAAACGGGGGATCAAAGGCTATGCATATGTCCTGATAACTGTTTAATAAATTCTTTTTCTGCTTAAAAACTACCAGATTTTATTTCTTTTATTTTTTAATGTTTATTTATTTTTGCGAGAGAGCGCACGTGCGCGCATGAGCGGGGGAGGGGCAGAGAGAGAGGGAGACAGAGGATCCAAAGCAGGCTCTGCACTGACAGCAGAAAGCCCGATGTGGGGCTCAAACTCACAAACCATGAGATCATAACCTAAGCCAAAGTTGGACACCCAACCAACTGAGCCACCCAGGTGCCCCTATCAGATTTTATTTCTGTTGCTCACAACTAAGAACCTGGAATGATAAGCTATCCATTTTTCAGCAGCCATTTTCTCCACAAAGATCTCCTGAACTATAGAAGCCTTGAAGAGCAGTCATAGTGCATACCCCCACCTTTCAGTATATTTTTGTACTATTCTGAATTATTCACTTATTTTATGCCTGTAAATCTTAACCCCTCTGTTGTCACAAGCTCCAAAACAGCAGTCTTCAACTGTAACTTCACAACCAACTGATGTGTCACAGTAAGTTACTGTATACAGCAGGTAATTTGTTAACTAATAAAAAAAGGACCCAAGTCTGTGAATGAATGATATATCTGGATTCAAGTTTCCCTTTTGATAATGTCTCTGCCACTCATTTGAATTCCAATATGCTCCCTTACCAACAGATGATCCAATCTATGCCACAGCCCCTAGGAGTGGGCCTTCGATATGAATGGCATCCATCACGGGTGCCATGGTCGGAGAGACCATGTCTATTACTTTTCCTCTATCTCCTCTCATTCCTAATAGTGCTGAATATATATTAGTTTCTCAATAAATATTGACTGATTGTATCAATGCAAAAATATCCTGCAACAAGGACCTGAAATATAGCTTAATCTAATTACAAAAAGGCAAATCTTCTAGTTTTGCCAAATCATGAACCTAACCTATCCGTCTTCTGGATTCTTCCTCAACCCCCAAGTCAGTTTTCGCCTCAATAAATTCTGACATGAATTTCAAGCTAGGAATAATGTATTTCCCACAAGGCAAGTTGATAGTTGAAACATTTACACTTTGCTAAAAAGTCTCCAGAAAGCCATTTCCATCCTTATTGCTGTATTTTCTTTTAGCATAGCTAAATCGTTTTTGTTTAAAAGTCTTTATGGCATTAAAAAAAAAACCCAAGGGTGGGTGCCTGGGTGTCTTGGTCAGTTAAGCATCCAACTTCGGCTCAGGTCATGATCTCACGGTTCGTGAGTTCAACCCCCACTTCGGGCTCTGTGATGACAGCTCAGAGCCTGGAGCCTGCTTCAGATTCTGTGTCTCCCTCTCTCTCTCCCCCTCTTCTGTTTGTGCTCCCTCTGTCTCTCAAAAATAAATAAATGTTAAAAGAATTTAAAAAGCCCAAGGCTGGGGTGCCTGGGTGGCTCGTCGGTTAAGCGTCCGACTTCGGCTCAGGTCATGATCTCATGGTCCGTGAGTTCGAGCCCCGCGTCAGGCTCTGTGCTGACAGCTCAGAGCCTGGAGCCTGTTTCAGATTCTGTGTCTCCCTCTCTCTCTGCTCCTCCCCTGTTCATGCTCTGTCTCTCTCTGTCTCAAAAATAAATAAACGTTAAAAAAAAAAATTAAAAAGCCCAAGGCTGTGTCAACTATACTCAAATAAAAAAATAATTAAATTAGTTAAATAATGTTTAAAAAAAACCCACACAGCTGAATATATCCTAGAGTGTGTAATTACAGAGCTAAGAGTTTATTCTCTAAAGAAAAAGGCATGCCTCAAAATCAACTTTCTCAAATTTAAATATCTTCTCAATCTTATTTCCAAAAAGTTCATTTATAGGCTCTTATAGAACTCAACTTATTTTTCCGAGCATGAGATGCTGCAGAAAGTGGCTGGGTTTTTACAAGTCTATCTAACCCAAAGCATAGTTGAAAAACATATATATTCGTAAACAAAATCGGGGCGGGGTGGGAACATAATACTAGTCGTACAACATAACCAATAAAAAACAATAATCTAAGAGGCGATATAATGAGGCGATTAAGAGCCCCATCTTTTGGGGCGCCTGGGTGGCGCAGTCGGTTAAGCGTCCGACTTCAGCCAGGTCACGATCTCGCGGTCCGTGAGTTCGAGCCCCGCGTCGGGCTCTGGGCTGATGGCTCGGAGCCTGGAGCCTGTTTCCGATTCTGTGTTCGAGCCCCGCGTCGGGCTCTGGGCTGATGGCTCGGAGCCTGGAGCCTGTTTCCGATTCTGTGTCTCCCTCTCTCTCTGCCCCTCCCCCGTTCATGCTCTGTCTCTGTCCCAAAAATAAATAAAAAAAAATTAAAAAAAAAAAAAAAAGAGCCCCATCTTTGGCACTGAAAAGCTAGAATTCAAATCAGTCAGTCCAATTTATTAGCTATGAGACTCTGGGCAAGTTATCCTCGCTAAGAATTGGAGTGTGTATTTCTTGAACAGGTTCTTCGAAAGCATGCGAGCCCTTCAGAGCTAAGAGAACTTTGCCAAGCAAGCTGGATATTCCAGCTTACAAGCTTCCCTTGTAGTAAACGTAGCAAGCACCTAAAGGAATCCTTCCCAAATTTTAATTATAGGTTTTTTTCATCATGTTAAGTTATGAACTCCTGAAGTCAAACTGATCCGTTCACAATGATGTTGGGCAAAGGGTCTTTTAAAAAAAAAAAAAGGGACATAGGCATACAGTATCTACGTACTCTTTCTCCTCTGTCCCCAGGTTTGATAAATCAGATTAACTGTTCCTCATTTACAAGTCCTCATTTATGCTTCCTAATATAAGTACAATCACCCATTCAGTTGCTGATACTCTTGATTTCTGGTACATCTCTTTTGAAAAGAAAAGTAATGAAATGATTTTAAGCTACAAAATAATTTTTTTTAAGATCAGAGAGTGGGTAAGGAAGTAAGGTTCAACACTATTCAACTAATGGAAAGTGCTTATTGCTGAGTGAGTGGTGTTTGGCAGATCTCCAGAATTCTTTTGCAATGCACAGCAACATACCAACAAGTACTTACAAAGTGTGCTTTTGGATCTGAGGCAATCTCTGATCACTGTAATATGGAATTATGATCGGAATGCTTTTGTCACTACAGGAGGAAGAGCAGTCTTCCTGCAGGAAGGATCACTTAGGTCAGCTACAGTGCTGTGAAATAATCATCGATCACAAATTCCATCCAAGGATATAGGGGAAGAAAGCTGCACTCAAATATTTGAATATCCAGAATCCTATCGGATGTGATAACCAATGACTAACGGCCAAACAGTAAGCCTGTCCTTTCAAGTATCTTTGTTACAGCTAAAATAATTTTAGCAGAACCTTGAAATCAAAGTAATCAGGTTAACAAAATGTGGTAGGGTTACAGAAAGATCCCATGCTTACTTTCTCTCTTTTAGATCACCTGCAAAAGGGAAGAGACTGGTTATTTGTGAAAACCTTATTCTCATTCTCACCAAGGACTTTCCTGCTTCTCTATGCTAACTCTCACTACTATGTAGGTATATCTGAAGGGGTACAAGTAAGATACTAGCATTATTATATGGGATTATAGTTCAGTAAATTGGTTTAAACTATCTGTATTGTTTAGCACTGATCTTGAAGTTCTAAGTCCAAAGACACAAAAAAAATTTGTTTTGGCAAAACATAATTTAAGATTCGCAGAAGAAAAAGGAGACCAAGCTGGTCTAATTTACAATCATCCCCAGTACCCACCAATGAATACCCTCAACAAAAATTCACTGAGGGTTAACTACGTACCAAGTGCTGTGCTAAGTAGGCAATGGGAAATGACAGTCCATAAGAGTCTTCACTCTCGGAGACCAGTGCCATAGGGGAGACTTGACTGGCAATGGTATTAAGGAAAAAAAAAAAAAAAGAATGGGGGGTGCACCTGGGTGGCTCAATCGGTTGAGCATCTGACTCGATTTTGGCTCTCAGGTCATGATCTCACAGCTCAGGATCCTCTGTCTCCGTTTTTCTGGCCCTCTCCCTCTCCTGTGCTCTCTCTCTCTCTCTCAAAAATAAACAAACATCAAAAATAAATAAATAAAGTGGAAAACAGGCTAGTCTAAAAACCTGAGAGTTTGGGAACGACAAGATTTACTCCTATTCCTTCAGATGGTCACCTGGCTGCCCCCCCCGCCCCATAACACTCAGGTCTCTGCTCACCAGGCAATGGATAACCACTTGAGGGAGGGAGGGGCTCCTACCCCTTAAGTTCACAGTCAGGATATTTATAGGAGGTTTTTCCCACCCTGAGAAGCATCAACCCTATCAAAACCAGGAGTCAAGGGGCGCCTGGGTGGCGCAGTTGGTTAAGCGTCCGACTTCAGCCAGGTCATGATCTCGCGGTCCGTGAGTTCGAGCCCCGCGTCAGGCTCTGGGCTGATGGCTCGGAGCCTGGAGCCTGTTTCCGATTCTGTGTCTCCCTCTCTCTCTGCCCCTCCCCCGTTCATGCTCTGTCTCTCTCTGTCCCAAAAATAAAAAAAAATAAATAAATAAATAAAAAAAAAAACCAGGAGTCAAACTAGTTACAAAAATCAATAACCACAGAAGAATTCTGAAATCTCTGAGGTCTCAAAGAAAAGACCCTTAAAACAATGATGCTCGGAAATGAGTTTCACCTACTATTCTCTTTATAATGCATCTACACAGCTTTTCTTCAGAAAAATCATATAGGTTTTCTTCAGAAAGTTCCCTAGTCAGTTAGAATTCATTCAAATAAACAGCACAATGTAATCTCTGTGAAAAGGACCAACGCATAAACCCTTCAAACTCTTTTCTACGCTTGCTGTAAAGCGGCTGTTTTTTTTTTTTTTTTTTTTTTTAAAGAGTTACCCTCTGGAGCCAGGATAGTTACAGAGTGAAACTGGCACAGCTTGAGTGCTCAAGCTAATGAGACTATAAACTCAGGACAGAACCTCCCCTCCGTTCGAACCCAGGAGCAGCACAAGATTCACAACAGGTCTTTTATGAGTATTTATTGACTGCTTGAAAAATTTTTGGTATCCACTCTGATATATAAAAGTAATGTACACGGGGTCGCCCAAGTGGCTCAGCAGCTGCGTGTCGGACTCTTGGTTTTGGCTCAGGTCATGGTCTCACTGGTCAGCTAGTGAGTCAGAGCCCCTCGCCGGGCTCTGCACTGATGCTGATAGCTGGGGCTGGCTTGGGATTCTCTCTCCCTCTCTCTCTGCCCTTCCCCCACTTGACTGACTCTCTCTCGCTCAAAAAAAAAAAAAAAAGGCAATGTGCCAAACCCATGAAGCAACTCAAGATCTGCTCAGTTCTTAGACCGAAAGCCACATGAAGGAGTCTGAGCCCCACACTGAACCAACAGCTGTCAGAAAAAGCAGCTGTATACAAGAAATGCTTCCCATTTCATCCTGATACCTTCTAAAAATCTAATCTAGGTACATTATGAACGTTTACTTCTCCAAATCCTGTTCTAAACCTGGAGGTGGAGGAAATCGATCTTGGAAATCTTCCAAGAAGATGAATCTAGTTAGTCCCAATCAATAAATGGCAAACTAGCAGATGAGCTGATGGGTTCTTTTATGTGCTTCTTTATGCCTGTTTATTTTCTGCATTGAGCAAGCATTGCTTTTGTAAAAACAAGACAAAAAAGCTTTCAGTAAAAAAGAAATCTAATGACACAAAAGCCAACAAGTAAGACAACTATTATTTTTTTTTCACTTTCTCTAAACAATAACAGCGTTGTGTTCGTGCAGATTCAATTGGCAGTGAACTACTGATTAACAGATGCCTTGGTCAGATGTGTTCCATCACTGATAAGGTGCTTTTCGTTGTAAACAATCCTCTCTTAGGGTCACTGGCCCCTCAGTAAGCGCTTCACTCCAACGTTACAGCTTTGAATTGTGTTTGAGCGAAGCCTCCATGGCCCCCTTTCACAAGGGCTATGGAGGCGTCTCCTGCCCTGTGTGGACAGCTGCACTAGGGGCAGGGAGTCTGAACCATTTGGTGTCAGGACCCCTTACTCTCTTATCCACTGAGAAATTGAAACAGCTTTGGTTTACATGAGTTATGACTACTGGCGTTGGCCATATTTGAAATCAAAAATGAGAAGTGAATACAACACAACATCAGAGCCATCAGAGCGGTGATGTCACCACACATTATGTAGCCTCTGGAAAACTCCACTGTACACTGGTGAAGAGTGTTGAGTGAAAAAGACAAGTAACTTCCTAGTATTACTTTAGAAATAAGTTTGTATCTGACATACGCCTCCTCAAAAAGATCCTTGAGAATCACTAGACTAGATCATCGAGAACCCTTCCAATACTATCACTCTGGAGCCAGACTTGTCAACTTTGGCACTAGTGACATTTTGAGGTGGATGAGTCTTTGTTGGGGGCACTGTCCTGTGCATTACAGGATGTTCAGCAGCATCCCAGCCTCTACCCACTAGATGCCAAAAGCAATCCCAGATTGACAACCAAAACATCTGTTTGACAACCAAAAACGTCTCCAGATGTTGCCAAATGTCCACTGTTTGAAAATCCACTATTTTCAGGTGCTGATTTTATTCCACTGAAATGGGAGTTAGAATGTGTACCTCTCAGTGCCTTCTCAGACCCCTATTATGTCTATTTCCTCCCCACTCCCATCTGGGTCTGTTCCTTCTGTTCATTTATTTGGTCACAAACAGCAAGAGTCAGTGGATAGCAGCAAGCACAGGATGAATCAGGTCAGGAAGAGACCTTCTGGTCAAGGTTCACCTTTCAGGCATTAAAGCCCTCAGGGACTCAGCAATCACTGGGGGAGGGTGGTAGAACTCAATCAGCCAACATTCATCCAGCCATTCTTAGGACTTGGTAACACCCCAATCTTGAGCAAGTTACCTATGGTCCTCCTCCGAAAATGAAGCGAAAGGCCAGTTGTGTGGCTACGAACACAACCTTCTGAAGGCAAAGAGGCAGTATACGAAGACTCCAAAACCTCACATCTAGGAGACCCTCCCAGCTGAAAGAGCTGGAGATTTTTTTAAAGGATTTTTAAGGTTTTTCTTTTTTGGTTTGTTTGTTTGTTTAAATCAGGATCTGGCTGGGAGGAAATAGCCGACTGGTAGAAAATCGACATCTTCAACAGTTCCAAGTCAGATCTTCACTCCCCACCAAAGTCCCCCCTCATCCCCTTCGTTTCCAGACCTTACCTCCGTGCTTTCTTGCCTGGAAATTGCCCCGGGCCACCCGAGGTCCCTACCCCTCCAAACTCGAGCTACCAAACTCAAATACAGCATCATTCCTCGTCTCTTTAATCACCCTTCCTCCACAGCCTCAAATTCCTGCCCACAAACCGCCCCCAGCCCTCTCACTGCCCCCTCAGACTCTACTGTCATATCTGCCTCTACCCTCCCCCCTTCCCCCAAGTTTCTCCACGCAGGCAATAGTCTCTTCCCTCCCCAATTTTTGCTCTCGCCCCTAAGATCCTAAGAAACCAGGGCTCCCCTGATTGTCTCTGCCACCCCAGAATCGCACGTACCTACGCTCACTCCTCAGTATCTTCCCCAAGTTACTCCTTCTACCCGGATGTGCTCCACTCCTCCCTCTTCCCCACCTACTCCCTCGGCGCCCACCCCCCCTTACTTGCCCCTTCTTACTCTCACGGGCCCTTCTTCCCCGCCATCCCCCGGTCAGGCCTTCTCTAGGTCACGGCTCGCTTCCCTGGGCCAAGCGCCACCGCCCAGTGTCAGCCTTTCAGGTTCTCACCCCCACCCCCCGGACCAGTCTTGCAGGTTGTGGCCTTTGAACTGGGCGCCCCGGGCCCAGGCTGAGGGACTAAGCAGGAGGGCCCGACAACTCACCCAGGACTAGGCAGAGCAGAACGAGCCCCGAGCCCGGAACCGGGGAGAAGCGGAAGCACACCATGATTCCGCAAAGGAGGCGGCGGCGGCGGCGCGGCAGCAGTGGCGGTGACGGTGGCGGTGGCAACAACAGCAGCAACACCAGGGAAAAAGCTTGCTGGGACCCGGGCAAGAGGAGCGCGGACCACCGACCACAAGTGCTGCAAACGCCAGGACAGGCGCTTCAGCGCGGGTCATAAGACTGGGGGCGGGGCTCTTTCTTGCCTTTAGCCAATCTCCACGCTTGAAAGCCGCGAGAAGGGTGGTGACGTAGGAGCCGGTGGGCGGGGCGACCACGCCCTGGCTTTTTGGTTCACAATCATTCTTATGCGCCTAAGAGATATGCGCGGACGGCTTTTTCTAAGGCTTAAAAGAGAGAATTAACTTTTGGGGGGTACAGATAGTAGAGTTTATTTCAGTTCCAACTCCTTGAGGAAGAAGAGAGTAATTTTACTGGAGTGAAACAGTTGCTAGGCATCACAACATAATACATATAAAAATAGTACCCAGTTATTACTCCAAACACTGTTGTTAGCTCTGCAGTTCGTGTTATTAAATGCACAAGGGCGCTGAGGGTAGTATGGTGTCACGGACAGCCAGAGCAAGACGTGGCCTCGAAGTTCGCCCTAGTTATAACACCCTGTTTTTCAAATGGAGGAGTTAAACTCAGAAAGAGAAAAAACCTTTTTTGAATACAGAAAGAAAGATAATAGGAAATAAAAAAATAAAATAGAAGGGTAAAGGGGAAAAATAAAGACCCAGAGAGAGATGGTTATTGATCTACCCTTCCAGCTATTTTTCCTATGCATATCCACATGTGACTATTCTTTAATGAATTCGGACTAAGCATACTATTTGGTATACTTGACAGTTGAATAGATGAAACCTAAAATAGCAAACAAATGAAAGCATTCAAAAACTGTAAAAATCTCACGTTGGGATAAAGCACTAATTCTCAAATGTTAGTGTCCCAAAGAATCATCTAGGGAGCTTACTATCATACAAACTCCCATACCTCATTCGTAAGAGATTCTGAAACAGTAGTTCTGTGGCTGTCCTTGGAATCCGTTTTTTTAAACAAGCACCCCCAAGTGATTCTGATTTCTGTGGTTCCTGAACTACACTTTAAGAAACACTAAAAAAAAAAAAAAATAGAGCTTCAAAAGCTTCTAGTCCAGGAGATCTTAATCTGGTGACCATGGATGAACTTGCCGGGGGGTGGCGGGGGGGGATCTGTGAATCTCCAGAAATTACATGCAACATTTATGTATGTGGATTTTTCAGGGAGAGGGAGCATGTTATAGCTTTTACAAATTCTCAAATGGAACCTGTGAGTCCTCACCCTAACACCCACCCCTGCTCAAATATGAACAATCACTGATATACCCTATCATTTGCTTTAGCATGATTAATTCCTGAACGTGAGAACACTTATTCATGAATGTATTCTTTCATGGGTGAAACTCAGTCAGGAGCAACTGACTTGCTCTATGAGGAGCTAACATATACTATAGTATTAGGTACTGCTTTTAGCAATGAAAGGTCATTCGACTGTCCCACCACCAATAAGACTAGACAGGAGCCATGTCCTGGAGAACCCTTGATTGAGTTGAGTCCTTAGATGTTTCCCCACCCATGTTTAACTGATGGACTCTGTCCCTTCTCCCTCAACTGTAAATCACCGAACTGCACCATCAACAATGGCCAAATTATGGAAAGAGCCCAAATGTCCACCAACTGATGAATGGATAAAGATGTGCTATATAAGTGTATACACACACACACACACACACACACACACACAATGGAGTATTACTCAGCCATCTAAAAGAATGAAATCTTGCCCTTTGCAATGACGTGCATGGAACTAGAGTGTATTATGCTAAGTGAAATAAATCAGTCAGAGAAAGACGAATACCATATGATTCCACTCATATATGGAATTTGAAAAACACAACAGACGAACATAGGGAAAGGGAAAGAAAAATAAGATAAAAACAGAGAGGGAGGTGAACCATGAGAGGCTCAAATACAGAGTATGAACTGAGGGTTGCTGCAGGGGAGGTGGGTGAGGGGATAGGCTAAATGGGTGATGGGCATTAAGGAGGGCACTTGTGATGAGCACTGTGTATTAATGTAAGGGATGAATCACTAAATTCTACTCCTGAAATCAATACTACACTATATGTTCACTAACTTGAGTTTAAATTAGTTAAATTAGTAAAATCTTGAAAGAAAAAAAATCACCTAACTGCAATGTTCAGCAAAACTCTAAGCTCTAGAAGAGATGAGAGAGCACAGTGGAAGGAACAGTGGATGGGCAGTCAGAAAAGTTAGGGATGAGATCTACTTACTGGCAGCTTGACCTTGGGCAAATCACTTCATCTCTTTAACTTCTGTATTTTTATCCATAAAACAAAATAGTGAGACTAGAGCAGTTTCTCAGTCCTGGCTGCGTTGGAATAACTTGTAGGACTTTAAAACTAGCCTTGCACCTTGGTCCCACCCCTTGAGATTCTGATTCGGTGGGTATGCAGTGCAGCGTGGGCATTGTATTTTTCTCAAGACTCCCCAAGAAAATATTAATGGCCCAGAGACCATCTCGAAGGTGGCCCCAGCTAAGACTCTATAAGAGTAAATGCTCATTTATTTAAAATAGAAGGGGGGGGGCCGCCTGGGTGGCTCAGTCGGTTGAGCGTCCGACTTCAGCTCAGGTCACGATCTCACGGTCTGTGAGTTCGAGCCCCGCGTCGGGCTCTGGGCTGATGGCTCGGAGCCTGGAGCCTGCTTCCGATTCTGTGTCTCCCTCTCTCTCTGCCCCTCCCCCATTCATGCTCTGTCTCTCTCTGTCTCAAAAATAAATAAACATTAAAAAAAATTTTTTAAGGGGCGCCTGGGTGGCTCAGTCGGTTGAGTGGTCGACTTCGGCTCAGGTCATGATCTCGCGGTCCGCGAGTTCGAGCCCCGCGTCGGGCTCTGTGCTGACAGCTGGGAGCCTGGAGCCTGTTTCGGATTCTGTGTCTCCCTCTCTCTGACCCTCCCCCGTTCATGCTCTGTCTCTCTCTGTCTCAAAAATAAATAAACGTTAAAAAAAATTTTTTTTAAATAGAAGGAGGGGGAACGCCTGGGTGGCCCAGTCGGTTAAGCGTCTGACTTTGGCTCAGATCATGATCTCACCATTCGTGAGTTCAAGCCCTGCGCCGGGCTCTCTGCTGTCAGCACAGAGTCTGCCTTGGATCCTTGGCCCCCCTTTCTCCCTGCCCCAGCCCACTCATTCTCTTTCTCCCTCTCAAAATAAATAAATAAACTTTAATAAAATAGAATAAGATAAAATAAAATAAAGCAAAATAAAATAAAATAGAAGGAAACAGTGTCACGATTAGTCAAATGTCCAGTTTAATAAATGGTTGCCCTTAACATTCTGCAGGTGCCATCAAATTACAAAAACGGAACACAGCGAGATACGAACAGCCTTATAAGCTAACTCCCACCCCTTATAACCTTTTCCCCTTCCAGAAAACAAACGCCCGTTCCCCGACTGGGAACCGGGTGCAGTTCGTCAGGAGACAGAACAAAGTCTTTGAAGTGGTGAGTAAATGGAACAGGTACCTCAAGAGACACAACGATGTGTTTGAAGTGGTTAGTAAATGGGGGGCATCTTGGTAGAATCAATAGATTAAACGTTCCCGAGCCTTAGGCTGGTCTGAGCTTCCACATTCCCAGTCTTCTCATGTGAAACACTGAGAACGACTCCCGTTT
The DNA here is from genome assembly GCF_028018385.1 of Neofelis nebulosa. NCBI lineage: Eukaryota > Metazoa > Chordata > Mammalia > Carnivora > Felidae > Neofelis > Neofelis nebulosa. The sequence continues at coordinate 98,907,332 of NC_080800.1, forward strand.
GCAGGCAGCCTCCCATGACCCCCGCCCCCCAGTTGAAGGCTCTCGCCCCAAGCTCTTCTGTGGCGGAGGCAGGTCGGTGCATGGGGACCAGCATCCGTGTTGGGGAACCCTGTGAGATCCCCTCTCTTCTGAGCTTCAAATGGGGTGGCTTCATTGTTGAAACTGCTATATCCCGAGTGCGCTTACGTACACGTCCTCTCCTACCGTACCTCAACCCTCCCCACTGTGCAAAATTCCTCAGCACACCCCCTCCGTACCCTCTACCCCCAGAGGGAGTGTATGACTCTTTTAAAATTTTTATTTATTCATTCATTTATCTCTACCCCCAACATGGAGCTCAAACTCCCAACCCCCAAATCAAGAGGGGTTTTGCTCCTCCGACTGAGCCAGCCAGGCACCCCTGTTTATGACTCTTTTGAGCAGCTTTGATTTTTTTTTAAATTTTTTAAACATTTATTTATTTTTGAGAGACAGAGTGCGAGTGGTGGAGGGGCAGAGAGAGAGGGAGACACAGAATCCGAAGCAGGCTCCAGGCTCCAGGCTCCAGGCTCCGAGCTGTCAGCACAGAGCCCGAAGTGGGGCTCGAGCCCACGAACCGTGAGATCATGACCTGAGCCGAAGTCGGACGCCCAACCGACCGAGTCACCCCTGGCGCTCCTCTTTTGAGCAGCTTTGAGAGTTCATGACTTTTTGGCCAGGGAGCAGGGAATCACTGGCAAACACATCCCTGAATGTGAACACACCGAATGGTGTGAGAAATAATGACCCTATCAGATTTGGTAAATGATGGACAATGAAATGTGTGGGTCAGAGCAAGGAAACGGACATAATGATACAGAGATATAGAATGGGAAAGTGATAAATGTTTATGAAACATACATAGGAAATACAGGCGATGGCATTGTCATGGCGTTGTATGGTGACAGACGGTGGCGAGCACAGCATTGCGTATAGATTTGTCCGATCACTATGTTGTACACCTGAAATGAATGTGACATCGTGTCTCAACGATACCTCAATGTAAAAAGAAATACGTTTTTTTTTGGGAAAAAAAAAAGCTTATGAAATAAATGATTGAGTGGCCCTGAGGTATTGGTGTCATCTCTTTGCCATCATGTGGTGGTTTTATTTGCATCCTCTGTGCACCATCTTTCCTTTCCCTACTCCTCCTCCCTTAAGTTTCTCACTCTAGCAGGTCCCCCTTTCTGGATAATGCTTCCAAACCGTGGCAATATGTCATCACTCAACTCCAGCAGAGAGGTCACAGTGGCCTCAAGAGCTGTCAACCTCTGAGCTAGAGCTCTCTGGGTGAATGGAGACATGCCGTTTTGAGTTATTAGTTTTCTCACAGGATTTTTCTCGACACCCCCCCCCCCACCCCGCAAAAGATATGGTCTAACCTGCTAAAACAAAGTGGTTCTCAGCCTCGAGTACACATCAAAATAACCAAAAGGACTTCTGAAAACACCAGTTACTGGGCCCCACTATGGAGTTTGAGCAGATCTGGGGTGAGACACAAGAATCTGCTTTTCTAGCAGCTTCTCAGATGTTCCTGATGCTGCTGTTCTGGAAACCATATTCTGAGTAGTGAGGTCCCAAACTCATTTCTGTGGTTACCTGTCCTCTGGGGAATGGGATTAAGAGGTGACGGGAGAGGGACTTTGATTAACTTCTGCAGTATTTAAATTTTTACAGCAACTGGATTGTTTTTGTGATAATGATTTTTAAATTAATGAGTGCAAATCATTTAAAACATCAAATAACTTAAAAAGGGATAAAATCAAGGAGAAGCATCCTTTCCCCTCCCTCAGACCCCAATCCCACTCCTCAAAGTAATAACTGTTAGCACTATTTTTTAATACTATCAGGAAAAAATGATGCGTGTACCTGCATATGTATTTATATTCTTTTTTTTAATTAGACAAATATGCGCATGCTCTACATTTTGTTACTGACTGGTTTTTCTCAGTTATTGGCGTATCTTAAAGATGTTTCCTAGAAATCATATAGCTTTACCTCATTATTTCAAATGGCTGGTTAATATTTAATTGTGTAGCTATATCATAATTTATCAAAATACAAATATGCTTAAACCTCTCCTTTCCAAACAAATCCCTGCATCTGTCTGCAGCATCACCTTGTGGTTAACATAGGAATTGCATCATAGAGCAACATCAATATATGGGAGTTTTAATAAACCATTTGACTGAAGTCGCAGTTTTGAAAATTGGAAACTTACCACAAGATAAGCATTGCTGGTGTGGCCAGAGCAACGTGGGGTCCAGCAGCTGTGATACTGAAGTGGGTTTTTGGAACCCATTCAGCCATCAGATTATCATGCAATCTTCGGAAAATCACTTCACGCATCGTGCATCTGATATCCGTGTCCACGCCCAAATGAAGACTCGCCCTTGTTCCCCTTACCTTGACGTGGAGGACACAGAAACATAGTCAGATGATGGCAAGAAGTTGCTTCTTAGAAGAGGGCGAAGTTTAAAACGCTAGTTCGTCTCCTGTGTGTATTGCTTGGCTTTACTCTCTTAAAGAGGGGCAGTCTAGCCTAGTAGTAGAGAGCCAGGGCTCTGGCTCTATTTGATTCCTGCTTCTTCCACTTACTAATTGTGTGACTTCTGGGCCTCAGTTTCCCCAGCCATAAAATGGAGATGATAACAATGGTATCTATCACGTAGGATTATGGTAAGGATTAAGTGAGGAACATGGAAAATGCTGACATATAGAAAGGACTCAACAAACATTTCTAATACTGTGATTAGAGTGGTCATTGTCGTGTCCCCTTCTCTCCCTGCCAGTGTGTCACAGACCTAAGTTCTCGTTGGTGCTCACTGATTAAGGGAGGGCTGTTGCTATCCTGCAAATTCTAAAATTCTTTCTATATAAATGTAATCCATGTCCAGTGAAGAATATTTGTAAAACACTGCTAAGCACAAAGAGAAAAATTAAAATAACCTGTAGTCCTATTTCTGCCTACAACATTCCTTCTCTTCCCACCTCCTCCAACACTAGGCTGGATTCTGCTTCTCCTTCAAATAACATGGCTTTCTCCTAACAAACCTTCTTTAACCAGCCAAGGCTGAAATGGGGGGGTTTCATCAACGTGCTCCTCTAATATCCTGGACTTCCATCATCATGGCATCTGTCATGCTGTTATCGTCTGTTCACTGGCCGAGACCCCATAGTAGCCTGGGAGCTTCTTTAGGGTGGAGAACACGGCCATTTTTTCACCAATCTCTTGTCATAAGTGCTTAGGAAATGTTTTCTTGAATTAATGAATGAATGACAGATCTAAGAATAGGTCCTGGCTTTTGGAGACTACATGACGTCAGTGTCGAGCTGGAGGAATGGTCTCCCCAGCAGAATATTTCCCAAGCTTTTTCCGTCTGAGTCACACGAGGGAAAGTGGCTGGCTATATGCCTTCTTTCCACTGGACTGGCCAGCTGACCATTGACAAACTTCTGACTTTGACCACTTTCTCCTTGTCTCTGTCTTTCTAAGTCTCAGACTCTCTCTCTCTCTCTCTCTCTCTCTCTCTCTCTCTCACACACACACACACACACACATACACACACTTGCAAGCCTACCTTACTTATATCTCCCCTGTGATCTCCACATTCTCTTTCAACACGATAGATTATATAGGAGAGTGATCCCAGGACATTATGACCCACAAAACTGTGAAATGATGTATCACTTAGGAAATAATGTCACATTTCCCTTCCTTTGCAGTAGGAGTTTGGAAGACAGTGTTAAGATTCAGAAATCCTTACTCTCCAGCCCTCCCTGGGACCGTATTGGTGATGACAATAACTTGGCTCTGCAGATTTTTACTGAGAAGGCCCCGGCCAGCTCTCTGGTGTGAGATATGGAATAATGGACACTTTTTATTACTTTTTTTAACATTTATTTATTTTTGAGAGACAGAGCACAAGTGGGGGAGGGGCAGAGAGAGGAGGAGACACAGAATCCGACGCAGGCTCCAGGCTCCGTCCGAGCTGTCAGCACAGAGCTCAACGCGGCGCTCGAACTCACGAATCGCGAGATCATGAGCTGAGCCGAAGTTGGACGCTTAACCGACTGAGCCCCCGGGCGCCCCATGGAATAGTGGACATTTTAAAATCGCAAGGGCCCTTGTCTGCGTCAACCTTTTCATTTTGCCCACAGACCTCAAGTTACTTGCCCAAGTAGGCAGCCAAAATGGGACTAGAACTCTCACCTCTGTATTTCTTATCTAGTGCTCTACTCTTGGTTAGCTCAAACTCCGTAATCGAAAAGGCCCCATTCATTAAAAGTTCCATGCCAGTGAGAAAGGCCGGGAAAACAATGAGGGCTGTGTTCCGTTCTGGTACCGAATTCATCGGCTGGAAAGCCGAGCACTCTGCCGAACTCAGGCGTGCGAGTTTCCCGACAATCTCGCTCTTCCAGATGTTATTTATCCCCTTCTCCAGCAGACTGTTCCCGTAAGCACTTTCTGGCTTTACAGTGGGCTTGAAGGAAGACCGTCCAGCCAGCCAATCCCTTCATTAGGGATGTGACAGAAGTCGAGAAAAATAAGTGCACATCACTTGATTCCATCCCTTTCTTTCCAGCCACACTTCTCCATCTTTTCTCCCCAGACACAGTGATTTCTGGGAGCCAGGGTGGCTTCCAGAGGTAGACACATCCACCTGAAGGCCTGTAAAGCGGGATGAAGACACCAGCCCTCCAGACAAAACCTAAGGGATGGGTTTCGCAGGGCCCTACTGAAGTTCCACCATAATACCACATCAAGCCCCCGCTCACATCAAACATTCGCTCACCCTCCTCAGCATAAAGCTAGGAAAGCTGGTTTCCGATCCCAGTTTGTCCACTTCTCACTCTGTGGCTTATTCAGGCCGCTTAATATCGTTGGCCACTTAATCACACTATACTGTCTAAGTGTTTGAACTACACCAGTGTTTCTCAAAGTGTGTTCCACGGAGTCCTCGGGTTCAGGGGAGGTATCTCACAGCGAGTAAGGAAGAGAATGGCTCCAGTTTTCTTTGTTTTAGAGCATGAGTTTTTGTGGCTCTGTGGCTAAAAAAAATTACCAGAAACATTGGACTAGGAAATCGCCATGTTCACTTTCAGCTGTAATAGTCTAAAATTCTAGGTTCTTTCTGAGTTTCCAAGATGGGCCTGTCTGATGATGAAAGATTCTGGTGGATTTTGTTCTAAAAATAGAAGTTCAAACAAGAACACTCAAAGAGCATGTCTGTGGCAGTCCTCTAGAATCATCTGTAATCTGGTGACACCCAAAAAGCAATAACAGCAAGCATGTCCTATAAGCCAGGGTCTGTGGTAGGCCCTTCATATGCACTATCTGATGTAATTCTCACAGCCGTATAAAGCAGGCATTGTTACCTTTGTTTTACACAGGAGGAAACTGAAGCCCAGAAAGGTTAAATAACTTGCACATCTCTGTCAGTTTGAATTGCTGTAATGAGTTATCATAAGTTTTCATTCATTTATGGCAAATGTTCATTACATCTGTAGCAGCCATAGCTTGTTGCCTAACCAAACAGTCATTCCTCCTACTTCCTTAGTGACAGAACCTTATGTTACAGGTGACAGTGTGTTCAGCTCCAAGAGATGAATCACAGTTGCTTTAAGCCAGCCATGCAAGCCTGTGCTAATAACGGATATAAAGGTGACCAAGTGACTTAGTTCTGGCTAATGAGACATGAAGAGAACCCTGAAGGAGCTGCTGAAAGAGATTTTTCTTCTCTGAAAAAGCGATGAACTTGGGAAAGGCCTCCATCGACCTATTGCTTGAGAGATAGGGTGCAATGTATGGTGCTGTGGCAGCCATATTGGAACCATGAGGGAAGACTTCATCGTGCTGAGGATGTCGGAGCGAAAAGGCAAAAATATATTTTTTAAATGCTTATTCACTTTTTGAGACACAGACACAGAGCGCAAGCAGGGGAGGGGCAGAGAGAGAAGGAGACACAGAATTCAAAAGCAGGCTCCAGGCTCTGAGCTGTCAGTACAGAGCCCAACATGGGGCTCAAACTCATGAACCATGAGATCATGACCTGAGCTAAAGTCAGACGCGTAACCGACTGAGCCACCCTGACAAAAATATTTTTAATATCGTTGAGTTGCTACATAATCCTCTCTGGGACTGTCCACCTCCCAACTTCTTGTTAAGTGGGATAACAAATGTCCGTGTAAACTTAAGTCAGGGCACCTGGGTGGCTCAGTCAATTAAGCATCTGACTTCAGCTCAAGTCATGATCTCGTGGTCCATGGGTTCAAGCCGCACGTCAGGCTCTGTGCTGACAGCTTAGAGCCTGGATCCTGCTTCAGATTCTGTGTCTCCCTCTCTCTCTCTGCCCCTCTCCCACTTATACTCTGTTTCTCTCTCTCCCTCTCTCTTAAAAATAAACATTAAAAAAAGGAAATCTAAAAAATAAAATAAATAATAAACTTAAGTCATTGTTAGTTGGGGAACTTTATTGCTTGACTTGAAGTCACCTGAAGTCATATCCTTCGTCCGGGAAACCGTCCATCTGTTTCACCATCAATTCCAATCTTGAAATGTTTTCAAGACACAGCTCAGATGCTACCTGTAGACTTTACCAACCTCCTTCCCTCTTAAGGTTCTGAACCAGTGTTTACTGTGTGCTCTATCATTCGATATTTCAGTATGATGAGGTTTTGTAGAACTTTTCACTCTAGATTCCCCCACGTTCACTTTGACTGTCCAACTAGACTAAGGCCCTTGACGGACATGCCTTCTACTAGCTTATTTATCCCCAGCCTTCCCAGCAGTGCCAAACCCTGCGCTGCACATTCCGTAGTCATCAACCCCTCCTATCTGAATAATAATAATGGCAATTACTGTTGGGATTTTTAGTGCTGAATAAGAGGCACCTCGTGTCTCTCCTCACAATAAGTTCGTTTTTACTCTAGGACAACTAACTCAAAGTCCAAAGTAATCAGGTGACATTTTATGAGCTCAAAGGCTTTTCTTGAGATTTGACAAGCTGTTAAAGATTATTTGACCCTCAGATCTATACTGTAGAACATATAAATCAGTGTTTCTCAGTAATGGCTACACATGAGAATCCTATGGGGAACTTTCTTCGGCACACAGATACTAGGGTCCCACCCCCAGAAATTCTGAGTTAATAGGAGGTGTGGTCTTGACATGAGAGGTTTTAAAAGTTACGGCCCACTGCTGTAGATCACTGTGTTGAAGTCCTAAAGCAGGGTTCTTAAACTCCAGTGTCCATAAGAATAACCTGTGGTTTAATGTCAAATGATAATTTCTGAGCCTCACTACTGGAGAATCTGAGTCTGACTTGGGCCCAGGGGTCTGCACTTTTATTTTTATCTTATTAAAAAAATTTTTTTTAAGTAATCTCCACACCCAACGTGGTACCTGAGCTCACAAACTTGAGATCAAGACTTGCATGCTACATGAACCAGCCAGGCACCCCAGGGGTCTGCATTTTTAGAAAATAGCCAGGGGCGCCTGGGTGGCTCAGCCGGTTAAGCGTCCAATTCTTGATTTTGTCTCAGGTCACGATCTCACAGTTCGTGAGTTCAAGCCCTGCATCCAGCTCCATGCTGCGCATGGAGCCTGCTTGAGAATCTCTCAATCTCTCTCTCTCTCTCTCTCTCTCTCTCTCTCCCCCCCCCCGCCCCGCTTCTTCCCCCCCCCACCTCGCATGCTCTCTCTCTTTCTAAACAAACAAACAAACAAACAAACAAAAGGTTAAAGTTACAAGGAGCCAGCCAGGATTCGATTCAGTAGGAAGACTTTTCAACCTTAATAAGTACTAACTCATAATGACTTGTTTTGAGTCACTGCAAGTGTTTAAAAGAGAAGCTAAATGAGCAGTTGTCCAGAAAATGCAGAATGAGTTTCAGAACTGAAAGAAAAATGAGATAAGATGACCTCTAAGTGCTCTATCGACTTGGATCCCACAGCTTTTGGAAATTCCTTGTGCCTCAGTAGTTGTTCAAGGAGGGAATTTACAATGAACGAAAATACAAAGCACAACAACATCATAAAAGGAAAGGGACTACAAGATAAGGAACGTGGGCAGCCGATACAAAGTAGGAAAGGCAAGAAAACAAATTCTCCCCTAGGGCCTCCAGAGCGAACGTAATCCTGCTGACACTTTGATTTGGGGACTTCTGGCCTATGGAACTATTAGATAATAAATATTTGCAATTTTAAGCCACCAAGTTTGTGGTGATCTGCCAAAGCAGCAATAGAACACTAAGAAAACCACCCTTGTATGAAAGACTAGCAGATTTTAGGGAAGGAGAGGTGGGTCCCTGAGTACTCTGCCCCTGAAGTTGGCATTTATAAGATTCTGGTGGAAAATGTAATTGTTATTTTGGGGTTTGCGGTGGTTTATTTGCTTCCTTTGCTGCTTAAAAGCCCCAGAATAAGAGCACAGGCCAGTTCTCGGTGGGTTTGAGACAGATATCTCATCTAGCCCTCTAGAACCTGAAAGTCTTGACAATGATTGTAGGGCAGCTCGAGGCTGTGGCTCCGTTTTATGCACCCTGGCCGCCCTCCCCCACCTTCCACCACTCAAGTTCAAGGAAGCCTGCCCAGAACCTCCATCTGATCCCTTCTTTCCAACTCAGCAGCTTCCCCGGCCCTCATACCTTCCATCTGCAGTGTGGGTGGTGTTTTCATACCTGCTAACACCCTCCTTTGTAATCTAGCCATTTACTCACTTGCTCCCTTCCGTGCATGTTAACCGCCTTGCCATTCTTCAGGTACAGTCTCACTCCAGGGCTTTATGCTGGCTGTTTTCTGTGGAATGTTCTCCAGAATGTTCTTTCTTCGGATACCTAGATGATGAACTCTCTTGTTTCCTCCAAGTCTTACTTCCCACTTTCTTTTTTTTTTTAATAGAGAGAATTTTTTTTAATTTATTTGTTTTTGAGAGAGAGAAAGTGAGCAGGGCAGGGGCAGAGAGTCAGAAGATCCGAAGCAGGTTCTGCACTGTCAGCACAGAGCCAGGTGTGGGGCTCAAGCTCACCAACCGCGAGATCATGACCCAAGCTGAAGTTGGACACTTAACCAACTGAGCCACCTAGGCATCCCCCTTTTTTTTAGTTTATTTATTTTGAGGGGGGGCAGAGAGAGAGAGAGAGAGAGAGAGAGAGAGAATTCCAAGTAGGCTCCACGCCGTCAGCACAGAGCCCAACATGGGGGCTCAATCTCATGAACTGTGAGGTCATGACCTGAGCCGACATCAAGAGTTGGACGCTTAACCAACTGAGCCACCCAGGTGCCCCTCCTGCCACTTTCTTAATGAAGCCTATTCTGACTACCCTAGTTAATAGACACACACACACACACACACACACACACACTTTCAAACTCCCTTTTCCTGCCCATTTTTTTTCACAGCACTTGTCTCCTCCGAATATAAACTATAATCTATTTATTATAATATTTATTGTTTAGGGTCCATCTTCCCCCCATTAAAATGCTTTTATGTCTTTTATGTTGCCTTACACAGCCTAAGCACCAAGAACAGCTCCTGGTACACAGTAGATACTCTAACTATTGTTGAGTGAATGAATTTATTCTCTTCTCTGCCCTCGTGCTAGGCCAGATCTTGGGGTGGTTTGATTTCCCTTTGACTGTCTGGGCTGTAAACAGCTGGGGACACGACTGCTCTCTCACTTCCAGCTGGTACCCTGGCGCTCGGTCCTTCTCCCCTCCTCCACGCTAATTGTGCTTCCGGGGTTGCCCATTCTCTCCACATTTCTCTCCTCTTCTCAGTGGAAAGGACTGGGTGGGAAGGGAGCTAAATCACTCCTTCCACTGGTCGAGGTGCTTGTGGATGTATTGAAACACATTGGGAAAAACACAAAAGGTATTTAGAATAAGAGTTTTGGGGGGCTGGCAAACATACATTTATAGGAAAACCTCAAACCACTCCCAAACTTAAAAAAACAAAAAGTCCAGGGGCACCTGGGTGGCTCAGTCAGTTAAGTGTCTCACTCTTGATCTTGGCTCAGGTCATGATCTCACATTTTCATGAGTTCCAGCCCCATATCAGGCTCTAAACTGACGGTGCAGAGCCTGCTTGGGATTCTCTCTCCCTCTCTCTCTGCCCCTCCCCCACACACACTGTCTCTGTCTCTCTCAAAATAAATAAGCAAATAAAAAAAAAGAGTCCAGGTGTGGTTTACCTTACGTAAACCCAATAAATGAGAACTCAAGAAACTTATGGCCGGCAGCAGAATACAATACTTGGGGTAGAATTGTGTCATTTTGGCATGTGGGATGTTTGGAGCTGAAAGGCAATTAAAACCCAGCAAACTCAGGGAAAGCTCTTTTCTGCCCCCTCGACTGCTTAAAAGAATTTAGATAGGATAGGGGCACCTGGGTGGCTCAGTCGGTTGGTTAAGCATCTGACTTCAGCTCAGGTCATGATCCGGTGGTTCGTGGGTTCGAGCCCCGCATCAGAGGCTGTCAGCCTCTGAACTGTCAGCACAGAGCCTGGAGCCTGCTTCGGATTCTGTGTCTTCCTCCCTCTCTGCCCCTCTCCTGCTCATTCTTCCCCACCCCCCTCAAAAATAAATAAACATCAAAAATTTTTAAAGGAAAAGAATTTATTTTTTTTTAACGTTTATTTATTTTTGAGACAGAGAGAGACAGAGCATGAACAGGGGAGGGGCAGAGAGAGAGGGAGACACAGAATCTGAAACAGGTTCCAGGCTCTGAGCTGTCAGCACAGAGCCCGACGTGGGGCTCGAACTCACGGACCGTGAGATCATGACCCGAGCCGAAGTCCAACACTTAACCGACCAAGCCACCCAGGCACCCCAAGAAAAAGAATTTAGATAAGATGCCTGCAATGGGAAGAGAACTATTACCAGAGATAACATTTTCTATCAGAAAGATTTCTCTCATGGCTGGCAAATATTTGTTCTTCTCATCTCCATGTGAATTGTCTTCCTCTCCTTTGAAGCCCCAGACCGCTAGCTACCCCCTTCCCTGCGGCCAAGGTTGACACAGACCTTCTAGTACCTGACTGCCTGGGAGTCTCATAATTTTGTTTGTTTTTCTCCTGTTAATGTTAATCTGTCTTCTGTCAATGTGATTCTTAGGCCGGCCTAAGGATCATAGAAGGAAAAAAGAGAAAAGTTTTTCATTCCTACACGTTTAAAAATAGATTGGGTCTGAGAATGGCTATTTGCATTTCAAAAGAGGCTTCACTCCACAGAAAGGTTATTTTAAACAGTTTGCTCAGCTGAAAATATTGAACCTGAATGTCCCCAAATGGAAGATTAGATGATGCATGTTACATTGATGCAGTGGACTGCTAAAAACAGAAAAGTTATGTTCTTTCTTTTAATGTTTATGTACTTTTGAGAGAGAGAGAGAGAGAGAGAGAGAGAGAGGCAGAGCACGAGCGGGGGAGGGCAGAGAGAGGGAGACACAGAATCTGAAGCAGCCCCCAAGCTGTCCACACAGCGTGACTCGGGGCTCAAACTCAGGAACCCTGAGATCATGACCTGAGCTGAAGTCAGACGCTTAACCGACTGAGCCACAGAGACGCCCCAAAAGTTATGTTTTTAATATGATAGGAAGATGCTAACACTGTAATGAGGGGGGAAAGTTGGAATGAAAAATGTATAATTATGTAGGAGAGGAATATTTGCCACCCCAAAATATGTCTCTTTGGCATGTGGATTATTTTAAGCTGATTCTTTTTAAGAAATGGAAGACTCAAGGGGCACCTGGGTGACTCAGTGAAGCATCTGACTTCGGCTCAGGTCATGATCACATGGTTTGTGAGTTCGAGCCCTGCATCGGGCTCTGTGCTGATAGCGAGGAGCCTGCTTCAGATTCTCTGTTTCTCTCTCTCTCTCTGTCTCTCTCTGCGCTCCCCAGCTCAAACTTGCATTCTTTCTGTCTCTCTCTCTCTCTCTCTCAAAAATAAATAAACATTTAAAAGAAATAGAAGACTCACAAAGCTTTTCTTTTCTGCCTCCCCTCTCACTGCCTAAAAGAATTTAGATAGGGGACCTGCTCCAGGAAGGGAGAGGTCACCTTAGATACCTACATTATAATAAGTAGCGGTGTTAGACGCGATGTTAGCAAAATCTGTTTGTCAAAATTCCTCTCTATGTCCCATTGTTTCTGTATGACCCAGCGAACATTTGTTTACCAAACATTTACACTTTTTCATCTTCCTATGAATTGTCTTTCTTCCCTTTGAAGATCAAAGAACCCTAAACTCTTCTTCTTATCTCTAGAAGGCATAGGAACCTCAATTGCCTAACTGCCTAGGGGTCTCGTATTCTTATGGATCCCCCTGTTAACCTGTCTCACGTTAATCTGTCTGATGTCTCACTTTTTCGGGTTAATCTGCCTTTTGTCAATTTAAATTTTGTAATTTTGTAATTTAAAAAATTCTTAGACCAAAAAAAAGATCTTTGAATGGTCGAGAAAAATTTTTCTTTCCAACAATTAAAATGGTTTTCAAAATTCCATAATAAAGAGGATAGAAAGACACCAAATTATTAACAGGAATTGTTCCCAAGTGTTGAGATTGTAAATAATATCCTTTTTGTCTTTTGAATTGTCTGATTGTCCACATTTTCTACAATGAGTGCTAATTATTTTCGTCATAAAGATTAAAATAGACTTTTAAAAACAAAATTCAGGGTTTGTATTCTAAAAATTTAATTTGCACAAAACTTTTCAGAATTGTCATTATTGGTATGTATCTATGGGGAAGGGAGAAAAAGTCCCAGGACAATTGTCTGTTAAGTCTATCTAATTCTCCCATCTACTTAAAAATGGATCTGTAATAATCCAGAACTGGTAAAAGAGTGAAAAACAAGACCCTGATGATTTTTTTAATAAAACGTGTGGCAGTGGCTTCCGTGGGGAATGAAGGAATCACTTACGTGATTATTTAATCCACCACCCCTATCTTCTCATTTTGCGGGCTCGAAACGAATTGGTTAAGTGAATTTAACAGCTAATTTATTCGCTCTTTGTATCGAGTGGAAGAATTCCGCTTCAATGTTCAAAATCGGTAGGTAGGACTGTAAAAGAAAAGGTGAAGGCGGTGATGACAAACCAATAAATTAAAGAAGGCTGTTTGGAGAAATCGCTGAGTCAAGAGTCGGGCAATCACGTGAAGTTTTTAATAAAAACGAAACTTAACCAGTAGTGGTGAGCCAGCCCTCCCCTCCCCACCCCCTCTTGGTATTGTTACAGGCGCGGGGAGCGTCGGTCTAGTCAAGCCTTAGGCTCCTCCACTGGGCTCACCGGGAGCCGGCCGGAGCGAGAAGGGTGGTGGAAGGAGGGGGATCTGGGCCGGCAGGCGCGCCCTTGCACTTGTGGGTCAGCGTTTCGGCTACAGCAGCGCATCGATCTGGACGAGACATTGGCTTTTTGTGTCTCCTGCGTTGGGTAACTTTGGAGGGCCGGCTGCAGCGGCGGGAGGCTGCGCTCGCTGCCAGCGGTCAAGGAGACCTTGCTCGGCAAAGCGACTATTGTACTTTCAGCTAGTGACTCCGGAGGCTTTGCCGCTTTGTAGGCATTTCTCCAGGAGCTTTCTCCCCCTGGAGGCCTAGCCTCTAAATGCAGTTTGTTTTTTGCCGCGTGATGCTGTTTTATTCTTGGCTTTGGCGCCAAGAGTAGAATGCAGTCCTTACCAGTTAATTATGGCCTCTTGGTGGAAAGAACAATAAAGTGCCTTCCTTTATGTCCAAAGTTGGTGCTTCTGAGTTCAATGGCAGTAGGTCCTTTGAAGTCTTTACCCAGTGTATTACTCACCTAGTATTCTTTGTGAGTGCAAGAACCTGCACCGAAGCCCAGTGCTCTCCTGGGTTGGCTATGGTCAACTTCCAAACTAAGAGACACCCCAGTCGTGTCATGCGTATACATATGGCAAAACTCATCACATTGTACACTTGAAGTATGTATAGTGTATTGAATGTCAATAATACCTGAACAAATCTTTTAAAAAAGAACACATTCAGGGGCACCTGTGTGGGTCAGTCGTTAGGTTCCCAACTTCGGCTCAAGTCATGATCTCACAGATTATGAATTCAAGCCCCCCATCGGGCTCTCTGCTGTCAGCCCAGAGCCCGCTTCAGATCCTCTTCCCCCCTCTCTCCCTGCCCCTGCCGCCCCCCTCTCTCAAAAATAAGTAAATATTTTTAAAATGTTAAGAAAGGAGCACAATTCAGAGAAATAATAAATGGTAATCAGAATTAAGGAACTGATAAAATACAAAAGTATATTTCTTTTATCTATGTCACTGAGTAGTGAAAAAAAATCATTCCTGCCTTTTCTTGGTGAGTTAACTGTTACTTTTTTTAAAGCCTTAAATTTCTGTGAATATAGACACATGGTTTTAAATGCAAAGATTTTCCTAAATGAGGACACTTCATTAGTACTTTATTTACTACAGCTGTGACACCTAAGAAGACACAAAATCATCAGGCCTCAAAACAGAAAAGATACATCACTGCCCGGTAAGGGGTAACACAGCACCAGAGTCAGGAACCAGGCTAAGGAGTCAGGCTGGCCAAGGTCTGAACCGAAACTCTTGTCATCCAGCTGTGGGAGCAGAAGGAAGCTCCCTATTGTCTCCGAGCGTCAGCTTCCTCACAGAGTCTTGAGTGAATCAGGGTCAGCGGAGGGGGCCGTTCTAGAGGGATCATTTGGTTACAGGCTCTCTGCTCTAGCGGGACCTCAAATCCAGGGGGCTGCATGGTAGTAAACTATGTGGAATTGCTAGTAGGATGGTTAACACAAAAGTTAATCCTGGGGCGCCCGGGTGGCTCAGTCAGTGAAGCGTCAGACTCTTGATTTCACCTCGGATCATGATCCCTTGGTTCGTGAGGTCAAGCCCCGCGTTGGGCTCCAAGCTGAGTGTGGATCCTGCTTGGGATTCCCTCTCTCTTTCTCTCTCTCACCCCCTCCCCCACTCATGTTCTTTGTCTCTCTCTTTCTCTCTTAAAATAAATAAATAAACTTTTAAAAAAAGTTAATCCTAAGTGAAATCCATGGAACCCTGGTACTAACTAGAGGGTGGAGGTTGGTGAATGTCTCCAGAATCTGAAAGCTTCCCAGGCCTCGAGGATGTCTGAGGCATAAGTGAGATAACAATGAATCAATGAATGTGAAGGCTCAGAACAGTGCCCAATAGATAGTGAGTACTGTACTCCATCGATGGACTTATTTTTATTTTGTTATTGTTGGCGGTGGAACCGCTAACCCCATAATATCATTGTGAGCAGAGCATTAACGGAATAATATACAAGTAAAGTTCCTAGCAGATAGCCTGAGACATAAGAGGTAAACTTAGTGGGTATTAGTTCTCTCCCTGCTCATCTCTCCTTTGAACTGTTCACCTCAAATTCAGACTACTCTCTGAGGCTTTCCCTGCTTCATGTCCCCCAGCTCAACACCTGTGGCCCTTCCTGTGGCCCTGGGGCAGGATATAGGCATTGTGGGGTGGATTTTCCTCTACCCCTCAGAGCTCTTCTGGCTGGTCTGAGAGTTAAATCAACATGAGACAGATTAACAGGAGAAAATAAGATTTATGCAAGTGTGGGGAATCCACACAAACGTGAGATTCCAAAGACAGGCAAAATGAGGTGTGTGTCATCCTCAACTGAGGAGAAGGGGGTAGGGTTCTGGAACCTCAAAGGGAAGGAGAACAATTCACAGGAAGCTGAAAAAGTAAATGTTTGGTAAACAAGTGTTCGCTGGGTCATCTAGAAACAACGGGACCCAGAGAGGAATCTTAACAAACAGACTTGACCAAATTCTTTTCTGTCTGTCACCCTAATCCCTAATATCATATGAAGTAGTTGTCTATGGTGATCATTGTCTTCCTGGAGCAGGTCCTCTATCCAAACTCTTTTTGGCAGTTAGGGAAGGAGGTCGAAGTTTCTTCTTGAGGGGCCCCTGGGTGGCTCAGTTGGTTGAGCGTCCAACTCTTGGTTGAGCATCTCTTGATTTCAGCTGGGGTCATGATCTCACAGTCATGGAATCGAGCCCTGCATCAGGCACTGTGCAGAGCCTGCTTGGGATTCTTTCTCTCCCTCTCTGTTTGTCCCTCCCCCCCACCCCCGAAAAAGTTTCTTCTTGAGTATTTGGGTCTTGTTTTCAGCTCAGAATAACCTGCATGCCAAAGTAGTGCATCTTGGGGACGCCTAGTGTGGGAAACCCGGGTTGGCCACTGAGGTCATTGCCAGCATTTCAGTTTGCGCTGAAGTGTCGCCCTGGACTGTGTGTACTTTAGTTGTGGTTGCTATAAGGGCAGGAAGTGGGGTATCACAGATTGGGTTTTCCAGAAGCAGATGCTGAGGTGGAATTTTGGGTGCAAGATGTTTAGAGATCAATATCTGGGAAAGAAATGGGTGGGAGGCAGTTTTGGGCAGAGGGAAAAGCTGAACAGGGATGCCAGCCTAACGAAGTCTTGGTCAACTTCACAGGGAGGTCTGGAACAAGTATTGCCCATCAGAGTGTCCCACAACAGGCTGACAAGACCAGGCCTTTATACCTCCCTCTCTTTCGATCACGGGGTGTGGGCTGCCCCAGAAAGAGCGCAACCTCATGACCCAAAGTGGAGGCAGACCCTGAAGTGGCTGAAGGCTGGTGTCTGAGCATACATTCCACAGCTGGGCAGCAGGGGCCTCCTCGAATGGCAATCAGGATGGCGTGTTGTCTGTCTCTACCAAACTGGGGGTAAACCAACAATGTTGTAACACATACCAAGATGTAAAGAATGGGCAATCTACGGGGTGCCTGGGTGACTCAGTTGGTCAAGTGTCCGACTTCGGCTCAGGTCATGATCTCATGGCTGTGCTGTGCTGACAGCTCAGAGCCTGGATCCTGCTTTGGATTCTGTGTCTCCCTCTCTCTCTGTCCCTCCCCTGCTCATGCTCTGTCTCTTTCTCCCTCTCTTAAAAATAAATAAACATAAAAAGAGAAAGGGCAATCTGAATGGGTTCCTAAGTTACGGAAATAAACGGTGTGGTTTCCCTCCTAGTCAGTGTCCTGAACTCCCTGACTCTAAGCCTAGGGTCTGTAGATAGAGTTTAGAGGGGCCCATGAACTGGGATGGGAAAAAACATAGCATCTTTATCGGAACCAGCCATTTACTGAAATTCAGGATTTCCTTAAATCATGGATAAAGGCAACAACCCACAGTAGAATTAGCAATACCTATATTTGGTCACCAATAGAAACCATGGATATGTTTTATATCACATTACTATTATTGTAGGTATCTTGACACGTGGCTTATGTTCATCAGTACTTCAACACTGTTACTTTTTACATCTCTAGATCTTGATATTTAATGTGTTAATAGAGAGGTGCATATATTATTACACCACATATTTCTTGTTAAATATTTCAACAATTGTATTATGGTATAATTGGTATTTAAGAGACTATTCTGGGGTGTGCCTCAGTGGCTCAGTCACTTGGGCGTCTGACTCTTGACCTCAGCTCAGGGCTTGATCTCACAGTTCATGGGTTTGATCCCCAAGTCAGGCCCCATGCTGAGTGTGGAGTCTGAGTGAGGATTCTCTCTCCCTCTCTCTCTGCCCCTCCCCTGTTTGCGCACATGTGCTCGTGCTCTCTCTCTCTCTCAAAACAATAAATAAACTTAAAAAAAAAAAACCAAAACACTATTCTAGGGGCGCCTGGGTGACTCAGTTGGTTGAGTGTTTGACTCTTGATTTCAGCTCAGATCATGATTCTAGGGTTGTAAGATCGAGCTCCATGTCTGGCCCTGTGCTGAGCATGGAGCCTGCTTCAGATTCTCTCTCTCTCTCTCTCTCTCTCTCTCTCCCTTTGCTCCACCCCCCAAAGAACAAAAAACAGAAAACAAACCCCAGAAAATGACTATTCTATGTCAGGGTCCATAAGCTTCATCAAATTCTTAAAGAGGTGCATGGCACAAAAGACGTTAAGAAGTCTGGTAGTAGAAAAGTCTATGTAGCTAGTGGTCACTTACATTAGGTAATTTATACGCAAACCATCTGCCAACCCCATACAACACAACTACTCCCAACATTTCCCCCCATTATTTGCCAAATAAGACACATTAGAAAGGAGAGGGGCACCTGGGCGGCTCAGTCAGTTAAGCATCTGACTCTCGATCTTGGCTTAGGTCATGACCGCATGGTTCATAAGATCAAGCCCCACGTGGGGCTCTGCGCTGACAGCCTGCTTGGGATTCTCTCTCCCTCTCTCTCTGCCACTCCCCTGCTCACGTTCTTGCTCACTCTCCCTCTGTCTCTCTCAAAATAAATAAATAAACTTTAAAAAAAAAAAAAGAAAGGAGAGACAGGGAACTCTGCTTCAAGACCTTGACGTTGGGTAATGCCGTTGTTGCATTCATTCATTCGTTCATTTATTCATTCCAACAAATATTTATCGAACACCTCTTATGAGCCAGGAACTCTGGTGGGTCCTGAGGACACAGTGATGAATAAGATAAATATTGTCTCTTTCCTCAAGAAGTTTACATTCTAGTAGGGGAGACAAGTGAGAATCAAGTAAACAGACAAAATAATTTCAAGTTTTATTGCTTTATGAAAAAAAACAGGGGATAGAGATAATAATAGCCAACAGTTATTGAGTGGAATGTTTATTATGTGCCAAATACTGTTCTAAGCTTTACACTGACTAACACAACTCTCAAGGTCCCCATAGGCTTAATATTCTCATTTTAGAGATAAGGAAATTAAGGCACATAAAAAGGGCCAATATTACATAACCAAGGTTCAAACCCAGGCAACAGTTCCTTTTTTAGACATGTTAATTTTGAAATTCCTCTAAAACAACCAGGTAGATATGTTGGATAGGAAAGCAGGGATATGAGTCTGGGTATAAAGGAAAAGCCCAAGCTGCAGATATAGATTCAGGAGCCATCAACATAGAATTGGTTTGTTTACTTTTTATAATTAAAAACAATTTTTTAAATGTTTATTTTTGAAAGAGAGAGAGATAGAGCATGAGTGGGGAAGGGGCAGAGAGAGAGGGAGACACAGAATTTGAAGCAGAGTCCAGGCTCTGAGCTGTCAGCACAGAGCCCAACGCGGGGCTCAAACCCGCGAGCTGTGAGATCATGACCTGAGCCGAAGTCAGATGCTTAACCGGGTGAGCCACCCAGACGCCCCTAGAATTGGTTTTTAAAGCCATGGACCTAGATGAAGGTCCCCTAGGAAGAGAGGCAAGCCCTCGACTGAGCCCTAACACCCTTTAACATTTAGAACTTGGGTAAAGGAAAAGGAACATCAGAGTTCAGATAAAACTCCCCAGAAGCCATGGGAGAGAAGGACATTTTAAGGATAGTGTAATCAATGGAGTCATCAAAGTTCCAATGGAATCAAAGTTCCTCATCATCAACATCATCATCGTCATCATCATGTTATTACTCTAGGACATTGATTAAGACCATGTGGAGTTGTTAAAGGGGACCCAATTTAATAAATGATAATCTGGTGAAAAATCGTGTACCCAGGATGAGCATGCATTCTTGGTTTGTCTGGGACAGTCTTAATTTATACCCATTGTCCTGCCTCTCATCCAATTTAGCATTTGTCTTATACTTAAAATTTTTTTTTTTTTATTTTAAGGGGCTCCTGGGTGGCTCAGTTGGTTGAGCGTCTGACTTCAGCTCAGGTCATGATATCAAGGTTTGTGAGTTCGAGCCCCACATCAGGCTCACTGCTGTCGGCGCAGAGCCCGCTTTGGATCCTTTGTCCCTCTCTCTCTGCCCCTCCCCTGCCTGTGCTCTCTCTCTCTCTCTAAAAAATAAACATTTTAAAATTATTTTATTTTATTTTTTATTATTATTTGTTTTTAGTTGTTACTTATTTTGAGAGAGAGAGAGCATGTGCAAGCAAGTGGGGGAGAGGCAGAGAGAGGAAGAGAGAATCCCAAGCAGGCTCTGCCCTGTCAGTGCAGAGCCCAATGCCACCCGATGCGGGGCTTGAACTCACAAACCATGAGATCACCACCTGAGCTGAAATCAAGAGTCAGACGCTTAACTGACAGAGTCACCCAAGTGCCCCTAAATATTTTTTATTTTATTTTATTATTATTTTTATTTATTTATTTATTTTTTTTAAATTTTTTTTTTCAACGCTTTTTATTTATTTTTGGGACAGAGAGAGACAGAGCATGAACGGGGGAGGGGCAGAGAGAAAGGGAGACACAGAATCGGAAACAGGCTCCAGGCTCCGAGCTATCAGCCCAGGGCCTGACGCGGGGCTCGAACTCACAGGCCGTGAGATCGTGACCTGGCTGAAGTCGGACGCTTAACCGACTGCGCCACCCAGGCGCCCCAATATTTTTTATTTTAAATTGAAGTATAGTTGATACACAATATTATATTAGCTTCAGGTATACAGCATAGTGATTTGACAATTCCATACATTACAAAATGCTCATCATGATAAATGTAGTTACCCGGTCACCATACAAAGTTACTACAATATTACTGATTATATTCCCTATGCTGTACTTTTCATCCTTGTGACTTGTTTTATAACTGGACGTTTGTACCTCTTAATCCCCTTTACCTATTTTCTCATCCACCCCTACCCCCATCCCCTCTGGCAACCTCCAGTTTATTCTCTATTTATATGAGCCCGTTTCTGGTTTTTTGTTTGTTAATTTGTTTTGTTTTCCGGTTTCCACATATAAGAGAAATAATATGGTATTGGTCTTTGTCTGATTTATTTCACTTAGCATAATACCCTCTAGGTCCATCCATGTTGTCGAGAATAGCAAGATTTCGTTCTTTTTATGGCTAATAGTCCAGTGTGTGTGTGTGTGTGTGTGTGTGTGTGTGTACCTTATATCTTCTTTATCCATGCATCTATTGATGGACGCCTAGGTTGCTTCCATATCTTGGCTATTGTAAATAACGCTGCAATAAACATAGGGGTGTAGGGGCGCCTGGCTGGCTCAGTTGGTGGAGCATGTGACTTTTGATCTTGGGGCTGTGGGTTTGAGCCCCATATTGAGTGTAGAGATTAATTAAAAATAAAATCTTAAAAAAACAGAAACAAAATCTTGGGGGTGCATACATCTTTTTGAATTAGTGTTTTCATTTTCTTCAGGTAAATACCCAGAAGTGGAGTTACTGGATCAGATGGCGTTTCTATTTTTAAGTTTCCAAAGAACCTCCATACTGTCTTCCATGGTGGCTGCATCAGTTTACATTCCCACCAACAGTGCACGACGTTTTCCTTTTCTCCACATCCTCGCCAACACTTGCTATTTCTTGTCTTTTTTTTTTTATTTTTTTATTTATTTTTTAATATATGAAATTTACTGTCAAATTGGTTTCCATACAACACCCAGTGCTCATCCCAAAAGGTGCCCTCCTCAATACCCATCACCCACCCTGCCCTCCCTCCCACCCCCCATCAACCCTCACCACCCTGAACGCGCCCGATCTCGTCTTGTCTTTTTTATTCTAGCCATTCTGACTGCTGTGAGGTTTGTCTCACATTTTTTTTTAACCTTTAGTTTTTGAGAGAGGAGGGGGGGAGGGTCAGAGGGAGAGAGTAGAGAATCCTAAGCAGACTCCATGCTCAGCTTGGAACCTGACGCGGGGCTCCATCAATCCCACGACCCTGGGATCACGACCCGAGCCAGAATCAAGAGTTGGATGCTCAACTGACTGAGCCACCCAGGCACCCCGTCTCACATTTTTCATCTTTGAAATGGGTATTATAATTAAGAGCTGTGCTAAAATAATTTGGTTTGAGTTTAATAGATTTCCACTTTGAACTTCCAGTTTCTACAGAGTTCTTACTTTGGTGCTCACATGATTAAATCTGATTGACAACCATCTCTTTCCTAACCATCTTTCTTAACCTCCCGGTCCAGGAAAGCAGGCAGGGAGCTCACCGATGAAAGAAAATGTGGCCAGATAACAGCAGTTAGGACACCTAACAACCTCAGGTCTCAGGTGGTGGTGGAGAAAATATTTGACACTGTCAAACCGCCTGAGTCAGTTGTTCCTTGGCCTGTGACTTCCAGGTGTGAGTTGCAGAAGCTATTGGCTCACCAGTTAGCAGGGTCAATGGGAGATGTGGGAAATTACAGGTTAGATGTACGTGAAATATGTGTAGGGAATAGAGGCTAAGCAGTTCTGCCCTATAGCATGTAGAGAGAGCAATCTGAAAATTCTTGCAACAGTGATTATGTAATTTATGCATGGTATAAATCTACAACTATCGGGCCATCTGGGTGGCTCAGTTGGTTTAACGTCCGACTCTTGATTTCGGCTCAGGTCATGATTTCATGGTTCTTGAGTCCAAGCCCCGTGCTGGGCTCCGTGCTGATAGTGCAGAGCCTGCTTGGGGGATTCTCTGCCATCATTTCTCTCTGCTCCTTCCTCGTTCATGTGCGTGCAAGCACACTCTCTCGAAAACAAACTTTTGAAAAAAATAAATCTACAACTATTTATTTTACTGACTGATAATGCTTTTCTTTTCTTTTCTTTTTTTTTATTTATTTTTTAGGGGCGTCTGGGTGGTTCAGTCGGTTAAGTGTCCGACTTCGGCTCAGGTCACAATCTTGCGGCTGGCGAGTTCGAGCACCACATCGGGCTCTGTGCTGACAGTCGGAGCCTGGAGCCTTCTTCAGATTCTGTGTCTCCCTCTCTCTCTGCCCCTCCCCTGCTCACACTCTGTCTCTCTCTCCCTCAAAATAAATAAACATTAAAAATGTTTTAATTTAATTTTTAAATTTTTAAATTTTTAAAATTTACGTCCAAATTAGTTAGCATATAGTGCAACAATGAATTCAGGAGTAGATTCCTTAATGCCCCTTACCCATTTTAGCCCATCCCCCCCCACACACCCCCTCCAGTAACCCTCTGTTTGTTCTCTATATTTCAGAGTCTCTTCTGTTTTGTCCCCCTCCCTCTTTTTATATTATTTTTGTTTCCCTTCCCTCATGTTCATTTGTCTTGTCTCTTAAAGTCCTCATATGAGTGAAGTCATATGATATTTCTCTTTCTCTGACTAATTTCGCTTATCATAATACCCTCCAGTTCCATCCATGTAGTTGCAAATGGCAAGATATCATTGTATTTGATGGCCGAGTAACACCCCATTGTATATATATATACCACATCTTCTTTATCTGTTCATCCATCGATGGACATTTGGGCTCTTTCCGTACTTTGGCTATTGTTGATAGTGCTGCTATAAACATGGGGGTGCATGTGTCCCTTCGAAACAGCACACCTGTATCCTGTGGATAAATGCCTAGTGGTGCAATTGCTGGGTCGTAGGGTAGTTCTATTTTTAGTTTTTTGAGGAAACTCCATACTGTTTTCCAGAGTGGCTACACCATTTTGCATTCCCATGATAATGCTTTTCTATTTTGCAATAAACCCTCTTAGTAATAATAAGCAGAAATAAATGAACATATGTGTTTATGAAAATTTAGGTACTGCATTTAATGATTTACATGTAACTCACACAAAATGTCTATTGACATCCACCACCCACGGGGGTAACAGTGATACAACTGGCCACAAAAACCAGAAGACACCTATCTTCTGACAAAACACCAGCATCTACCTCAGAAGTTGGTAGTTGTTTCACAATGGACTATTATTCAGCCATTAAAAATCAGCCATGAAATCTTGCCATTTGCAACATGGATGGAGCTAGAGAGTATAATGTTAAGCAAAGTCAGTGAAAGATAAATACCATATGATTTCACTCGTATGTGGAATTTAAGAAACAAACAAAAAATAAAATAAGCAGGGGCACCTGATTGGCTCAGTCAGTTGAGCATCCAGCTCAGGCTCGGGTCGTGATCTCGCAATTCATGATTTCAAGCCAGGCATTGGGTTCTGTACACAGAGCCTACTTCAGATCCTCTGTCCCCCCTTCTCTCTGCCCCTCACTCACTTGCGCTCTCTCTCTCTCAAAAATAAATGTTTTAAAAAAATAATAAGCAAAGGAAAAAATAAAAGAAAGAGAGACATGAAACGGACTCTTAACTATGGAGAAAAAATTGATGGTTATCAGAGGGGAGGTGGGGGGATGGATAAAATAGGTGATGGGGATTAAGGAGTGCACCCGTCGTGACGAGCACTGCGTGATGTATGGAACTGTTGAATCACTAAATTCAACACCTGAAATTAATAGAACACTGTATGTTAACAGTACTGGAATTTACAATTAAAAAAAGAACTTGGGGGCACCTGGGTGGGCTCAGCCAGTTAAGCGTCCAACTCCAGCTCAGGTCATGATCTCACAGTCGGTGAGTTTGAGCCCCATGTCAGGCTCTGTGCTGACACCTCGGAGCCTGGAGCCTGCTTCAGACTCTGTCTCCCTCTCTCTCTCTCTGCTCCTCCCCTGCTCGCGCTCTGTCTCTCTCTCTCTCTCTCTCTCTCAAAAATAAACATTAAAAAAAGATTTTTGTAAGAAGTTGGCCATTACTGTAATAATGTACTCAAAGATCCCACTGCAGATACAGAAGGTTTACATATAATGCTGTGAAGCATAACTTTTCATGTAGATCAAATGGTTGTTCTTCTAAATTCATTTTGCTTATTTTGTATTTTGTTCTAAATTTCCTTATGCATATATGAAAAGTGAAGCAGTAGCTGTTTAAAGTGGTGGCTGAATCGGTCAGGTGAACGGTTCCATGACACCAACTTTACCTCAGTGTCTTTGGGTGTTTCGAATACAAGTTAAATTAATACGACTTAAATTCTTTTACCCAACGTGTTGAATCAAATAACAATTTTGGACGTTAATTCTGGTAAAGTGAAACATTTGACAGCATTGTGAGCACTATTGTAAGTTCAGTCACAAAGTTTAACACTGAAGATAAATTTGGGGTTTTTTTCAGTGATAATATGGACACAAAGTCGCGCAGAGGACAAGGTGGTACAAGGAACATTTTTACTCAACTGAGAAATCCGTAGCCCAGGAACATCCTTGAGATTTGTTACAGTGCACACACAATTGATAACTCCATCCAAACAGGCTGCAGTATTATACAGATGGGCAAAGCTGTAGTGTCAAAGTTACCCATATACTTTGTCTGTAGGTACGATTAGTGTCTGAACAGTTTTTGTTAGGTGACAAAGTTCATGTTAAATCCCCCCCAAAATAAGAAAAACCTAGCATGGCAGCAACTGCTTTCTCTCCTTGCTGCCTGTCATCAGATTTCAGAAACGCTCAGGCTCTTGAAGAAATACTTTGTTACTCTACCTAAGTGTCTTAAAATGGCACTGGATGAAAAAAAAAAAAAAAAAAAAAAAAAAAAAGAGTTCTAGGGGCCCCTGGGTGGCTCAGTCGGTTGAGCGTCCAACTTCAGCTCAGGTCATGATCTCATGGTTTGTGGGTTCGAGCCCCGTGTCGGGCTCTGTGCTGACAGCTCAGAGCCTGGAACCTGCTTCCCATTCTGTGTCTCCCTTCCTCTCTGCCCCTCCCCCACCTCATGCTGTATCTCTCATAAATAAATAAACTTAAAAATTAAAAAAAAATTTTTTTTCAAAAGAGTTCTCAAAATTTCAGGCTATTTTGTTCAAGATCACTTGGAAATATTTAATGAAAATATTCAACAAATAGAGTGCTAAAAAATCCCTTTGGATTTTGAAGTTTTTAGCCAATTGCAGTTATTGAAAACAGGGAGGCATTAACATGTCTCCCTGGGGGCACCTGGGTGGCTCAGTTGGTGAAGTGTGAGACTCTTGATTTTGGCTCAGGTCAGGATCTCCCGGTTCGTGAGTTCAAGCCCCACATCAGGCTCTGTCTGTGCAGAGCCTGCTTGGGATTCTCTCTCTCCCTCTGTCCCTCTCCCATTCTCACTCTCTCTCTCTCTCTGTCTCTCTCTCTCTCTCAAAATAAATAAATAAACTAAAAAAAAATGGCTCCCTAAAAAAGGATTGGGACAAATTATGGCGAGCAAAAAATAGGACTGAATTGTGAAATTCTATGATGGTGCTTTGGGATATCCTGACTTGTGAGAAGATATGTTTTAGTTGGATAAAATTTTAATTGGGTACATTTTTTAAAGTCTATTTTGAGACGGAGAGAGAGCACCCATGCGTGAGCAGGGGAGGGGCAGAGAGAGGGAAACGGAATCTCAAGCACACTCCATACTGTCAGCACAGAGCCCGATGCCACACTCCAACTCACCAACCGTGAGATCACGACCCGAGCCGAAGTCAAGAGTTGGATGCTTAACTGACTGAGCCACCCAGACGTCCCTAACTGGGTACATTTATATTCTGTATGTGAACAGAACGAAATTGAAAAGGCCTATAATTTTCAGCATCCAAATTTGGTGAAACTTTCAAAAGAAACACACAGACAACTTTTTCAATGAGTTTTGTTTTGCTAAAACATTTGTTGAAGAGTAATACTTTGAATAGGCAGTTTCTGTGAGATTTGGGGATTAAACATTTACACATTTCAATATTTTAAAAAATGGAATTGTGAATAATCTCTATTTAGGAGAACTTGATGAGTTGCAGGGCGCCTCACTACCTTGCAGACATAATTATGCTTTACAGATATGAGCCATTGGGGTGTGAACAATTTCAAACTTCCTAACCATAAAATCCAAGTTTGAAAATTACTGCAATTTTATTTTTAAAAGTTTTAAATAATAAAACCATGTTGAAAAAAATACATTCTCCACAAAAATAGCAGTGATGCATTATAAAAGGCAGGACTAAGAAGTTGATCAGATCACATAGAATATGCACTAATAATAATTACTCGACTTATGCTGTTTTAAAATATTCAGATAATCAGGGGTGCCTGGGTGGCTCAGTCCACTAAGCATCTGACTGTTGATTTCAGGTCAGGTCAGGCTCAGGTCTTGATCTCATGGTTTGTGAGGTCAAGCCCGGCGTCGGGGCCTGCTTGGGATTCTCTCTCTCTATCCCCTTCTCTCTCCCCCTCCGCCACTACACTCTCTCTGGCTCAAAATAAATAAATAAAATTAAAAATTTTCAGGTAATCAACATAAATCATTTATATCTTGCTTTGATATACACAGATTTTTTTTCATTTTTTTTAACAAAGGAGTTTACTTTTGACTGGTTTTTGCACACCAATGAAATAAGTCTTGTTGAAAAAATAAATATTTCAAAAATTATATAGTTATTTTTAGAGCCCCCCTCACTCTCAAAAGTGCCTCCATTTGGATAAGCAGCTATATTCACTCTAACTATGGCACCAGCCAGCCAAGGCTTCAATCCCAGCTTTGCAATTGAGTAGCTTTGTGACCTGAACTAAGTTACTTAGTCTCTGTCAAACTCAAGTATCTTCATCTTTAAAATGGGGACAAAGGGCGCCTGGGTGGCTCAGCTGGTTAAGAGTTCGACTCTTAGCTCAACTCAGGTCATGATCTTACAGTTCGTGGGTTGGAGTCCCAAACTGGGCTCCACGCTGGCAACACAGAGTCTGCTTGGGATTCTCTCTCTCCCTCTCTCTCTCTGCCCCTTCCCCTCTAGTGTTCTCTCTATCTCAATATAAATAAATAAACTTTTTAAAAAATGGGGATGGTAGTGGGGACACCTGGCTGGCTCAGGTGGTAGAGAATGCGACTCTTAATCTTGGGGTTGTGAGTTCAAGCCCTACATTGGGTGGGAGATTACTTAAAAATAAAATCTTAAAAAAATCTTTTTTATGTTTACTTATATTTGAGAGAGAAAGAGACAGAGAGAGAGCAGGGAAGGGGCAGACAGACAGAGACAGAATCTGAAGCGGGCTTCAGGCTTTGAGCTGTCAGCACAGAGCCCCACGTGGGGCTCAAACCCACGAACTTCGAGATCATGACCTGAACCAAAGTCAGACGCTTAACCGGCTGAGCCACCCAGGTGCCCCTTAAAAAAAGTTTTAAAAATGGGGATGATAATAACAGAAACGCTCTCAATGGGTCATTGTAAGGATGAAATGAGGTAACATGTGTAACGCACTTAGCACAGTGCTTGGCATATAGAGCACTTGACAAACATGAACTATTGTTATCATTGTTCTTGTTACTGTTATTAAGAGCCTATGTTCATGACCGCTGTCAAATGATCTTTATCACTCACTTGGTGTCCTAACATTAGCAGATTGGTTGCCTGACCTCGTCTTTATTCAGCAAAGGAACCCAGTGATCAGGAAGATGCACCAAATTAAATCACTGCAGAGACCAGCATTTTCAAGAATGTTTTTATTAGAATATTGGCACTGCGGGATGCTCTGCCAGCAGAAGGTCCGGCAGTCGGCCGCCATTGGGAAGCTACAGCCACGTTCTTGCAAATTCAGAATACTGGATTAGCACTGTCAAATCTCTGAGAAGTCCTGCAGGAAAGAAACACTTTCATTTTGTTTAACCCTCATTTCTCCAATTTATTTGTAGCATCTCGTCTTCTCTCGTTTGTATGTGATGCCTCAAAATTAAGAGTATTCTACAAAGCATATTTCACGAAACACAGATCTAGTCTTTTTCATTTAAAATATGGAAGGCTAGGGGCACCTGGGTGGCTCATTTGGTTGAGGGCCATGAAGCCAGGATGGTGGGATTGAGCTCCACATAGGGTTCCATGCTGAGTGTGGAGCCTGCTTGAGATTCTCTCTCTCTCTCTCTCTCTCTCTCTGTCTCTGTCCTTCTGCGCCTTGCTCATGCTCTCACTCTCTCTCTAAAATAAAATATTTAAAAATTAAAAAAAATAAAAGTGGAAAGCCCAATTGGAAGGACTTTGCCAAGGCCACATAGTAATAGTGGATTCATAGGCCTTGATCCTAGGTCTCAGAATCCTTGTGTCTTTTCTTCTAGGAAAGTCATTTTGTATGTTATAAGCTTTGTGCCATGGGTATATTAACGTGGGCTATATATTTAGTAGCTGTGTGGTACCTTTGAAAGATCAAGGACAAGAACTTTCTATAATAGCCAAAGGTTTTCTGTCATTAAATCTACAGCTTGAACAGCCTCCATGAGACTGAGGGTTTGTGCTCAGAGGGACCTTAGACCACAGTTAATGGGACACTGTCTCTTGAACTGATGCAAGATGAAGGCCAGAGGGTGCACTTTCCTAAGGATATCAATTTAGATCAGAGCCAGAAGGCATAGAAGCGTCCTTTCAAGAACACTATCATTGTGGAGGCATGATAATGTTTAAGATATTAAATCCAAGATATTAAATCCAAAAAGCACCATATCAATGTATAAAACTTCTGTTTCATAACCAACAAAGTTAAGATTAAAAAATGTAATGTGAAGGGGTGCCTGGGTGGCCCAGTCAGTTAAGCACCTGACTCTTCATCTCAGCTCAGGTCTTGATCTCAGGGTCAGGAGCCAAGCCCCGTGTTGGTATCTATAATTAATGTTGGGGTGAATGGGTGGCTCAGTCGGTTGAGCATCTGACTTCAGGTCAGGTCATGATCTCGTTCGTGAGTTTGAGCCCTGCACAGGGCTCTGTGCTGACAGCGTGGAGCCTGCTTGAGATTCTCTCTCTCCCTCTCGCTGCCACTCCCCCGCTTGTGTGCATGTGGGCGCACACTCTCTCTTCCTCTCAAAATAAGTAAACTTAAAATAAATAAAGTTTGTTTTAGGAATCTCTACATCCAATGTGGTGCTCGAACTCATGACCCTGAGATCATCAGAGTCACATGCCCCTCTGACTGAGCCAGCCAGGCGCCCCCAAGGGTTGGACTTTGTTAATGTCAAGGAGTGTGTCCCTGGGGAGAGGTGAGAAAGGGGCAGGCTTGCTCTGTTGGTGGCATGAGGAAGGGAAGCAGCAGCAGTGGCCCTAGCCCTTGGGTTTTGTCCCCTGGCTACTAGTACTGCCCACTGCCCTGGCCTTTGGGCAACATTCTTAATCTGTTCAGTGGAAAATGCACATTGCTGACCTGTACTCTTCAAATGCAATCCTGGCCAAACTGTGTGGGGCATGGTAGGTTTTGTGCATCCTTTCAAAACACTATGTTCTGGATTAGGCCTTTGGGCAATTGGTCTGGTGACAAATTGGTCTTGTATGAGTAATTACATCTTGTCCCAGGAGTCTTTAGGGAAGTTGAACAGAATGACTTATTTGAAGATTAACTCTTCATGTGCTATTCTGGAACCCAGGGCTGGCTGGGAAGGGCCAGGGTGCTAGGGGCAGATACTAAAACCTGAGGATGGATTCTGGTCACATTTCCTAAAATGATTTCCCTGGGCGTTATATGGTTTAAATTTTAATAAGATTGGACTCCCTTTCTGATGTGCGTGTGTCTATTGCTGTGGATTCCAAATATTACTATTGAGTTTAGCTTGCCATTAAGATGCCTAGTACACAAAGATAGATGTATGAAAATGTAGACAACTTCTGCGTCCAGGCAAGATGGAGTAACCACGACTGGATTTACTCTTTGCCTGAAACAACCAAACATTTTTAAAAATCCATATTATCCAAAGGATACAGGGGTGCTGTTTCAAAGGGACACATGCACCCCCATGTTGATAGCAGCACTATCCACAATAGCCAAAGTATGGAAAGAGCCCAAATGTCCATCAACAGATGAATGGATAAAGAACATGTGGTATTTATATACAACGGAGTAAATCTCAGCAATCAAAAAGAATGAAATCTTGCCATTTGCAACTACGTGGATGGAACTAGAGGGTATTATGCTAAGCGAAATTAGTCAGAGAAAGACAAAAATCATATGACTTCACTCATATGAGGACTTTAAGAGACAAAACAGATGAACATAAGGGAAGGGAAGCAAAAATAATATAAAAAGAGGGAGGGGGACAAAACAGAAGAGACTCTTAAATATGGAGAACAAACAGAGGGTTGCTGGAGGGGGTGTGGGAGGGGGGATGGGCTAAATGGGTAAGGGGCATTAAGAAATCTACTCCTGAAATCATTGTTGCACTATATGATAACTAACTTGGATATAAATTTTTAAAAATAAATAATTTAAAAAATAAAATAAAAATTTTAAAAACAGAAAATTCATGAAACAATGATTTTCAAGACACATCAGGCAATGAAGGATAAGTAATCCCTGAAAAAACGGTTAAAAAGTAACATTAGCCTGGGGCATCTGGGTGGCTCAGTCAGTTGACTCTTGATTTTGGCTCAGGTCATGATCCCAAGGTCATGGGATCAAACCCCAGGTAGAACCCACTTAAGATTCTCTCTCTCCCTCTGTCCCTCTTCCCAACTTGTGCTCTCTCTCTCTCTCTAAAATAAAAAAAAAATTTTTTTTTTAATTAAAAAAAAAGTAAGGTTAGTCTTCCACCCTAGGCTGGACACAAAAGTTTTGGGGCTCAAGGGGCCTGGGTAGCTCAGTTGGTTATGCATTCAGGTCTTGATTTCCACTCAGGTCACGATCTCACAGTTCGTGAGTTCAAGCCCCACGTCAGGCTCTGGGCTGATGGTGCGGAGCCTGCTTGGGATTCTCTCTCTCTGCCCCTCTCCTGCTTGCACACTTTCTCTCAAAATAAATAAATAGGGGAACCTGGGTGGCTCAGTTGGTTAAGCATCCAACTTCGGCTCAGGTCACAATCTCATAGTTCGTGGCTTCGAGCCCCACATTGGGCTCTCGGCTGTCAGCATGGAACCTACTTCAGATCCTCTGTCCCCCTCTCCCTCTGCCCCTTCCCTGCTTGTGTTTGCTCTCTCTCTTTCTCTCAAAAATAAATAAATATAAGAAAATTAAAATAAATAAATAAACTTTTTTTTTTAAGTTGTGGGGTTCAGTACAAAATGAAAAATGGCCCTTATTCAAAAGGCAGGAAAACAAAGTTTTACTTTCTTCCAGTCTCTCAACCTGTCTTGGTGATTTTTACGTGCTATTTAATGTTGCATTCCTTCAGGCACGCACATGCATGCTTACAGTACACCAGCTGCTGGTGTGTCCCTCATGCCAATTACTGTATCAATTCCCCTAGGAAGATGAGCGAAGAATGTGCACTTCCCATAAATCTGACACCCCAAACCACTGCAGATGAGCAGCCCCCAAGAGTACTGAAACCTGAGGGCCAGGATGATTAGGCAAGAGGTTCATCCCTGCTGAATCTTCTGCTGGCCGTACCACAGGCTGCCAGTCTGGGATGGGGATGGTTACCACCATGCCCTGCCCTGATATGCCACAGGGACAGACATGATTCTGACTCTCCCTGTGCCCATGCTCAAGCCCCGACCCCCCCCCCCCCCGCTCCCTCCCCACCCCGAGACAGAGGAATCACTGGAGACAGCATTAGTTGCTGGGCAGGGGAAGAGAGGGGGAGGCCAAGGTACCAGAGTTTGGGGGAACAGTGAGCAAGAACCTACCCTACAGAAGCAATGAGACAGAGGGAAGAAGGGCCATGCATGCATGAAACCAAGTCCCAAGACTTTAGTGCTGTCCCCTAGGACCTCACTTACAAAACACAAATCCAAAGATAAAATTATTAGGAGTTTCAAGATGGTGACCACAGAACATTAAATCCAAACATGGGCCCACTTGAGTTTGGGACCCTGTGCTACTTGTATTAGTCCATGAAGCTGTTCCTGTTTACTAGGGAGGGGGAACCAAGACAGAATGGCAGACTTCCCGAATTAAGGAGACATGGCTGAGCATCTGGAGATGCCAAGGCAGCTAGAGCACATAAGAAAGAATACCAGAGAGGAGAGAACTGCACAGACAGAACTCCAAAGTCCTGTAGATGGGGCCCCTCAAGTATTCAGCAGAGTACTAAGCGGTGCATTCACGTGAGAAAACTCCCTGAGACAGGGAAAGAGTCATCTGAAAGAATTAGGGGATACCATGCCTGGTGTATACATAAGGCCAGAAATAGTGCCTGATCCCACCAGTCAGAACACAAAACCTCATGACTTACAGGGCATTAAGTACAGATAGGTCTCGCCTGAGTAGTGCAGAACACTAGAGAGCTCAATAAGATTTGCAGAAAGACCAAAAGATCCATGACCCAACATAATGAAATTGACAGTGCCTGGCATCCATTCAAAATCATAAAAGAGGCAAGGAGCTACAACCCATAATGAGAATAATCAATTTGTGAAAAACAAGGCAGAAATGTTAGAATTAGAGAAGATATTAACTTCCAAAATATATATCCAAAATATATAAAAACTCATACAACTCAATAAGGAAAAACCCAAACTAAACAATCCAAGTAAAAAATGGGCAGAGGGGGTGCCTGGCTGGCTCAGTCGATGGAAAATGCAGCTCTTGACCTTGAGGTTGTGGGTTTGAGCCCTGCACTGGGTGAGGAGATTACTTAAAAATAAAATCTTGGGGCACCTGGGTGGTGGTTCAGCTGGTTGAGCATCCAACCCTTGATTTTGGCTCAGGTCATGATCTCAGGGTCATGGGAGTGAGCCCCGATTCAGGCTGTGTGCAGACAGTGCAGAGCCTGGTTGGGATTCTGTCTCTCCTCCTCTCTCTGCCCTTCTCCCATTCATTCTCTGTCTCAAACTTTAAAAAATCTTTAAAAAAATTGGGCAGAGAGGGGTGCCTGGGTGGTTCAGTCAGTTGAGTGACTTCAGCTCAGGTCATGATCTTGCAGTTCATGAGTGTGAACCCCACATCGGGCTCACTGCTGTCAGCGCAGAGCTCACTTCGGATCCTCTGCCCCTCCCCAGCTCAGGCTCTCTCTCTCTCAAAAAAACAAAATAAATAAATAAATAAATAATAAAAATTTAAAAATGGGCAGAGGAACTGAGTAGATATTTTTCCAAAGAAGACATACAAGTGACCAAAAGGCACATGAAAAGGTGCTCAACATCACGAAACATCAGGGAAAGGCAAATCAAAACCACAATGAGATATCACTACATACCTATCAGAAGGACTATCATCAAAAAGACAAGTGATAACAAGTGTTGGCTAGGATGTGGTCAAAAGGGAGCCCTCATCCATTGTTGGTGGGAATATAAGTTTATGCAACTGATATAGAAAACAATATGGAAGTTCCTTAAAAATTTAAAAACCGAACTACAGTAGTCCCCCCTCATCCATTTATGCATGGGTTTCACTTTGGGCAGTTTCAGTTGCCCATGGTCAACCATGGTCTGGAAACAGATGATCTTCCTTCTGACACATCTAAAGAAATTATCTAAAAGGCAGCCTTAGAAAACATGAAAGAGAGACAACAGACATGGAAGATATAGTGAGAAGCTCTAATGTGTCTGATTTAGTTCCAGGGGGAGAGAAGAGAAAGAGGAAAGGAAAGGCAATATTTGAAAAACAAAATAATGTCTGGGAATTTCCAGAACTAATAAGGGACACAAATCCATCTGCAAATAAAGCAATATTATATACCAAGCAAGATAAAAACACATACTGAAACTACAGAACACTTACCACAAAAAGGCAATCTTATATGTAATCAGAGTGGTAAGCCAGATCATCTGTGAAAGAATAAAAATGAGGCTAACAGCAAATTCTTCAGTGCGGTAATGGAAGCTGGAAGACAATGCAGCATCTTCCAAGAACTGAGGAAAAAAAATAACGGGCAACCAAGAATTGTGTGGCTGGAAAAATATTTCAAGGCAAAAACATTCTCAGTTAAGGAAAAAACAAACTTGGGGCACCTGGGCAACTCAGTTGGTTAAGCATCCAGCTCTTGATTTTGGCTCAGGTCATGATCCCACAGTCGTTGAGATCGAGCCCCCCCATCAGGCTCCGGGCTGAGCATGGAGCCTGCTTCAGATTCTCTGTCTGCCCCTCCCCTGCTCATACACACGCATGCTCTCCCCCCCACCTCAAAAAAAGGAAAAACAAATATACACACAATAACCTTATGTCAGTTAAATTTGTTAAAGATGCACTTTGGAAGGAAATAAATTAACAGCTCTGAGATGCCAAAAGGAATGATGATGAAAAAATTAGAAAATATGTAAATTATACATTGTATAAAATAATTCGTGCACTTATTCAGCGTGTATTTATTTATCACCTACTCTAGTAGACAGAATAATGACCGCCCAAGATATCAGGTCCTAATCCCTAGACCCTGTAAAATTTCACCTTATTTGGAAAAAGGGGTTTTGCATGTCTGATTAAGGATTTTGAGACAAGATTTTGGATTACCTGAGTGGTCCCAAAATGCCATCACAAGTATCTCTGTAGGAGACAAGGCAGAAGGAGATTGCAGAGTAGAGAAGATGGAGGAAAGGGACAAGAAGCCAAAGAATGCAAGGAATGCAGCTGGAGACAACCGAAAAGCCAAGGTAACTGATTTTCCCCTCCAGCTTCTGGGGGTGGGGGTGGGGGGGGGGTGGCCTTGCCAATACCTTGACTTCAGTCCAATGAAGCTGATTTCCAACTTCTGGTCTCTATAACTGTAAGAGAATTAATTTCTGTGAATTTAAGTCACTGAGTCTGTGCTCATTCGTTAACAGCAGTCACAGGACACAAATGCACCTACTATGGCTAGACGCTGCTCTAAGAGTAAGAGATAATCAAGGAACAAAACAAAGGTCTCTGCCCTAATGGAGCTTAAACTATACTCTAGTGAAATAAACAGACAACAGACCATAAACATAGTAAACAAGTAAATTGCATAGTGTACTAGAAGGTAACAAGTAATATGTGAGAAAGGAAAGAGCAGGGTGAGTGAATCAGGAATGTGTGTGTTGTGGGGATGGGAGGGAAGTTGATATTTTATTTTAAAATTTACTTATTTTGAGAGAGAGAGCCCCTGAGCACGAGTGAGGGAGGGGCAGAGAGAGAGGGAGAGAGAAATAATCCCAACCAGGCTACGTGCTGTCAGCACAGGGCCTGTCACAGGGCTCTATCCCACAAACCGTCAGCATGACCTGAGCCGCAACCAAGATCAGATGCCTAACCGACTGAGCCACCCAGGTGCGCCAGCAAGTTGATATTTTAAATACAGCGGCTATAGTAAGCCTCATTGAGAAAGTGGTGTTTGAGCAGACTGTTTTAATTTGTGGCGTTTATTTTCAGAAAGAGGACACAACTAAAACACTGGACAATACCATATAAGTATCTAAATACTTATTTAGATACTTACTTAAGTATCAGCTACTTAAGTATCAGATACTTATTTATTATTTAGATACTTATTTAAGTATCAGCTAAATTTATTTAGATGGGTATGACAATACCATATCAGCATCTAAAGTGTCCTAACAACAGCAAGTTTTCTTTTTTTTTTTATTAAATTTTTTTTTTCAACGTTTTTTATTTATTTTTGGGACAGAGAGAGACAGAGCATGAACGGGGGAGGGGCAGAGAGAGGGAGACACAGAATCGGAAACAGGCTCCAGGCTCCGAGCTGTCAGCACAGAGCCCGACGCGGGGCTCAAACTCACGGACCGCGAGATCATGACCTGGCTGAAGTCGGCCGCTTAACCGACTGCGCCACCCAGGCGCCCCAACAACAGCAAGTTTTCTAACATCCATATACGAGTTGGAAGAATTTAGATACTAACTTTAGACTTTAAGCATACAAGCTAACATATCAAGGGTAATCAGTAACAGAAATAGGATATCTAATTTCCAAATAAGTAGTGGGGAAAAATGAAATAGGAAAATAAAATTCTATTTTTTTTAAAGATGAGAAAGGAGAAAAAGCAAAGGAAAATAGAACAGATAGAGAGCAACCAGTAAGATGTTAGAAACAAATACAAATAGGGGCACCTGGGTAGCTCAGTCGGTTAGGCGACTTTGGCTCAAGTTATGATCTCACAGTTGGTGAGTTTGAGCCCTGCGTCTGGCTCTGTGCTAACAGTTCAGAACCTGGAGCCTGCTTCAGATTCTATGTCTGCCTCTCTCTCTCTGCCCCTCCCCCCGCTCACACACTGTCTCTCAAAAATAAACATTAAAAAAAATTTTTTTAAAGAAATACAAATAAATGTGACCACGAGATGAAAATGGATGTAATTTGCCAGTTAAAAGACAGAGACTGTCAAATAAGGGGCAGAAAAGGAAAATC
This sequence comes from Neofelis nebulosa, assembly GCF_028018385.1. Lineage (NCBI taxonomy): Eukaryota > Metazoa > Chordata > Mammalia > Carnivora > Felidae > Neofelis > Neofelis nebulosa. The sequence continues at coordinate 98,944,294 of NC_080800.1, forward strand.
CACTTAAAATGGAAAGACAATCCTAAAATAGGAGAACACAGAAAGGCTGACCGTTAAGCAATGAAAAAATATACCAAATAATAGCCAAAAGCCAGAGTAGTTATATTAATACAAGACAAAGCGGAACTCAAAATGCATTGTTATGGGGGGCACCTCGGTGGTTCAATCCTCTAAGCGTCCGACAGTTTCTTGGTTTTGGCTCAGGTCGTGATCTCATGGTTCGTGAGTCTGAGCCCCCGTTGGGCTCCAAGCTGACAGTGTGGAGCCTGCTTGGGATTCTCTTTCTCCCACTTGCTCTCTCTCTGCCCCTCCTGTGTCTGTGTGTGCACTTGTGCTCACTCTTTCAAAATAAATAAACTTTAAAAAAAATAATAAAATAAAATGCATTGTTAGGGATTGAGATGGTCACTATATAAGAATAAAAGGGGGGAGATTGTAACGCTCCTTTCTCAATTATTGGTAGGTTAAAACTAAAGACAAAAGGATGTGGAGAAATGGGAACACTCTTGCACTGTTGGTGGGAATGCAAATTGGTGCAGCCGCTCTGGAAAGCAGTGTGGAGGTTCCTAAAAAAATTGAAAATAGACCTACCCTATGACCCAGCAATTGCACTGCTAAGAATTTACCCAAGGGATACAGGAGTACTGATGCATAGGGGCACTTGTACCCCAATGTTTCTAGCAGCACTCTCAACAATAGCCAAATTATGGAAAGAGCCTAAATGTCCATCAACTGATGAATGGATAAAGAAATTGTGGTTTATATACACAATGGAGTACTATGTGGCAATGAGAAAGAACGAAATATGGCCCTTTGTAGCAACGTGGATGGAACTGGAGAGTGTGATGCTAAGTGAAATAAGCCAGACAGAGAAAGACAGATACCATATGGTTTCACTCTTATGTGGATCCTGAGAAACTTAACAGAAACCCGTGGGGGAGGGGAAGGAAAAACAAAACAAAACAAAGGTTAGAGTGGGAGAGAGCCAAAGCATAAGAGACTCTTAAAAACTGAGAACAAACTGAGGGTTGATGGGGGGTGGGAGGGAGGGGGGGGTGGGAGGGAGGGGAGGGTGGGTGATGGGTATTGAGGAGGGCACCTTTTGGGATGAGCACTGGGTGTTGTATGGAAACCAATTTGACAATAAACTTCATATATTGAAAAATAAAATAAAATAAAAGTAACTGAGAATGTGAAAAAAAATAAAACTAAAGACAAAAAATTAATAACAATACGGAGTATTCAAAGAACCTAGTCAACAAACTTGGTTGGAGATTGCTATGAATATTCACATACAAGACTTCTGGTACACACAGAGCAAGTTTCTCCAATGTGAGGGTGGAACCATTTGATCACAGGGCTTGTGCATTTTCATAAAACACTACAGATAGAATTCAAGTTCTATATACCCCTCTCTTTACCTTCCTCTTCCCCCAAGAGATTACCACTGTCCTGGATGCGGTGTTTTTAATTCTAAAGCTATTTTAAAATTTTACTAATTCAACTGTTTGTGTATGCATGTGCCCTTAAACAATATGTTATTTGTACTTTTAAATATAAATTTAATATAATATTTATACTTTTAAAGAAGGAATTTTATTTACTTTTAATAAATAATTTAAAATTTACATAAATGGGGGTGGGCACCTGGCTGGTTCAGTCAGAAGAACATGTGACTCTTTTTTTTTTTTTTTTTTTTTTAATTTTTTTTATTTTTTTATTTTTTGGGACAGAGAGAGACAGAGCATGAACGGGGGAGGGGCAGAGAGAGAGGGAGACACAGAATCGGAAACAGGCTCCAGGCTCCGAGCCATCAGCCCAGAGCCTGACGCGGGGCTCGAACTCACGGACCGCGAGATCGTGACCTGGCTGAAGTCGGACGCTTAACCGACTGCGCCACCCAGGCGCCCCGAACATGTGACTCTTGATCTCGGGGTCATGAGCTTGAGCCCAAGCTTGACATTAGGTGCAGAGATTACTAAAAAAAAAAAAAAAAAATTTAATTTTATATTGGGACGCCTGGGTGGCTCAGTTGGTTGAGCGTCCAACTTCGGCTCAGGTCATAATCTCACGGTTCATGGGTTCAAGCCCCATGTCAGGCTTTGTGCTGAAAGTGTGGAGCCTGCTTCAGATTCTGTGTTTCCCTCTCTCTCTTGCCCCTTCGCAGCTTGCACTCACTCTCTCTCAAAAATAAGCAAACATTAATTTTTTTTTTTACTTTATATAAATGGTATCACACTGGATGTGTACTCCCTGCACCTTGCATTTTTCACCATTGTTTTAGAGATTGATCTGGTGATAGAATACTAATTCATTCAACTCTTATGTCAGATTTATATATTTTATAAATTTGAAGTTTAAATATAACATTATATACTTTAAAATATACCACAATTAATCCCCTGTTGTTGAACACAATCTGTCCCAATATTATTTTTACTAATTACAGATGATACAGAAACATTCTTATGTATTTCTTTGTACATGATGTGAGAATTCCTCTAGGATATATATATATATAAGTTTAGAATTGCTGTCCTAAGACATGGGAACCTTTGACTTCACAAAACATCACATTGCTTTTCAAAGTTGTGCCAATTTATATCCCTACTGGGGAGTTTACACTGCTGATCACTGCTGTCATCTAGTGCTGTGAGACTTTTCCATTTTTGCCGGTCTGATGCATGTGAAATTATACCTGTTTTATTGTGCATTCCACAATTAGATTGATCTTATAAGTTCATTGGCCATTGAGGGTTCCTCTTCTGTGAATTGCCTATTCATATTCTTTGCTAACTTTTGAGTCGCTTGCTTTTCTTGACTTACAAAACTTATTTACACAGAGTACAATTCATTCTGGTGTACACTTCCAAGTTTTAACAAATGCAAAGTGTAACTCCACAATTAAGATACTGAATAGCTCCATTACCTCCTGAGATTCTCTCTCACTATCCCTTTGTCATCAGCCCCTCTCCCCACACCAACCCATGTTATCATTAATGTGTTTTCCACTTCTAGTTTTGCCTATTACACAATGTAATGTAAAGGGAATTATACCAGATGTACCCTTTTGATTCTGGCTATTTAAAATTTTTTTTTAATGTTTATTTATTTTTGAGACAGAGAGAGACAGAGCACGAATAGGGGAGGGGCAGAGAGAGAGGGAGACACAGAATCCGAAACAGGCTCCAGGCTCTGAGCTGTCAGCACAGAGCCGGACACGGGGCTCGAACTCACGGACCGCGAGATCGTGACCTGAGCCGAAGTCGGACGCTCAACCGACCAAGCCACCCAGGCGCCCCGATTCTGGCTATTTTAAACATGACTCATTGGAGATTCACATTGTTCAATGTATCAATAGTTTGTTCCTTTTATTTTTTTCTAAGTATCTCTACACCCAACGTGGGTCTTGAACTCACGACCCCGAGATAAAGAATTGCATGCTTGCAGCTCTTCCTACCCACAGGTCCTGTCCCCGTGCTTTAATAAAATCACCTTTTTACACCAGAGATGTCTTCAAGAATTCTTTCTTGGCGGGGCGCCTGGGTGGCGCAGTCGGTTAAGCGTCCGACTTCAGCCAGGTCACGATCTCGCGGTCCGTGAGTTCGAGCCCCGCGTCAGGCTCTGGGCTGACGGCTCGGAGCCTGGAGCCTGCTTCCGATTCTGTGTCTCCCTCTCTCTCTGCCCCTCCCCCGTTCATGCTCTGTCTCTCTCTGTCCCAAAAATAAATAAAAAACCGTTGAAAAAAAAAAAAAAAAAAAAAAAAAGAATTCTTTCTTGGCTGTCAGCTCTAAACCCATCACCCCAAAACTTCATCATTTGGTGCCCAATGTGTGGGGTTATGAGTCTTTTCATCTGGACTCTGAGCTATGGTGCAAACCTGGTGGTTACTTTCTCTTTTCTTCCTTTATTCTCATTTCAGGGTCTTTTTGAGCAGTATGGTCTTGTTGGAACACTTTCATGTCAATTGTTCAGGCCACAACCCTCTAGCCCGTGGCTACTCTACAGGGAGAAAGCCTGCCTTTTGGCTGGTAGTACCCTCCCAGGAATGGTAATAAGACCCAGAAACTAGATGCCCTCTCTTTATTCCTGTCCTTATACAAAGTTGTCTGTCTTGGGCATGGGACAGCCACCTAAGTCACTAGGAAGGCTGCCAATCTAAAGACTCCCGTGTGAGGTTTCCTCCTCATTGGTCTAACGTGATTCCCTCCACATTTCTGGTCTAGCCGCTCTGGCCACAGGACCTCCACTGGGAGCTGGCCGAAACCAGTACCCGATTGAATTAAAACCCAACTGGGGACTGTTTCCTAGGAAGTTGGTTGTAAAGACTATATGTGCTGTAATGTCTTGATGGATTTCTATCTTTACTGTTTTCGGTCAATGTCCTCTACTAACTACTACTTAAATTACAAAATTGGGTGATTCCCCCTTGTAAAACTTTTCCGGTATTTTCTATGAGTTAAAAACATTGGTCTCTGGGGCACCTGGGTGGCTCAGTTAAGCGGCCAACTTCGGCTCAGGTCATGATCTTGAGGTTCGTGGGTTCGAGCCCCATGTTAGGCTCTGTACTGACAGCTCAGAGCCTGGAGCCTGCTTCAGATTCTGTGTTTCCCTCTCTCTCTGCCCCTCCCCTGCTCATGCTCTGTATCTCAAAAATAAACATTAAAAAAAAAAAAACACACAGCAGTTTCTTCTCAGCCTTCTTAGTAAGGCAAACTCAGCACTGATTTGTAGCCTAGAATGCAAAGGGGAAGCGGCGGGGGGGGGGGGGGGGGCGACGCTAGCATCCCTCCTTTAGAGGCCCTAAGTGGCTGGTTGGTGACCATAGCGACTTCGTTTGAGGGATGCCTCGGGTCGCTTTAACACCTCAGGAATCTCTAACATATCCTGCACGTGGGACACCACCCAGGAGTCAGGGAGATTCTCATGGTAATGGACCTTCTCTACTTCTCTCTCTCTCTCTCTCTCTCTCTCTCTCTCTCTCTCTCTCTCTCTCTCTCAGAATGGGAGCTTCTCTTTGGTCCCCAAGGACTCTCCCCTGGGATGCCTTGTTAACCCACGAAACAATTTGGATTGCAAATTTAGGAAAGGACTGTTCTCCTGTAACACTGCACGGCCTTCAACAGGGCAAATGGACGGAGGTACCCTAGGTCCAGGCCTTCATGGCTCTAAATTGGGACCCGGACCAAAAGGCCTCTTCCAGAATGTGTTTGCCCAAAGGTATTTGGCTAGTAAACTCCCTCCTCACATACTGGATGTTTTAATAGGCCTCCTCCTGATAAAACTCAGTCACTGGAAGAAACACAGGCCATCCCTGACAAAGGGAACACTGACTCTTTCTCTATTCCTTCTTCTAATAGATGTGGGGGCCTCTCCCTCATTCATTTCCCAGGTTAATACCTATGATAATTGTAGCCAACTCTGGTTAGTCTACCTCAGGACAGGGACTTTAAGGACTATTCCCAAGCAGCTGCCAAAACTCCATTTGTTTCCGGGAAATTCCCTGTCTACTCCGGCCTAACATGGACTCCGTATTTCCACGTTGGTGGAAAAAACATGGCGTCTGCTCCTCTGTCCGAGTGGACAAGGTTTAGAACCGGGAATTCTGTCTGCCTTCTGCGGGCATCTCATCTCTCCTGCCTTCCCCTCCCCCTCTTCCTGTTTCTGCACCACCTTGGGCGTGGCCTACATTACTGGTTCTTATACCATCTTCAGCCAGCACCGCTGGCTCCTCCCCCCACCCTCGACGTCAAGGAGTGAAGAGCATCCACTTGGACCGCCCACCTCAGGTTCCCGCACTGGTGTCCCAGGTAAAAGCTGACAATGGGGAAAAATTGATGGACTTTTAAGTGGGTGCAGGTGAAACACATTTGGTGTTTAAGCTAATTTTTTTGTTGGTTTGAGATAGACCTGTTTATCAGTATTAAATAAACTTTTCTATTTAGGTTTGCTAAAGGTTAAATAAGCTCATTATCTCTGTTGCAATTTGTTAGCAAAAAGATGATTTAAAATAATGGTTAATTTTGTCTATCTCAAAGTTTTCATGGGTAATTAAGATAGCTTTCAGTCTTTGGTAACCTGAAACTTAAAAGTTTTGCTTGCACGATAAATGGGATTGAATTCATTGGATATCTAATGAGATAAAATGCTAAAGCACTGATTCCAAACTGTAGGTTTGTGCTTTTGATTTATTGCAGAAAAACTAAGGATATTTGGGTCTCGTGGAAAACATGCTTTGTGCTTAATATTCATAAATTTGCCACCAAAACTTCTGGTGTAACAGTTCACAATTGGTAACTACTTAGCTTTCACTGGAGACTAAGTCCTAAGAGTTAAAATTCTGCTAAATGTAATTAAGACTAATGGAAAGAAAAACAATTCTGTATGTAAAAAAGTAGGAGATATGTAAGAAAGACCTAAGGAATGAAAATGCATTTTTTGTTGAAGGTAAAAGAAAGTAATTTTGTCTTAAATGAGATTGGTTGTTTGAAGAGAAATGGCTTGGGACAAAATTTGAAGGCAAAGGAAAGTTGTAGAAGGTTCATGAAGGTAAATCTTTGCAAAGGAATGTTATGTGTGGTTAGGATGGAATAAATTTGCAATGAATGGATTTTAAAAGTACACTAGTATAAGGTAAAAATTCTGCTTTTCTCTGTTCAAAAGACAAAGTTTTCTTGGATTGTTCTGCTCCTGATTTAAAAAAATAATATGCAAAGGTTTTTTTCTCTTTTCTGCTGGGAAAATCAAAGCTTATGTTTTGCCTTTATCAGGTCTTCGATTACTTAGTTAAAACTTCTCAATGTTAAAGCAGCTAGGTCTTGCTTAACTACATAACCCTACATATCTGCCTTTGGAATCTCTTATTGCCATCTTGGTTAAATAAATAAGATTTGTAATGATCTGTAGCCCTATGAAGTCTTTTTGACCAATTAGTCCTTTTTATTTGGTATGTTAAGGTACTCTGGAAACACTGTCAAATAATGGTACATCTTAGGTTGTATTGCTTGGGTAAATGCTGTAACTGAGCAAATGTGTGTGTGTGTGTGTGGCACATATATATATTGCATACATGCAATTCCTAAAGTTTTAATGTTTTGGTAATAAGGTTATCACTTGATATTCTGATTGCTGAAGTGTTTGTTATGTGTCACAGAAATAACTAGTTTACCCTGTCAATTCCATCATAATGAACTCTCATCAGATTAACCATGTCTACTTTTGAGTCTTTTGTCATTTATAGTTATTATACTTTTCCTCTTACAAAACATGTTTCATCTTCAACGAGATTTCTTTTTTTTTTTTTTAAATTTTTTTTTCAACGGTTTTTTATTTATTTTTGGGACAGAGAGAGACAGAGCATGAACGGGGGAGGGGCAGAGAGAGAGGGAGACACAGAATCGGAAACAGGCTCCAGGCTCTGAGCCATCGGCCCAGAGCCCGACGCGGGGCTCGAACTCACGGACCGCGAGATCGTGACCTGGCTGAAGTCGGACGCTTAACCGACTGCGCCACCCAGGTGCCCCTCAACGAGATTTCTAAGGTCATTTAGGACAAATAGGTATTTGGCATCTTTAAGACTAATACTAAAATGGGGAATTTCCAGAACTAAAAAGCTGCATCCAAACTGAACAAAAATTAGTAACATGGGACTAAATAAACTGAAAAAGATGGTTATAGTTTTGTGACTCTTGAAGTATTGCTAGTTCTCTGATGTTTCCTCTTCCAGATTAAGGAAACATTCTCTTAAGAATGTAATAAAGTATTCATTTGTAAACAAACTGAAGCATTTAACTTTTCTACCTGAACCCTCTAAAGTTCAGTCTCAGTAAGTATTCTTCCAGCAATCCTACTTATTTGCCTAAGTTCAGTAAGAGTCTACTTATAACAGGACACCACTGGAAATACTGGTTGCTTTCCCAAGGCTTTGACTAGAATGTCATATTTGTGAGGCATGCATAGACTCAGATATGACCCCACAGCTCTAAGGAACTAAGGTTGACTTTATGAAACCTGGAGCCATAAAGCCCCTTGGAAATGTTGGCCTGATACCTTGCTTACGGCGTTCCCAGCAGCCTTACCAGGTAAAGAATGTCACTTCCTGGCAGGTGCAGGAACCTAAGGACACTTTGGGGACCTCGTGAAGAGGAATTCAGCCAAACAGGTATTGCAGGCATGTCTGATGGCAAGTACTTGGCTTGGCTTCTGGCCTGGAGAGGCTATTAAAAGGTTCAATCTAGAGATTCCTTATAAATCACTGTTCTTGCTGAACTTATGTAAATATTAGGCCAAGTTTGTTAAAACTGGACTTGTATTACAAGTGAATTAGTCTTCATTTGGCTGTCTCTGGAAATGAGGGTTTTTAGACAGAAAAACTGTGTTTCAATAATGCACCTTTATGGATGTTAAGTTCTAGTTCTGGTTGTCTTTAAGTGTTGTTTGCCTAAACTAGACAACTTGAGGTAAACTTCAGAAAAATTGTCACAAGAGGACAGATATGGACAACCTTCATGCTTATTATTCTATGGGGATAGTAATAGGACCCCATGGGGATTATGTTTATTTTAACTAGAAAATGGGATGGAGTCCCCCAATAATTGTATATAAAGCCTTTTCTTACTGTAGACCTATCAACAGATAAAGACTGTAGTGCTTTATTAAACTATTCACTTGAGGCTGGGTTTCTTCACAAATCTGTAAGTGAATATGCAAACCACATCCTCCCTAAATTTTACGTGGCAGTTACTAGAAACCCACCCCATATAAACCCAGGAGACCTGCTTTATTTAGAAGACTGAAAGTCTAATACACCAGGGGATTTAACTCCAAAATAAGAGGGCCCCCTACTGGGTCATATTATGTACTCCCACTGCAGTCAAGTTAGAGGAGCAGTCTTCATGGGCTCCTGTATCTGAATAAAACCTGTACCCCCTTTATAGGAAATCAAGGAGCAAACTAATGTGTCTTCTTATTCCTGTAAACCTGTTAAAGACCTCAAACTTCTCTTATGATTGTTGTAGCTTTTTCATTCTTTCTCCAGTCTATACTGACCACTCTTTTTACAATGGGCCATTCAAAAGAATCACCAGAGACATTTGAATTACAAACCAGAAAGACCATCTTGATTCATGCAGCCTTTTCCCATTCTATCTGAGGCTTCAGGCCTGACATCTAAAAATCTTGAGGTGGCGTAGGGCAAGCTGATGGCAAAATACATGCTAACAGCACCCCCCACCCCCCAAATGGAATATGTATGATATTCCTTGGACACTCCTGGCTACCCAAGAACAAGGAAAGGGGTTTAAGTGTTTGCCATGGTAATGTGGAGAACTAAGGCAAGTCAAAAATTAAATTCCCTTACTGCCTGCAGCCCATTGACAAGTCCTTGAAACCAGCACAGTGACTCCCTCAGGGAGCCTCCATGAGGACACTTTGCTAGGGGTAAAAGGGAATCTTAGCTTAACATTATCCCAACCTCAAGGATCCTTTAAATCTACTTTAACATATAAAAATTCCTTTGGAAACTTCTTTTATCTTCTTGTTAACTCCCCCAAGATATATGCTGGCAATCATACTCCAAGCTTATGGCCCCGGATACACATCTGAAAGGTCCCATGACTGAGGTTTTACTATACGGTAATAAATGGCATTTCCCTAGCAACAGCTAACCACTCAAGGTCCTGGAAACCTTGCTTCCAAAATACCTTAGAGACTTATTCTATCCCTGACCCCCTCCCAACCTGAGTGCATATAATCAGTTACCTGTGAAGACTCCAGTGCAGCTCTTCCTGCCCACGGGTCCTATCCCCATGCTTTAATAAAATCACCTTTTTCCAATGACATCTTCAAGAATTCTTTCTTGGCCGTCAGCTTCGGACCACCCCACCATCAGCCCAAAATTTCATCATTATCACTAGTAGACACTGGGTTTGTAATTTGCTCTTAACAATTAACGTATATTTTTCTTGTTTGTATAAAAGTACCCGGTAATTACCTGATTGCTTACTAAGCAAAACAGTCTATATGATGGCTAAGTACCACCTGCTAACAGTTAAGGCCTTAAATGACTCTCGAAATAATATGTTATTAAATACTCAAATGCATAAAACAGTTCTATAAAATAGAATGGCATTTTTCGCTGCTGTACAAGGTAGAACTTGAGCTCTTATAAAAACAAAATACTGTGTATACATTCCACATTACCACAAGAAAATCTTTGGATTTCTGCCATTTACTCAAATTGGTGCTTTTAAACAATCCCTCTCTTCCCTTTCGTGATTGGTTAAACTCCTAGACTAGAGGATTTTTGTCAACTACCAAAGGACTTTTATTTGGGCTAATCTTTCTAGTTATTCTCATTATCTTTGGCTGTTTTCTCCCATGTCTCTGTCTCTCTGCCTGGTGCCAAGACTCCATCACTGCAGGAACTTCAAGCCAACAGACGATCCTTTCTACTCAAGAAGGTTCATCCACGTTGTCCGCCTTGGATTCTGCTGCCTCCACCTTAACTCCCCTGTATGTTCCCTGACTGATCACTATTGACCCATACAGGTAGAGACATCTCTACGCCCTTACTCAGCAGAAAGAAGCTACAGAATATGAGACCTTCCACCTTCAGCAACCTTAAAGGTTTAAGGGTCAAAATTGTTCAGGGGGGATATGATGAGGGAGCATAAGACAGGGTGAAGGCAAAGCACAAGTTAGCACACCTGCCCCCCAGGTGGGACATGTGTGATATTCCTTGGACACTCTGGGCTACCTCAAAACAGGAAAAGGACAAAAAACAAATGGTTAAACTGGTAAGAGTCTCTACCAGTTTACAAGAAGAAGAAAATCCCATCAATAGCCTGAAGTCCAGGAACTCCCTACTATATTAATGTTAATGCATCGCTAAAGGGAAAAACCTTAGCTTGACAATACCCGGGCCTCCAGTAATCTAGGAGTCTTTAGCATATGAAAATCTCTTCGGAAACTTCCCTTTTGACTTTACCTACCCCAGCCACATACTATATAACCAGTCACTCTTCACAAATCCAGTACAGCTCTTCCTGCACATGGGGTTTTGCACCAGAAAACAACAAAATGAAAGAAAAAGAATTGCATGCTCTACTAAGACAGCCAGGCACCCCAAGAGTTTGATTCTTTAAATTGCTGAGTAGTTGTAGTATTCCACTACATGTATGTACCAAATAATTGTTTTTTTCACCAGCTGAAGGGAAGTGTGGTTGTTTCAAGTTTTTGGCAATTATAAATAAAACTACTGCATTTACCTACAGGCATTTGTGTGAATGTAAGTTTTCATTCATCTTGGGTAGATTAGGAATGGGATTTCTAGGTATTCTTAATTTTTTTTTTTATAATTTTTTTTTTAACATTTATTTATTTTTGAGACAGAGAGAGACAGAGCATGAACGGGGGAGGGGCAGAGAGAGAGGGAGACACAGAATGGGAAGCAGGCTCCAGGCTCTGGGCCATCAGCCCAGAGCCTGACGCGGGGCTCGAACTCACGGACCGTGAGATCGTGACCTGAGCTGAAGTCGGACGCTCAACCGACTGAGCCACCCAGGCGCCCCAAGGTATTCTTAATTTTAAGCATACCAAAGAGTCCAAGGTTAGTATCTTTATCCTTCTTCTGAACAGGGACCCAAATACACATATTCCAAACTCCTTCTATCTTCCATGTTAGCTTGTTTAGCAGTTTAGTGCCAATCTTATTTTTACCTTACCCAACAAAATTAGTTATTTTTACTTTTAGTCCATGCTTAAATATATGAACATTTCAACAATTAATTGGGTCACCATTCCTTCTTGCATCCCACTCATTTCTTCTAAAAAGAACATTTTAATGGTCTGCTTTGGAATGATAAATTGGAAACTAAGTGAACGGAATGTTCTAGTATGATAATAGAACCTGATATACCCAAAATACATATTCTTGGATGATAGAACCTGACCATCTATTTTATGTAGGATATTACACATTGGTTCGGAACTATCAACTTTTCTAGTTCACTTTAATTATAAGGAAATGACCCTCTACTTATTACTGCCTACATAAGAGTAGAGTGAGAAGGCTAACATGGGGCCCGTGGGGGCCTCATTTCAAGAGACTTGAAACTTTCATGCTATTCTGGTCCTTTGTTAAAATATTTGGCCCATGTAGATCTAATTTCCTTTTAATCAAATACAAGACATGTTAAGCACAATACTTAATATTCCTAAACATATAAAGTATTTTAAGTTTATGGAAGTCAGACAAAAGGGAAAAATGTATAATATCTATGTCATAATCAAAGCTCCTTAACTCAAAGAGTAATTAGACCCAAATCTTTGAAAAATGTCCACTCCAGGACTGAATTCCAACTAGTGCTTTAGAATATCATGTAGATCTGATACTAGGAAAATTTGCTTTTGCTTTTTTGGTGTGTTATCTTTTTAAAATCTAGCAAATTCCATATTGCCCTTTTAGGTATGCTAACCACCATGAAGAATTTCCAATTATCTTTTAACAATGTTTTCACAAGGGGCACCTCAGCTGGTTAAACATCCAACTTTGGCTCAGATAATTATCTCATGGTTCAAGAGTTTGAGCCCAGCATCAGCTCTGTGTGGACAGCTCAGAGCCTGGAGCCTGCTTCAGATTCTGTGTCTCCCTCTTTCTCTCTGCCCTCCCTGGCTCCCACTCTATTTTTCTCTCTTTCAAATCTAAATATTTAAAAAATGCTTTTAGTTAAAAACTAAAAATCTTTGAGGCACCTGGGTGGCTCAGGTCATGATCTCGCTGTGCCTGAGTTTGACCGCCACATTGGACTCTGAACTCAGAGCCTGGACCCTGCTTTGGATTCTGTGTCTCCCTCTCTCACTGCTCCTTCCCCACTCGTGCTCTCTCTCAAAAAATAAACATTAAAAAAATAAAAAATAAAAATCCTTTCACAAGATGTTAATACACCAGTGATTTAAATAAATCAACAATGAGGAGGAATTAAGATGGCAGAGAAGTAGGGGGACCAGGATTTCCCTTGTCCCTCAAACACAGCTGTATTGAGGCCAGAACACTTGGAATACCCAGGAAGTCAATCAGCAGGATGACAGAAAAGTCTCCACAGGTGGAGGGAGACAGCTTGGTGGGACAGAGGTGCATGTGTGTGAATTGGGGGACATAAAACAGTGTGGCCATGGAGGTGATGGAACCCTTTCTGGGGAGAAACAAAAGGGAAAGAAAGAGAGGCTGTGGACTGCAGAACTGTATTAATGACGAGGGAAACAAAGGCAAGAGAAATGTAGCTTAAATTAAATCTCCTTATAGCTCGCAGCCCAATGATAGACACCTGAAACAGAGTGTGACCTTACTCAAGGAACTCATGGCTACCTCACTTCCTTAATGTTTTTGTTTTATTAAAAACTAAAAGTAACCTTATCTTAGTGTTAGCTAGCCCCAAGGTCCTGAAAACCTTACTTTCAAACTCCTTGGACTTACACTCTCCCTAACCTGCACTAACTTAAAAGTATATAGTTACTCCTCACAACCCCAGTGCAGCTCTTTTTGCCCACGGGTCCTGTCTCAGTGCTTTAATAAAATCATTTTCTACCAAAGATGTCTCAAGAATGCTTTCTTAACTGTTTGCTCACGAACCCCATCATTAAGAGAAAAACTCCTCTGGACCACGGACTGAGGAATGAGAAATAGGAACTGTTCATTTCTTCTTTGTCAACAGCCTTAGGAGATCGTTTTCAAAAGCGTGCAACTTCTCTGGATGGAAGCGGCCACTGTGTGCATGTGCCTCGGGGGAGGGAAGCTGGCCCCAGGGCACTGTAGGCATCTCAGGGCTGCACTGAGAGAGAATAGTCCCCGCTCTTGAGTACTGTGTGAAGACGGTAGAGCGTTTATCGCCCTCCACCCAAGGAAAAAGACCCTGCAGGCACCAGCCAGAGGCTCTCGGTCGCTGGGCAGAGTGACACCACCCCAGAACCAGGTGGGCGCCGGACAGGATCCTTAAGACGTCAGGTTTTGAATCCCAGCCGAGGAGCAGGACAAGCTGACCGCCCGCGCTGCTCTTTGAGGGCTGCCTGAACAGCGTGGTTCGAGACACCGGGTCTGGGGAGGAGAGACTGGGGTGTCACCATTTTTCTCCCCAACACCAACACGCTGGGGCTTCAGGGAGCAGCACAACGGCCCCCAGGGGAGGCGAGACCCGCTTACACCAAACCCCACCCCTCTGTGTCTGGTGACTGCTTATCTACTGGAGGAACACTGACACTGGGTGAACCAGAGGGCCTCTCTTCCAGGCCATCATAGCCACTGGTCCCAGGCACCAACAGACAACTCTCCTGTGGTTTTGTAGGTTAGTATGTTTTTTCTTTTCTTTCTACCCTCTTCTTTTTTTCCTTTTAGAATCAGGATAATTTCTGATTTGGTTTTTATATATACAAAAATTACATACACACACCTTTTTTTTTGTTTTGTTTGGTTAGCCATTTTTATTCTATTCTTTTTACACCTTTCCTGTATCTCCTACTTTATTTCCATTCTCTCTGGAGTAAGCCTTATAGTTTCTTTGATTCTCTGCTTGGTCTTTTTTTTCCCCCCCTTTCAACTTTCTCTTTGTATGGGATTAGCTTCCCTACCCTATCCCTTTTTCCAGGGTTACTTAAACAAATCAAAGCACACCTGGTGGAAGGTCCAAACATTCCACCACTACAAGCAAGGAGGATTTTTGCAGAGGACTGACCAGTGGGACAGAGTAGCCAAATACACAACAACAGAGTGCATACAACACACTTTCTGAAATGCCAGGCCCTGGACAGTGTATGAACCACCCCCCCCTTTTTTTAATGTTTATTTATTTTTGAGACAGAGAGAGACAGAGCATGTACAGGGAAGGGGCACAGAGTGAGGGAGACACAGAATCCGAAGCAGGCTCCAGGCTCTGAGCTGTCAGCAGAGAGCCTGACACAGGGCTCGAACTTATCAACCACGAGATGATGACCTGAGCCGAAGTTGGACGCTCAACTGACTCAGCTACCCAGTGCCCCAGTATGACTCCTTTTTAATATAGTAGTTCTCGCAGGTGTAGTATACATCACAAGCTATTAAAACATGTAAAACATAGAAACCTAGCCAAAATGACAAAACAGAAGAATTCTCAAAAGAAATTCCAGGAAGAAATGACAGCCAGATAATTGCTCAAATAGATATAAACAATATATGTGAACAAAACAATATATCTGAAGAAGAATTTAGAATAACAGTCATGAGACTAATAGCTGGGCTTGAAAAAAAGCATAGAAAACAGAGAATCTTTTGCTGCAGAGACCAGACCTAAGAAATGGTCACATTGAACTAAGAAATGCTATATATGAAATGTAAAATAAACCAGATACAGTGACAGCCAGGATGGAAGAAACAGAGGAGAGAATAGGTGAAATAGAAGATAAAATTATTGAAAATGACGAGTTGGAAAAAAGAGGGAAAGGAAATGAAATTACTAGACCACAAATGGAGAATTAGAAACCTAAGTGATTCAATGAACTCAAAATAATATCCGTATGATAGGAGTTCCAGAAGAAGAGCAAGGGAAAGGGGCAGAAGGTCTACTGAACAAATTACAGCTGAGAACTTCCCTAATCTGGAGAGGGAAACAGGCATCCAAGTCCAAGAGGCACAGAGAACTCCCTTCAAAATCAACAAAAACAAGTCAACACCATGGCATCATAGTTAAACCGGCAATAAAAAGATAATTATGAAAGCAGCTAGAGACAAATGGGCCTTGACCTACAAGGGTAGACGCATTAAGGGTAGTAGCAGACCTATGCACTGAAACTTGGCAGGCCAGAAGGGAGTGTAGTAGGGTCCCCTCCCTATAAAGAAAGAAAAAAAAAAACCTCAAGGCAACCTGGCTATACGTGTGTGACAACATCCCTCACGACCCTGTAACATGAGACCACTTAAACAGACTACCATGTTTGTATGTTACCATATATGGGAGACAAAGAAGTAAAAAATATATAAAAAACTAGGCCAGGGGGCGCCTGGGTGGCTCAGTCGGTTAAGCGGCCGACTTCAGCTCAGGTCACAATCTCACGGTCTGTGAGTTCGAGCCCCACGTCGGGCTCTGGCCTGATGGCTCAGAGCCTGGAGCCTGCTTCCGATTCTGTGTCTCCCTCTCTCTCTGCCCCTCCCCCGCTCATGCTCTGTCTCTCTCTCAAAAATAAATAAAACGTTAAAAAAAAAAATTTAAAAACTACGCCAGCTGGCGTTCAGGGGTCAGTTCTTCAGGTATGAACCCAACTGAGCAATGCCGGCATGAATAAAGTTGCTTCCTGGAAAGAAAAGCCTTGGTGTCAAAACTCTGTGCAAGAATCTTGCTACAAGAGTGGCAGGAGATATTAAATGTGCTGAATAGGAAAAATATGCAGCCAAGAATCCTTTATCCAGCAAGCCTCTCATTCAGAATAGAAGGAGAGACAAAGGCTTTCCCAGACAAAAACTAAAGGAGTTCATGACCACTAAACCAGCCCTGCAGGAGATTGTAAGGGGGACTCTGTGAGTGGAAAGCAGCAAAGACCACAGAGGACCACAGACATCACCATAAGCATGAAACCTACAGATAACACAAAAGATAACAAATCCATCTTTTTTCTTTGAAAGTTTTTTTGTTAACGTTTATTGATTTTTGAGAGAGCGTGAGCAGGGGAGGGGTAGAAAGAGAGGGAGACAGAACCCAAAGCAAGCTCCAGGCTCAGCACAGAGCCTGACGTGGGGCTCAAACCCACAAAACTGTGAGATCATGACCTGGGCTGAAGTCAGATGCTTAACCAACTGAGCTACCCAGGTGCTCCTCTAGATCCATCTTTCAATAATCACTCTGAATGTAAATGGACTATATGCCCCAATCAAAAGACCCAGGCTATTAGAATGCATAAAAAAACAAGATCCATCTAGATGCTGTTTATGAGGGAGGAATTCATTTTAGATCTGAGGACACCTGCAGATTGAAAGTGAGAGGCTAGAGAACTATCTATCATGCTATTGGACTTCTCAGAAAGCTGGAGTAGCCATTCTTATATCAGACAAAGTAGATTTTAAAACAAAGACTGTAACAACAGATGAAGAAGGGCACTGTATCATAATGAAGGGGTCTATTCATCAAGAAGAGCTAACACTTGTAAATGTTTATGCCCCCAACGTGCAAGCACCCAAATATATAAATCAATCACAAATATAAATTAAACGTATAGATCATAATACTGTGATTGTAAGGTACTTCAACACTCCACTTACAACAATGGACAGATCACCTAGGCAGAAAACCAATAAGGAAACAATGGTTCTGAATGACACATTGGACCAGATGGACTTACCAAATATATTCAGAACTTTTCTTTTTTTTTTTTTAAATTTTTTTTTTCAACGTTTTTTATTTATTTTTGGGACAAAGAGAGACAGAGCATGAACAGGGGAGGGGCAGAGAGAGAGGGAGACACAGAATCGGAAACAGGCTCCAGGCTACGAGCCATCAGCCCAGAGCCTGACGCGGGGCTCGAACTCACAGACCGCGAGATCGTGACCGGGCTGAAGTCGGACGCCTAACCGACTGCGCCACCCAGGCGCCCCTATTCAGAACTTTTCAAAGCAGAATACACATTCTTCTCGAGTGCACATGGAACATTCTCCAGGATAAATCACATACTGGGTCACAAAACAGCCCTCAATAAATATGAAAGAACTGAGATCATGCCATGCACATTTTCATATCACAATGCTATGAAACTTGAAGTCGACCACAGGAAAAAATATGGGAAGCCCCCAAATAGGTGGAGGTTAAAGAACATCCTACTAAAGAATGAATGGGTTGACCAGGAAATTACAGAAGCTATTAAAAAAATATATTGAAGCAAATGAAACTGAAAACACAACAATCCAAACTCTCTGGGATGCAGCAATGGTGGTATCAAGAGAAAAATACATTGCAATTCAGGTCTATCTCAAGAAGCAAGAAAGGTCCCAAATTCATAACCTAACCTCACACTTAAAGGAACTAAAAGGCAACAGCAAAGAAAGCCCAAAGCTAGCAGAAAAAGAAATAATAGAGTAGAAATAAGCAATATACAATAAAAAACTGGAACAGATCAAGGAGTCTAAGAGCTATTTTTTGAAAGAATAAACAAAATTGATCAACTCCCAGCCAGACTTCTCAAAAAGAAAAGAGAGGACCCAAAAAGATAAGATCATGAATGAAAGAGGAGAGATCACAACCAACACCACGGAAATACAATTAGAGAATGCTATGAAAAATTATATGCCAACAAACTGGACAATCTGGAAGAAATGGACAAATTCCTGGACACACACTACCAAAACTCAAACAGGAAGAAACAGAAAATTTGGACAGACCCATAAACAGTGAAGAAATTGAATCCGTTATCAAAAATCTCCCAACAAGTAAAAGTCATGGGCCAGATGGCTTCCCAGGGGAATTCTATCATATAAGCAGAGTTAATACCTACTCTGAAGCTGTTCCTAAAAACAGAAGGAAAGCTCCCAGACTCATTCTGTGAAGCCAGCATTACCTTGATTCCCAAACAACACAGAGACCCCATTAAAAGGAGAATTCAGGCCAATATCCCTGATGATTATGGATGCAAAAATCCTCAACAAGATACTAGCAAATCAAATTCAACAGTATATTAAAAGAATTTTTCACTATGTTCAAGTGGGATTCATTCCTGGGCTGCAGGGCTAGTTCAATATTCTCAAATCAATGTAATACATCACATTAATAAAAAAAAAAAGGGTAAGAATCATATGATCTTGTCAACAGATACAGAAAAGGCATCTGACAAAATACAGCATCCATTCTTAATACAAACCCTCAAGAAAGCCAGGATAGAAGGAACATACTTTAACATCATAAAAGCCATATATGAAAGGCCTATGGCTAATATCCTCCTGAATGGGGAAAAACTGAGAGCATTCCCCCGAGATCAGGAACATGATAGGGATGTCCGCTCTCACCACTGTTGTTTAACATAGTGTTAGAAGTCCTGGCATCAGCAATCAGACAACAAAATTGCCTTTTAAGGCATCAAAATTGGCAAACAAGTAGTCAAACTTTCACTCTTTGCAGATGACATGATACTCTACATGGAGAACCCAAAAGACTCCACCAAAAAACTGCCAGAGCTGATACATGAATTCAGCAATGTCGCAGGATATAAAATCAAAGTACAGAAATTGATTGCATTTCTATATACCAATAATGAAGCAATACAAAGAGATAGAAAGGAATTGATCCCATTTACAATTTCCCCAAGAACCATAAAATACCTAAGAATATACCTTACCAAAGAGGTAAAACATCCGTATGCTGAAAACTATAGAAAGCTTAAGAACGTGAAGACAACCCAAAGAAATGGAGAAACATCCCATGCTCATGGATCGGAAGAACAAATATTGTTAAAATGTCAATACTACACAAAGCAATCTACATATTCAGTGCAACCCCAAACAACATAACACCAGCATTCTTCACAGAGCTAGAACAAACAATCCTAAAATTTGTATGGAACCACAGAAGACCTGAATAGCTGAAGTAACGTTGAAGAAACCCAAAGCAGGAGTCATCACAATCCCAGACTTTAGCCTCTACCAGGAAGCTGTAATCGTCAAGACAGTATGGTATTGGCACAAAAACAGACACATAGACCAATGGAATAGAATAGAGATTCCAGAAATGGACTCACAAATGTATGGCCAACTAATCTCCAACAAACCATGGAAGAATATCCAATGAAAAAAGACAGTCTCTAGCAAATGGTGCTGGGAGAACTGGACAGCAACATGCAGAAGTATGAACTGGACCACTTTCTTACACCACACAAAAATAAATCCAAAATGGATTAAAGACCTCAATGTGAGATAGGAAACCATCAAATCCTACAGGAGAAAACAGGCAGCAACCTCTTTAACCTTGCTGCAGCAGCTTCTTACTTGACATGTCACCAAAGGCAAGGGAAATAAAAGCAAAAATGAACTATTGGGACCTCATCAAGATAAAAAGCTTCTGCACAGTGAAGGAAACAGTCAACAAAATTAAAAGGCAATCAATGGAATGGGAGAAGATATTTGCAAATGACATATCAGATAAAGGGTTAGTATCCAAAATCTATAAAGAACTTACTAAACTTCTTCTAAAAAAGGTATCCAGATGGCTAACAGACACATGGAAAAATGCCCAACATTGCTCATCATCAGGGAAATACAAATCAAAACCACATGGAGATACCACCTCACACCAGTCAGAGCAGCTAAAATTAACAACTCAGGAAACAACAGATGCTGGCGTGGATGTGGAGAAATGGGAACCCTCTTGCACTGTTGGTGGAATGCAAACTGGTGCAGTCATTCTGGAAAACAGTGTGGAGGTTCCTCAAAAAATTAAAAATAGAATAACCCTATGACCCAGCCATCGCACTACTAGGAATTTATCCAAAGCATAACAGGAGTGCTGATTCCAAGGGACACGTGCACCCCAGTGTTTATAGCAGTGTTATCAACAACAGCCAAATTAGGAAGGGGCCAAATGTCCATCAACTGATGAATGGATAAAGATGTGCTACATATACACAATGGAAAACTCAGCGACGATAAAGAATGAAATCTTTAACAATGTGGATAGAACTGGAGGGTTATTATGCTAAGCGAAATAAGTCAGGCGGAGAAAGACAGGTATCATATAATTTCACTCAATGTGGAATTTGAGAAACTTAACAGATGACCACAGGGGAAGCGAAGGAAAAATAAGATACAAAGAGGGAGGCAAACCATAATAGATTCTTAAATACAGAGAACTGAGGGTTGATGGGAGTGGGGGTTGGGGGGATGGGGAAAATGGGTGATGGGCACTGAGGAGGACACTTGTTGGGATGAGCACTGGGTAGCATATGTAAGGGATGAATCATGGGAATCTACTCCTGAAGCCAAGACTACGCTCATTAGCTAGCTTGACAATAAATAACAAATAAACAATGAAATAGATATACATAATATTAAAAACTGTCTGGAAAATGTCTTAAAAAATAACTTCTGATACACAGTCATTAACAGCAAGAAAATACTTTTATGTACAGCAGGGACTTTTAATTATCACAAAAAAATACGTGAAACAACTCACTCCTTGATAATTATTTTCAACTTCATGCCTAACTGGCTACTTAAGACTGATTTAAGAAACATGAGGGGCGCCTGGGTGGCGCAGTCGGTTAAGCGTCCGACTTCAGCCAGGTCATGATCTCGCGGTCCGTGAGTTCGAGCCCCGCGTCAGGCTCTGGGCTGATGGCTCGGAGCCTGGAGCCTGTTTCCGATTCTGTGTCTCCCTCTCTCTCTGCCCCTCCCCCGTTCATGCTCTGTCTTTCTCTGTCCCAAAAATAAAAATAAAAAAATGTTAAAAAAAAAAAAAAAAAAAAAAAAAAAAGAAACATGAAAAGGATTTTACCTGTATGTTAGTGGACATACAATGTATAAAGATATAATTTGTGACAATAACTACACAAAGGAGGAGGGCAGAGTTGTATACAGTTTTTGTATACTATTGCAGCTAAGTTTGTATTAATTCACACTAGACTGTTGTAAATTTAAGATGTCAATTGCAAACCCCTAACCACCAAGAAAATAACTAGAATGACGGAGAGAAGGAATGAGAAGGGAATCCATCCAGTATACTACAAAAAAAAAAAAAAATCAAACACAAAAAACAGTAATAAAGGTGTTGACAGAAGTATAAGATATACAGCAAACAGCAAAATGGCAGTTTTATCAGTCATGTAAAAAAATTAAAAAAAAATTTTTTAATGTTTATTTTTGAGAGAGAGGGAGAGTGTGATCAGGAGAGAGGAAGAAGAGTGAGTGAGTAGAGGTAGAGAGAGAGAGAGAGAGAGAGAGAGAGAGAGAGAGAGAGAGAGAGAATCCAAAGCAGGCTCTGTGCTGACAGCAGAGACCCCTATGGGGGCTGGAACTCACAAACTGTGAGATTATGACCTGAGCTGAAGTTGGAAGCTTAACTGAGCCACCCAGGCACCCCTAAAAAAATTTCTTTTAATGTTTTATTTACTTTTGAAAGAAACAGACACGAGTGTGAACATGGGAGTAGCAGAGAGAGACACACATAATCCAAATCAGGCTCCAGGCTGTCAGCAGAGCTTGGTGCAGGGCTCAAACTCAGGAACCATGAGATCATGACCTGAGTTGAGTCAGATGCTTAATGATTGAGCCACCCAGGTGTCCTATCAGTCATTATTTTAAGTATAAATGGCTTAAAGTCTCCAATTTAAAAAGGCAGAAACTGGAAGAATGGATTAAAAACACATTAACTACAGGCTATCTACAAGAGACTCACTTTAGACCCCAAACACAAAAAAGGTTGTGAGAATGGAAAAAGATATTGTATGCAAACAGTAACCAAGAGAGAGCTAGAGTGGCTCTATTACTATCAGACAAAATGAACTCTTAAGTAAAAAACTGTACAAGAGACAAGGAATGATAATATATATTAAGGGTCGATATATCAAAAAGAACAATCAGGGGTGCCTGGGTGGCTCAGTGGGTTAAGCACCAACTTCGGCTCAGGTCACGATCTCACAGTATGTGAGTTCAAGCCCCGTGCTGGGCTCTGTGCTGACAGCTCAGAGCCTGGAAGCTGCTTCAGATTCTTTATCTCCCTCTCTCTCTGCCCCTTCCCTGCTCACACTCTACCTCTCAAAAATAAATGAATGTTAAAAGTTTTTAAAAACCACTGTGAACAATTGTACACCAACAAATTGGATAACCAAAATGAAATCAACAAACTCCTAGAGACAAAACACTGTATCTGACTCAAGAAGAAACAGAAAACCTGAACAGATCTATGAGCAAAGAGACTGAATGAATTAAAAATTTCTCCACAGAGAAAAGCCCAGAACCAGATGTCTCTACGGGTGCAAATATTTAAAGAATTAACACCAACCCTTCTCAAAGTTGTCAAAAAACAGAGGAGGAAATAACACTGTGTAACTATTTCAACTGATAGCAAAGCCAAAGACACAAGATTACTACAGACCAATCAATATCCCTTATGAATATATAACACAAAAATCCTCATCAAAATACTAGCAACCCAAAATGACAACATATTAAAAAGATTATACACCATGATGAAGTGGGATTTATGTCAGGCATGCAAAGGTGGTTCAACATATGAAAACCAATAGATGTAATACACCAATTTAATAGAACAAAGGAAAAAAGTCACAATTGTCTGAATTGATGCAGAAAAAGCATTGGACAAATCTCAACAGTCTTTAATAACAGGAACTCAGAAACCTAAGAATAAAAGATGATAAAGAGCATTTGTGGAGCACCCACAGCTAACATCATACTTAACAGCAAAAGACTGAAAGCTTTCCCCCTAAGATGATGAACAAGACAAGGATGCCTGCTTTAGCCACTTCTATTCAACATCATATTGGGAGCTCCAGACAGAGATAGTAGGTAGGCAAGTAAAAGAAATAAAACACACCCACATTGGAAAGGAAAAAGCAAAAACTTAACTCTATTCACAGACAATAGAAAATCCTTAAAAATCCACAAAAATATATTAGACCCAATAATCAAATTCAGCAAAGTTATAGGGTGTAAGATAAACACACAAAAAAATTGTGTATGGGTCACCTGGCTGGCTCAGTCAGTAGAGCATGCAACTTTTGATCTCAGGGTTGTGAGTTTGAGTCCCACATTGGATGTAGAAATTACTTAAAAATAAGATTAAAAAAAATTGTATGTGCTAGCAATGAACAATCTGAAAAATAAAGAAAACAATTCAATTTGCAAGAGCATCAAAAAGAACAAAATACATAGAAATACGTTTTAATGTTCGTTTATCCTGATAGAGAGCATGCTAGCGCAAGCATGAGGGAAGGGCAGAGAGAAGTGGGGGGAGAGAATCCCAAGCAGGTTTCACGCTGCCACCATAGAGGCCAATAAGGGGTTTGACCTCACGAACCGTGAGATCATGACCTGAGCCAAAATCAAGAGTCAGACACAACCAAATGAGCCACCCAGGCACCCCTGCTCTTTTCTTTTTAATGGACAATTTACTTTGGCGATTTTATGTAGATGATGGAACAGAACACATTTATAACACATCTGCCATTCACAGCATAAATCAGAATGGTCATTAAAATAAAAAAAAACAGCTAATGTAAAAAAAGATGTATGGATACTAAGATTAAAAAACAAGCTTTTGAAAATCTTGAGACACAGTTGCCTAAACAGCATCAACTAGTTTCCTGAACTGTACACACATGTACAAAGAGAAGAATTTTCAAGAGTATGGCAAGACCTAATGTTAAGACTGTTCAGCAGACTCACAAACTGGGTTCAAAAAAAGCTTCCTGATTCCTGGCTTGGTAAGGTTCTTGAGGAGCATCTTAACAGTGAGAGTATATGACCTAGAATTCATATGAATAGAAAAGGAAGATCAAGTGCCGTTACTAAAAACGCAAGTATTTTAATCTTTTATTCTTCCCTCAATGTACATCTAGTTTCATGGTGACTTTATGAAACTATTAAACTTTTGAGAATTTGAATGAAACCGTGTTTATACTTGCACTTGATTTTTCTACAATATTGACACTAAAGAATAAATACTCACCTTGAGAATTCCTGAGAATTTGACTCACCCTCCTTCACATTCCTATACCATTATCACCAAACCACCACAAACATAAAAAAGAGAAAATTTTAAATAACAAAATTGACAAATATGAATGCATGAAGTCATTAGGAAGATGCAAAGTTCTGTGGTTTCATAACTTTCTTACAATATTTCAGTTTTAAAGATCTTCTCCAGAAACTTTTTTTAAATAAAAGTTTTATTGGAGAAAAATAGAACCACCACGTACACAGGGAAAAGAGCACAAAAATTTAACTGATACAGAACAACTGAAAGTCACAATTACCCAATGTTTTTTGCAATTACTTGTCAATTTCTTAAACAGCTCCCTTCAACTTTTTTTTAATAGTCTTGCCAATTTTTCAGTTGAAACAGCATCAAGTTTTCAAAAAATTAAGAGCCTCAGGGAAGGGACCAGCTTTCAAGATAACAAAAGTGACACCAAGAGTCTCCTCCTAACAGGGACCAATTCTACCTAGAAATTCCCTAAAAGGAACTATTGAGTATTGTGGGATAGTCTGTATATCTCAGAGACCACCTGGGATGAGTTAGAACACTGACAGAGATGGTCCAGTGTGGAGAGAGGACAAACAAAATAACTGCATTTCCTTGTCAGATGAGCTCATGCAAGGAAACCAGGGAGAAGCTGAGAAAATACAGACAATGGCCACACTCAAAAATAATCAGGAAGGCATTCTAAATACCACATATTGTTAACAGTGTGCAAGTTGATGCAATCAGAGAAACAGGCAACTTTTTAATAACAGCTGGTCACAGGTCTTGAGAACTCAAGAAAACAATCAATAGTAGACACAAGAGCCAAACGTCTCCTCAGTTGATGGTTAGGATCTAGGTATTTTTTCTAATGGCTCCAAATAGTCAAGGAAATCTACTGTTGCCAAAAACATCAAAGCAATTCTGATTTTTAAAAATCCAAACAAATTTTCTGCTTCTCCTCCAAGATCAATTCTCAAGGAAAAACCAACAAGCAAAAAAAAAAAAAAAAAACAAAACAAAACAAAACAAAACAAAAACAAAAACAAAAAAAACCCCACAAAAACAAAAAAACCCAACTGATGCTACAGAGAAGCCTTTTTACGCACGTTACCAATTTGAATAACCATACTTTTGCTATTTTCTATGTATGAACAATCCTAGGACATTCCCCTGAAAAGTAGATGTCCAGTGGCTGGCTATGAGAACTCTTCAAGAAATTTTGAAAGGAGTTAAGATGAACATAATACAGATTTTGGAATTCCTGACTAGGAGGTATATAGGGAAAATAAAGGAAGAGGACCTTTATATCTAGGTCTTTAGGAAGTCAGAAGAAGGATGAAAGGTTTATTTAGCAACAAAAAGGAGTTGGGGTGCTTCCCAAAAAAACTTTGGTAGAGAAAATAGGAATGCTAAATCCTAGGAAGCCTGTAACAATCTAACAATTGGTCCAAGTTAAAGATAAAACTGTCCAAACAACATTAAAGTCTAAAGGAAGTTGAAAACTAGTTGATGATTTTTGCTTCTGTAAAAATTTACAAAACACATGGGTTTTGGTCTCTTTTGCAATGTTCATATTGTATTCACTTTTCATATGAAGAGTTGGATTTTTTTCTCTCTTACCATATCTTCCAGTACAGCTGATCAGCAATTTTCTATTTCAGCTATTTTTATAAGTACCTGTTAATCAGAACAGTAAACTCAGGGCTAAGCCATATACACACATCCCACAGTCATAGATGGAACACCTTAGGATGTGTATATACAAGAGATTACATAAGCAACTGTCCCTCTACTTGAAAACTTGTTTCCAAATAAGTTTTTTTTAAACATCCCTTTCAGTGTAACAGAACATTACTTAGTAAAATATCAATAGCTACGACAACTTATTTTTCTTTTCAAGGGAAATCACAAAACATGTGAACAACCAAGTCCAGGGTGGTTTTTCTATTTGATAAATACATCCAGAACTCTGTACAGTAAATAAAGTTTGCATGCAGTTTAAGTATCTTTAAATGACATTTTAAGCAAATAAACCTTTTGCTTCATAATTAATGGTGTATAAGAACCCCCCCCCTCTTTTTTTTTTTTAATAGCCTTAGGGACCTCTTCCCCAGTTCCAAAGAGGAATCATGAAGACCAGGTACTTTCTTAAGAATTTTCTGCACATCATACTAAATAACATGCAAAGAGTTCAACAACATTCTTCTTAAAGGTTAAGTATTAACTCTTTAAATGGGCATGTTAACCACTGAAAAAGTCGACTCAACTATTTCCATTACACTGCTTCATTTGGTCACTGGTAGTATAAAAGAAGTCAAATAATATAGGATCA
Organism: Neofelis nebulosa; assembly: GCF_028018385.1. NCBI lineage: Eukaryota > Metazoa > Chordata > Mammalia > Carnivora > Felidae > Neofelis > Neofelis nebulosa. Next base: position 98,971,327 of record NC_080800.1, read on the forward strand.
ACAGGTTAGTTTATCCACTGCTACTGTATATGATACCAAATACTCAGAGGCCAATGTTTATGCAATATAATTGTATTGGTTTGGATTTTCTTTATCTCTTTCCATGTAATCCCGATCAATTAAGGATTCTATTCTCTTCTTAAGATCAGCAGGCTGTAAAAGAAGGCAAATTTTCAGTGCAAACCTCATCATCATTGGCTCAAGCCCATGTACCAACACCCCATTAAAAAATTTTTTTGGCTGACTAATTTAATATATTTTATCTCCTTACTTTTTTAAAGAGAAAAAATATAATGAAAATAAAACCAGATTAAGAAATGTTTTTATACTATACATATACTGTCACGTCTTGTCATATCATTATACAATACTGTTACTTTTCTATTTTAAAGATAGCTTTAAAATTTTTTTTAACGTTTATTTTTTATTTTTTGAGAAAGAGAGCTAGAACACGAGTGGGGGAGGGGCAGAGACAGAAAGGGAAACACAGAATCTGAAGCAGGATCCAGGCTCTGAACTGTTTTAGCACAGAGCCTGACACGGGGCCCAAAAACTATGAGATCATGACCTGAGCTGGAGTCAGACTGAGCTACCCAGGCAACCCAAAGGAAGTCTTTTAAGAACCAGCTATTTTCAGGGAGCCTGGGTGGCTCAGTTGGTTAACTGTCCAACTCTTGATTTTGGCTCAGGTCATGATTTCACGGTTCATGAGTTCAAGCCCTGCATCAGGCTCTGCACTGTCAGCACGGGATTGGGATTCTCTCTCCCTTCTCTGCCCCTCCCCTGCTCGCATTCTCTCTCAATAAATAAAACATTAAAAAAAAAAAAAGAACCAGCTATTCTCTGCACAAATACAAAAGACTAACTTATCGTAACTTCACAGGAGGAATACATTACAGTTTAGGAAACCAGAATGCTATTTAGTTTTGCTAAGAGAGTCTGAAAAGACTAAGTAGACCTTAAATTTGGGCAAAAGGTAGTTCTCAAAGTCAGGTTGTATTTTTATAAATTAAGATTTAAAAAATGTACTGCAGAAAACACTATTTACAAAAATACTACAACAAATGGTCTGATAAGTGAATTACCATTTCATTATTCAGGTCTCTGTATTTCAGGTTTAAGATTTACCTGTTATCTACTATAAACAATTTGGATATCTGAACTCTACCTATGGTTGAAAAATCAAGAAAGCTTATAACTTGTTCTCATGTTTGCATTCTTAGCTCTTGGATGACAAAATCTCATTGTCTTTTGTATCTAGCCTATTAAAAAAAATGTAATCTTGCTAATAGAGTTTTTCAGATTGCATAAAATGGCCACTTGAGAAGGCTGAAGAAGGAAAGTGGTCTGATGGGGAAGCCAAAAAACAGTATTACAGAAATCCTTTAATTGCCGTAGCACCAGTGATCTCTTTGGCTGGAGGTGAAATGGTTGTAAGGCAGAGCATATGGATAAGAGCGTGGTAACGAGAAGGCAGTATTAGGTTTGGAGAAGAGAGAAAGCCTGTCTTATTAGCATTAATTGCTAATGAGCACTTACTACATGCCAGGCCCAAAGCTAATAAGTTTTGTACATATATCATACCTCATTTAAGCCTCACAATAAACCTACGATTTATTTTTTTTTAATTTTTTTTTTTAACATTTATTTATTTTTGAGACAGAGACAGAGCATGAATGGGGGAGGGTCAGAGAGAGAGGGAGACACAGAACCCGAAACAGGCTCCAGGCTCTGAGTGGTCAGCACAGAGCCTGACGCAGGGCTCGAACTCACAGACCGCGAGATCCTGACCTGAGCCGAAGTCGGACGCCCAACTGACTGAGCCACCCAGGCGCCCCTAAACCTACGATTTAAATAGATTATCTCCATTTTACAAAACAAGACGAAGTGATTTACCTAAGCCTAAAGCTCATGAGAACCTCAAGAGCCAAGAGTTTATCCAAACTCTATGAAGTCTTTATCATAACAAAGGTTTGGAAATCTTCTCAAAAAAAAAAAAATTTTGAAAAATAGGCCAGTGAAACACCACATTGTCTCAGCCACTTTAATATTGAACATCTACACTGGAACATGTCCATTTAATGACCAATTTCAGGTTGCCAGAACTGCTAAACTTCTCAAAAAGATGCCTAACGATGGCTAGTTATCTGTATAGAATTTTTTCTTTAAAGTTTATTAATTTTGAGGCGGGAAGGGGCAGACAAGAGGGAGAGAGAATCCCAAGTATGCTCCCCACTGTTAGCACAGAGCCCAATGCGAGGCTCGAACTCAAGAACAGTGAGATCATGACTTGAACTGAAGCCAGGCACTCAACTGACTGAGCCGCCCAGGAACCCCGGTCTCTATAGTTTTTAATGGACACTTACATAAGCTAAATAAAACAAGATATAACTGAAAATAACCAAATCTGTCAAAATATCAAAGTAGTTCAAAAAGAAAATATAAACAAAAATAAAACAAGATCAAAAGAAATAACGTGAATGAACCTGAAAATTTTGCATTTAGCAGCTAAACTTTCAGGTATAAGAAGAGCTCTTATAAATGGTTTTCCCTGTTGTCACAGCTATCCACATATGATAACAAAGGGTTTTTTTGTGGGGGGGAATCACAGATATATGAGCAGGAGAAATCAATCTATGTTTTTAAGATTCATGTCTGGGGACGCCTAGGTGGCTCAGTTGGTTAAGTGTCCAACTCTTGGGTTTCAGCTCAGGTCACGATCTCTGTTAGTTTGAGCCCCACGCTGGGCTCCACACTGACAGCGCGGAGTCTGCTTGGGATTCTCTCTCCCTCTCTCAAAATAAATAAACTTAAAAGAAAAGATTCGTGTCTGAAAATCTGACATGTTCTTTTTATGTAACAAGCTCAATACAAAAATATACAAGTACCTACCTTTACTGGAAATTTCAACTGGTTGTACACTTCTGAAACAAGAAGATTGTGGCTAAGCGTCTTTCTCATCTTCATGATTCGAACAATTGCAGCATCAATTTGGTACTGTCTGTCCTGAAATACTCTTTCTGTAGTGCTTGCTTGTTCTTCAACCTAACAACAAAATTTTTTCAAACTGAGGAACTGCACCTGAAGTGAAATTTGCTTACACAAACTGAAAATTTTAGGGCCATGACATACTGTTAATTAATGATTTAAATATATTGAATTATTTACAGAATGCTTATAAATACAGACGATGACAGTAAAAACAATACCTTTCTGTCCTAATTATATTGTCCTGTACCAATGAAGTAATGCCAATATTGGTTAATGTGTCATAAGGGGTTATTGACCAGATTTCTGTATGACATTAGCTTTTCCGTAGAAGTGATGGACTCTGATCTCTGACTTAAAGTATGGTACTAACTGGAGTCAAACTTTTTAAAAATTATTTTATAATACATAAATCAGAAATGCAGTGTTAAGTTATTATAGTTGTTCAAAACCACCAGAAATTTAGGTTGTTTATGAGTCAGTTTATCAATTTTAATGCTAAGGCAAAAATGTTCATCTTTAGCACCTGAGAGTTTGGGCTTTTTGCAGCCCATTTCTTTCTGATACAGCATAAATGTTGTAAAAGGACACAGTAATCTTCTAAGGGAATATGACACCTTTGATGTGAATGTGTATGAAACAGGAACTTGTCTGAGATACTGCCCTCTGTCTCACATTAAAATTTTTCCTCATGTACTGCATTAAACCTTTGGAACTGAAACCAAATGATGTCAGGAAATGCCGCAGTTGTTTGTTTCCACAATACAAGTCCCTTACAAATTCAAATAGCAGAAACAAAAACTTCACTGTTAATCAAAGAAATACTAACTAAATCATCCAGAGTTTTCACCCAGCAAATTGGTGCAGATTTAAAAAGTAAAACAATCTTTAGTGCTGCTGGTGAGGGCACCAGTAAGACAGGCATTCTTGTTGCTAGACAGAGTATAAATTAGTCCAGTCTTTCTAGAACACAATACAACATCAGTTTTAAGATTCTTAAATTGTTCATACTCTTTAACCCAAAAAATACGTACCTCCATGAATTTATCATAAAGGAAATCTCAGAGAGATTAAAGTACAAAGATATTTCTGGCAGTTTTGTTTACAGCACTAAGAAATTAAGAATTTAATCGTCCAGCAGGCACTGGTTGAATAAATTATAATGGCCATGTAAAAGAACACTGTGTAGCCACTTGACATTTTATGAAGATATTTAAGGGCATAGAATATTCTAAAGATTTAATGTTAAGCAAAAAAAGCAGAATACAGAACTATCTTGAGTATCAGGCCCAGTTGTGTGTACTTCCCCCCCACCCCAAAAAACTGCAAGATCAAGTACTGAAATATACTGAGCTAAATATAAGCACAGAAAACATTAGTGCCAATAGTACAGGTATGAAACCTTCTTTATACATTTTTATTACGAATACATGTAATTCCAGTGCATCAGGACAAGGAGAATGCAAAAGAGATACCGTTTCTTTCATCTGGATTTGATTGATCTTTATCCTGAAAAGTTTGTGTTTGAAATCATCATTACAAATGAACTTGTCACCATCTTCAATATCTTTGCCCTTTGGATTTTTTGCCAGAACTCTAGCTTTGCCACAGGCCAATGACTGCAGTGTTCTCCTTAATTCTCCATCCTCTGAAGAAGAAATAGTGGATTATTTGTTACTAGCTCATCAACATAAACAGCTACGTTCATCTCAATCTAGCTTCTACCCCATCCCTCGATTAAAACTGTTTCCTTTTTTCCCCAAGGTCAATGTCTTCCTCTTTGCCCTATCCAATGGCCTTTTTCCTGTGGTTCTCTAAAGGCTCCAATTATTCCATGTGAATAACTACCAAATCTTCAGAAATGACATCTCACTTCCCTCTAGTCCCACATTCAAAAGACACCTCCACTTGGCTGTTTATCATCAACTCCAATATGTCTAAAATTTTATTCATAATCTTCCCCATAAAACTGTATATTCTTTCTAATTGTTAGTCCTGAAACTACCAATCCACTCTGGTGAGAAACCCTGGCATCATCTTTTAACTGTCCTTCCCCTTTTTCCTTCATGTACCTAGTAGCTGCTTCCTTAGAGATTGATGCCTCTTATCCATTCTCGTTGGCCTCATTCAAATCGAAGCCCCTTATCGGTTTAAGCCTGAATTACCCTGACTAGTTTCTGGACTGGCATCTCTTCATCCTCCAAGCTGCCCTACTGTCTATTGATTCCAGGTAAGTTGTGTAAATAAGCCACTTTCATGATGTCTCATACTTGAGACCCTACAATGCAGGTTTCATTTGCTAGATCTTCAAGGCTCTCCATGATCAGGCTCTATTCATCTTACCTACCCTTGTTATCTCACTATTCGATGCTGCAGTTACATTCTTCGTGAATCCTGCCCACACTGTGCTCATTCTTCCCAAGACTTTTCTCACACTATCTCCCCTGGCAGCATATGCCACCTCCCTAACTAAAACTTGAAGGTCACCTCAAATATCACCTCCTTCATGAAGGATTTCCCAATTATGCCAGCCCACAGACGTTTCTTGCTTCACTAAACTCTTAACACAGTCCTAGTCAGCCCCACAGATTGATACTTATTGGCTGTGAAATTATTACAAATGTCATTTTTCCCTTTCCCCATGATTATGAGTGCTAAGAGGGATTATTCCTTTGTATCCCCCCAGAGCTCTTAACCTTAGTGGAATGCACACAGCAGACACTGAATAATGCTTGCTAATTGATTGACTCAACACAAACCTATTCCAGTAGCCTGCTTGATCTCTTCTAAACTGAACTCCTCTCCCTCATTAAACATTAGCAGCACCAGGGTTTGAAAGAGAGAGACCTGGAGTTCTTTTTTACCCTGTTGGAGAAACAGCAGAGTTTAGCCATCATTTTTTAAAAAACACATGAAAATTAATCAAATCATCAATAATCTTTAACAGGAAAAGCATTTTTTCATTCAGTGGATTTAGAAACGTGGATTAACATTATACAGAAAAGCCAGTACAGGGGCGCCTGGGTGGCACAGTCGGTTAAGCGTCCGACTTCGGCCAGGTCACGATCTCGCGGTCCGTGAGTTCGAGCCCCGCGTCAGGCTCTGGGCTGATGGCTCGGAGCCTGGAGCCTGTTTCCGACTCTGTGTCTCCCTCTCTCTCTGCCCCTCCCCCGTTCATGCTCTGTCTCTCTCTGTCCCAAAAATAAATTAAAAAAAAAAAAAAACGTTGAAAAAAAAAGAAAAGCCAGTACATTCAGTGTAGGGTTTAGGTGTGATCCTACCTGAAATAGAAAAGAAGGATTAGGTGACCTTTCTATGGGTCTTTTTTAAAATGTCTTGTAATTAAAACAGAACAACAAAGTAATGAAAATTAATAACTTGGCCTTATTGCCTGGGTGGCTCAGTCAGTTAAGCATCCAACTTCGGTCTAGGTCACGGTCTCACCATTCCCGAGTTTGAGCCCCACGTCAGGCTGTGTACTGACAGCTCAGAGCCTGAAGCCTGTTTCACATTCTGTGTCTCCCTCTCTCTCCTCTTCCCCTGCTCGCACTCTGTCCCTATCTCTCAAAAATAAACATTAATAACTTGGCCTTATTGCATCACTACAGATTTTTTTCACAAGCAGCAAGAAATCACTATTTCAAATGCATTTTCAACTTGTTAGATTCAAATTAGTCATGAAAAGTTGCAGGAATTTTTTGAAATTAGATACGGGAACTATTCTCCTTTACATCCACTCTATTCCCTAGCTCCCAGCAGCAAGAAGTTCCTGTCAAGAAGTGGAAATGGGAATCCTGTATCCACAGGTGGGGAAAGGATGGCAACAAAAGGGTTACTGTTTGTGGTTTTGCAGCAGAGCCAATTCAACCATGAAGACCACATTCTTAATATACACAAAGCAGTCACTGTTATATATTTAGGATAAACTTGTAAAACAAATCGTCAAGTTAAAAGGAATGACCTCTGTGGTGAGCATAGTATAATGTATAGAGAAGTTAAATCACTATGTTGTACACCTGAAACTAATGTAACATTGTGTGTCAACTATACTCAAATAAAAAGTCTTTAAAGGAGAAAAAAGGATGACCTCAACAACAAAAAAAGAAGATGAACACTAAGTTATGGGAACATCTACTTACCTCTTTAAATTCTGCCTTTAGCACACAGTGTCCTAGGGTTGACTGCCACTGAAGTTTCCTGCCGCTATGTTTGCCTAGGTAAAATGTCTTGAAAATCTCCTGAAGTTTTACCATCTACAGTAAATAAAATACAGCTTTATTTAAGCTCTGTATCCAGTATCGCTTTCACCATTCTTTCTATTCACCTCATGTATAATAATTTCTGGAAGCTTTTAGTATCAGTTTTTATACCTGGTAGGTCCACTGATCACTTTGATGTAAAGTAGTGATCTGCCAACTACCAAATCTAATAGCATTCATCAGCCTTTATACGCTTCGATCTCTCTGCAACATTTAAACACCCCCTCTTTTGCAACATTCCCCTCCAGTGGCTTTGTGCCTCCATATCATGCTGCTTCCTTTACCTCATGACTGCTTTTTTGTTGGTTCCCTTCCTCTTCCTACCACCTGCCAGATGCGAACCTTTTCCAATGTTCTGTCTCAGCCCTATTTTTTTTCTATTTCTACATTCTTTTCCTCTTAATGAGGGAGATGAGATCTCGACCCCCTTGGCTTCCATGATCATCTCCATGAAGGATTCTCAATATCTATCTCTAGCTTTAACCCCGCTTCTAAGCTTCAGTCCTGAGTTAAGACATTTCCCCAGAATTTAGGATGGATTTACTCAAGCCCATTGACTCAGCAATCCAACCCCCAGGTGATATATGGGCAAGAATTTTTGAGAGCTGGGCAGAAAGATGGGTGCAATCTGGAAAACTGAAAAAAGAGTCATGAAAATTGGCTCTGGACCCAGAAACTTGACATCATTAACTATGCTCTAACGATGTAAGTACAAGAATAATAAAAGGAAGAGCAAAATATTAAAACAGTTGGCATTTGGTGTTGGCATGCTGACACAAACCTTTAAAAAGTATCTATTTTTCAATGACAAACAAAATAGAAGTGTTATGTATTTCTGTGCTTATAACACAAGTCCTGAACAGCAACTCTTACCTCTGGTGGTAAGTGGACTTCCATAGGCACATATGTTGGCCAATAACCCATTGTCAGGATATTCACAGTTAATTCAATATTCCCAGGTACATTCTGGTTTTGCATATACTACAATAAGATCAACACACACAATGAGGTCTTTAAAAAAGTGCATACATTTCATGTCATAATAATAGCCCATTCAAGAAGTTCCCCATTATAAAATTACATGCCAACACTGACCATCTTTAAAATAAAAGGGAACTGTTATAAAAGGACTATAAACAAAGCCTCTATCAAATGCATTAGCTAACATTTTATTACAAAGGCACACAAGGATCATGTGACCTCATTAGAGGCATTATCGACTTCAATAATCTCTCACTTATGGCTAGGCTGTTATAGGTAGAATCTCATGTCCATTCTTTGCCCCCTACCACCTGCAGTCCCCACCTTTGGAGATGCCTAATGTGACCTGAACAACTTGTAGCAACCCCCATTCGTCGCCCCACCAGCCAGCCCAAGTATCCGGTTTTTCACGTGCTCCACTGCCTGCCTGCAGGGGGTGACCTGAAGTGGTGAAGGAAGAGGAAGGGGAAAGAGCAAAGCAAATAAACCCTATTCTGCCACTACTATGGGAACGTGATCCTGCTGCTCTTTCTCTTGCGTTGTCCACTATCATTTCCCACCATAGCAATATAGTGGTAAAGAAGCCATTACAAAAACCCTGAGAGGAAAATTTAATTTGCTATCACTATCACCTATGCTCTTAAATGTTTCAAAATCATCTTAACCAACATCTACAAAACCGTGGATCTAAGCTTTTCATTCCCAATGGCTCCAAAGGCCTTTTACAACCATTTTATCGAATCTCCTGTCTCCCCATTGTGAGCTTTGAACATATAAATCACTAACAGTGACTGGATGTTAGAGAAAGCCCCATTCTCACGATCTAGCTACAGTTTTCCTTGTCCCAACTTCAGTTCGATGCATTTTATTCACTTTTGTGTTACCCTGGGTGTATACTGGGAATAAATTCTGAAGTAGGTCAAATATATTCCATTGGTGATTTCTCTAATGTGAACATCATCTAAGCTGCTATGATGTATTTACAACAAATGTAGGTTCCTATTTATCCTCTTCAGTGCAAACCACAGAAAGGAAATAACTAAATACACTTAAGTTTGAGAAATTAAGTAAGAGTTTAACTCACTTTTACCTGTTTGAACTGAATCATGATGTCTTTAGAAAGTTCCATGTCTTTAAACATTCCTTCAAGTTTGCTGGTGAAAGCAGCTCCACATTCTATTAAAGATGTTTATACATTTATAATATTTTAAAGTGGTGAAAACAAACAATTGAAAATTGAAAACATGAAATGTAAAATGTATTTTAGCATGAAATATGATCTGTAACTGTTCATAAGAATGAAAAAATCCTTACCCCAAAGTGTATGCCCCACTAATTCAGAGCCAAACTCTTTAATCCTGTAGTAACCTTATCTACTATTTAGGCATAAGATAAATGGAAAATATTTATACAAATAATAAAAACAAGAACAATGCTTTATTTTCTAAAAAACTGCAACCGCTTTGGATATGTACAATAGGATGGAAACCTCATAAACTTAATTTACATTTTCATCATCTGAATAATGATTAACGAAAGAGGCAAGTAATTAAATAAAAATTAAGGTAACATTGTCCCTCAGAAATCAAAGAAAAGGAATAGAAAGAATGACAATCATACCATGTTTAAGTTTGGACAACATTGATTTTTCAGCATCTACAGATGCACTTTTCCCAACTAACAGGCGCTTGGCTAAATCTTTCTTATAGAAGGCCTCAAAAACATCCTTACCTATGTTAAAAAAATAAAATACAGCTAAGTTTCCAATAAAAAGTTCTGACACAATTGCTCCCAAGTGCTTAATAAATCATACCATTACTCCAAGTTATTTAAATTTATACATTTTACCCTAGTTCGTTAAATGCAACAGACATTAGAGGTAGATATTTATGCTGGACATTTCAAATGTTCTTTGCTGTAAAGAAGACTACCTTAACTTTTCTTTAAAAAAGTTTTAGTCGACTGGTGGCTTTGGCATTAACAGATTAAAAAAAGTAGCAAAAATCAAGGCTCTTAATAAGTGGAAAAGTCAAAGCACAAGGCAATTAAGTAATATTCCACAAGTACCCCAATGAATTAAATGCAACAAATCTAATACAAATTTAAATATCTAACTCCCAAATAAATACTCCCTCCAGGTTGAGTGCTCTGTTCTAAAAGATAAATTTTAAGGCAAAAACACTTACCATAGATAAATCTAAATATGATCATAATTTTATCCAACATTTTTTCAAGCTCTTCATCTGTAGCTTCTTTGTTGCCTGCGCGAAGCTTTGAATCTACATACTTAGCTAAAATGGGGGGAAAGTTTGTTTAGTGATGATTAGTATCCTTAAGATACTAGGCACTATATACACCCAAATAGGAGTATGATACACTGAATTTTTCAATGCTTCAGAGATATACATGCATTTCTAAAGTCTCCAAAGTCAGGGACATCAGGTGACTTATTCAACATCACAGAGCTAATAAATACCAGAGCCTGAACTCAAACCCAAGTTTTCTGGCTCCATATCTCATGTACTTCCCACTATCCTGATGGTTAGTAAAATGGGGTATATGTATCCTGGGGGAGGTAGTGTATACAGTACCATGCTGGAGTCATCAAAACCATTGACGATGGGGGGGGGGGGGGTCCAAGATGGCAGCACAACAGCCTAAACTCACTTCCTCCCATGAGCAGACCCCAGCTATAGCTCCATGGAGCATTTTGTTTTGAAAAACATCTGAAAACTGGATGAACTGCTCTCTACAACAAAGGATAAAAGGATCATAGCAAGATGGGTAGGAGAGGCAGAGACACGATATTGTAACACACAATAGGGAAAGATTTCACCAGTCAGGTGCTTCTCTTGGAGGAACAAGGGATTGGTGCCTTACTTCGGGCACCCTGGCCTCAGTGATTTGCAGCAGAGAGATGGGCCCCGGGAACATCTGACTTAAAAAACCAACAGACTTTGTGGCACCTGGGTGGCTCAGTTGGGTTAAGCGACTGACTTCGGCTCAGGTCATGATCTCACGGTTTGTGGCTTCGTGGCTTCGAGCCACACGTTGGGATCTGTGCTGACGGCTCAGAGCCTAGAGCCTGCTTCAGATTCTGTCTCTCTCTCCCTCTACCCCTCCCCCGCTTGTGCTCTGTCTCTCTTTCAAAAATAAACATTTTAAAAAATTATAAATAACCAACAGACGTGATTTCTAGGGATCCCAAAGTACTCTAGAAATGGGGATTCCCCTCTTGGAGGGCTCCCTTGTAGCCTGGTTCACCTCAAGACCCAATGAAAAAACAGCCTTTTGAAAAGCACCTAGACTATACGTGGAAGATATGTTTGCTGATCTGGGGGCAAAGAGATACAGGTAATATACTCCCTGAAGGTCAAGGTGCTAGAATCATCACTGTACTTTCCACATAGCTCACTAGCACAGGTAGATGAGCTTGCATGTGTTAACTGAATTCAACAATACACTGAAGGGTGCCTGGGTGGCTCAGTCAGTTAAGAGTCTCGACTTCGGCTCAGGTCATGATCTCACGGTTTGTGAGCTTGAGCCCCATGTCGGGCTCTGTGCTGACAGCTCAAAGCCTGAAGCCCGCTTCAGATTCTGTCTCTCTCTCTCTCCGTCCCTCCCCCACTTGTGCTCTCTCAAAAAATAAACATTAAAAAAATAAAAACTGTTAAAATTAAAAAAAAACCCAATACACTGAAAGGATCATACACAGTGATCAAGTGGGATTTATTTCAGGGATGAAAGGACGGTTCAACATCCACAAACCAATCAACATGATACACCCATATTAACAAAATGAAAGGAGAAATAATATGATCATCATTAGATGTAGAAAAAGCATTTGACAAAATTCAATAGCCATTTACAATAGAAACTCTCAACTAAGTGGGTGTAGGGGGATGTACTTCAACAAAATAAAGGCCATATAGGACATACCCACAGCTAGTATCATACCCAACAGTGAAATGCTGAAAGCTTTTCCTCTGAGATCAGGAACAAGACAAAGATGCCCACTATTCCCAGTCTCATTCAACATCATATTGGAAGTCTGGTCACAGCAATTAGGCAAGGAAAATAAATAAAAGGCATACAAGTGGAAAGGAAGAAGTAAAATGGTCACTGTCTGTACACGACACTGTATATAGAAAACCCTGAAGACTCCACCACAAAGCTATTAAAACAAATGAATTCAGTAAAGTTGCAGGACACAAAATACAGAAAAGTCTCGTGTTTCCATACACTAATACTAACCTATCAGAAAGAGAACAAGAAAACAATCCCATTTACAACTGTAACAAAAAGAATAAAATACCTAAAAATAAATTTAACCAAAGAGGTGAAAGACCTGTATGTGGAAAACTGTAAGATACTGATGAAAGAAACTGAAGACGATACAAATAAATGGAAAAATATATTGTGCTCATGGATTGGAAGAATTACTATTGTTAAAACATCCATACTACCCAAAGTAATCTACAGACTCAATGTAATCCCTACCAAAATTCCAATGGCATTTTTCACAGAACTAGAACAAATAATTTAAAAATTTGTATGGAACCACTAAAGATCTCAAATAGCTAATCTAGAGAAAGAACAACAAAGCCACGGGTATCATGCTTCTTGATTTTAAACTATACTGCAAAACCATTAATCAGGGGCACCTGGGTGGCTCAGTTAAGCAACCAACTTCAGCTCAGGTCATGATCTCACGGCTCATGAGTTCGAGCCCCACATCCAGCTGTCAGTGCACAACCTGCTTTGGATTCTCTGTCTCTCTCTGCCCCTCCACCACACGCATATGCCCGTGCATTCTCTCTTTTAAAAAATAAACATTAAAAAAAACTACAGTAATCAATGCTCACTTCAGCAGCACATATACTAAAATCAGAAGGATACAGAGATCAGCATGGCCCAAGTATGGCACGCAAATTCGTGAAGCATTCCATATTTAAAAAACAAACCAAAAGAATCCCTAATCAAAACAGTATCATGTGGACATAAAAACAAACACACATATCAATGGGATAGAATAAATAGCCCAGAAATGAACCCATGCTTATGTGGTCAATTAATCCATGCCGAAGGCGGCAAGGACATACAATGGGGAAAAAGGACAGTCTCTTTAATAAATGGTATTAGGAAAACTGGACAGCCACATGCAAAAGAATGAAACTGGACCACGATCTTACACCATACAGAAAAACCAATTTCCAACAAGGGGTTAATATCCAAAATAGATAAAGAACTCCTACAACCCAGTTAACAAAAAAAAAATCCAATTAAAAAATTGGCAGAGGACCTAAATAGATATTTTTCCAAAGACATACAGATGGCCAAAAAGCACAAGAAAAGATGCTCAATATCACTAATCATCAGGGAAATGCAAATCAAAATCATAATGGGATATCACCTTATATCTGTCAGAATAGCTAGTATCAAAAAGACAAAAAAATGTGTTGGTGAGGATTTGGAGAAAAGGTAACCCTCGGGCATTATTGGTGGGAATGTAAACCGGTGCAGCCACCATGGAAAATATTATGGAGGTTCCTCAAAAAATAGAGCTACCATATGATCCAGCAATTCCACCATGAAGAAAATGAACACACTAATTCAAAAACATTCATGTACCCCTATGTTCATTGCAGCATATTTACAACAGCCAAGATAGGGAAACAATCTAAATATCCTATCAATGGATAAATGGATACAGAAGGTTGAGAGAGAGAGAGCGAGTGTGTGTGTGTGTGTGTGTGTGTGTGTGTGTGTGTGTGTGAGAGAGAGAGAGAGAGAGAGAGAGAGAGAGAGAGAGAGAGAGATGGAATACTATTCAGCCATAAAAATGAATGAACTCTTGCCATTTGCATAACAGATCTTGAGGGTTTTACACTAAGTGAAATTAAGACACAGAAATAAGACACATACCATGGGATTTCACTTATATGTGGAATCTAAAAAACAAAACAAAATTCAGACTCAAATACGAGAACAGGTTGGTGGTTGCCAGAGGAAGGGAGGTTGGGGGTGTCAAAATGAGTAAAGGGGATAAAGAAACACAAATTCAGTTATAAAATAAGTCATGGGAATATAAATAATGTCCATAAATATTGTATTGACTTCATAAGGGGACAGATGGTAACTAGGCTTATCGTGGTGACCATTTCACAATGCATACAAATGTTGAATCACTATGCTGTACATCTGAAACTAATGGAACATATGGCAATTACATCTCCAAAAAAAGCCACTGAAAGACCTGGCACATCTTCTGAGTGTCCATTTTATACTGATGTCAAGCAATCTTAAACGCTACTTATGAAAACAAACCATACACAGAGTAAAAGGCAAAATCTGCCAAAAAATTTAAAGGTAAGTAGTAGATCAACGAAATTTCATCCCTTTGGCAGAGGACCCTAAACCTTCAGAGAGTAACTCTCCTGACACTAAAGGGTAGTTTGGTAGGAAAACCTGAGAAACACTGCCATATATCCTATCCTTACACTAAATGGACCCAGATGACCAGATTATTTTTGTCCTGGGCGTTTTTTCTAAGTTTGAGAGAGAGTGCCCGCATGAATAGGGTAGGGGCAGAGAGAGAGGGATAGAGAGCATCTCAAGCAAGCTCCACACTGTCAGCACAGATCCTGACACAGGGCTCAATTTCAGGAAGCATGAGATCATGACCTGAACCAAAATCAAGAGCTGGATGTTAACCAACTGAGCCGCCCAGGTGCCCCTGTCCTGGACATTTTCCTTTCTCACTAGCAACTATAATTTCTTGCTAGACTTTATTGTAGCCCTAAGTGTGGGCCTCTAGAAGTAGCACCCTGTCCCACCTCTAAATTGCTACAGGCTTAAAAAACAGATATCAAGCTTAGTGTAAATAAAAGTAAATAGGGTCCAATGTACGATCTTACCAAGACAGAACATCATGTTTGACATGTGACATGTTCTTTACCTCGAAGCACTTATTCCTTAGAATAAGGTTCTTAGAAACTGCCACCTAATCAACCCCAAATAAATGAGGTGTTGAATCAACTACAACCTTGTCAAAGTTTCAAATTAATTGAAATTTTATGAATAAAAGAACATTAAACAGCCAGAAAAAAAATACTGGAAAATACCTATAAGTTCAGCAGGTTTGTTTGGTCTTTTGTTAATGAATGTCTCAAATGCTTCTTTCATGGCATTGATGAATTTTTCATTTTTCAGAAAACAAATATCAATTATATGGTCAACCTTATCTTTAAAATCCAGTAATTCTTGAACCATGGTTTTATCTTTTTCAGGATTAATTACAATAGTGCTGCCAAATGCCTAAAAATAAAAATGACCACTTTTTAGCAGAATTATCTGATGAAAACAATCCACAAATCATATTTTAAGTAGGTACACACATTTTTAAATATCAAAATATTAAAGTAAAGCTGTTTTTGAGGTCAGGAAAAGAAAAAACTAAAGTGATAAAACATGCAGACTGATACAATTCATCTACAGTCACAAAATAAGAAATGACTTACTGGGTATATGATATCATAATGGAGTATTATTGTAAGTCTCTGGGCTTTTGTTCCTACTTTTAAAGTCAGGTTTGAATTTTTTTAAAAAACAGCAATCTAGCTTCAGTGTAAAATTGAAGAAAGGAAAGAAATTTTGGATCCAAACAAAAATCCTCTTGCCTGCCCCCACTCCCCACATTCACTATTCTAAGTACTGAAGCTAGAAATCATATCAGACATCAGGAAGATAACTTTTATTGCTGATCTGTTACACAGCTATCATTCTCAGGTTTACTGCCTTCAAAATTCCCATTACTTAAAAAAAATTGGATCTAACAAGAAATACTTGCTGATATGCATTCTGCATAGATTATAATAGCTGAAAAAAAACACAGGTTAATTGTTAATACCTTAATGTATTCAATCCACTGTTGCAAGAGAACCTGAACTCCACCTCGAACTCTACTAAAGAGCTGATACAGGAGAGATAAATCTTGAATTCGGTTTTCATCAAGGAGGTTATTTAAACCTGGAATTTCAAATATTTTGGCATTAAAAATAGTTACCAAAAATGTCAGACATTTTAATGAAAATTAAGTTAAATTATTAATGTAACAGTGGTCTAAACTATTACTAGTCTATGAATTTTAACGGACACTTGTTTTCTAGTCAATCCAAATAGATAAATCACCTTTCCAAATGAAAACTAAATACAGGGAGCTTTAGTCTATATAAAAACAAAAATAATTATGCAACAGTTTGTTCCATTTAGCATAGATCAGAGGTATAAACCAATTTGTAATAAGTGATTTACTTAAATATGCGTTATAAATAACTCGCACATGTGTGCGGAAGCCATATTATATCTGGCACTAATTAGTATACATATTTTTCAGAGTACTGGATACAGTCTGTGGTGTTTTAAAAACCATGCATTAATAGGCCAAGCTTAAGTGTTTTTTTTAATGTTTATTTATTTTTGAAAGAGAGAAAGACAGAATGCGAGCAGGGGAGGGCAGAGAGAGAAAGGGAGACACAGAATCTGAAGCCGGCTCCAGGCTCTAAGCTATCAGCACAGAGCCCGACACGGGGCTCGAACTCCCAGACCATGGTATCTTGACCTGAGCCGAAGTTGGATGCTTAACCAACTAAGCTACCCAGGCGCCCCTAATAGGCCAAGTTTAAATGAGGCTCTGTATTTGATTTTCAGAATGAAATAATATGTAACTGCTTTGAAGTTCTAAAATATATCCATTTTATACAAAAGGTGGTTGGAGAGAAAGGTAAGACTTTTGTGTATTTCTGGCACTGTCAAAATAAAATTCAGGGTATACCCTCAAGATCACCTGGGATTAGAAGTGCTTGGTTTTATATGCTATGAATAAAAACACCTGAGTGTAAAAAGGAATCTTACCATAGTCTTACAAATTAAGTCAAGAATTCCCACTGCTTTTTTTTTTTTTTTTTTTGGCTGGTGTTAGTGGACCCCTCTCATTCTCAATTCCTGTATCTTTTTTTAATGTTTTTTAATGTTTATTTATTTTTGAGAGAGACAGAGAGAGCAAGCATGAGTTGGGGAGTGGTGGAGAGCACAGAATCCAAAGCAGGCTCCAGGCCCTGAGCTGTCAGCACAGAGCCCAACACAGGGCTGGAACCCATGAGCTCGTGAGTCGTGAGATCATGACCTGAGCCGAGGTCAGCTGCTTAACTGACTAAGCTACCCAGGCGCCTCCTCAGTTCCTGTATCTTTAAATTAAGGCAAGAAGCACCTCCTGAAAGTTTACGATGAATAGGGAAAAGGAGTTTTGTCCATCCTCAGAAAAGCAGCCACACAGCATCAAGCTTTTAAAAGGGTAATCCTTAAAAATTTTTTACTTGTCTGCTTCTACCATTTAAAATGTAATCTCTTTATTTATAAATTGTCAATTACCTTTCTGAAGAATTGCTGTTAAGTGTTCACCTAGAAGTTGTTTTTCTACAGTAGCAATTAATGACTTCCTACAAGAAAGAAAAAGTTTAGAATTACCGCCAATGGACTTTCCTGAAAATTTAAAACCTTTCTTTGGGTGGAAAAATCACATATAGCTTATTTTATGATAATTTTAATATTCCTATCCTACATTTAAATTTATTGGTGCTCAGAGGCACTCTACTTATGCAAGAAGAAAAAGTGCATTATTTCAGAATTTGATTTACATCACTAAATAAGTATTTCCATGGTCTTGCCGTGGCTGGCTTTTTCCAAGTTTCTCTGCTTTTATTAGGAAGGTAGTTATCTATGCTGTTTACAGGAACTCCTTGGTGGTTAATATTTAGGAAAGCACAGAAACAGTTTCTCCTCCAAACACCTACTGATTTTTTTTTAAGTTTATGTTTGACAGAGAGAGAGCGAGACAGAGCATGCGCACATGAGCGGCAGAGAGGGGTAGGGACAGAGGATCCCAAGCGGGCTCTGCGCTGACAGCAGAGAGCCCACTGACAGCAGAGTCCGACGCGGGGCTTGAATTCACCAACCATGAAATCATGACCTGAGCTTAAGTTGGAAGCTTAACCAATGGAGCCACCCATATGCCCCATACCTACTGAATTTTAATCAGCCTAGTATTTTTTTCATTAAAAAAAAAATAAGTTCTACGTCCAATGTGGGGCTTGAAACTTATGACCCTGAGATCAAGAGTTGAATGCTCTACCAACTGAGCCAGCCAGGCACCTAATACTATTTTTAAATTACATCCATAACACATGCAGACAACCCTTGATTAAATCTAATTAACTAGAGAAAAATAACTTGAAGTTTACATTAAGAAAACAATTGTTAAAAATCTCAAATCACACCTGAAAATGGGTACTAACAGGTTTGGGGATGCTTAGTGCCTTAAGTGATTCAACAACACTGGTTAAAGTGTATTAGACTGAGCATATAATACTTACTGGGTGGTCTGATCTAAGTAAGTAATAAGTCTGTCTGCTTCTTCTTCTAGACGTTTGTTAACATGATGAAGATATTCAGGAACCTACAAAGACAGTTTTTCATATTATTGTTTTCCTCCCCATAAATCATTCAGAAAATGTCAAATCCAAAATACCCTGGGGACAGCCCTGAATGACAGGACTGAAACATGTAAAATTATAGGTAGTTTACGATCCAGAATTCTGGCCTTTAAGGAGAGAGAAAAGAAAGGAGAACCTAAGTGAGAGAAAAGCGTCACAATGTTCAGAAGATAAATGCAAAAGGCAGCTTATGCTCTATAAAGTAAGGTCTATTATGAGACACAGTGGATTTATTAATTATGATTTTTAAGTACCTCTCTTTCCTGCATTAATTTTTGGCCTTCAGCTGCATAGAGCCGGTTAGTTTCTTCCAAAAACCGTTGTTCAAAAGAATCCTGATAAATCTGGGGGTGGGGGGGAATCAAAACAAACGAGTTCATTTATTCAATACTTATTAAATGTCCTCTATGTGAATAGCACCATGAATCTGGTTTTCAAACATCAAACTAGGAATAGCAATCAGCTCTGTAAGTGAAGTAAGTTAACTCACTTGCAAGTCAGACAGCATGCTCAAAAGGCTTCGGAGTAAACTTCTATCAATTGCTTCACCATTCCTTTCCCTCTCAATCAAGAGAAGAATGCCATCAATTGTCTTATTCTGGACTTTCTGATCACTTATAATATGAGCCCTAAATAACTCTAGTCCCATGTCCCTAAAATAAAAAACATATATAATTAATTGACAACAATACCACTTCTAGAGAGACCTGCTTAACTTCTCACCACATGTTAATGAGGGTCCCAGATTTGAAGCAGCAATTGTGAAAAGATAAAATCCACACATTTAATTTTACATAACATCATTAGAATTAAAGTATACAGGAAAATCATTGCCTTTAATGAGAATTGAAGCTAAATTCCTGTCTTCCTCCGTAACTAAGTTTGGTTGTATTATTTCCTTTGGTGGATTTCTTCCTTGGTCAAATCAAGAGACAAAATTAGTTCAAAGATATAAAATGGTTTTCACTGTAGTGGTAATGAAGGCTAATTGGTCATTTGTAATCTGGCTTCAGTACTCAAAAATCAGTAAACTCTCCAGATAATTACTGCAGGCAGATACTAGGCACATGGTGGGGGAAAGAGCTCGTTATACTATTCTATTTTCATATATGGAATTTTCCATAACAATGTTAAAAGATAATGAGCTAACTGTTGATAAGCAACAAAATAATGCACACTCATAAGATAGTCCAGAGCAAACTTTAATCCCCTTGGCTAACAAAAAAAGTTTGTAAAGTATCATATGCTCAAGGAATGCGAGCTATCTCCAACATAGGCAAAACTAATTAAGAAGGTAAAACTGCTATAAATACAAGTCTAGAAGCCAAATGTGAATTTTTAGGAGAATGTTCACAGAATCACTTACTCTCTTTCCATTAGTGTAATTAAGATTTAACTATCATTTGTAACAAATCTTTTCTTAATTTTTTCTGGCATTCTTACCAAATCGAGGGTAGCATTGAATTCTGAAGAACGTAAGTTCTATCCAGAAACAAAAAAATGCTTCTAATCATGATCTGCCAATAAAAAAGAAAACCAATTTTTATATTTTGTTAAGCTGAAATATTTGCTCTTGATAAAATAAGAATAAAATTGCAGGGTTCACTTTTATACATAAACTACTAGAATCAAACACACAGATAAAGAAATCTACCTGAGAATATGCCCATGCCATTTTTGTTAAACTATTCTATTGTCTTAATCCTTGTTGTAATTTCTAGAAAAGGGACACTTAGAATGGTCTTATGACTTCTCTGCAACTTGAGAAGTAACCAAAAATAAAAACAGAATCAAGGAGACACACATGCAATTCTTCTTCAGTAACAGTGCCCATTCAGAGTGAAACTGCCTTAAATTGCACGTGTGGGTTTTGGGTATGGGGATTTTAAGATTTTTAATTTGTGATTAAAAGGTATAAAATAAATACGATTAGGGAAAAGGAAAAAGTTCTGATCTGAATAAACTAAAATGCATCAGGCACCTTCACAGGTAATCAAGTAGGTGGGTGAGATATCCATCAAGACTAACAGACAAAAATGTTACTTTTTTTTAGTCATATAAATACTTTTAGTTTATGCATGACAAAAATAAAAATGATCCTAAGGTGCAAATCATTCTAAACTTGTGGTCTTCCTATAACTAGCAGTTTTAAAGTAGAAAACTCAAACAAAATCTGTTTTCAATTCAGAACAAGAGCAGATACTGAGGCTATCCCCCAAACATTGCAAAGCTTTTAAAACATCCATGTATTTGAAAAAATGTATTTAACTACAACATTTTTCCAGCTTACCATTTGTCTGCAGTGGTTTTGCCAGCATCTATCAATCTTCTTTAGAAAAAGAACACTATCCAATGAATCCATGAAATATGTCAAGGATATTTTTAAGTGCTTAGTACAAGTAATAAGCAATAGAAGAGCACATTTGTCTTATTATAGAACAAAATGCTATTAAACTGTAAAAAAGTTTTAGATCCCACTAAAAAATACCTTTTAGAACACGTCTTACATATAAGTGAGAATTGTGTTGTTTATGATTTCCCTCAGATTATTTTTTCTTAAAATGGAAATTTGTTAGGACAAGAGTAAACTTATACTACAATGTAAATTTGGAACCTAATTAAAGCTGAAAAGTCAAAAACTTGTTTCTTCTTTCTCTAGAAATGAAATTAACAACAATAATAAATCTATAAAACACAGGCATTCCACTTCAAGTTGGGTTAAACAGTGAGGGATAGGGAAAGAGGTCAAAGGTAAAAAAACAGTATTTTTGGTTTTTAAAAGGATATTCTCTGAACTGATGAATTTGTGCTTTGATGTGATCTTCACAAATCTGTCTCAGCTGTTTGTACAAGTTTGCAGAAATCTTGTAGGAACAGAGATTTTCCACAGCCTGCAAGATTAAACACATACTTGTTTAAGGAGAAAAATGGGGTAGGGATTTCTCGATTACTCACATCAAAATCTGAACTTTTTTTAAAGTTTTTTTAATTTTTTTTCATTTTGAAAAAGAGCATGTGTGAATGGGTGAGGGGTGGGAGGGGAGAGAATCCCAAGCAGGCTCCTACAGCCAGCACAAGCCCCATGTGAGGCTTGAACTCATGAACGATGAATTCATGACCTGAGCTGAAGTCAAGAGTCAGTTAATTGATTGAGCCACCCAGGCAACCCTCAAATTCTTACTATTTTAATATTTTTACATCAATTTATTTTAAAAAGTTTATTTATCCATTAAAAAAATTTAATGTTTATTTACTTTTTGAGAAAGAGAGATAAACAGAGCATGAGCAGGGGAGGGGCAGAGAGACAGAGGGAGACACAGAATCTAAAGCAGGCTCTAGGCTCTGCACTGTCAGCACAGAGCCCAAAGCGGGGCTCGGGCCCACGAACCATGAAATCATGACCTGAGCTGAAGTCTGAGCTGAAGTCAGACGCTTAACCGACTGAGCTACCCAGGCACCCCATATTCATCCATTTAAAACACAAAGGAAGAGGCCTGGGTGGCTCAGTGGGTTAAGTGTCTGACTTCAGCTCAGGTCATGAACTCTCAGTTCATGAGTTGAGTTTGTGAGTTCAAGCCCCATGTTGGGCTCTATGCTGACAGCTCAAAGCCCGGTGGCTGCTTCGGATTCTGTGTCTCCCTCTCTCTCTCTCTGTTCATCCCCCGCTTACACGGTCTCTCCTTCTCTCTCAAAAATAAATATTAAAAAAATAAAGTAGGGGCGCCTGGGTGGCGCAGTCAGTTAAGCGTCCGACTTCAGCCAGGTCACGATCTCGCGGTCCGTGAGTTCGAGCCCCGCGTCAGGCTCTGGGCTGACGGCTCGGAGCCTGGAGCCTGTTTCCGATTCTGTGTCTCCCTCTCTCTCTGCCCCTCCCCCGTTCATGCTCTGTCTCTCTCTGTCCCAAAAATAAATAAAAAACGTTGAAAAAAAATTAAAAAAAAAAAATAAAAAAATAAAGTAAAATAAAATATGAATGCAAGTGAACTTTTTCATAACCAACGTACCACCCTCCCCCCCAAAAAAAAATCCCCACCAGTATATTTATTATATTATATACTGTTCAGGTTAAGGACACAGGGAATCAAGTCAAGTTCTCCCCCTACGGAGACATCCAATTTGTAACAACTACTATATATAAATGCTTTCTTGTTTAAAATGTTCATTGTTTTCATAAGCAGAATTCCATTTTGAGATTTTTAAAAAAATTTTTAATTTATTTTTGAGCGAGAGAGACAGAGTACAAGTGACGGATGGACAGAGAGAGAGGGAGACACAGAATCTGAAGCAGGCTCCAGGCTCTGAGCTGTCAGCACGGAGCCTGATGCAGGGCTCAAACTCACGAACCTTGAGATCATGACCTGAGCCGAAGTTGGACACTTAAATGACTGAGCCACCAAGGTGCCCTCCATTTTGAGTTTTAAAAACAATTTCACCAGTTGTTTATCAGATGAGTTGGGCACTTTGACCACCAATGAATTAAAACTTAATTGTACTTTCTTTGAAAGTCATCCTAAGCAGAACAATAGAAACATTACAGCTAGCAGTATTATAAGAGTATGAGGTAAATACCAAATACTTTTCTCCAATATTTAAGTCTAAGAATATTTAAATACAGAATTTTTTTTAATTTGCACAACTGAATAAACATTAATTATAACCAAAATGACTGTATTTTTTCTTCGTTCTAATAGTTGAATTGGTCTTCCTTTTTTACTCAGATCCCAAAAGGACAAACTTCAGATTTCAATGAGTTTCTTGTTATGTGTATCAAAGGCTTTCAAATTTATTTATTTTTTTTTTTTAATTTTTTTTTTTTTCAACATTTTTTATTTTTGGGACAGAGAGAGACAGAGCATGAACGGGGGAGGGGCAGAGAGAGAGGGAGACACAGAATCGGAAACAGGCTCCAGGCTCCGAGCCATCAGCCCAGAGCCTGACGCGGGGCTCGAACTCACGGACCGCGAGATCGTGACCTGGCTGAAGTCGGACGCTTAACCGACTGCGCCACCCAGGCGCCCCAAAGGCTTTCAAATTTAAAACAACAGGCATGGTAAAAACTCTCAGGATGAACTCTGATATAATCTACAATTCCAACTAGTAATAACTTAAACATAACACCAAGATTCCTTCCTCACCACAACAAAAGGCAGAAAATCCATTAAAACTGACTCCAAGTTCTGTTGGAGTGGAATTTTATAAATACGTAGTTTTAAGTCACATTCCCAGCATGCAGGTCCAGTAAATAAATTAGTAAATGAAAAGAAACCTTAAAGAAAACCACTTATATCACTGGAGGAAAGTCACTGCACGCCACCAGGAAACAGCAGGCCAATTAGATCCAGTAGCTACCGCGGAATAAGAAGCCTCAGTCTCCCCTGGCCACTTTCCAAGTGGCCTTGGGGTAGGCCACAAATACCTAAAGGGTGTATTTATGCTTATTTCATGAGCCTTTCTGTTCACGTTGGTTCTCTATGGATTCTCCCCCTTCCTCTAGTAATCTCATTGTATCTGGTATTCCTCTTGAATGACTTTTTTTTTTTAATTTTTTTTTAATGTTTATTTATTTTTGAGACAGAGAGAGACAGAGCATGAACAGGGGAGGGTCAGAGAGAGGGAGACACAGAATCTGAAACAGGCTCCAGGCTCTGAGCTGTCAGCCCAGTGCCCGACGCGGGGCTCGAACTCACGGACCGCGAGATCATGACCCGAGCTGAAGTCGGCCGCTTAACCAACTGAGCCACCCAGGCGCCCCTTGAATGACTCATTTTGTCAGCATTTATTTCCCTGCTTAGATTCTTTGTACTTCATCTTATGCACATTTCCCATTTCCAGTACTTCTCCGACTCCTCCTTCTCCCATTCCCTCCTGCTGTATTTCTCACACAAGATATCATATTCCCTTATGACTTACTAGGTCCCACCTCTTCCAATAAGCTTTCCCTAACTGCCTCACCTGGCACTGTCACCAATCATAACATAGTGATCTGTCACTGAGTCAATACTTTACCTTTTCAAGTATATCCTATCCCCTAACTCTCCCTAATGAGAAAAAGAGATCATGTGCTTATGTATCCACATATTCTATTAATGTTTTGGGGGCTCTGAACCAGGCAATACACTAAATATTCAAAAACCAACATACTTACAACTAGCAATGTGTCTTGCACATAGAAGGGGCTTAGCATAAGGAGAAAACTGACCAGAAAACATATAATTACAAAACACTGTTAGGTGCTATGGTAAGGATAAGCACAGAGGCAAGGCCCTAACCCAGTCTCCTTAGGATAGGGGCAAGTCAGAAAAGCCTTCCTAAGAGATAAAGAGGTGGAATCCCAAAGACCAAAAGAAAATGAAGAGCTAGTGGGAATAGTGAGAAATAGAGAATTTAGCTGGGCTTTACCATCTCCCCCATGTTTAGTTGAAAAGTGACTTAAAATGTTAAGAGGCAAAAAAAAAAAAAAAAAAAAAAGCAGGAAAGGGAGCATCTAAGGATCTAAGGTGAGTCCTGAAGGTCAAATTGAAGAGAACACTCTGCTTCTCTAATTTAGTTAACTTTGACTGTTCAACATATATAGACCAGATATAGTCATTTCCCTTCCCTGACAACCTTTCATCAAGCTCTAGTACTGTTCCGGAGAAATCCCATAATAGGTATAAAAAAATACAAAGGGCTGGGGTGCTTGGTTGGTTCAGTCAGTGGAGTATGTGACTCTTGATCTCAGGGTTGTGAGTTCAAGTCCCATGTTGGGTGCAGAGATTACTTAAAAATAAATTCTTAAATAAAAAAAAAAAAACTTTAGGGGCACCTGGCTGGCTCAGTTGGAAGAAGACTGCGATTCTTGATCTCGGGGTCATGAGTTCAAGCCCCACATTGGGCATGGAGCCTACTTTAAAAAATCTTTGGTGCAGGGCACCTGGGTGGCTCAGTTGGTTGAGCGTCTGACTTAGTTCAGGTCAAGATCTCAGTCTTTGGATTCGAGCCCCGTGTCGGGCTCGGTGCTGACAACTTGAGCCTGGAGGCTACTTCAGATTCTGTGTCTCCCTCTCTCTCTGCCCCTCCCCCGCTCATGCGCGTGCGCTCTCTCTCTCCAAAATAAATAAACATTAAAATAATAAATTAATAAACAAACAAACAATCTATCTTTGGGGCACCGGGGCGGCTCAGTCGGTTGATTTCAGCTCAGGTCATGATCCCAGAGTCACGGGATAGAGTTCTGTGTTGGACTCTGCACTAAGCATAAAGCCTGCTTAAGATTCTCCCCCCTCTCTCCCTCTGCCTCTCTCCCCCCTTGCACGCTCTCTCTCTAAACTAAAAAAATTTTTTTAATCTTTAAAAAAATATACAAAGGACTAAACCATGTGGTTCATGGTCTACCATTTACGTAAAAAAGACAAAACAAATAAAACACACACACAGTTGTTTTTACATACATGAGACACTGCTGGAAAGATACTCCCCAAACTAATAGTGTTTGTGGAGAGAGGAACTAACTGAGTTGTAGGGGGGGGTGGGTAGAGGATAGGGTGGAAGTGAAACTTTTCACTATATGTTCTGTATTATTTTTTGGATTTTGAACTAGATAAATACATTAAGTCCTCAAAAAATTTAAAATATTTGCCTTACCCAATAAACCCTATCTTCCCCACCACCACTTTTCAGCATGGCATTCAAGGCTCAATTTTACCATTTTAGTCTCATGTCTGTTTATGATCTTCCACACATACTATCATCTAAACACTCTGCTTTCCTTAATTTTTAAAGCAAGGTTTGTTTGGAGCAATCACGTGTGCCTAAAATAGGGACTTCCAAAAATTTTTGACAAGCCACAGTTAAGAAACACATTGTATGTCACAATCCATTATACATAAATTTATGTAACTTAAACAAAATTTTCATGAAACTACACTTATTGTTACTATGTGTGATGTTCTTTGATTATTTCCTATTTCATGTCTTTTAAAAAATGCTGGTCATGGCCGGGGGGGGGGGGGGTGCTGGATGGCTCAGTCGGTTAAGCATCCAACTTCAGGTCAGGTCATGATCTCACCATCCGGTCCATGAGTTCCAGCCCCGTGTCAGGCTATGTGTAGACAAGCTCAGTGCCTGGAACCTGTTTCAGATTCTGTGTCTCCCTCTCTCTCTGCCCCTTCCCCGCTCATGCTGTATCTATCTCTTAAAAATAAACATTAAAAAAATTTTTTTTAATGCTGGTCACAAACTACTCATTTCATGAAGCTACTTAAATATAAGCACCTTAGGAAAAAGGCCTAAGTGATCTTTTTATGTCCATGGCATCTGTCCAGCTTTGCACACAGTAAGCAGTAACTAATTCAACAAGAACTATTTAACTAAGTGCTCTGTACCCTATTAAGTACTGGGATAGAAACATGAATAGGAAAATGTTAAATAACTACTTAAAGTTTGGGATAAGCTCTATTTTATTCCAGATCTTTGAAATGAACTATTAGAAATGTATTTAGTATTGTTTCATGTCTCATTTCACATGCAACTATTTATATCAAGCAGATTCTAGATCATTTTAAAAGTCTCTTAAATAAAATTATCTTTTTACTTAAGCTCCTAATCATTACTGGTAAATATGCTGCCTTAAAAATTCCTTTTCAGGGGCGCCTGGGTGGCTCAGTCGGTTGGGCGTCCGACTTCGGCTCAGGTCACGATCTCGCGGTCCGTGAGTTCGAGCCCCGCGTCGGGCTCTGTGCTGACAGCTCAGAGCCTGGAGCCTGTTTCAGATTCTGTGTCTCCCTCTCTCCCTGACCCTCCCCCGTTCATGCTCTGTCTCTCTCTGTCTCAGAAATAAATAAACGTTAAAAAAAATTTTTTTTTTAAATTCTTTTTCAATGTAGTCAGATATAAAATAGAACATTCTAACAAGTTTCTAACCTTTATTCCCCAAAACCTCAGCCCCTCCCCTCCAAAATCCATACATATCACATCAAAAACATGTTTGTCTGAAAAAAAAGTGTTTGTCTGAAACAAACAAAACCACACACTCCAAAGAAACGTAAACATGTAGCAAACAAAATGTAAAACTATAGTTCCTGAAATTTGATGCTTTGGGGAATACAGGATTTAAGACAGCAAAGGCACATAAGATTGCACATGGGGCAAGAGAAGGAACAGAAATGAGGGTAAGTAGTAACACTAGAATAAAAAAATGAAAAGGACTAAAATAAGAATAAAAAATACAAAAACTACAAAAATATACACAGTAAGGGAGGAAACCTAGAAATTTTTCTCATTTAACAACGATAGACACCAAGAAAGATATTAAATTCCCACAGGGTGCTGAACTCTGGCCGTTGGCCTAATGGGTTGGGTGTTATTTTTCAAACCATATATTTAAAGAAAGGAAAACACACCACCAAGTTTTCAACAAACGATACAGCAATAAAATCTAATTTATCTTTTTACATTTAGGAAAAATGGCTACAATAAGATACTCAAAATATATCAAAAACTAAGAACTTACAGAAAGGAAACCAGACATGAAACCTAAATTATTTTTCTTTTTACAGCTAGTAAAAAAGGATTTAAATAAGACTAAAATTATCAAGGACTAAGAATTTGTAGTCGCACTTTAAAAAAAAAAAATGTTTGTTTATTTTTGAGAGAGAGTATGAGGAGGGGAGGGGCACAGAGAGATGGAGACAGAGGATGTGAATCTGAAGCAGGCACCTCACTGTCCGCAGCGA
The DNA here is from genome assembly GCF_028018385.1 of Neofelis nebulosa. Lineage (NCBI taxonomy): Eukaryota > Metazoa > Chordata > Mammalia > Carnivora > Felidae > Neofelis > Neofelis nebulosa. The sequence goes on from NC_080800.1 coordinate 98,999,818, forward strand.
GCCAGACATGGCGCTTGAATCCACAAACCTTGAGATCATGACCTGAGCCAAAATCAGAGTGGTACGCTTAACCAACTGAGCTATCCAGGCGTCCCCCCCCCCCAACTATTATTAATAATACATAAAATTATTTCCATCAGAATTGAAGTATGGACTAGACTTGCCTTCAAATAAAATAAACATTTATATTAAGAATAAATGTTATATTATCATATATAAACTACCAGCCACCTCCAAAAAAGGTAGCTGATTTTAAAAGACTATACAGCTACTTATACAAGGCTGAGTACGTAAGAAAAATAATCCCATTATTTAAAACACCCAAAATTCCAACTATTATAAGATATCACATGTAAAAAACAAGACATATTCTTGAGAAGTAAAAGATCCTTGTTCCTAGAGAGTTCCTCTCTTTACTATTCTTTCAATTTGGCTAATGATGTCTACTGACACGTATCTGGAATGTAATCTATTTATCAGCCAGCTGTTCTGACTCAGTGTGGATTTAGAATTTTATAACATGTGGCTTTAGAGCTGTACAGTAAAGGGTAATCTAAAAATAAAGATATCTTTTTAAAAGACTCATTTATTATCATCATTATCAATGATGACACCAACAAACAGTAGACATTGTAACAAGCAGTTTTTCTGCAGTATTTTGTTTACAACTAAACAACCCTAACACAAAGATAATGTTACTCTTCCATTTTGCAAATGAGGAAAACAAGGCTTAGGGGAGTAACTTGCCCAAAGTTATCATGAGTGGCAGATCTCTAATCTAAATCAGGCTGATCAACTCAAAAGTCAGTGCACTTAACCATACTCCTATCTGTAGTCAATCAAAAATAAGCAAACAAAAAAAATCCCCCAAACTAAAATAACATTAACCAACCACTGCCTCACACTTACCAGGATTTCAAGGTTGTCGAGGAAAGATATTTTTAAACTCAAGTACAATTCTCATTTAAAATCACCCTTAAAAGACATTTGTTTCTTGCAAATGCACTCAGAACCACATATTCTGTTCTAGAAACTAAAAACTCAGGGAGGCAGTACATGCCATCCATACTAGGGACTTCTATGATTAAGCTTTAAAACCGTTTGCGTGCAGAGAAAAAAGTTCTGCATAGATATATGCCAAATAAGCGTTTACTTCAGATACAAAGGATAGCATGGGGGAATGAGAGGTTTGGTGAACTTTTGCTTGGTGTAATACTACATACTTCTACAGTTTCAATTTTAGGAGAGTACTTTTTTTTTTTTTTTTAGGAGAGTACTTTTAATTTACATTTCAACCAGTCAAAATTAAACAAGCACCTGAAATCCAGATGGTATGAACTTTACTCCCTTTATCTTTTTATCTTTTTGTGAACTTGAACATCTCAAAATAAACTTTCTGAGAATGATCCAAACGAGCATTTATAAAATTAAAGTCAAAAACAAAAACAGTTATAAACAAATGCTTTTGAATTTATTAAAGCAGAAATAGTAAAGAACTATGAAAAATGCAAAGAGTTAAAAAGCTGTATCACTGATTTTAGGCTAAAGAAATGCCACTGAACAATAGCATGTAATAATTCTGAAATACAGGAAAGGAAAAACAGAAAAAATGTAAGCTATGAGCTCCTGAAACAAAGACATTTAACAGAATCAATTTATCAGGAAAAAAATTTTTAATGTTTCTTTAATTTTGAGAGAGAGAGAGAGAGAGAGAGAGAGAGAGAGAGAGAGAGGGAGGGAGGGAGGGAGGACACGCCTGTGCTAGCGGGGGAGGGGCAGAGAGAGAGAGAGGGAGACAGAACCCAAAGCAGGCTCAGCGCAGAACCCAACACAGAGCTCGAACCCACCAACCTTGAGATCGCGACCTGATCCAAAGTCAGACGCTTAACTGAGCCACCCAGACACCCCAGGAGAAATATTTTTGAACCCCAAAACTCTAGAAAAATATTCAAGGTAAAGTAAATAGGCTTCATTAGCAATCACAATCTGCCATAAATACAAAATATATAAAATAACATTATTGAAACTAAAGATGCTGTACACCAGCATATCCAAATAAACACCATATACGTACACGAATGAAAAAATTACCTTCTTTGATGACAAAGTTTTTTCCCTAAAGTGAAGTATTTATTTGCCTCAAACACTGCACTACAAAGGTATTCAAAGAGCTGTGGTGTATTAGTGAAGCAGCATAGTAGTAAAAATGCACTGGACTTGAAACTTAGGCATCTCATTATTTAACTTCCCTGAGACTCAGTTTCCTCATCAACAGAGGAATAATAAGCACTCCCTTATCCACTTCACAAAAGGTTTCTTCTACAATGCTTAAATGAAATAATAAAAGATGCACCTGCTTTGTAGACTGTCACCTGCACTATATGAAAAAAGCTTTTGGACTACATGATCTTATCTCTTGAAGCCCTTCCAACTCCAATCCCGTAATTCTACTTTTAGTATTGTACAACTCAGGAGCCACATGTGCAATATACCAACAAAGCCAAGTAAGGTGGGCTCATTCTTAAGTAATAACTTCCTACTACTACCACCACTACCTGATACTTCCATAGCTTTATAAGGATTAGAATACTGTATAACATTATTACTATGGTTCGGACGTTGTTCTGAGTGTTTTGCATGCACTGACTCATTCAATTTTCAAAGCAACAGAAACTGGTGATCTTAATTGGCTTATTACAAGTGAAAAAGCCACACTGTGACTTATGAAAGAGCTGTACTAGTGATATCATCTTGTATTTCTAGATCATAGTGCTTCGAGGTGTTTCTCACATCTTACTGGATTCTTACAAGTAGCTCCATGAGGTAGATAGGACAGTTCTTCTTTCCCTTATTTTACAGAGAAGCAAACTGAAGTTGAGAGAGTGTCTAATTTCTTGCTCAAGATCACAAAGGTGATAGCAGCCAAAACCAGATCCCAAATCTGTCTCCTGACTCCTAACCCAGTGTTTGTCCATTACTACACAGCCTCTGCAACTAAAGTCAATAGATGAAAACTACAAATTCTGATGAGATGAACCAACTTAACTTCTTACAAGGTATTTATCAATATAAAAGACTCTAAGAGTGCTTGGGTGGCTCATTTGGATAAGCTCCTGACTCTTGGTTTCAGCTCAGGTCATGATCTCATGGTTTGTGAGTCTGAGCCCCAAGTTAGACTAAACGCTGACAGCAGAGAAACTGCTTGGGATTCTCTTTCTCCCTGTCTCTCGCCACATCCCTGTGTGTGTGCGCTCTCTCAAAACAAATAAACTTAAAAAAATTAAAAATAAAAAAAACAATTCAACCTACTAGATTCTGAAATATTTTTTTATATGCAACTGCTGACGCTATAATGGAAAGTAACTTCTTGAAGTGGTTGTGTCAAAAATACAGTAGGGAAAAATACCTTAGTAGTAAGAAGTCTAAATCAGTAATTGCCCTTAACAGTATATTTAAACCAAACACTTCAAATATAGACCCATCTGTTAAGCAAAAGAAACAAACCTGAACCTCAGAGGAAGTCACCGGACTGCTCATTTTTTTGGCTAAGGATGGTCTTGCAGTCCAGAAGATAAGACAAACGTAAAGAGCAAGAAAAAGAAATGGCGGGGCGCCTGGGTGGCTCAGTCAGTTGAGCATCTGACTTCGGCTCAGGTCATGATCTCACGGCTCTGGAGTTCAAGCCCCACATCAGGCTCTGTGCTGACACCTCAGAGCCTGAAGCCCCCTTCTGATTCTGTGTCTCCCTCTCTCTCTGCCCTCCCCCTCTCGCATTCTGTCTCAATCTCTCTCAAAAGAAAAAGAAATGGCAAAAGTCTACTACTACAAAGGAAGAAGGATAAAATACAGAGTATCTGCATTTCTTGAGGCCCTTCCTATAGGCAAATAACACCACTTAGCAAGAAGTGCCACAACAGAATGATGTTACCAGATATCATCTTTGGGATCTAGGCTATAGGATTCCATTATAGGTAAAACCTTGATTATACCAAGGTACTCCTTACTGTAAATCCTAATCAGAAGGGTCCAAAATAAACCCGAAATATACCAATATGACTGTACTCATAGTTTATGTCAGAATGTCAGAGTATGTGGTTTGATTATAAAAGAATGCATAAGTGGGGCGCCTGGGTGGCTTGGTCGGTTAAGCGTCCGACTTTGGGACTTCGACTCAGGTCATGATCTCACGGCCCGTGAGTTCGAGCCCCGCGTCGGGCTCTGTGCTGACTGCTCAGAGCCTGCAGCCTGTTTCAGATTCTGTGTCTCCCTCTGTCTCTGCCCCTCCCCTGTTCATGCTCTGTCTCTCTCTCTGTCTCAAAAATAAATAAACGTTGAAAAAAAAATTAAAAAAAAAAAAAGAATGCATAAGTTAACCAAGAAATTGTAATTAGAAGAGAACCAAAAGTCTACAGAAGGACTCATTTCAAAGTAAAATCCATATACATCCCACCTCAATATATGCTAGCCAAATCTGGCTATCCACATTAACACGTACCTGATAGAGTTCTTCTAAATTGTACTTAATTGAAGTACTATTCTGGATAGCTTCCACCGCTTCTTTCAGTTTCTGCCATGTTTCATCTGTGTAGTTCTCCGGTAATTTAGGCTTATCTAGATAATATGTAGAAAGTTGATGTCAGAATATATAGTATATGGTAACGAAAGGATCCATTAAAAGTGCAATAATAGTATTACTGCTTTTTAAGAGTAAATTTTGATTTTTATAATTATTACATCTAAATATTAAAGTAACTACTGGAGGCGCCTGGGTGGCTCAGAAGGTTAAACATCCGACTTCGGCTCAGGTCATATCTTGTAGTTCATGAGTTCAAGCCCCGTGTTGGGCTCTGTGCTGACAGCTCAGAGCCTGGATCCTGCTTCGGATTCTGTGTCTCCCTCTCTCTCTGCCCTTCCCCCAGTCACGCTCTGTCTCTCAAAAATAAATAAACATAAAAAAATAAAAAATAAAGTAACTACTGTATTTAAGCTTAGCATAAAGAATAAAATTTGAAATGCCAGAATATTGTTCGTCATTTTGACTCACCTATTAGAATTCACCTTTAGGTGAAGTTTTTTTTTTCTATTGACTGTATTGCTTCAAAAAATAAAAATTCAAGAATCACAGATAAAAAAATAACAATCCTGATCTTATTCGAGGACATGTAAAACCTAGCAAGTCAGTTGACATGCATTTTGTACCTGAGATTTGAAATACTGAATGTCTACTATGTACAGGTACTTTATAAATCTCTTAATCTTCCTAACAACGCTCTAAGGAAGGTATTATCACCCCTATTTTGCAACAGAGGAAACTGAGGCCAGAAGACTCGATTTAGTAAGGCTTGCCCAAGGTCATCATAGCTAATCAATAGCAAAACTGGAATTCTAATCCAAGTCTGTTTGACTCTCACATAAATTTATGCAGCATCTACAAATGAAAAGAAACATCTTAACTCAGGTTTTAATTTAAATTCCATCTATGAGCAGAGTAAAATTTTTAAAAATTAAAACATCCAAATGACTCCAGAACCTATATAGCATTTTCAGAGTGGAAAGGAATATCTTAACCCGGGCCTTAATTTAAACTTCATTGACCAACAAGGAATATTTTTTTAATTAAAACATTCAAATGTCTTAATGTGTTTTTTAGTTTAAGAGGGAGAGAAAAAAACCCAAACAAAATCTCTGAAACCAGTATGCAAATGAAATTAGGGATAAAGCTCATCTCTTTAAAAATCCTTGGCTATTACATCCATATACTTGGAGTGGAACAGTGAACACATTAGTCAATTACAATTCACATTCACTTCAGAAAAGTATACTATTAAACCAGAAAGATTACAACACTCTTGAGAACCTGGGGATGGGAGAAGAATGACAGAAAAAAAAGAGAAGGTTAAAAATAAACACTATAACCCTCTGCTTTAGACAAAATAGAGCATATTCTTGATTTTCACACTAATGTTGAAAACACAAGCACCAAGAAGCTAATTTTCTGAATACTAATATTTACCCACAAGGCACTTATCTGGTAAATATTACTTAAGTTCATTCATTTATTTCTCCGTTTAATAAACCTCTTAGCATCTATTACCTGCCAGTTAAGGGTGTTGAAAAACTAAGTCAGAAAACTAGAAACACAGTTAACAGAAAAAAGTAATTCAGCTCAAAATCTGTTGATTTTATATACATCAGTGCATTCATAATACTCTCAATCACATATCTCAAATGTAAAATGAACAAATTTTCCTAAATTTGAACTGCAGGTCAGTACTTTACAACCCATTTTAGTGAAAAAAAAAAAAGATGTAGTAATTGTTCCCATCTTTAAACTAGTGGTACAGAGTTACTACTTATCTGTATACACAGTATTTTTGACTTCCAAACCCTACCTTTGGAAAGAAATGCAGAGATCATAAATATTTTTCTCCAAATACTGCTTCCACAAGGGGTTTCAAGAATATAATGTTCAACATTACAAATCTAACTATAAATCTTCACTGAGCATGAAAAGATCACCATTGCTACCTGCATTTCTAGGGACTAGAAAATGTGGCCTACTGAAGCATAAAAATAAAAATCACCAGTACAAAAGCTCACTATGCACCTGAAATAAATAAACCTCTTTAGAATACAAATTTCTCACCTGTAAAATCCGGATCAATCATACCGATTCTCAGTATTGTAATGAGTAACAGTAGATAGAAGAAGCTGAGCCAGACCTCAAAATACTGCCCAGAAACACTCGGTGTATGCTTCAGCACAAGGATACTAACCACCCCCGGAAAATGAACCCTCCACCCAAAAAAGGACCTCCCTCCACCTCATTGATTATGCATAAAACATTAGGCCACCTCTATACTGTTTAATATATTAACATAAACAGAGCACGTGACCGCTCAAGTGTCAAATCCTTAGTAGGTGATTATGGATTTTGGCCTTGGTTACCTTTAAAGTTCTTGATCACTAACTTCTTAGCAGAGCCAGGCTTGCTGTTAGCAAAGCTAGAAGTGGTGGTAGAAGATTTGGCTAGGCCGTTTGCATGATGCACCGAAGCCACAGAAGAGATTAATATACTCTTATTTTTAAGTTGCTGCTGCTGAGATGTTGCAGCAGTTGGTGAAGATGAGGAGGAAGAAAGAGGAGGATTCCTCAGCCATCTTCGCATCAAACCCTACAAACTCCAGGGTGTGTCTTCAAAACGCAGCTTCTTCTGTATCGGTACGTGGCTGGAAGTAGCCACTGAAACCCCAGGCAGAAGGACGAGGTTGAAGGGGATGCCGAATCCCTGGGTTGTAAAGGAGGAGTGGAAGAGGAAGAGGTGGAATCAAAGTCTTCTCTCTCGTTACTACTATTACTGCCGCTACTGCTGCTGCTGTTTAACTTTCTCTTCTTGGCAGAGGTGGGCGGAGTGGTGCTGGTATTACCATCAGTGGCAGATCTGACCTCCTGAGCAGCAGCAGCAGCTGAGGGATTGGGGAAGAAAAACCTGTTGGAAACATGAAAATAGCGGGGGTCAACAGGCAGAGGAGCATCAAAAACCTACGTTTATATGCCTGCGTGCGTGTAGGAGAGAAGGTGCAATGCTAGAGGGGGAAGGGAAGAAAGAGAGGAGAAACACAGAGGACGAGAAGGAAAGTGAAGGGGGGGCTACACCGGGGGAATGGGAGGGTTTGGGAAGGCGGATAGGCTGACACCAGGAGTGAGCAGAACGAGGGGGGGAGAGCGAATGAGGAGGCAGACAGGTAAACGGCGGTGCCGTCCCCCTCCCCTGCTTTTCGGTCTCTCTCTCCCCTCTGCTCTTTTCTATGTCCCCCCTTGTAGGTAACTGAGCCGGTGAGAGCGACTCAGTGAGGTCTGTGAGGCTGCAGCTCCTCCTCCTGTTCTCCCTCTCTCTGGGAGGGGAGATGCCGTGGTTGGGGGGAGGGGGGAGGGGGAGAGAACCAAGGCTTGTTATTGTCAATAGCACAAGAGGCTAAAGATGGCGCCACTTCCGGTCACGCGGCGGCGAGGGAGGGGCGGCGTCTGTCCTCGGGAGTGGGGGGTGGAGAGAAGCACTGCAAGGCGCCCGAGGGGCGGGGGTGCTGGCTCCTGGGGAGGCGGCGGGAAAGCGGCAGCTAAGGCGCCCAAGACGCTCGTGCTCCTTCCCTAGCTCTCGCTGTTCCTCCCCCTCCCTCTCCCGCTCCCCTTCCTTGGCAGCACTCTCCTCCCCCGGTCCGCCGGTAACTCCCACCCCCTCCTTAACGGTCCCGCGGGAAGCTTCGCGCTGCAGCGCCCTTACCGGAAGTGACTGGGCAGACACTTTTCATAGCGCCCAGATCCCGAAGCCCCCAGGTCCGCAGGACTTGAGTGGGGGGGGTGGGGGAGGGAGAAAAGGGGGGTAAGAGAAGTGGAAAGGGAGGAGGGGGCGGGCTTTCTAGACACCTCCCGAGCTCCTGATTGGAGCTTTGTGAACGCGAGGCGGGCGGGGTAGGGGGAAGGTGGCGGGAGAAGCAGCGGGAAGGAGCCTGAAGGGGAGGGAAGGTGGTGACGGTGAGGGGCGGGGTGAGCTAGCTGGGAAAAAAGAGGAGGAGGAAGACAGGAAGGGAGGGAGTAAAAAGTAAGGGAACCGAGAATGGAAACTTTGAAAGAGATAAAGGAATAAGGAGGGGTTGTAAGGCATGGGGAGTAACCCGAAATGAAGGAAAATATGATCATGGCATTATGCCTGCTGCTAAGAAGGAATGTCCTGACGTTAAAATAGGAAAGGAAAACGATGTTAGATACAAAGAAAATGAGTTTTTGCTTCGATTGAGCTATAAATTATTTCTCTTATGTCAAGGACACTGCTGACCCAACACTGAATAGGGCCTGAGTTTTGATACCTTTTTCAGTAACGTAGCTGTAAAATCTTTTTACCTTCCTACCAGGAGCATTTTCTAAGATGGCTGGCCAGAGTTAGGGTGCATTCTAAGGTCCAAGAAACAAGCAGGTAACTAACACCCCCCCACACACACACAATACACAACGACCTCCTCAGTCATTAATCCAATAATTTACAGACCAAACAAAGCGACTTTTACCAAATCTCAATTCAGAACTGTTTCAAAGAACACATTTTGGAAGAATGATATTGGCAAAAATCAATGTTTTCTACCAATATATTCCACAAGCCCCAATTCCAAAATAGATTACTCTTAAGAACAAACCTCTAAATGTGGTTAAATTAGCAGCACTAACCTTGTAAATTTCCTGCTGGGAGTTTTTGTTTAACCTGAGGGCATGGGGGGGGCACAATGTCAAATAAAACTAAATCTGCCAACCTGTTGATCATTCTAATTGCAGAAACATCCAACTGAAAGACTTTATGCCACACATGATATCAGGTCCCTACCATTGAGAAGCCAGTAGGGGAAGAGGGTTTCAAAACTAATTTCCCTAACAGTTGTATAACATATGTACAAAGTGCTCCGGAAACATGTGAATCAAGAAATTCGGAAGAATTTTGGAATAATCGGTTTCACATAGGAATTGTTTATGCTGGGTGTCAGAGTGGGAACTGCCAAAAAGACGAGTGAGGGGGAAGGTCAAAGGCATTCTGGGCAGTGCAAATGGGCAAAGCAGGGAGTTGTGAAAGGGCCTGGCCTGTTTATGGAAATACGGAAAGTGCAATGAAGCTACCAAGTAAGATGTCTAGTTAGAAGCAAGGAAAATGAGGCTCAAGAGTGCCTGGGTAGAGGCCAAGAGCAGGCCACCCAAAATGTAACACAATGGCATATTGATTATTTTGAATTGAAGCTACTTGGGAAACCACTGGCACAAGAACACGCAGACCCTGTTCTGTCCCCCTGAAAGCAAGAAACAAATCTCCCATAAGGCAAATATGCTCCCTGTACTAAGAAAGAAAAAGACATCCTTATCACCAGTAAAGCTGAGAAAGCTGCAGAAACCAACGTTTTTCTAATCTACCTCAGCCTAAATTCCGCTTAGAATTCCGTAATTTAATTAAAGCTCTCAAACACCTGTTTTCTTTATCCCTTCAATTCCTCACAAATTTACTGTCTCATTGTCTAAAATGCATTAAGAACTGCCTGCCTTGGTCATTTCTCGAGATCTCTGTGCCCACGTAATAAAATTTTGGGGTTTTTTTCCTCCTATTAATCTGTCTCCTGTGAATTTAATTCTTAATCCAGCTGGAAGACCTTGAAGGGTAGAGGAAGAATGTTTCCTTCCCTCCTCTGGCACACAAAGCCAAAAATCTGGTCTACTCTGTGGGCTAGGTTAGACAGCAAGGAAAGGAGGAAGCAAGCTAGGCTTTTAAAAGCAGGGGAGTAACAGGACTGTGGGTGCAATAAAAGCAGTTTGTATTGAATAGTTTTAGAGAGACAAATCAGAACTCTAAGAATGAATCAATTTTCTAGCTGTCATACAAGCCCACTTTATTTATTTATTTATTTATTTATTTATTTATTTATTTATTTATTTAAAAAATTTAGGTCTTCATAAGTCTGTAGTTAAAATGCAAATCCTCCTAGAAGAGGTACCACCTGGAACCACTATCACCACTATCAGCTTTGTGCTGTTTGATGACAATTGGCTGAGAGCAAGGCTCTAATGGAACTTAGGCCCTAGGACCATAGAGAACAGAGATGGAGGCCAAAAAGAGGGGGAATGGATTCCTATCTGTTTTGAATGTACCATTTTGTTCTGGCTGCCTAAAATGACTGTCAACTCTTAAAGCCAGGAAAGGTATCCTAAAGCACTAAACCTTCCTTTAGTGTGTCTCATATTTCACACGATGCTGAACAACTGTAAATGCAAAGTAAATACTGAAAATTTCATTGAATGAGAAAATAATGCCGCGTCTTTACATCTTTACAAGGGAAGATTAGCTAATTTTCCGGATTCAATGAACAAGGTTGTTCCAATTTGTGTAGTTATAATTTCTTAGAAGGGTGTGTGGATGGGCCAGCTGATAATGGCCCAAATTGATACATTTTCTAGAAGGATTTGCATTTTTTTTATTTAAAAAAAATTTTTTAACGTTTATTTATTTTTGAGACAGAGAGAGACAGAGCATGAACGGGGACGGGGCAGAGAGAGAGGAGACACAGAACCCCGGAAGCAGGGTCCAGGCTCTGGGCCATCAGCCCAGAGCCCGACGCGGGGCTTGAACTCACGGACTGCGAGATGGTGACCTGAGCTGAAGCCCGATGCTTAACCGACTGAGCCACCCAGGCGCCCCTAGAAGGATTTGCATTTTAACCAAGTACTTTTCAAGACCAAAAAAATGGGCCTTGTTTTAATTCATGTAATTATATTTCTTAAAGGGTATATGGAAGTGCTGGCTATTTTTAAAATTACAAATATTAGTACAACAGAAAGGGAATGGACATAAAGGTAGAAAACTGCTTTTGCCATACAAAGATAAACTTTTATACTAACATAAAGCATAGCTGAGTCTTGTTAATATTCAACTACACTCTGGTAATAATAGCTCCCAATCTGACAAGATTATCTAAGCCCTTCAGTTTTCCAAGTTACATGTTAGCTCTAAAAGCACAGATCCTTGGCTCTTGAGCACTAGCTCACTTTGAATGACCCAGCAGTCCTACCTACTATTTAAGTTTTCCATGAAATATCCTCAAATGAGTTTTGTGGAAAAATATTTTTCTTTTTTATCTTGGTGATTAATGAGAATCTTCCTTTTGATATCTTAACAACCTTATTTTGTGCCAGCTCAATCCTCACATATTTAGCATATCTTAATATGGAGATGTAATTTTAATAATGATTTTTTTTTATTTAGCATTTAGATTTTGTGGCACAAACCAACTTAGATATTACTATATGATGTGTGAGGACCAGAATTTTGTGTCTTCTTGGACCCTTGAACCAATTTAAAAAGAAAAACCTTCCATATTTCTTTGTAAAACATCTTTTACATCAAGAATCAAGTACACCCAAACATTTGCCAACCGTTGTTAAACACATTCTCAACATTAAAATACATTTCTCAAGGTTGAACTCACTGAAACCACAATAATCAAGACTGCAATGTAGAACACCATACAATTATGGCCATTATCAGACTAAACCAGATTGGGCACTTAATACATATTCCATATATAGAATCTTTCATCTTGTGAGTTCAACTCATACCTTAGAAACATTAATTAAACTTTACAGTGCTGCCAGATGAAGTATAGTTACTACTGGTATTCTTTTAATCAAGCAAATAAATAAACCTGTAGCTTCTTATAAAGGTAAACATGTATAAAGATATACAAAAACAGAGGACAAGTTTTTCTAATGTCCATTCCCCTATTTTGGCAGGCATGTCTCTAAAAGAGAGGGGTGCTGTGGTGGCTCAGTCATCAGTTAATCGTCCGACTCTTGGTTTCGGCTCTGGTCATGATCTCACAGTTCGTGAGTTCTAGCCCCACATCAGGCTCTGCAATGATAGTGCAGAGTCTGCTTGGGATTCTTTCTCTCTCTCTCCCTCTCTCTGCCCCTCTCCTGCTCATGCTGTCTCTGTGTCTCAAAATAACTAAAATTCTAAAAAACTTTAAAAAGAGTATAACCTGATTCCCTTTTCTGATCACGGGAATTCCCCAAGTTACTTTGTTTTGTGTCTTCTCCAGACATCTCAGAGCAGCGATTTGTCAGTGATAGACACCCCTGGAAGCCTTGTTGTCCACAGGTGGAATCTTCCTTAAATAGGAGATAGTGATTGCTCAGGAGAATACTAAAGATATTTCTGCAGCAAGCATTGTTTAAGAATGTGTCTAGAAAAGACAACTGGTGGGTAAAACGTAGTCCATGCTGCCTATCGGCCTTTCTGAAGGACCATCTTTGAAGCAGGGAAGTACAGAAAAGTTAAACCAGGCAGTGGTGAGGTAGTCAACATGATGTCATAATAAGGGCTCTGTGATGCTCTCAACAGCAAGGGGCTGCTAGGAGACGACTGAGGAGGTCAAAGCTTAAGCAAAGATGATCCAACTACACCCTTTGCCCATCCTAGAATTGCTTTTTTTTTTAATGTTTATTTTTGAGAGAGAGAGAGAGAGAGAGAGAGAGAGAGCGTGAGCAGGGGAGGAGCAGAGAGAGAGGGAGACAAAGAATCAGAAACAGGCTCTAGGCTCTGAGCTGGCAGCAGAGCCTGACGTGGGGCTCAAACCCACGAACCATGGGATCAGGACCTGAGCCAAAGTCAGACGCTTGGGGCGCCTGGGTGGCTCAGTCGGTTAAGCGGCCAACTTCGGCTCAGGTCATGATCTCGTGGTCCGTGAGTTCCAGCCCCGCGTCGGGCTCTGTGCTGACAGCTCAGAGCCTGGAGCCTGTTTCAGATTCTGTGTCTCCCTCTCTCTGCCCCTCCCCCGTTCATGCTCTGTCTCTCTCTGTCTCAAAAATAAATAAACGTTAAAAAAAATTAAAAAATAAAGTCAGACGCTTAATCGACTGAGCCACTCAGGCACCCCTCCTAGAGTTGCTTTATAAAGCAAGAAACTTGATAAAAAATGCTAAACCTGTGGTGCTCAGTGCAATGTAAATAAATATAACACAGATCTCATATTTTTAACAAAATCATTTATCTTCTACGTAAAATTATCTCATCAACTTAAGACTTACAGACTTGGGTACATCAAACATTTGAGGACTTAGCCCCTTAGCACAGAGATTTTACCTATACTCCTACCGTGAACCATCTGGAAAGCAGATTTCAGGACTGAAAGTTAGGGCCAGGACATTTTCCCTGTGGGTTTGGGGTAGGGGACTGGATCAACCACAGATGACTTTTTTCTTTGGTGCTGCCATGCACTTGTTTATTGTGGAGTTGCTGGGCCTATTTTTAACTTTCCCTTCACTTTATCAATGACTATCATAGTCCCCCCCCCCGCCCCCCCCCCCCCCCCCCCCGGCCTGCTTCAAGGTTTGATATTCCAATAGCATTTGGCTTTTCTTTTTCTCCAGAGCAAGGCCAATTTAGGTTTAAACCAGTGGTTCCCAACTCCAAGTAAACAACAGAATTGCCTGGGGACTTAAAAAAAAACAACAACACACCTTTGCCCAGGTTTGAAACCAGTCCAACTGAATTAGAATCTCTGTGAGTAGGGCCTCAACTATCATTATTTCTAAGTTCTCAGGGTGAATCTACATACCTCCAAGATTGAGACCACAGCTGTAGATGAACTAAGTACCATCATGATTTGAATGAAGCTGATAAGCCTTTGTACTCTTTAATGCCCGAAATTTCACAATTATTTATTCATTCCTTTTGATAAAAATAGTCTCCTTCTCTAAGAATCCTTTTTTCAAATGCAAATTAGCCAGGGAGACTCAGTTCCTGACCCTTTAAGGTGAATGGTTCTGGGGAACAAAGGATAATACAAAAGTCCTAAATGCCTGGAGGTAAACAGAACAAGGACGAGGCATTGCAAGGGGGGATGTGGGGGTGGGGGTAAAGTTACCAGCAGGGGAGGAAAGATTTCTGAGAGTACATTTTGCTGACCTCACAGTATTGCCTGGGGCCAATCCTGCTTTGTGATGACTGCATATTTAAGATCTAGTCAAGTTTATCTCAGCTGCCAAAAGCTTATTCAAAGAAATTTAAATATTTTTTATAAACAAAACAAAGACCAGACATTGAGAATGTAGATTTGGGACTATCTATAAATGCCCAACTCTGAATTATTCACCATATGGATGTTTCTATTGCCAAGTGATCTGTTTTTCCTGATTCCATTAAATGTCCTTTATTCCCACCAATAGCATTATTTTTCTTGCCAATTCATTTGGTCATTCAACAAAAATGTATTGAGCAACTACTCTGGGCAAGGCATGGTGCTAGATGTCATAAGGGAATACAGAACTAATACGAAATTCCATTTGTGGTTGATTTTACAGTTTTTCAAAGCACTTTCACACACAATCTTATTTTATCCTCATAACCACACTGTGAGATAGGTCAGGTGCCATCCCCATTTTACAGATGAGAAACAGACTCAGAGAAGGAGGTTTAAATGACTTGCCAAGGGGCGCCTGGGTGGCTCAGTCGGTTAAGCGTCCGACTTCAGCTCAGGTCACGATCTCACACTCCGTGAGTTCGAGCCCCGCGTCGAGCTCTGGGCCAATGGCTCAGAGCCTGGAGCCTGCTTCCTTCTGTGTCTCCCTCTCTCTCTGCCCCTCCCCCGTTCATGCTCTGTCTCTGTCTCAAAAATAAATAAACGTTAAAAAAAAATTTTTTTTAAAAATGACTTGCCAAGGACACGAAGCACACAGACGTAAACCAAACACACTTTTTCTCCAAACCCAAATAAGGTACTTCCTGTAATTTCTAGTTTAGTAAGGAGACATGCCATAAAATTGTCTCAAGTAATAGACAAGTTAGGAAAAGACGTTCAGGGTCCCACTCACCAGAGGAAAAAAAAGTGAGGAATAAAAAATCACTCCTTTATTGAGATGAGCCAAATCACAGAGCCCAATAGGAGACCAAGCTTGGATTCAGTTCAGGCAGGATCCAGCAGCAAGCAATGCACATTTAAGAAGACAGTAGCAATTTGGTTCTAGAGAATCAGTCCATTCTTTGGCTGGACCCTCAGCCCAATGGCTGATCTTCACTAGAGGTAGAAACCAGTTCCTTCTCCTAGCCAAATCTAGACAAACACTGAACAAGCCTTGCCTAAGGACCTGTCACTGAGTATACAAAGACAACCCTTGCCCTCAAACAGTTCTCAATTGGCCTAGTGGGTGAGGCAGACAATTAGAGAACAGAGTGATAAAAGCTGCTTTAGGAGCACAGAAGAGAGACACCTGCACAGCCTAGGAAGGTGGGGTGGGGTGGGGTAGAGAAAAGGTGGGCGTGGGGAGTTACAAATAGCTTCCAAAGAAAGTAATTTAATTAAAATTTTTTAACATTTTATTTCATTTTTTGAGTGAGACCATGAGCAGGGGAAGGGTAGAGAGAGAGACACAGAATCTGAAGTAGGCTCCAGGCTCTGAACTGTCAGCACAGAGCCTGATGCAGAACTGGAACTCATGAATTCCAAGATCATGGCTTGAGCCAAAGTCGGAAGCTCAACCAACTGAGCCACCCAGGTGCCCCGAAAATAATTCAATTTAAATCCATGAGGGTAAGTGGGAATTAACCCGGCAAGGAGAATGGGAGGAGGCAAGGGGCACAAAGAAGGAAACTAGGGTGCATGTTTAAATCCTAAAGGTGAGAAAGACTAAGACATATTCAGGATCAGCAAGTAAACTAGTTGTCAGTGAATAGTTTAGTTTGTCCTAACTGATCCCCCTGGAGTGCTATGGAGGGGAATTAAGGCAGCATCCCAGTCTCATTTATGGTACAGTAATTCCTAGGCTTCTTAGCACCAGGCCTTACTCGTATCCCCTACTTGGAGCTGTGGCTGTTACAGCATATACTTGGCGCCCAGGAAGAGACAAGCCACAGGCACTCGGGGCATCAGAAAAGACAGTTTACTTAGCACCGGTGCCGGCCCAGTGGAGTAACCTCCAAAGCCTGAGCCCCAAACCTTGGCATCAGCCTCCTTTATGGCTGGGATGGTAGGGTGTTGAGAGACAAAAGAAAAAGGGGAAGGGGCCCTTATCAGTGGTGCTAACTGGGCAGTTGGTGGACACAGGAGGCAAACAAGATTACAGAAGCCAAAAGTATGCAAGGGGAGAATCCAGCCTCGGGCATCTGGCTGGACCCTTTTATCTTGTTTTTACTAGCAAGCTTTTCTTCTCATTCCCCCCTCTTGATTCTCCAGCTGCGGTAGCACTTAGAGAAAATCAGTTTGTGGGGCCCAAGAAATGAAAGGAGGGGCGAAGACCATTCTGGCTTCCTCCTGTTGGACAGGGACGTCAAAGGAAGGGGTGAGGCAGCTAGGGTTCTTCATCATACAAAGGAGAGTAGCGACAGCTAGAATAGTCCAACTGGAGCATCCATATGGTGCTCCAAGAGTTCCATGAATCTGTTAGTTCCTGTCTTCCTTTGTTGATTCACTCCTTTCACTGCTGGACTGTACCTCAGACTTTCCCTGATTGGATGACACAGAAGCAACAACCTTCATTTCGGAAGAGACACAGTCCTCTCCCTTGGGCAGTTAGCAGGTCCAGCACTACAGCAAAGAGTATAGCAACGAGTATGGAAAGAGAAATAGGTGGGGATGACAATGAAATCTGAGAGAGAACGATTTGGTATAGTTCACTTAAGTTGCGTGGTGATTTCCTCAAGCTTCTGGTTACAGAGAGTTCTCAGGTGTTGGCTGCCAGCCACGTATAGTCTGTTGTCTCCTTAAGGGTGGTCTGTAGAGGATCATTCTGTTAGCAGTTACTTTTCATTCCAAGTGGTTGTCAGGTGACAGGTGGGCTGCCTTTACTCCAGAATGGTGGATCCAGGTTAGTCCTGCACCTTGAGAGCTGTGGGTGTGATTAGCACAAGAAGGTCCCTTCCAGGTAGGTTTAAGCAGTTCCTTTTTCCAATCTTTTATCCAAACCTGATCCCCAGGTTTGTGGAGGTGTACAGTTATTCCTAGGGAAATAGACATCCTGTCTGTCACCCATCTATGTATCTCAAATACAGTTTTCCCTAGTCCGTTTAGTCGTTTTTGTATTTCTCAATTCCCTAGCTTTCAGGTCCCCCTTGAATTTGACTAGTGGAGGGGGTCTTTCACGTAGGATCTCGAATGGGGAGAATCCTGTTTTTTCCCCGGGGTGTGCAGTGTATTCACAGAAGAGCTAGGGGTAGTGTATCTGGCCAGGGCAAGTTAGTTTCCTGACATAGTTTTGCCATGGCTGATTTAAGGGTCCGGTTCATACGTTCCACTTTCCCTGAACTCTGGGGCTGGTAGGCTGTAAGTTCCATTGGATACCTAGGGTTTTGGCTATTTGTTGTGCCACCTCAGCCATGAAAGCTGGGCCATTGTCTGAGCCTCTGGTTAACTGAGAATGATACCCCTTGGCAAGGCCTTGGTTACTTCTCTTGCCTTTTTGGTGTGTGTGGGATAGGCTTCAACCCAGCCCGAAAACGTGCAGATAAATACCAAAAGATATTCGTATCATCCGCTGGGTCTTATTTTGGTAAAGTCTACCTCTAAATCTTTGAAGGGTGCCTGACCACAGCGTTGGATTCCCATGGGCCCAGTGGGGCCTTGTTCGGCATTATTCTGAGCACAGAGGAGGCAGTGTTGAGAGACTGAGGCACAGAGTGATGGGAGTCGAGCAATTACATAGTAACGGCTCAGTAAGGTTTCAAGGGTGGTTTTTCCTAGGTGGGCAAGCTCAGGCTGCTGGAGAACCACCTAGTGGGCTCGCTGCTCTGGTGATATAGACTCTTTGGTCTGGAAGTACCCACCACCCTTCTTTTGTCTGGCCTCCTTTTTCCTGCTGTGCCCATTTTGTTTCTTGGATTGTGTGCCTTGGGGAAGCGGGCAGTTCCAGGGCCAGCATGATTTTTGAGGGTGTTGTTTTCCTGCTGCTTGGTTAGCTGCAGCGTCAGCTCGTCTGTTACGTTCCGACACTGAGTCCTTTCCTCTTTGGTGTCCCTTGCAGTGGATGACTTGGTTTCCAGACTGCCCTTAATAGTTTTATGATTTCTTCCCGATTTTTTATTTCTCTTCCTCCTGCACTCAAAAGTCTTCTCTCCTTGTATAGAGCCCCACGTACATGTAGAGTGGCAAAGGCATAGCTCAAGTCCGCGTATACGTTGGCCTGTTTGTCTTTACAGAGTTCTAGTGCTCTTATTAGGGCCTACAGTTCTGCTCTTTGGGCTGACCATCCTTGTGGAAGGGCCTTTGCTTCTATGACCTCAAAATCAGAGACTACTGCATAACCAGCATATCTTTTGTCTTCATTCATGAAGCTGCTGCCGTCGGTGTACAGGATGAGGTCAGGGTTTGTAAGAGCCTGTCTAATAGGTCGGGTCAGCTAGAATAGACTTCATCAAGTACCTCTAGAAGATCATGCTCTGGGGTCCCTGCTGCTGCGAGCAAGGAAGTGGCACGGTTTATAGTTGTTATGGCTCCCAATCTTTTTTTTTTTTTTTTTAAGATTTACATCCAAATTAGTTAGCATATAGTGCAACAATGATATCAGGAGTAGATTCCTTAGTGCCCCCTAACCCATTTAGCCCATCCCCTTCCCTCAATCCCTCCAGTAACCCTCATTTTGTTCTCCATATTTCTGAGTCTCTTATGTTTTGTCCCCCTCCCTGTTTTTATATTATTTTTGTTTCCCTTCCCTTATATTCATCTGTTTAGTCTCTTAAAGTCCTCATATGAGTGAAGTCATATGACTTTTGTCTTTCTCTAATTTCACTTAGCATTATACCCTCCAGTTCCATCCACGTAGTTGCAAATGGCAAGATTTCATTCTTTTTTGATGGCCAAGTAATACTCCATTGTATATATATACCACATCTTCTTTATCCATTCATCCATCGATGGACATTTGGGCTCTTTCCATACTTTGGCTATTGTTGATAGTGCTGCTATAAACATGGGGGTGCATGTGTCCCTTTGAAACAGCACACCTATATCCCTTGGATAAATGTTATGGCTCCCAATCTTATTCATGGGTTCTCACATAGCAGTCCCTGATATTGTGTCATCTGAGCATGCATTAGCCAGTGTCGCCCTCTGGCATCCATCAAGGTAATAACAGAATGGGGAACCTTAACATTTAGGTTTGCCCCAACATGAGTTTGTCTGCTTCCTTGATTAAAAGTGTGGTGGCTACCAGGGCCCTCAGACAGGGAGGCCACCCTGTCGCAACTGAGTCAATCTGCTTTGAAAGGTATGCCACTGGTCTTTGCCAAGGTCCAAATTCCCCAGTGAGAACCTCCAGGGCCACCCCATTATTCTCATGTACCAACAGGTTGAAATCTCGTGATCTGGGAGTCCCAAGGCTGGTGCCTCCGTGAGTTTTGTTTTTATGGTCTTTATGAAAGCCTTTTCCTATTAGGGCCGCAGAAAAAGGGTGCTCTCTCTTCCCTCTTTAGCGCCTCATATAGAGGTCTGGCCAACTCTGAGAAACCTGGGATCCATATTCAACAAAATCCTGCTGCTCCCAGGAACTCTCGGATCTGCCAATGGGTAGCGGGAACCAGAATGGCACAGATTGCCTGTTACCTTTCGGCTCCCAACATCCGTTTGCCTTGGGTAATTGTGAAGCCCAAATATTTAACTTCCTGTTGGCAAATCTGTGGCTCCTACAATGGTGACTTCTCAACCTGACAGAGGTGCCACCTTGTGCCACCACAGAGTGTTCAGCCCCAGTGTCGACCACGAAGTCTATTATTTGGCCCCCCACCTTCATTTTGACCATGGGCTCATGGGGGCCTACTTAGCTAGAGTTCAGTCTTTCCTAGTAAGAGTCCACTCCTGTCAGTCCGATCAGGTCAGCCTTAGGTGGTTCTGGTTGGTAGCATCTGGGTGAAGAGGTTTTTGGTTTCCCTTTTTGGCGGTTGGGCATTCATTTTTCCACTGTCCACATTCCTTGATCCGGTCCCCATGGGGCCCTACTTTTTTCTTCTTGCATCCCTCATGGTTTCTGTGGGGGCCCTTCCGGAGGGGGTGGTTGCCTCAAGGCCACAGCCAGAAGAGCTGCCTTTTGTTTCATTCTTCAGTCTGCCTCCTTTCTGGCACCTTGATCCTAGTTTACAGAAATCTTGTTGGCAATTTCCAATAATTCGGTGGCATTTTTTCCAGGGAATCCTTCCAATATTTTTGCGCTTGTCTAATGTCACTTTGGGCCTGTCCCACAAAGGCAGCATTGACCATGCGCTGATTTTGGGGTGCTTCTAGGTCGAATGGAGTGTAAATTCTGAAGGCTTCACATAATCTTTCATAGAAATCAGCTGGACTCTCTTCTGAAGGCTTTTGTAGGACCTCAGATACCTTTGCCATTTTGGTGGGCTTTTTGGCCCCTGCTTCTACCCTGGAGGAAGGCGGGTCAGTATCTTCCTAATCTGGCCCTTCCCACCTCTGTGTTAGTGTCCCAGCAGGGCTCCTCTTCGGGCATACCTTCCCATACTCAAGCCTCAACTTCTAGATTCCCATCTGGTGCCTGAGTCTGGAGCCATTTTCTGGCTTCAGTGACAATTCGTCGGTGCTCTTCCATGTTGAAAAGGGTAAGCAGAAGCTGCTTACAGCCGACCCAGGCAGGGCGGTGAGTCTGGATTATGGATTCTAGGAGATCTATCATCGCCTGTGGCTTCTCAGAGTAGGGTGGCATGTGGTGTTTCCAGTTAAGGAGGTCAGTAGTGGGGAATGGTTGGTAGTAGAAAACCAATCCCCCTCTTGTCGGGTCCCATTGGGGCCTATTCTCTGGGGACCCCTAGTCTCCCACGATGGCATCTGCATTGCCGTTGGGGGCCTTGGACCTTGAGCCACAGACCTAAGACATCTCCCTACCAGTTCAGGTGTCCCAAGTTGGGGCGGGCTGGCTGCTGGCAGAGGCGTGACCGACGGAGGTGGACTATCAGGCAGGCGAGGTTCCCCTCCCTCAATTGATGGGATGCTGGGGCATATGGGGCTGAAATGGAGGGACTTCTGAAGTTTCTTGGGAGAACGGGGGACAGTTTTTTCTGCTGTGAAGTCTTCTTGGCCTGTGCCACTAAGACCCTACATTGTCCCTTATTATTAACGCAGAACTGGACCCAAGGAGACTTGACTTGGGCTATTTCCAGCCATTGATCAATGTATGGGAATTGACCTGGGAGGCCAGGGTCTCCACTAACTACTTTATAAATAGCTCAGACTTTGGGGACATCTAGGGTGCCCTCTGGGGGCCAGCCTATACCAAACATGGGCCATTCTAATTCACAGAGGGTGTGTAACTTCCTGGGGGGTCAATTTGACCCCATAGTCACCTGAAAATCTCTTTTTAAAATTCTTTTTTTTTTTAATTATTTCTGTTATTCTTTTTTTTTTTAACTTTTTTTTTTTACATTTATTTATTTTTGAGACAGAGAGAGACAGAGCATGAATGGGGGAGGGTCAGAGAGAGAGGGAGACACAGAATCCGAAACAGGCTCCGGGCTCTGAGCTGTCAGCACAGAGCCCAATGCTGGGCTTGAACTCACAGACCGCGAGATCATGACCTGAGCCGAAGTAGGACGCTTAACCGACTGAGCCACCCAGGTGCCCCATCTTTTTAAAATTCTTAATCATACATTCAAAAACAGTTGGTTTTGAGGAAATTCTCCCCATCCTGGTATCCTAGATAGATCCCTCCCAATGTATGGTGTCGCAGGACAAACACGAGGGAAGAGGCCACTTTGTCCACCTGGCCGCTCCCCTCGTGGGGATTTAGACAACTCTTAGCATTGGCAGGTCAGTATAAACCCCTAACTCGGATCAGGCCTGTGCGGACCTGATTCTGCCTTGAGCCATATGAGGTCGTCACGGAATTGCAGGGTAGGACCCACTCAGGCTCCATAGCCAAGACCGTGGAGCACGGGCACTCACACACACATTCAGACTGCAGACTTCCACCCAGGACTTCCCTGTCCTATGTGGTGTCTGTGTCGCCTGGGAGGTGATCAGACTACCCTTCCACCTCTAGGGCAGGCCTGAACTTGGTTCTGGGTCCCCAGGGACACTTACCCGATCTGATGTCCTATCCTGGCAGAATTTTCTGATTCCCACTGGAGTCTGTCTGAGCACAGCGGGGGCCAACTATTGCCAGGCCCAGTGAGGGTTGGGATCCAGTGAAATCAGTGGTGCTGTACCTTCCTTTCTGTCGCAGAGCCCTTGAAGAGTGGCCTCTCCACTAGCCTCCACCAATGGTGGCTCAAGGGGCCAAGGCACCAAATGTTACAGCAAATACTCGGTACCCAGGAAGAGACAAACCACACGCACTTGGGGAATCAGGAAAAGATTGTTTATTGAGCACTGGTGCTGGCCCAGTGGAGTCACCTCCAAAGGCTGAGCCCCAAACCTTGGCATCAGCCTCCTTTTATGGCTGGGATGGTAGGGTGTTGAGAGACAAAAGAAAAGGGGGAGAGGGCCCTTAACAGTGGTGCTAACTGGGCAGGTGGTGGACACAGGAGGCAAACAAGATTACAGAAGCCAAAAGTATGCAAGGGGAGAATCCAGGCTCGGGCATCTGGCTGTCCCTGTTATCTCATTTTTACTAGCTTTTCTTCTCATTGCTACTGATAATAATTCATTTAAAAAATTTTTTTAATGTTTATTTTTTTTGAGAGAGAGAGAGGGAGAGAGAGGGAGAGAGAATCTGAAGCAGGCTCCAGGCTCTGAGCTGTCAGCACAGAGCCCGATGGGCTGGAACTCATGGACTGCGATCATGACCTGAGCCAAAGTCTGATGCTTAATCGACTGAGCCACCCAGGCACCCCATACTGATAATAATTCTTGCTTTGAGCCACACTGGTTCAGTAATCGCAAAGTTGGGGGAGTGCAGGGAAAGATAAGCAAGGGAAATAAAGTAATAAGAATGAGATGAGATAATACAGATGCACATGTAACCACAGTACTGGACAATGCTACAAGAATTCAGATGAACTGGAGCAGAGTTTGGGAAAGGAGAGTCGGTTGACTGAACCCAGCCAGCTGCCTATTTTTATAAAGAAAGTTTTATTGGAATACTGCCATACGCATTCATTTACATATTTTTGGTGGTTGCTTTTGTACTAAAACAAGAGTTAAGTAGTTGGGACAGATCATAGAGCCAGCAAGAGCCTAAAATATTTCCTATCTAGTCCTTTACAGAAAAAAGAAATTGCTGACCTTTTGCCCTAAGTGCTAAAAATAGATATATGGAGACTGTCTAGTGGTGGCACAAGAGGGAAGTGATTTAACACATGCTAAAGAAAGGAAAGAACATGCTAAGGATTTTCTGTTCCTAGTCTGCATCAACCTTTGATACAGACTTCAAAAAATGGCAAAAAAGGGGTGCCTGGGGGGCTCACTCAATTAAGCGTCCGACCTTGGCTCAGGTCATGATCTCACAGTTCATAGGTTTGAGCCCTGTGTCAGGCTCTGTGCTGACAGCTCACAGCCTAGAGCCTGCTTCAGATTCTGTGTCTCCCTTTCTCTCTGCCCTCCCCTGCTCACACTGTCTCTCTCTCAAAAATAAACCTTAAAAAAATGGCAAGAGAATATTCTTTGACAGAATGACTAAATAAACTGTGGCATATTCAGATAATGAAATACTACATGACACTGAAAAATTAATTACAGCTTACGTGCATAAATCATAAAAAATGTTACATGGAAAAAGCAAATCACAGAACACACGCAACTGATAAGTTTTTTGTAAAGCTCAAAAATAAGGAAGACTCAATGGACAGAAAATGTGGTAAAAATCATTAAAAGATAGAAGGGAAAAAATAAACACAAAACCCAGGATAGGGGATTGCTCTGGGGGAAACGGGGAAGAATTTAAGTAGATTCAAAAGCATTGATAATGTTCTAGTTCTTAGATTGATAAATGTTTTCATGGGTGTGTGTTTTCTTAGTATGCTCCATAATTTACATGTCCCACACATTTTTCTGTATGTATTAAAATTATATAATAAAAAGGTTTTTTTTTTTAATTTTTTACATTTATTTATTTTTGAGAGGCAGACACAGAGCACAAGTGGGGAGGGGCAGAGAGAGAAGGAGACAGAATCTGAAGCAGGCTCCAGGCTCTGAGCTGTCAGCACAGAGCCCGACACAGGGCTCGAACTCACAAACTGTGAGATCATGACCCGAGCCGAAGTCGGACGCTCAACCAACTGAGCCACCCAGGCGCCCCTATAATAAAAAGATTTAAAACATTTTTTTTTAATGTTTATTTTTTTAATTTTTGAGAGAGAGAGAAACAGACCATGAGTGGGGGGAGGGGCAGAGAGAGAGGGAGACATAGGATTTGAAGCAGGCTCCAGGCTCTGAGCTGTTATCACAGAGCCCAACGCAGGGCTTGAACTCACAGACTGCGAGATCATGACCCGAGCTGAAGTCAGACACTCAACCGACTGAGCCACCCAGGCGCCCCTAATAAAAAGTTTTTAAAGTATAAAGGCTGGGGTGCCTGGGGGCTCAGTCAGTACAGCATGTTAGTCTTTATCTCAGGGTGTGAGTTCAAGCCCCACGTTGGGCATAAAGATTTCTTTTAAAAAACTGGAAAAAAAGTTTTTCTTTTTAAATATTAATGAATAAATTATAAAGGCTAAGTGGTGCCTTGTTGAACACTAGTGCATAACAGTTTGGAGAAAGAATAGCTTGCAGAGATGGTAAATGACAACTAGGACTGATTTCTGGAACATTTAGGCATTTCTCATGGATTCTTTCAAGTTACTTGGGGGCTGGGGGAATCACCCTCAAGCTGATGGAAGAATAGACTTTTCATGGTCCACAAGATGGGGACTTAAGAGTTGCTGTAATTGTGTATTAATTATACAAATCTGAATGTAATTTGTAGTATCAGGATGGTGAGATCTGGAAACCTAGGGGTTACTTGAAAAAGGGAATAGTGTATACAAACACGTGGAAATACGAGAAAAATGATTGCCCATTTACGCAAATGCAAGTATTATTATGCTGTGTGACTAATGTGCAGTAGGCTTGAGAGGGGGATGGTAGGAGAGGAAGACAGAGAGGCAGGCAGGGTTCAGATCATGTATAACATTCTGTGCCATGCTATGGAGTTTAGATTTGATTCCCCAGGTCATGGGTAACCACTGAAGGGCTTCAAGCAGGGAAGGGAATAATCTGATCAGCTGTGCATTTAGAGATGTCCAGGTCTCAACAACTTTTAACTACAAAATAAGGTGACACCTCCCCCTAACTCTCTGCTCCCCAACAAAACCCACTCCCTAAACATAACCTCAGTTCACAGTTTACTAATTAACGATCTTTCTGTACACCTTTAGCAACATACAGTTGTTGCTTTTAAAAAAAATAGATCATACATGAATTGTTCTGTGAGTTTATTTTGCTTACTATTATATCACGGACATCTTTCCTAGTCAGTATACATAGATCTACCCCACCACTTTTAAGGGTAGCATAGCATACCGTATATGAATATACATTCCCCTCTCACTTTAAAAAATTCTAATTATTGCATTATTGTTTGTTTTTCCCCTCTCCTTACTGGATTGACTGAATTGACTGAATTTCCCTTTTTCCTTTTTTTCAACTATTAGTGGTTGGCAAGTTCTACACACTAAATTCTATTACTGGTTGTCTTTTAGTTTTGTTAACTTACACGAATGACACACACATTCTTGTAGAAAAACATATAGAAAAATATAAAACAAAAAATCCCTTCACTGGTAGGTTTGGTGCATAGCCTTCCTCAGTATTTATATACATGTATTTGTATATCTACAAATAGGCAGCTTTGGTATTTTTTAATAGTATCATTTCTGTAAATTTGGCTCTACAATTTGCTTTTTAAACTCAATATACTTCGGACAGCTTTCCATGCCAGTGCATAGAGATTTCATTCTTTTTAGGGGCTGCATACTATTTCACAGTACAGCCATCCCTTGTTTTATTTAACCACTCCCTTATTTTTGGATATTTGGCTATTTCTAATTTTTTCTACTACAAATATGCAGCAATGAACATCCTGTGATGTAAATCTTTATGCAGGCATAAAAGTAGTTCTGAGGATATATTTGAAGAAGCAGAATCAAGGAAAAAGTATATTTAAAATGTTGATAGATTGCCATCTTACTCTTCAGAAAGGTGGTACATACACAGCCACCTTCAGAATGACTGCTGATTGCCCACACCATTAGCAACACTAAGAATTATCAAACTTTAATTTTTTTGCCAAAATATACATGAATTCATTCTCACTGTAAAACAAACACAACAAAGCATAAGTGCCCTCTACCACCATCCTGTCTCCAGAAATTTATTTGCACCTTGCTATTAATTTTTATATGAACAGTTTCATGCTTTTTTTTTTTTTTTACTAAGTAAGCTCTATGCCCAATGTGGGGCTCAACCTCACCACCCCAAGATCCCCAAGTCCCATGCCCTACCAACTTGAACCAGACAGGCACCATTTCCTAGACATATTCTTAACAATTATTTGTATTTAACTCTGAATTTAGCTTTTACTACTTCATTTACTCACCATTATCTTCTGAATTGAGGGCACCATACCTCCCTTTCACTAATCCAGGTAACAGTGACATATTCTGTCTTTGAAGGGCTGCATTAGAAAACAGAGAATTCATGTTTGCAGCAGTCTTCTCCCGTATCTGTATAGTGTTCTGGATTCTCGGACTCTGGCTTCTCAACCAAGTGTATCCTATTTTTACGGCTCTATCCTTTTTTTTTTTTTTAACGTCTTTATTCTTATATTTATTTTCCCTCTTTAATGCTATTTTGTGGAGAAAAAGCACAATTGTTCAGACTAACATCTTAATCTGTCATGCCTTTTAAATTACGAAGGCTTGTGCCCCCCACTCGCCCCCCGCCCAGTTGCTCGACCGGCAACAGACAGACTCCGGACATCCTCCAGCTATTCCGGAGGGTCTCAAAGTATGACCTCACTGCGATCTGAACCAGGTCTCTAATTATTTTCTATTTTGGCCTCTTCGTCAGGCTACAGAACCGCGGTTGTGGGGGGTTCTCCCACGTGGTCACCACCTTTAAGAAGATTTTCTCCACAGATAACTATGGCTCTAACATGATTTTCCCTAAATTCATATCGCAGGTGAGTAAAGGCTATAACTTCTAACATACCTTTTAAATGTTTGAGAATAACGAAAAGAAATACAACAAAGAGAATAACTTAAAATTGCCAGAAGCGGAGCCTTGGCTTATCGTCTCTCTGCCCGAAGTCAGGTCCAAACTCAGTAAGCCCCTAAAAGATACCCCCTCCGCTTTCCCCAGTCTCTAAGGGGCTGTTTAACTCACCGCCCCAAGAGGACCAACGGGATTTGTTATGGTTACCAGCGTTTTAGCTATCGATTCGGATCGCCAAACCAACGAGTCAAAATACGAACCACAAACCACGGCCGCCAACGAAGGACCGTCAGTCACGCTAGCAACACGCGAGTTCTTAAAGCTAGGTCCTGCCCACTGAAGCTGGAGTTCCGGCGTATCTAATAGGTCAAGGATGGCTGATTGACAGCGGATCTGACCAATCGCTTCAGGGAAAACCCCACTCACCTAACAGACGCCTGGTTGGCGCCAAGGCAAAAACCAAAAACTCAAAATGTATCTGATTTTGATCCCACCCCCCCCTTTTTTTTTTAAAGAGAAAGCGGGAGCCCGAACGGGGTCGGCGGGGGAGGGGGGGGGAGAGAGAGAGAGAGAGAGAGAGAGAGAGAGAGAGAGAGAGAGAGAGAGAGAATGAATCTCAAGTCGGCTCCATGCTCAGCACGGAGCCGACTTGGGCCTGGATTCCACGAACCTGAGATCAGGACCCTAACCAATGTCAAGAGTCAGATGCTCAACCGACTGAGCAACCCAGGTGCCCCGAAAAATAAAATGTTTAAAGAAGAAAAGAAGAAAAGAAAAAGAATTTTGTGGGAGCTTTATTTGTCTGTGCCAGTTTGTGTTTCACACATACCTTTTTCTTCTCTTGTGAATGAGATAGTTTGTTTCCTGTTTCTATTCCTGTTATTGTTTGAAAGAAAGCTGTTGGAATATAATAATACAATGGTAATTGTAAAATCTAGGTGGTGTGCATTCACTATAAAATTCTTTAAACTTTTCTATACATTTGAAATTTTTTATAATACATGCTGGAAAATAAGAGGGAGCTACTTTATAATACTTTAAGAAAGAAAAAAACAATAAAGTTATGGGATTCAGTGTTTATATCTTACATACAGCTTGTATTAGTTAGAACTCTGGTTTGCAAGTGACAGAAACCCAAGTTGAATAAGCTTGAGGAAAATGGAGTCTATTAGCTTCTATAACTGGGAAAGACAAAGGAGATCTCAGACACACCAGGATCCAGAGACTCAAATGACTAGGTTCTCAGTCATCTCTTCATGTCCATTCTCTGCTTCTCTCATCTCTGGATTGCCTCATTCTCTAACACTCTTCCACATGATAGAGACATGGCTACCAACTGCTTTGGGGTCACAGCCTTACAGTTTAACATCCGAGGAAAAGAGAGAGCTATTTCTTTACCTCTGATCTGGATTATTCCAAGAAAGGTCTTGTATATCTGGCCTAGGACACATGCCTACCCCTTGCAGCTGCTACTGTGCCCAGCAGAGTTTGATATTATTTTCTTTCTTTTTAAAATTTTTTTTAACATTTATTTATTTTTGAGAGACAGAGAGAGATGGAGTGTGAGTGGGGGAGGGGCAGACAGGGAGGCAGAGAAACCGAAGCCGGCTCCAGGATCTGAGCTGTCAGTACAGAGCCCCACACAGGATGTGAACCCACAAGATCATGACCTAAGCTGAAGTCGGACACTTAACCGACTGAGCCACCCAGGTGCCCCCAGAGTTTGATATATATTATGATTAGCTCATCCTGGGTTAGGTGCACAGCCATGTGTGTGGAAGGTGAATGGGACAAGGTACTATCATTGCCTATCCTACCAGGACTATACTGAAAGGACAGTGGGGTGTCTGGGTTGCTCAGTTGGTTAAGCATCAGACTCTTGATTTCACCTCAGGTCATGATTTCATGGTTCATGTGATTGAGCCCTATGTCGGGCTCTGTGCTGACAGCACAGAGCCTGCTTGGGATTCTCTCCCTCTCTCTTTGCTCCTCCCCTGCTCGTGAATGCTCTCTCTCTCTCTCTCTCAAAAATAAATATTGAAAACAGAGAAAGGACAGTGAAGGAGGAGCAGCTCTCCAAAGGAAGAAGAGTGCTATTACTAGAAGCAGGAAAGAAAGAATGCTGCCAGGCAAACTGAAACAGCAGATGTCCACTATATAGACTTCTTAGTTTCCATGTTTTTTTAAATTACATTTATTGGATTCTCAATGCATATAATCATATCATCTGTAAATAATTATTCTTTTTTCTCTGTATTCCTTTTAGATTTATACAGGCTTTCTCATTTTCTTCATTTATTACATTTTAGAACCTTCAAAACATTATAGAGGACATCCGTACCTTATTCCTGAATTTGTCGGGAGATGACTTGATCATGATGCTTGCACATAGCTTTTTAATATTCTTTCCTATGTTTAGAAAGTTCTCTTCTATTCTTTTGTACTTAGAATTTTTATAAGGCATAGCTGCTGGTTTTTATCCAGTACCTTTTGTCCATCCATTGACAGACATAAAAAATAACAATTTTTGTAAGGAATGAAGTACATAAATCACCTGGAAACAATAAGGAAAAGAAAAAACTGGAATGTAGATTCCACCTTCCCTGAAACCAAGAGATAACTGTTACATGAAAGCATAAGTTGTGAAAATAGAAAGCAGTTTGACAGGCAACTGAATGATGATAGCTAGCATTAAGAAGCACTCACAGTATACTATAGTCTGTTCTTTTTTTCCTTTTTTTAAGTATATTTATTTATATTGAGAGAGAGAGAGCAGGGGAGGGGCAGAGAGAGAGAGAGAGAGAGAGAGGGAGAGAATCCCAAGAAGGCTCTGCACTGCTAACACAGAGCCCAATGCGGGGCTCGAAATCATGACCTTAGCTGAAACCAAGAATCAGATGCTTAACTGACTGAGCCACCCAGGCACCCCTACTATAGACTGTTCTAAGTGCTTCATGTATGGTACCCGGGCAAAGAGGTTTCTTATGTGTAGAAACCGAACCAGAGAGAGATCTGAATGCTCATGATACGGTTCCTTCTGCTTGTGAACGTTCACTGACCTATACACTTACCATTTGTGCATTTTTGTATGTTATCTGTCAGTAACAAGTTTTTAAAGTAGACTGAAAAACAAAGAAATGAAAATGAACCTGAGAGGTTATAGACTTGAAGACAAATAACGGTAGTGGAGTGTACTAGACTAAAAATAGGGGCAATGGAGGAAAGTCAAGGATTTTAGTTTCCACATCCAGTGCCCAGAATACAGGCACCCAGGCTTACAACCCAGGTAGGATAGATTTAAACTATCCTTCTCCAGGGGCACCTGGCTGGCTCAGTTGTTAGAGCATACAACTCTTGATCTCAGGGTTATGAGTCTGAGCCCCATATTGGGCATGGAGAGCACATGAACAAACAAGCAAATAGTCCTTCTCTGGAGAACTAAACCACCCCAGAGAAAAGACTACTGATAGTCCAACCAAAAAGTATCCTGCCATTCGTCCAATCACATACAACAAACACCCCCCCAACCCAAGCACACAGAACTTCCAATTGGCTTTTTAGTGCCTCGCTATTAAATATGAACAAATGACCCAGGATTTCAGACAGTTCAAGGAAATTTCAACATGAAAGCCAGAGGCCATTCCAAAAAACAAAAACAAAAACAAAAAACAAAAAGAGGAACTTGGATAAAGGGGACAATGTAGCGAGCAAATGAAAACATAAAAACAACCACTAGGCTTCTGCTCTAATTAGTATTTCAGAGAAAGAAGAGACAATGTTATATTCATAAAACATGAAACAGGAATGGGGAACAAAAAGCCCACACAGAGGCACACCATTGTGAAATTTCAGAATACCAGAGTTAAAGAGCACAACTTAAAAGCTTCCAGAAGCAGGACAAAATGCCTGTACAAAGGATTAGGAAGAAGAATAACATTGGGCTTCTCAACAGAAATAGGTAAAGTCGAAAGGCAATGGAGTCATGTGTT
Source organism: Neofelis nebulosa (assembly GCF_028018385.1). Classification (NCBI taxonomy): domain Eukaryota; kingdom Metazoa; phylum Chordata; class Mammalia; order Carnivora; family Felidae; genus Neofelis; species Neofelis nebulosa. The sequence goes on from NC_080800.1 coordinate 99,031,508, forward strand.
CAGTATTCTTAGTGAATATAATTTCCAAGATAGAATTCTATATTCAGCCAAACTATCAATTGGGTGAGTAGAATAAATACATTTTCAGACATGCAGTTACCAAAACTTTTTCTTCCCCTGCATGTTTTCTCAAGAAGCAACTGGAGGACATGCTTCACTAACCCCAAAGGGTAAACCAAGATGGAAGAAGACACAGCATGTAAGAAACAGAGGATCCGACACAGAAGATTGGAGTAGGAAGACAGAGGGCTCCAAGTTAAAAAAAAAGGAGGAACTGATAGATTATCTGTTAATTTAACTGTGTTAAAATTTATATGGAGGGTGCCTGCATGGCTCAGTCAGTTAAGCATCTGGCTTTGGCTTAGGTCATGATCTCACAGTTCATGAGTTTGAGCCCGGCATCGTGCTCTCTGCTGTCAGCACAGCCTGATTCAGATCCTCCGTGCCCCTCTCTCTGCTCCTCCCCCCACCTCAAAAATAAATAAACATTTTTTTTTTAACTTAAAAAAGTTACACTGAAAGTTTGTTGGATGGTTTGGAAGGACTTAGCCATAGGTACAGACAAGGCTGCCATTACACAACTGCACTGGCCATGTGCTGTACAAATCTAAGGAACACCGTACAAAACACACAAAGCAAATGAAAAGGAGGAACAATTACTAAATCCAGGAAAAGAAAAAAGTTGTTTAAGAAAGGAAATATAACCATAATATAGTACTGGCTCATCAGTGAATTCTTTTTATGTAATCATAATGATATAAACAGAATAGTTGATCCCAAAATTGCTGTAATTCTACCAAGATGAGGAGGAGAGGAGAGGTGGAAAGGTAAGAGAGCTAAATAGTCCATGGCCATACCACACTGAACATGCCCAAATTCACCCGATCTTGGAAGCTAGGCAAGGTTGAGCTTATTTAGTACTTGTATGGGAAAACTAAATAAATCATGATATATCTATGCAAAGGAATACTATGAAGCCACAAAAAAGAAAGGGCTGGAACTATATGTACCCATTTTATTTATTTATTTTTTTTTTTTCAACGTTTTTTTTTTTTTTTTTTTTTTTTTATTTTTGGGACAGAGAGAGACAGAGCATGAACGGGGGAGGGGCAGAGAGAGAGGGAGACACAGAATCGGAAACAGGCTCCAGGCTCCGGGCCATCAGGCCAGAGCCTGACGCGGGGCTCGAACTCACGGACCGCGAGATCGTGACCTGGCTGAAGTCGGACGCTTAACCGACTGCGCCACCCAGGCGCCCCTGTACCCATTTTAAAGGTATTTTTGATGCATTAAGTGGGATATAAAATCAGTTATAGCCCAATGTGTATTGACTAATCCTATTTTTGTTTAGAAATATGGGGGTGCCTGAGTGGCTCAGTTGGTTAAGCATCTGACTTCAGCTCAGGTCATGATCTAGCAGTTCGTGGGTTCAAGCCCCCCGTGTCGGGGTCTGTGCCGACAGCTCAGAGTCTGGAACCTGCTTCATATTCTCTGTCTCCCTCTCTCTGCCCCTCCCCCGTTCATGCTCTGTCTCTCTCTGTCTCAAAAATAAATAAACGCTGGGGCGCCTGGGTGGCGCAGTCGGTTAAGCGTCCGACTTCAGCCAGGTCACGATCTCGCGGTCCATGAGTTCGAGCCCCGCGTCAGGCTCTGGGCTGACGGCTCGGAGCCTGGAGCCTGTTTCCGATTCTGTGTCTCCCTCTCTCTCTGCCCCTCCCCCGTTCATGCTCTGTCTCTCTCTGTCCCAAAAATAAATAAAAAACATTGAAAAAAAAATTTTTTTTAAATAAAAAAAAAAAAAATAAATAAATAAATAAATAAACGTTTAAAAATTTTTTTAAATAAATAAATAAATAAACATTAAAAAAAAAAAAAAGATGGGGGGGGGCGCCTGGGTGGCTCAGTCGGTTGGGCGGCCGACTTCGGCTCAGGTCAGGATCTCGCGGTCGGTGAGTTCGAGCCCCGTGTCGGGCTCTGTGCTGACAGCTCAGAGCCTGAAGCCTGTTTCAGATTCTGTGTCTCCCTCTCTCTGACCCTCCCCCGTTCATGCTCTGTCTCTCTCTGTCTCAAAAATAAATAAACGTTAAAAAAAAAAAAAATTAAATAAATAAATAAATAAATAAATAAAAAGATGGGCCATTTGTGGGACGCCTGAGTAGCTCAGTTGGTTAAGCGTCCAACTTCAGTTCCGGTCATGATCTCATGGTTCATGGGTTCGAACCCACATCGGGCTGTGTGCTGACAGCTCAGAGCCTGGAGCCTGCTGCAGGTTCTGTGTCTTCCTCTCTCTGCCCCTTCCCCACACGTGGTCTGTCTCTCTCTGCCTCTTAAAAATAAAGAAACGTAATAAAAAAAAATTTTTTTTAAGATCTCTCCCTTTAAATAAATAAAAGAAAATACAGACCTCTGCTCTTGATGCTGAGGGCAGATCTATCTCCAGTGAAGAGGGCCTAGTCTTTAAAACCAGAGGTCCCCGACTGTTGGAGGCATCATCTCTGGCTACTCTACCATGTTGGCTTTGCAAGGGCTCAGGGAAGTCAGAGGCCTGTCTCTTGGGGCAGTGGGTGGTGGGGAGCAGAGGCTGCTGTCATAGGAGGCCTACTTGAGCAAAGTCTCTCTGAGCTTGAACCTGACTTCTCAGCCCTGCGCGTGAAATTGGGAGAAGCCCCAGAGGGTGGAGGCTTTGTCTCTGGGCATTGTAATCAGCATTAGCTGAGGCTACCACTTGCTGTATGTAGTTCTGCCGGATGTGTCCTGCACAAGGATGCACATTTGAAGGTGTATGTGGGAGGGGAGTAAAATCTTCTAGCCTTGTGCCCTCCTGCAGGAATGCCACTATCGGCAGAGAAAGGAAGTTTGTTTTACAATTGGCCTATCCAAAGGGGTGCCATTTTCTAATCAATTCACCCTGAGGGGGCACTTTTATTTTAGGCAATTTTTCTACTCTGAGGGTTCTGCTAGTGGCCAGCTTGGCCCTCTCAGAAGTACTGAAATGCAGATACTAGGTTTCTAGATCCTAATGGGGGTTGATTAGAAGTCCTGAGTATTCAGAAGCCAGCACTGTAAGAGGTCCTTTCCCCTCGCCTCTCTCTCCGAGTGAGTTCTAGCCACTCTCTTTGCTTCAGGCAAATTGACGTAAGAAAATTACTTTGGTCAGATTAGATCAAGATGACAGCCTAAGCACTAGTAACTTTGTCCCTATTGTCTCCTCCCCAAATCCTTTAAAAGGACCAAGAGTGGGATAATTAAAGGCAAGTGTACCATCAGCAGTTCAGAAATTGTAAAGAATCCCTTGAGGATAGAAATCAGATATAATCACATTGATAAGAGAGGAGAGGGAGCCCAGTCTAAAACATGCAGGAGAAAATTATTTGAGCAAATCCAGAGAAAATCAAATCTCAGAATGAAGAAATACAAAAAAGGGGGGGGGCGTGTCCTCTAGTCAATTACAGAATTGCATTCAGAAAACAAAGATCAATTCTGCCCCTCTGTGACTAGCCCTGCCTGTCCATCCCTCAACACACTCCAAAGTTAAAACCTAAAATTTCACACCAAAGTTAAGTGAGCGATTTGCTTTGCAAAGTTGGCTTGTGTGAGTACAGGATTCTAGAAAAAAACAGAGCGGACCTTGGTATGTATGATCTAGACTTCCACAAAATATGTGAAAATCAAAAAAAAAGAAGCACCTCTGACCAGGAGAGAATACCCTCAAGTCCTCTGCCAAACTAAAATTGTTTTGGCAATTTACAGAGAGCTAGAGCAATAGCGTTTCTACCTCTTCCAAACCCACCCACTTTATTTATTTATTTATTTATTTATTTATTTATTTATTTTTGATGTTTATTTATCTTTGAGAGAGAGATTGACAGAGTGTGAGCAGGGGAGGCAAAGGGAGACACAGAATCCCAAGCAGGCTCCAGGCTCTGAGCGGTCAGCACAGAGCCTGATGTGGGGCTTGAACTCACAAACTGCAAAATCATGACCTGAGCCGAAGACAGACGCTTAACCTACTGAGCCACCCAGGTGCCCCTAAACCCACCCACTTTAAAGTGAAGCCTCTTTACCCACCACTTTATTTTTTTAACGTTTATTTATTTTTTTTGGGGGGGAGGGCAGACGGAGAAGGGGACAGAGGATCTGAAGTGGGCCCTGTGCTGACAGCAGAGAGACCAATGTGGGGCTTAAACCCACAAACCATGAGATCATGACCTGAGCTGAAGTTGGATGCTTAACAGACTGAGCCACCCAGGCACCGCAGTATACCCATCCACTTAAAAACAGCACATGCAACCCACTTATACAGAGCCTACCTGCTCAGGAGACAGGCCAGTTGGGGAACACAAATCTGCAGAGGAAACCCAGGCAAGCTATGTTTGCTAATGATTTGTCCCTTATTCATGAATATATATGGACAACAAAGAATTACTGAAAATATTTGGAGAAAATCTACAACATAAAAGAGAAGAACAAAAATGAATAAATAGTACAATTGACCCTAAGTGGTGAAGGGGAGTGGGGAATGAAATAATATACAGAACAAAACTCCAATTTTCAGATTCTAATTTTTAGGCATATTTGGAACACATTGTAGACATATTCAGAACCTCTATGAATAACTCAGGTAGGCATTACAGCAAAATGAAAAATGAATCCTCAAAACAGGAACATTGTAGAATGTAAGAAATAGTGGTAAGCAAAGAAATATAAAACTTCGAGTTTTCCAAATGCTAGCAAAAAATGAGCACCATTTCAGGGGTACCTGGGTGCCTCAGTTGGTTAAGTGGCCGACTTTGGCACAGGTCATGATCTCACGGTTTGTGGGTTCGAGCCCCGCATCGGGCTTTGTGTTGACGGCTCAGAGCCTGGAGCCTGCTTCAGATTCTGGGTCTCCCTCTCTCTCTGCCTCTCCTCTGCTTGTTCTCTCTCTCTCTCTCCCTCAAAAATAAATAAATGCAAAAAAAAGATCTTTGAATCAAAAGAAAATATAATCCAGAGATAAAACTATTAAGAGACAAAAGGATACTTAATCCTGATAAAAGTTACACTTGGGGCACCTGGCTGGCTTAGTCAGTGGAGCATGCAACTCTTGATCTCTGGGTTGTGAGTTCAGGGGGCATGTTGGGTAGAGATTACTTGAAAACAAAATTTTGGAAAAAATAACAATAAAATAAATAAAATCTTGGGGAGACTGGGTTGCTCAGTCAGTTAAGGGTCTAACTCTTGGTTTCAGCCCAGGTCGTGATCTCACGGTTCATGGGTTTGAGCCTCATGTCAGACTCTGTGATGCCAGTGCAAAGCCTGCTTGGGATTCTCTCTCTCTGTCTCTCTCTCTCTCTCTCTCTCTCTCTGTCTCTCTCAAAATAAATAAATAACACTTTAAAAAACATAAATAAAAAATAAAATCTTAAAGAGGTACATTCCACCAAGAACATGTGACAATCATGGACGTTAATGCATATAACAAATGAATGAAAGATACACAAAGTCAAGTCTGTTAGAAATACAAGGAGAATAAAAATTTACAAATAACCAATCATAGGAAGGAAATTCCCCCTCTCTTGCTCCCCCTTTCCTCTCTCCCTCCTTCTGTCCATATCCCTTTCCTACCTTCTCCCCTACTTTCCTCTAAAAATATATATTTAGCAGCTAATACATGTCAGGTATTGTGTTAGGTACTGTGAGCACAACAGCAAGCAAAACAACCTTGGTGCCAATCAGTGGAGCTTACAGTCTAGTCAGAGAGACAAATGTTATTCATTTTTTAAAAAGTTTACTTATTTGTTTTGGGAGGGAGAAAGTGCAAGCGGGGGAGGGGGCAGAGAGAATGGAAGAGAGAGAATCCCAAGCAGGCTCCACACTGCCAGCATGGAGCCTGACACGGGGCTCAATCTCACAAGCCTTGAGATAGTGGCCTGAGCCAAAGTCAGACACTTAACTGACTGAGCCATCCAGGCACCCTGAGGCAAACATTATTCAAATGTTAATTCAAATACATGTAAAATTATAACTGTGATGAGTGCTCTGTAGGAGAGGTACACAGAGGTGTGAGAGGTCAGGGAAACTTCCCTGAGCAAGCGAAACCTCTCCAGAGATCTGAAAAGTGCATGGGAACTAACTCAATGAGAAAGGAGAAAATATATTCCAAGAAGAGGGAAGGGCATGTGCAAAGGCCCTGTGGCAGGAGGAAGCCTACTGCATATGAAGGACAAAAGAGAGCTGGTGCAGCTGTGGCTCAGTCAGCAAGTGGAGAATTTTAATTAAATTTATATTTTAAATGTTTATTTATTTATTTTGAAAGTGTGGGGGGGAGGGCAGAGAGAGAGGAAGAGAGAATCCCACACAGGCTCTGCACAGTGCAGAGCCCAGTGCAGGGCTTGATTCCACAACCCTGGGATCATGACCTGAGCTGAAATCAAGAGTTGGATACCTAATCGACCGAGCCACCCAGGTGATTCAGCAAGTGGAGAATTTTATAAAATGACGTTGAGGAGACAGATGTTGGCCAGATTGTACAGGGACTCAGAGGCTATGTTAGTGATTTGTGTCATCCTAAGCACAATAGGGATTATTGAAAGGATTAAAAGTGAAAAAGACAACTCCATCTGTAAAAGGTACTGGATGAGGGGCAAACATCAAAACAGGGAGGTCAAGGGGCGCCTGGGTGGCGCAGTCGGTTAAGCGGCCGACTTCAGCCAGGTCACGATCTCGCGGTCTGTGAGTTCGAGCCCCGCGTCGGGCTCTGTGCTGACAGCTTGGGCTCTGTGCTGACAGCTCGGGCTCTGTGCTGACAGCTCGGAGCCTGGAGCCTGTTTCCGATTCTGTGTCTCCCTCTCTCTCTGCCCCTCCCCCGTTCATGCTCTGTCTCTCTCTGTCCCAAAAATAAATAAAAAACGTTGAAAAAAAAAAAAAAACAGGGAGGTCAATTAGAAGACTACAACTACCTGTCTGGTGAGAAAAGAATATATCTTAGTGGTGGTGAGAGTGGTAGACACTGAGAGGGAAGAGAGCTTTAAGAGGTGCTTGGTGAGCAAAACTGATAAGGCTTCAGGATGGGTGTTGCATGAAAACGGGAGAACCGGGACGTGACAAAGGTGACCTGTCCTGGTTTTCTGGGTCTTGCAAATGGATGGATGATGGTGTCGTTCACCAAGATAAGGAACACTGCAAGAGGACTGGATTATTGTTTCTGATTTTTAGAGGGAAGAGGAAGGAAAGAGTTTGGTTTTGAATATGTTGTGTTTGAGGTGCTTTTGAGACATCCAAGAGGAGATGTATAGTAAGCATGGGATAAAAATATTTGAAGCTCAGAGAAAAGCTGGAGATACAAATTTGTGAGATATACGAACAGGTGGTAATTGAAATCCCGGATCTGGATGAGATTTTATTTTATTTTTTTAGAATGTTGATGTCTTTTGAGAGAGACAGTGCAAGCACAAGCAGGGGAGTCCAGCATGGGGCTTGATCTAATGAACCGTGAGATCATGACCCGAGCCAAAATCAAGAGTCAGACACTTAACCGACTGAACCATCCAGGCACCCCAGGATGATATTTTAAAGTGAGGAGATGGGCTATAACTGGGTTGAATGTTACCATTTAGTGGTTGAACAAAGAAGGATAAGGAGGAACCAAAGAGGTATGAGAAAAGCCAGGAGAGTGATGTGTCAGATAATCCAAGGAAAGGGAATATTTCAAAAAGAGGGGAAGGCTGTGTGGAGGTTCCCCCCAAAATTAAAAATATAACTACTATATGATCCAGCAATTCCTCTTCTGGGTGAAAGAAAACAAAAACACCAATTTGAAGAGATATATGCCCTCCACATTCATTGCAGTATTATTTTGTTTAAAGATTTTACTAAGTAATCTCTATACTCAACATGGGGCTCAAACCCACAACCCTGAGATCAAGAGTCACATGCTCCACAGACTGAGCCAACCAGGTGCCCCCAGTGATGCATTATTTACAATAGCCAAGATATGGAAATGACCTAAGTGTCCACTGATAGATAAATGGATAAAGAAGATGTGATATATATATATATACACTGGGATAATACTCAGCCATATAAAAGAATGATATCCTGCCATTTGTGATAGCATGGATGGCCCCAGAGGGTATTAAGTGAAATCAGTCAGACAGAGAAAGACAAATGCCGTATGATTTCACTTCTACGAGGAATCTAAAAAACAAAACAAACAAAACAAACAGAAACAGACTCATAGATACAGGAAATGAACTGTTGGTCACCAGAGAGGGGAGGGTTTGGGGGATGGACAAAATAGGGGAAGGGGATTGAGAGGCATAAATTTCCAGGGGTGCCTGGGTGGCTCAGTTGGTTGAATGCGTTGATTTCAGCTCGGGTCATGATCTCACGGTTCAGGGCATCGAGCCCTGGTTTCGGGCTCTGTGCTGACAGTGAAGAGTCTACCTGGGATTCTCTCTCTCGTCTCTCTCTGCCCCTCCCCTACTCACATGCTCTCTCCCCACCTCCCTCTCTCTCTCTCTCTTTCTCAAAATAAATAAATCAACTGTTTAAAAAAAAAAGAGGTATATACTTCCCGTTATAAAATAAATAAGTCATGAGGATGTAAAGTACAGCATAGAGAATATAGTCAATAATAGTAAAGTAATTGTGTGACAGATAATAACTAGACTTATTGTGGGGATTGTTTCATAATGTGTAAAAATATAGAATCACTATGATGTATGCCTGAAACTAATAGGGTATTCTGTGTTGATTATACTTCAATTAAAAAAAAAAAAGAGGGAATGGTGACCTATGACAAGAGCTGCCTACAGGGTAAATAAATGAGGATGAAAACATGTCTATTACATTTATAGCAACATGAAGGTCATCTCTTTTTTTTTTTTTAACTTTTTTAAATGTTTATTTTTGACAGAAAGAGAGAGACACACACAGAGTGTGAGCTGGAGGAGAGGGAGGGAGACACAGAATCCAAAGCAGGCTCTAGGCTCTGAGCCGTCAGCACAGAGCCTGACACGGGGCTCGAACTCACAGACTGTGAGATCGTGACCTGAGCTGAAGTCGGACGCTTAACCGACTGAGCCACCCAGGCGCCCCTTGATGAAAGTCATTTCTGACTGCTCCAGTTATTTATTTCTGCATAATCCACAATCCCAAAATTTAGTGGCTTAAAACAAAAATTTAGTTATTATTTTTTTTACAAGTTTTTAAAATGTTTATTTATTTTGAGAGAGTGTGAGCAGGGGAGGGGCAGAGAGAGAGATTGGTAGAAAGAAGTCCAGGCAGGCTCCACACCATCAGCACAGAGCCCAAAACGGGGCTCAATCGCACAAACCATGAAATCATGACCGGAGCTGAATCAAGAGTCGGACGCTCAACTGACTGAGCCCTCCCAGCGCCCCCGGTTATTATTATATCCCATGGTTATTTGTGTCAAGAGTTCAGACGGGGGTCATCAGAAGAAGCTCATGCCGGATGACTCGAATAGTTCTCCAGTGTCTCCTCATTCGCACCAACACATGATATTATTTGCCTTTTTTGAAATTATTTTTTATTTTTTTCAAGTTTATTTATTTTGAGACGGGGGCGGGGGGGGAGACAGCATGAGTGGGGTAGGGACAGAGAGAGGGAGAGAGAGAGAATCCCAAGCAGGCTCCACGCTCTCAGCACGGAGCCTGATGAGGGCTTGATCGCACGACCCTGAGATCATTACCTGAGCTGAAATCAGGTGTTGGAGGCTCAACAGACTGAGCCACCCAGGTGCCCCTGTTCAGTTTTTAATAATTTGAAAATTTTCTGACACCCCAGTCTTATCTTTTCTCTGCCTGGGTCCTACAGCCAACGTTTCTCCATGGAGCCCAGGTTTTTTTTTCTATTGGAGAATGGAGGAAATTTGGTAGTATCTATTAAAGTAAAAATCTACTTAACCTTCAACCTTGCAATTCTATTAGGAATATAGCTTAAAGAGGGGCTCCTGGGTGGCTCAGTTGGTTAAGTGTCCGACTTCAGCTCAGGTCACCATCTCACGGTTCATGGGTTCCAGCCCCACGTTGGGCTCTGTGCTGACAGCCCAGAGCCTGCTTGGGATTCTCCCTCCCTCTCTTTCTCTGCCCTTCCCCCATTCACACTCTCTCTCTTTCAAAGTAAATAAATAAACTTAAAAAAATACTTTAAAAAAGGAATGTGGCGTAAAGAAATAATAACACTGTTTTAAAAGAGGTATGTGCAAGCCATTTTTGTGTATAAGCATTTTAAATGCATTATTGTATGTATTAATAATTCATTCAACAAATACTTCTTGCGTGTTTATTATGGGTTCATCACTATTTTAGACCTTGGGAATAGAGCAGGGAATTAGACAAAGTACCTATCCTCTTGGAGCTTACAATTTAGTGGGAGAAACGATCAACACTAAAAAATGGATAAATAAGATGAATGTAAGACAGTCCTGCCAGTTGGAGTACTGGCAAAAAATAGATGGTACATTCTAATGCAAGAATTGATGAGTTTAATGAAAGAATATTTACAAAATGGTGAACAATGGTAAGGGAAATAACAAGGAATGATTCAGCACCCAGAATGGGAGAGGGGTGAGAAGACATTACCATAGCTTGTCATTAAGAGGCAAGGGGGGGCGCCTGGGTGGCGCAGTCGGTTAAGCGTCCGACTTCAGCCAGGTCACGATCTCGCGGTCCGTGAGTTCGAGCCCCGCGTCAGGCTCTGGGCCGATGGCTCGGAGCCTGGAGCCTGTTTCCGATTCTGTGTCTCCCTCTCTCTCTGCCCCTCCCCCGTTCATGCTCTGTCTCTCTCTGTCCCAAAAAAATAAATAAAAAACGTTGAAAAAAAAAAAAAGAAAAAAAAAATTAAAAAAGAGGCAAGGGGAGGAAGAAGTTAACTGGAACTTGGAGAGAAATATAGCATTAGGAGAGAGTCACCGGCTAGGAATGTGGCAGCTGCTGAAAAATATCATGGTAGGGAGGGAGATGGGGAATTAATACCACAACTTCAGTCTCTCCCACCCTCCTGTCTCTTCAGGGGGACTTTCATAGGCACAACCCAAAGGGGAAGCCAGAAGGCCAGGAAGCCTGTTGTTGAAGATCATAAAGCCTATTGTTGCAGGGCTCAGAGCAGGGTGGAAAGGGATAGAGCAGATCTGGACAGGCAACACGAGAATATTCAAGTGCTGTGGGCAAAAGAAGGGGAAAAGAAATAGAAAGTGAAATGGGTCACTATTTTATTTATTTATTTTTGAATATTTGTTTATTTTGAGAGAGAGAAAGAGAGAGAGTGCACAAGCTGGGGAGGGAGAGTGCATGAGCAGAGAGAGAGGGAGAGAGAGAGAATCCCAAGCAGTGCCACACTGTCAGTGCATGGAGCCTGATGTGGGGCTTGAACTCACAAACTGTGAGATCATCACCTGGGCTGAAGTCAGATGCTTAACCAACTGAGCCACCCAGGCAGCCCCAAAATGGAACACTATTTTAGATAGTATTAGGATAAGGTAATATTTGAGGAATGGCATGGAGAAAGTGAGGGAGGGAGTCACATGGATATCTGAGAGAAGCACACTCTAGAGGGAGCAAAGTGCAAAGACCCCGAAGTGTTATACACACAGTGAAATATTACACAACAACCAAAATGAGTGAACCACAGCAATGTGCAAATATATGTGGATGAGTCTTAGAAAATTAAATATTGAGGGGAAAAATTATGCTCTGAAAGAGTACATATAGTCTAATAATCTTTTTATTAAAAAGTAAAGATAATAAAAATACATTTTTAAGAATGATATATCTATACATGTATGTATGTACACACACATACACACTCGCAAACATGTAAATAAGTACAATAGAATTGTATTAGGAGCATCTGGGTGGCTCAGTCAGTTAGGCGTCTGACTCTTAGTTTTGGCTCAGGTTGTGATCTCATGACTTCCTGGGTTTGATCAAGCCCCAAATTGAGCTCTGTGCTGGCGGCTCAGAGCCTGTTTGGGATTCTGTCTCTCTCCTCTCTCTCTGCTCCTCCCCCACTCGTGCTATCTTTCTCTCAAAATAAATAAACTTAAAAAAAAAAAAAGAATTGTATTAGAGTGCCACAGAGTGATGAACACCAGATTCAGGATGATGGTTCTTCGCCTTGGTGGGGGGGTGGGGTAGAGGCAGGGGAATGAGATTGGGGGCCATGTAGTCAGATTTGGTTATTGGGTTCATGGATACTTACTACGTTATTAAAAATAACTAACTAAAATTGAGCTATACTTGGATTAATAAGGAGAATGTGTCATTAATCAAGGGTTATGATTAATTTAGTCCTGTTCATCTGAGGACCAATGAAAAAATGACAGGCTCTGAGAACAGTATGGACCATGCTTGGCATTCTCGTGGAAAAGCAGGAGGGCCACTGTGGTTGGAGCACAGTGCAGGAAGGGGAGAGTAGCACTAGATGACATGGAGGGATGACTGAGGGCCAGATCGCATAGGGGCTTCAGGGCATGGTGATGACCTTGGACATTATTATAACTGAGATGGGAAGCCACCTGGAGTTTTAAGCAGGAGAGTTACATGATCTGACTTATGTTTTATGTTTTATTTTTTTTTAATGCTTACTTATTTTTGAGAGAGAGAGACAGACAGGGCACACACGAGCGGGGGAGGGGCAGAGAGAGGGAGACAGAGAATCCGAAGTGGGCTCCGGGCTGACAGCAGACAACTGGATGTGTGTCATGTGTCAACTCATGAAAGGTGAGATCATGACCTGAGCCAAAGTCAGAAGCTTAATTGACTGAGCCACCCAGGCACCCCATCTGAATTAGGTTTCAAAAGGTTCACCCTATCTGCTGTGTAAAAAGTAGACTGTAAGTGGGGGCAGGCACAAGAGTGGAAGGAAGAAGGCAAACTAAGAAGCTAGTTTAGTAGTCAAGGTGAGAGATGATAGCAGATTTGACCAAGTCGCAGTGGTAGAGGTATGTGAGAAGTGATGATTTTGGATAAAGATATATATGTACTGTATATACATATGTATATATATGTTTTTAAATTTTTTAATGTTTATTTATTTTTGAGAGAAAGAGAGAGAGAGGCATGCAAGAGGGGGAGAGGCAGAAAAAAAGGGAGACAGAATCTGAGAGAGATTCAGGCTCCGAGCTGTCAGCACAGAGTCCGACGCGGGGCTCGAACCCACAAACCATGAGATCATGACCTGAGCTGAAGTCAGACACCTAACCGACTGAGCCACACAGGCGCCCCTATATATGTTTTTTAATGTAAGCTCTAGGCCCAATGTGGGGCTTAAACTCACTACCCTGAGATCAAGAGTTGCATGCTCTGCCAACTGAGCCAGTCAGTCTCCCCAGATTTTAGATATATTTTGAAAGTAAAGGTGATAGTATTTGCTGATGGACTAGATGTAGGGTGTGAGAGGGAGGACTTAGATGATTTTTGACCCAAGAAAATAGGTGGATGGAATTGCCATTTACTGAGGTGAGAAGACTGCAGATTGGGAGATGGGGACAGGAAGGGAGATGTACAGAGCCACAAAGATCAGAGTGGGTGGGATGAGGGGTGACTTGGGAGTCTGGGTCTTCTTACGGGACTGACGTAAGTGGAGATAGATGTTGTAATGAGAGCAGTCCCTGGTAGATTCAAGGTAGATTCCCTGGTAGATTCAAGGTGAGGTGGTAGGGAGCACTGGGTATCTGTGCTTCCACCTGACTCTTGTTGATAGAGGTGAGGAAGTGTGGGGAGGCTTGAAATTTGCCCCACTCTGGGCCCCCTTTTGAGTACTGTTGACAGTGGGTGAAAACCTCCAAGAAGTGTGGTTTTAGTCCCAGTGTATGAGTTTATTCTTGACTTCTGTGAGGGGCAGGGCTGTGTATAGGGTCCCCAGTGACCTCCTGGTGTGCAGTTGAGGATTTTTAAAAAAAGTTTATATATTTATTTTGGAGAGAGAGAACCAGCAGGGGAGGGGCAGAAAGAGAGATCTGAAGCGGGCTCTGCGCTGGCAGCAGAGAGCCCAATGCACTGCTTGGACCCATGAACCAGGAGATCATGACCTGAGTCAAAGTCGGATGTTTAATCGTAAGAGCCACCCGGGCTCCTCAGTTGAGGACTTTTGAGGTTAAGATAAGTGTTAGAGCACAGGGCCGTGACCCCTCATAATGGGAGGCCAGTAGAAGTTCTGAAGAGCATTGGAGTTCTATGGGTCCGTCCTACCCTTCAATCCTCTTGTCACTGCCTAAATGACTATCAGAAGAGACTAGTTAAATAAATTATGGTACATACATACTGTGGAATGCTCTATAGCCATCAAAAGCAATGAAGTACTGTGTACCTATCATCTATAATCTGACATAGGAAAATCTCCAAGATATATTTCACCTATAAAGTAAAAAAAGCAAAAGCAAAATAGCATGCATAGTATGATCCTACCTATGTTTACCTATATATGTAAACACAGCAAAAAATTTCTGGAATGATACACACAAAACCATCACCAGTTATTACCTATGGGGACGGAAGGGAAGGAAGGCAAGAGCCCAGGAGGGTGGGGTGGGGCGGGGCAGGGCAGGGCAGGGCAAGGGGGAGGACTTGAACTGTTGTGATTTAGAGAGCACTACTTGGGTTCAAATCCAGATTCTGGTACTTCATAGCTTCATAATCTTGGGCGAGTTACTTAACCTCCTTTTTCTTTAGTTTCCTCATTTGTAAAATGGAAATAATAATAGTATTCATTTTATAAAGTCACTCCGAGAGTTAAATGAGTTAATATATGAAAGCACTTGCAACAGTGCCAGGCACAGGGTAAGTACTCAATAGGCGTTGCCTATTATTATTATCATTATTGTCTGCCCCTCCCCTGCTCATGCTCTGTCTCTCAAAAATGAATAAATAAAAAAAAAATTAAAAAAAAAGAGGTGAGTTATTTACTAAGACTGAAGGGGCTGCTGAGGAGTGGGAGTTCTGAGAATTCAGAAGTTTTGAAAGAATCATCAGAGACAATAAGAGTGGGCTGAAAGCAGGAAAGGATTCCCCAGGAATGCTGAGGGTCCATTTGTGATTGGAAACCACAAATTCAGAGCAGTACCAATTTATTCAACCATGTGCTTTTTCTCTTGCAGTGTTTAACAACTCTAGGGTGGAGGGGAAAGGCTGTGGACCAGATGCCAGGATCTTCAATGAATCAGTAAAGGTGTTGAGGTGTAACCAAATGGTATGAAACTTAGAGGAAGAATCAGGGTTTTTCACCTGAGGGTGAAGGAGGAATTATCTGGAAGTTGTAATGTGGTTGGAGGAGGATGCCCACCTCAGCTCCTGACTCTGCGGTACACACATGTGTTGGTACAAATGGTTTTCACTTCAAAGGGCAGTAAGGGAAGCTCCATCCTCAGGGGAAAGCCATGAATATTCAGGGATGAGTTGGAGAGGATGGTCGGAGAATTTGTTAGTCATGGAATGGTGTTCTAGGAGCCACAGCAGAAGGACCTGAAGTTAAGGTGGAAATGAGAGATCAGGTAGAAAGCACAGAGGAATATGGGGAAAACAACACCGATATAATAATTTAATAATAATAATAGGGGCACCTGGCTGCCTCAGTTGGTAGAGCATGGGACTATTGATCTCAGGGTCTTTTTTGTTTTTAAGTTCATTTTTGAGAGAGAGCGTGAGAGTGAAAGTGGGGGAGGGGCAGAGAGAGAGGGACACTGAGGATCTGAAGCAGGCTCCACGCTGACAGCAGAGAGTCTGATGCGGGGCTCAAACGCACAAACAGCGAGATCATGACCTGAACGGAAGTCAGACGCTTAACCCACTGAGCCATCCAGGTACCCCTTGATCTCAGGTTCTTGAGTTCAAGAAATGTGCTGGGTGTAGAGCTTACTTTAAAAAAATATTGACAATAATAACTAACAATGCTTTGCATGGATTAGCTCATTTTATCTTCACAGCAACCTCATCAAATAGAGCCTTTATTGTATAGATGAGAAGACAGACACAGTCTGTTCAAGTCACTTGCCCAAGGTCACAAAGCAAATAAGTTGAACTGTGTGCTTACATACATGACAGTGACAGAGGAAAACAAAGATGTGAATGAGGCATGGTGAGTTTGACTTATCACAAGTTTGGCAAGATGGTTAGTCCTAACACTCTTCTGATAAATAGGGGGCTCTCAGCTCTCTCCAATTTTCCTGTATTTGGCCCTGGAGGCAGGAGCTGCCATATTGGTGCGACTCTTAGGTGTGCCCTACCCTAGTGGGGGATCAAAGCCAGGCTGCAGAGAGCTCTAAGGCGTAAGGCTGAGAGGCAGTTTGTGGGGAAAATGACCTTAATGGAAGACATCACAGGCCGTAGATTTTTTTTAATGTTTTATTTATTTTTGAGAGACAGAGTGCGAGCGGGGGAGGGGCAGAGAGAGAGAGGGAGACACAGAATCCCAAGCAGGCTCCAGCTTCTGAGCTGTCTGCACAGAGCCCGACACGGGGTGAGATCATGACCTGAGCCGAAGTTGGATGCTTAACCGATTAAGCCACCCAGGGACCCTCATAGATTGTAGATTCTGAGAGATGTGAGACCCAGCAGGGGTCTGGCAGTGACCCAATTCTTTCTTGCAGTAAGAGCCACTTCTCCAGTGTTCCAAACTGTGGCCTAGCTCCTAAAGAACCCCCTCTTTACTGGCTGCTCTGAACGGTTTTGGTGCCAGACTCATTGCTTAAGGAAGCTTATGAAGAATGCGAGGCGGTCTTACCGCAAACTTCCCCTAGCACCATTTTAGAGCTTTGTGTCAAGATGACCCTGTAAAATCCTTTCGTAAATTTAAGGGGGCAAATACCATTGCGAAGCATTTAATGTTTATTATGGCTAGGTTATTTGTTTTAGTGAAACGTGTGATATGATAGACTTGGGTTTTCTGTGTCTTATGCTGTATGTACGTTGAAGCACCTCATAAGTTGTGTGCAACATTCATGCACAAATTACAGCACAGAGAGCATGTTTGACTAAAACGTGAAAGTCCTTCATAAATACTTTTTGCATGAATAAATGAAGTTCATTATTTTAATTTTCGAAGAGGTTTAGCATGAGGTATTCTTTTGTGACGTATTGTTATAGCAATGATTTATTTGAAGATAAGTCTTTTGTCAGGACCAAACCCCCAATTATATAGCCTTGGAAAAACAAAATCCACTTTATGATGATACCACTTACAACACAAAACCAAAAACACATTACAGTGAAAATTGGGTTCTCTTTATGTATCTGTGTAGGTGGGTCATGAATGAAGGTATTCATGCACATATACAGAACTAAATATCTCATTAATGCTAGTGACCTAATTTAGCATTTGTCATAATTCAGATTCAGTTTCTGTGATTATCAGAGTGTATGAAAGTGGATTAAAATATATATGTACATATTGTACATGGGAATATATCTATTCCCATGGATATGATATTTGTCATAATTTGGATTGAGTATGAATAATTTTATAGAATTAAAAGCTATTATTCCTAGCACTGCAAATATTTAACTGTTCTTTTTTTTTTTTGCCAGCACAGAGCCCAATGCAGGGCTTGAACTCATGACCCTGAGATCAAGACCTGAGCTGAGATCAAGAGTTGGACACTTAACCAACTGAACCACCCAGGCGCCCCCACAATTCCCGTTTTAAAGACCTATGACAATTTCTCAGAGAAATAAAGCAACTTTCCCAAAGCCATAAAGCTAATAAATCTTGAAATATGTTTCACCTGTCTAAGAAAATAAACTGTATTTTTTTAAAGATTTTTAAGTAATCTCTACACCCAACGTGGGGTTTGAACCTACAACCCCGAAATCAAGAGTTGCATGCTCTACTGACTGAGCCAGCCAGGAGCCCCCAGTATGATCTTTTTTACACTCATCTCAAACCACTTAATACCTGTTTATTTCTGTTATAATGTATTTGTTGTTACATGGCAGGCTCCCAGGGTGATGTGCCAGGAGAGGAAAGCTATTTGGCAAGAAGCCTGACAGTGTAGCACCAACCACAGCTTGGGGTCTGGGCTTCAGTTTTACATGTTCATAAACTCAATATTCTAAATGTCATAGAGTTGATTGATGCCAAGAATGTGGAGTCACGCTAAGGAAGTTGACAAGAGACTGATGTATAAACCAAAATGACAGTTCATTAATTTACAAAGATGAACAATTGTTCATGAGGATTTGAAAATAGCGAATTCTTGCCAGGCAGGTCTTCATGAGAAGCTAAATTATAATTAGAAGATCGTTCTTACCATAGAATCCAGGAAAAGTGAGTTAGTTGTACAATTCAAATATATACGTTTGTTGTGATTGCTCTAAGTGCCTATCTCCCCAATATATACTATTTGCTCCCTGGAGACTGGTTTGTTTGTTTTACATGTGAGTGCAAATCCACTCCACCACCTGGGTGGTGTCTGTTTAGTTAGGTTTTGTATGTTTCTATAGTTTCTTGGCTATTTTTTTAAAAGTAGGCTTTATGCCCAATGTGGAGCCCAACACGGGGCTTGCACTTACAACCCTGAGATCAAGACCTGAGCTGAGATCTCCAGTCAGTCTGCTTAACCTCTGCTTAATTGACTGACCCACCCAGGCATCCCCTGATTCACTTTTTTTTTTTTGAAGTTACACTAGTAAAACGTGTTTAACTGTTACCTCTCTCTCTTTTTAAATAAAGTTTATTTATTCATTTGGAGAGAGAGAGAGACAGACAGATGGAAAGCAGGGGAGGAGCAGAGAGAGAGGGAGAGAATCCCAAGCAGACCCGGAGCTGTCAGCACAGAGCTCCACTCAGGGCTCAAGGCTCATCTCACCAATCGAGATCAAGACCTGAGCCGAAATCAAGAGTTTGTGGCTCAACTGACTGAGCCACCAGGTGGCCCTAACTATTATCTCTTCAATCAGATTAGTCTGAGGGTGCCTGGGTTGCATAGTTAAGTCTCCCACTCTTTAAAAAAAAAAAAATAATAATGTTTTATTATTTGTTGAGAGAGAGAGAGAGAGCAAGCATCAGTGGGGGAGGGACAGAGAGAGAGAGAGAGAGAGAGAGAGAGAGAGAGAGAGAGAGAGAGAGAGAGAGAGATAGAGGGAGACACAGAATCTGAAGCAGGCTCCAGGATCCAAGCTGTCAGCACCGAGCCCGATGCGGGGCTCAAACTCAGGAGCCGTGAGATCATGACCTGAGAGGAAGGCAGACGCTTAACCGACTGAGCCACCCAAGCGCCCCAAGCGTCCCACTCTTAATTTGGGCTGAGGTCAGGATCTCAAAGTTCCTGGAACTGAATCACTCCCCCCAGCCCCGTCCCTGCGGGCTCTGTAACCACAGCGCAGAAATCTGCCTGGGATTCTCTCTCTCCCTCTCCCTGCCCCTCCCCTGCTCATGCGCACATGCGCACATGCGTGCTTTCTCTTTCAAAATAAACATTAAAAAAATTAATCTTTTATTACTTGCCTAGAGACCATTTTATCGACAAGGAAATTACCTCCCTTGAGTTATAGCCCAATTTATAGGTATGGGGATGAGGCAGGGGACAACAACCGAATGAATAATTCTATGTGGTCACCTCACTATGGCTGGTGAGCGTGGCTGCCAGATTAAAATACAGGACGTCCAATTAAATTCAGATAACAAAGAAATTTTAAAAATACAAGTATGTCCCAAAAACGCATGAGGTGCAAAGTAAAAAAAAAAAACAAAAAACAAAAACCATTTCACTGTTTACCTGAAATTCAAAAATTTGATATCCTGTATTTTTGTTTGCTAAACCTGGCAAGCCCATGAGTACATTAACAAGATGCCGTGAGGCTTGCCTGGGTTCCCGGTGGTCCGTAAGCACCGGTCCATTCGGTTGTTTCGGGGAACAAAAATCGTTCCCATTAAAGAAATTGCTTAGGTTAACAGCAGGTAGCAACCAAACACGGAACACTCTTGACCCTTTGAGGAACCCGTAACTGGCGCAACTGCCATAAATGCTGCCTTGGTTGACTTCCCCGCCCCCTTCATTCTTCTCTTCCAGCAACCAGAATGTTTGCTCTATCTCTTCTTCCCTTTCTAGTCCCGCCCTTCCAGCTCTCCTCTCTGGAGAGGAATCGGTAGCCTCAAAAGGGTCGGCAAAAATGCTGACGTGTTCAGAGGAGCGGAAGTAGTCACATTTCACTGAGAACCGTAAAGTGCGGCTGTCTGTCTCCCTTTCCGGATAACGACAACAGCCCTTGACTGCCAGTGCCAGCCTTCCTCGTGTGAAGGGACCTGCCGGACCCTTGCTAATTCAATTTTTCCCCCATTCCGGGCCCTTCCCTATCGTCGCCCCCTTCACCTTGGATCATGTTCAAGAAGTAAGGACATGCTGTGGGCTCCACTGGCTGCTCACAAAGTCGGTGGGGTGGGGGTGGGGAAGAGGGCGAGAGCAAAGATCCTCTTTCTCTCTCCCCCGCCCCTGCCATCCTTACTCACTAAGGTTTTCTAGAGTACTATGCTCTTACTCGCAATTTGCAACATTTAAGCTTTCCATCCCTAATCTTCAGTCGGGTTTTGATCCTCCCACCCTCGTTTTCTTTTTCCTTACTCCTCTTTTTCTTTTGCCTCCTCTCCCAGTCCTATCGCTATCCCTAGGGTTCTACCAATCACATCCTTGTACTGTGATTTAAGGGTATATCCTCTTTAGCTGAGAGGAGAGCCCTGCACTCACTGCCATATGTTTATTAGTCATGAACTGAATAAGGGAAGGCTTGACTTCCTGGGTCATGGGAGTGAAGGAGTCTGGGTGACAGGAAGCAAGCGGCCTGTCATGCCTATTGCCTAGCTGCCAGATTAACCTTGTCTTGAAAATAGCGTGATTGCCCCATAGGCTACTCAGTATAAGGAAGACAAAAATTCTTTGGGAACCTACTTAGTGGGTTTGCCTTCCAGATTTGGTAGACGCAAAAAGCAAAGGGGGAACATGGGCAAAGGAAGGTGGGTTTTGTGCATGACATTTTGAGCAAAAATAAATAGAAATCTTAGAAGTCATCGTCATCACTTAAAAAAAAAAATCTCAGCAGATTACATAGCCTAGCAGAGGCTAATTCCCTAGGTTTTATTTGGGTTGGTCTTTTGTATCTCAATGCTCGAGGGTTTTTTGTTTTATTTTACTTTTTTTTGTTTCTGTTTTTGTTTTTGTTTTTTTTGTACACAGGTTTTGTTATAGGTGGGAAACTGTTTCTTCCTGGGTAGAATTGAGTAGGGTTTTCCAGGAAGGGCATTTGTGTAGCTGATTACAGATTATAATGTGAAATATGCCTCACATCCTCCCACCTGCCCCTCCCCTTTATTGTGTATACATGACAGTTTAATATTGTATTAAGACACTGGTTTTGTGCTGGACAGAATAAAAGGGAAATTATATTAAAACAATTTATTTCATAATTATTTGAGACATCTAAATACTTACTTGGGAATAGATGACTAATTAAAACAATATTTTTAGCTATTCTGATATTTTTGCTTAGAAATCCCTTTTTTTTTCCTTGCAAAAATCATTTGACAGATTTGATGAAAAAGAAAACGTGTCTAACTGCATCCAGTTGAAAACCTCAGTTATAAAGGGTATTAAGAACCAATTGATAGAGCAATTTCCAGGTATTGAACCATGGCTTAATCAAATCATGCCTAAGAAAGATCCTGTCAAAATGGTTCGATGGTAAGTCTTTATTTATCTCTATGCACAGCTCAGAATAGCTTAATATTGTATGATTAGATTGCACTCATAAAAAATGGAATTATTGTCACATTAACCATTGGTAGATTAATTATAGGAGCAGATAAATAGAATAATTCTAAAACAATATTCGTATTGTCAAGTGTTTCTTCATGTTTGTGAAAAATGTGGCTTTGTGTACTGTTTGTTTTATTAAAGAGTTAAATGTTTTTATTCAGACTTGGATTTAATTTATTTCAGTTTGTACTGTAAATATTTGTTTTATTGAATTATCTAACGATGAAATTAAAATAATAAAATGTGAAATAAAATTACAGTAGGTCAATTTTTTTTTCTACTGGACTGGTATGGTAGATGAAACAATTTAAATAATGTTTTTTTTTGCCTGGATATTTAATGAAATTAAAAAGAGGCTGCTGTATCTTTGTATATATATGTTTCATATTTGTTATTATTTAAAGGGTGTTTGGTATATTCATTTTTCTAAGAAAATATCTAACTTGGTACTTTGTGACATTTGTCTTACAGCCATGAACATATAGAAATCCTTACAGTAAATGGAGAATTACTGTTTTTTCGACAAAGAGAAGGGCCTTTTTATCCAACCCTAAGGTTACTTCACAAATGTAAGTCTTGTTAGAAAATACATATTTGGGGATATAGAAAGATATAAGGGGAGTTGAAAGTGACTTCTGGTACTTATTTATTAATACTAGGTGATATGGGGTATAAAACTAAAATGAATCCCCGTCTTGTGGTAAATCTGAAAAATGCAAATTCTCTCATTATGCGGTCCAGAAAGGCCAAGAAAGAACATTCACTCATTCATTCAGCAAGTATGTATTGAACTTCTACATGTCAGGTACTGAGCTAGGTACTGAGAATATGATGGGAAGCAAAGGCAGACATGGTCGCCGTCCTTATGAAGCTCGTAGTCTAGTTGGAAGAATAGACAATTAGATCATTACATGAATGTTTATTCACAGACTGTGATAAGTGCTGTGAGCACTTCCCTTTTTTAAATTCGTATCTAGATATGCCTCATAGAGATTAACTCTATCTAAGGGAAAGCATTGGCTAATTGCGGTAGTCCCAGTTATTGTTAGTTGGGTGGCAAGTTCAGCTGTTGTGAAACAAAATAATGTTTGTTACATACCTACATTTGCACATTGTTAGATTGAGTACATTACAAAAGAAAATTCAAAGGAGATAAAATCCTGGTGCACAAGAGGTTTTCAACTGTGAAGTTAAAATTTCTGCTTTTCAAACCAGTGTCTTTCTGGCATTCTAGCCAAGAGGCAGAAAGAAGGGGAGTGACTGGAAGGCTGTGTAGGTGGTAGTGGTAACTTAATGAGTTTGGTTTTTGGTAAGATGAGATAAATTTTGAATTACATGGTGGAGCAGAGGTCTGGAGCAGTGAGGCAAATCTTAAAAGAGGTGAATCATTTTAGTATTTATAAAGAATTATTTACAATTACTTGACTAAGTATTGATTTCATCAGGTTAAAAAAGTACATTGGAGAGAAACTGAGTCCTGATGCAGTGGAAAAAGTTTAAAATGAAAATATTCTGGTGACGTTAATTCCTACTCAACTAAAAGAGGACAGAGACAAAGTACTCAAATGTATTGCATGAATCTAGATTAGATCCTGGTTTGAAAAGCAAAATTCAAGCCCTCCCCCTTCCCCCACAAAAAAGATAAAAAACACTTTCTTAGGGCTCTTGGGGGGAACTCTGAATATGGTTTGGCTATAAGACAATATTGTGGGACTATTGTTACAGTTTTAGGTATGATAATAGTATTGTGGTTATGTAGGAGAATGACTATTTTTAGGTGATATGTGCTTATTTATGGTGAAGCATTATGTTTGAAATTTCAAATGGTAGAGGACAAAATGTGTGTGCATAAATAGAGATAAAGCAAACAGAGCAAAGCGTTAATGAACAATTATTCAATCTCAGTGGGTGGCGTCCAAGTATTCATTGAACTATTCTTTGTTTTTCATTGTTTGATGTTTGTTTATTTTTGAGAGAGAGAGACACACACATACACCACAGGCAGGGGAGGGGCAGAGAGAGAGGGAGAGAGGGAGACACAGAATCTGAAACAGGCTCCATCCAGGCTCTGAGCTGTCAGCACAGAGCCCAACGCAGGGCTGAAACTCTGAAGGGCAAGATCATGACCTGAGCTGAAATTGGACGCTCAACTGACTGAGCCACCCAGGCACCCCTTCATCAAACTATTCTTAATGGTTTTTCTGTATGTTAAGCATTTGCATAATAAGTTGGAAGAGAAAGGTGTTCCTATTTAATAATATTTTGCTGGGAACCGACCTTTTAGAACATCCTAAAGTTATTGATGTGCAAGAAGCAGGATAATATGGTGGTTAAAAGCATACTTGGAGTTAGGCAGACCTGGGTTCAATTTCCAGTGTGTGTCACTTTTGCCAGGCCACTTAAACAGGTCATCACTTGTTTAAACCTTATTTCCTTTTCTTTCTTTTTTTTTTTAAAGATTTTTTTATTTTTATTTTTAAGTAATCTTTACACCCAACACAGGGCTTGAACTCACAACCCCAAGTTCAAGAATTGCATGGTCTACCCACAGAGCCAGCCAGGCACTCCTTAAGCTATATTTCCTCATCTTTTTAAAAAATGGATACATTGTATATCATATCTCCCAGGATTGTGAGGATTAAATGAGATTCGTGCATGCAATGCCTGGAACACAGTAATGGCTCAATATATGATAGCCATTGTAATGATGTAGTAATTGTTAAGTAACTGTCCACTGCTACTGTATATTATCATCATCATGCTCAAGATCATCATCATCATCATTATTATTAAAGGGCAGGTATTAATGAGGATGGAGAACTAGAAAACAAATTATGTTTGTTTCAGGTTTCTTTTTTTCAATAAGATGTTTAAATTAATATGTAGTCTTGGTAGAAAAAATACTTATTCTCTGAATAGTGGGAGGGCTAGTGGTAAGACATTAAAGTGAATAAATTTTACCAATTATTAATATTCCTAGAAAGCCCTGAGAGGTCTAAAAAATCCCCGCCGCCTCCCCCCCCGGCCCCCGCCCAGCCATTGTTTTGAGTCTTTCAGGGATCCTTTAATCCTTAGATTATGACACACACACACACACACACACACACACACACAAATAAATTTTTTGGGATTATAAAAGGAATTTGTGTTCATTCTAGAGAATTGGAAAGTGCAGAAATAAGATCACCTGTATTCCTATGACCTAGAGATAACCATGGTTAGTATGTTGGTGTACTTCCATCCAATTATTTCCTATATTGTGTATGTGTGTTTATATATTTTTTCCTTTTTTAAAAATATTTTTTTCCTTTTTAAATTGGGCTCTCCGTTAAATAGCTTTTAATTAATTGACTTTATTTTTTAGGACAGTTGTAAAATGGAGCAGAAAAAAGAGTTCCCATATACTTCCTACCACCCTTCCCTTATTATTCTTTGGTGTCATGCATTTGTTAAGACTGATGAACCAATATCGATTCATTATTATTAACCAAAGTCCATAGTTTACATTAGGGTTCATTCTTTGCATTGTACATTCGGTGGGTTTTACCAAATGCATAATGTTATGTATCCATTGTTACAGTATCACTATGATACTGTCATATGATAGTATCATAGTATAATTTATTGTCCTAAGAGTCCTCTGCTCCACTTATTTGTCCCTTCCTGCTTTTTCTCCTCTCACTCCCTAGCAACCACTGATCTCTTTGGTATTTTTTTTATTTTACTTTTTTCCTCTTAACATTATATTATGAACATTTCCCAGAGTAATACAGATTTTCCAAAAGTATTGTTCTATTATATACGTACTATAGACATACCTTAAGTCATTTATCTCTTCATTGTTGGACATTGAGGTTGATTCCAGTTTATTTTTATTGTAAATAATAGTGCTGCAATGATTATATTTCTGCCTAAATATATTGTATATCTCTAATGTTTTCTTAGGATAAAGTCCTAGAAAGAGAATTACCAAGTCAAAGAGTATGAACCTTTTCAAGGCTGTTGATACATGTTGCCACGTAGTCCTAAAGAAAAGTTGTGCTCCATTATAAGCCTTCTAGCAGTGTATGAAAATGCCAGTTTTCCGAAACTCTTGCAAGCACTGGGAATTACTTTTGTTAAAAATATTTATCAACTTGATAAATGAAGGATGGTGTTTTAGTTTTATTTTGCATTTTTCAGAATACTGTAAGTTTGGGAAATATTTGCTCATGTCCTTTGCCTTTTTCTGTTGAGTCATTAGTCTCATTAATTTATGTGATGTATTTCTTTTCTTCTAGATCCTTTTATCCTGCCACACCAGCAGGTTGATAAAGGAGCCATCAAATTTGTTCTCAGTGGAGCAAATATCATGTGTCCAGGCTTAACTTCTCCTGGAGCTCAACTTTACCCTGCTGCAGTAGATACAGTTGTTGTATCCTTCCCAGGCTATAACTGCTGAAAAATGTATTCACAGTATTTTTGTCATTACTGGAAGATCTATCACCCAAGAGAAGATTAGGTGTACTTTTCTGGAGGTTACCGCTACTGTTGTCTCATGACTTTCTTGTTACATTTCAAGATGTGGGAAAAAACATCATTTCAGCCTTTCTTGTTGCGTTTCAATGTGTGGGAAATAACATCATTTCTATGTCCCATCTTAGAAGTTAAATGGGAACAAGTAATAAGAAGTCCCAGCTGCATTCCGGCCCAGTTACTGCCCAATGTTATCAGACTCAGGACACAGTATAAAACTTGATTATTTTTTAAAATGTTTATTTATTTGTTTTGAGAGAGAGTGTGTGTGTGTACAAGTAGGGGAGGGGCAGGGAGAGAGGGAGAGAGAGAATTCCAAGCCGGTCCCATGCTGTTAGCACAGAGCCCGATGCGGGGCTCAAACCCATGAACTGTGAGATCATGACCTGAGCTGAAATCAAGGGTTGGACACTTAACTGACTGAGCCACCAGGCACCCCTGAAACTCTAGATTATTAATGGAGACGCTATATATGTTTGTTTTTTTTTTTTTCAACGTTTATTCATTTTTGGGACAGAGAGAGACAGAGCATGAATGGGGGAGGGGCAGAGAGAGAGGGAGACACAGAATCGGAAACAGGATCGAGGCTCCGAGCCATCGGCCCAGAGCCTGACGCGGGGCTCGAACTCACGGACCGCGAGATCGTGACCTGGCTGAAGTCGGACGCTTAACCGACTGCGCCACCCAGGCGCCCCTGGAGACGCTATATATGATATGATTGGATCACTTCTTTAGACATCAGCTTGCTACTTTAAAATTTTTTTTAAATGTTTATTTATTTTTGAGAGAGAGAGAGACAGAGCGTTAGCAGGGGAGGGGCAGGGAGAGAGGGAGACACAGAATCTGAAGCAGGCTCCAGGCTCTGAGCTGTCAGCACAGAGTCCGACGTGGGGCTCGAACTCACAAACCACAAGATCATGACCTGAGCCAAAGTGGGATGTTTAACTGATTGAGCCACCCAGGCACCCCCATCAGCTTGCTACTTTTATAGTTGGCTTATCCATATACACTGGAGTAAAAGCACTCAAAAGGGAAAATAGCTTAGGCACCAGGTAGAGTGTTAGAAGTGGGTAGTGGGAAATACTGACAATCCCCAACTTTTATATTACAGATCATTTTTAAGTTGGATGTTTGGGCCTCAGAACATATTTTCTCAAAGAGAAATGTTAAAGTTTCAGATAGTCCTTAAAACTCATGATGTAACTGAGTAATTTTGCATAATTTTCATTTCTACAGTGGTTTTTAGCTATATTCTAGATCAAATAGGTTTTTGTCAACTAGTCTGGAGAGGAGGAGATCTTCTCTTTTGTCATAGATAAAGGGGCCATTTGCCTCAGGTTGAGAAAATACTTGGTAGGTATAGGGAAATCACTGTAGAGTGGGAAGGCCATTGGAGTGGGTTTAAGAGTGTGTCCTGTACTTGAAGGAGACTGTCTAGTCTCCTGACACTGCCCAGTGTCCTCTGTTGTGGCAGTTATGTTTAAGGAGTAGATTGTATAAGGTGTATGTTGGTACCTTAGGAACAGCTTGTGTCGACAGAGATACTGGTCACATAATAGGTGCTCAAATATTTTTGGAACGCTGAGTCTATGAATTGAAAATGAGATGGAGAAAAGTATTCTGTGAGGACAGGTTTTCTTTTTAATGTTTCTGACGTTTCTAACTGTTGTAGGTTTATAGTTCTGGAGATTCTCTTAAATGGAAGAATTTTCAAGTGCCTAACCTTTGCTTTTAAAGTAATTTTTATTTTGAAATAATTACAGACTTTTAGACAGTTGCAAAACTAGTGCAGGGAGATACTGTGTACCCTAGGAATTTTGCTTTGTAAAATATGTACTGCAATGTGTAACATTCTAAATGCTTCAAATGATAACCAGGAACGTTTTGGTTGTTCTAGAAAGGTTGAAACATACACTGGGTTCTTACAGATAGACTGGGGGTATAAATATTATTTTAATGTGTCCATGGGGCACCTGGGTGGCTCAGTCGGTTAAGCGTCTGACTTCAACTCAGGTCACAATCTCGCGGTCCGTGAGTTCGAGCCCCGCGTCGGGCTCTGTGCTGACTGCTCAGAGCCTGGAGCCTGCTTCCGATTCTGTGTCTCCCTCTCTCTGTGCCCCTCCCCCGTTCATGCTCTGTCTCTCTCTGTCTCAAAAATAAATAAACATTAAAAAAAAATTAAAAAAAAATGTGTCCATTACATAAAACCGCCATTCATTGATTACAACATTAGAACAAACCGTGTTTATTTATTTCACAGTTTTTAATATTTACATGAAAGAAATTTTATCTTTTTTGCAGGTCTTATTTTGGTTTTGTTGGCATTGGGTTATGGTATTAACATTTAACTTAAAAACCAAGAATGATTATTAGATTCATTCATTTAGCATTTATTGAATATTTACAATGTGCCCACAGACTCTGCTAGGTCCCTGCCCTCAATTGAGTTGATGGTCTGGGTGAGGATACAAGATGGGTTCAAAGTGGCTTAACTAGTAATGTGATCATTGTTTGATACCCCCTCTCCAAGGCATTTTGATAGTTTTCTTAGCTGTGTGTTTTCAGGCAATCATGGCAGAAGGAAAACAGCATGCTCTGTGTGTTGGAGTCATGAAGATGTCTGCAGAAGATATGTAAGTCTCACATTAGGCCCCCTTGGCTTTTGAGAAAGGGTAACCTATGCGGGAAGCATCAGAATTACAGGTGAAATTTGCTGTCATTCATCTAACATCTTACAAATACTTAAGCACAGAAGCCTCGTTTCTGATTTTTCCTGACACTTCGGAAGCCATCGAAACCTATTTTGTCTCCAGGATTGCATTCTTTCTTAAGCACTCTGAAAAGAACCGGGTGCCAACACAGCTGTTTTATATGTATGTGTGTGGTATTTTAGGAACTTACAAAATTTTTTTTTTGTTTGCGAGAGAAGGTATACACGCACGTGCTTGCGTGTGGATGCAGGAGTAGGGACAGAAGGAGAGGGAGAGAGAGAATCCCAAGCAGGCTCCATGCCCAGCGCAGAGCCTGATGCTGCCTCATCTCACACCATGAGGTCATGACCTGAGTCGAAATCAAGAGGCAGATGCTTAACTGAGTGAGCCCCACAGGTGCCCCCAGGAACTTTTTATTCAGTATGACTTAAATTTTTAATTGGGGGGAAGAATGTTGTGCTACTAATTTTTAAAACCGTGACACAGTTCAGCACCACATGGTATTTATCTTCTATTTTGACCTAGTAGTATAGATTATTAAGGAAGTATTAAAGATATTTACCAAAATGTAGTCAATATATTGAAAAACTTGGAACTCATTTGACGACCAAATTAATCCTGTTAATTTTGTTGCACAGTCAATTACAACACTCTGATGTTCTCCTGGTATGGTGACATAATTACTTTGTTTCTATAAGGCCCACTAGTTAGATCACTAGAATCATTTTAAGACAGGAACTGCAGCAGAGTAATGTCATTTAATGTAGTCAATAACGTTAATGTAATAAATAAATTCCCTGCATGGGGCTCAATAATTGCAAAATAGCAATGCACTCGGAATTATATTTACCATAAGTAAGCCTATAAAAATTCATAACAATATGTTTATGTGCTTTTCTCCTTCCACAGTGAGAAAGTCAACAAAGGAATTGGCATTGAAAATATCCATTATTTAAATGATGGGCTGTGGCATATGAAGACATATAAATGAGCCTCAGAAAGAATGCACATGGCTAAATATGGATATTGTGCTGTATCTGTGTTTGTGTCTGTGTGTGACAGCACGAAGACAGTACCTCTGTGGTTATGCTGAATAAATTCAACAGATGCTAAAATTCTGTTAGCTTCAAAAATTATTTTAATTTTTCTTAAAGTCCAGTTAAAATTGGGTAGCAAACTTGGACATTAAGAGGTATCTGGTAAGTAATCAAACTCAGACAACTTAATGTCCTTTCTTATGCCAATAATGTAAAATTGAAGGGCAGGACTTGGTACATGAACTTGCCGACCTCCCAGAGAATCTGGCTACTTAATGGGGCTGGAAGCTGGACTGGGAATTTTCTCCTATTACCCTAGAAATGCCTCTTCTCTTTTGTTTGTGTTTTTTGTTTGTTTGGTTGTCATTTTTAAACTTTTCATTATGGAAAATTCCAAGCATATATAAAAGTACGTGGGGAATAGTAGTATAATGGACCTTTTCTGTATCCATCACCCAGCTTCAATTCATGGCAAATCTTACTTCATCTATATCTCATTTACTCCTTCCCCACCCCACTCCCTGATTATTTTGAAGCAAATCCCAGATATCTCATTTTATCCACAGTAACTTAAATATGTATCTTTAAAAGCTAAATTTTTTAAAAAACATCATTACACCTAAAATATCGTTATCACACCCCAAAAAAGAACTATTTCTTAATATGATCAAATATCTTGTTTAAATATGTGACAAATGAACTTGATTGCCTCTCTTTTTCATTTTTTTAACCATTGGTTTGCTTGAAATTGGTACCAGACAAGGTCCATATATTGCATTTAGGTGTTATTTATTTAAGTCTCTTAATCTAGAAGGTCTCCCTTTGTATTTTCCCTTTAAATTAATTATTGAAGGAATCTGGTTGTTTTGTCTTACAGAGTTTTCTCCCACATTCTGGATTTTGTTGATTGTATCGCTGTAAAGTAATTTAACTTGTTTTTATGTCCCCTGTATGACCTGTACACAGATAGGCTTGAAGAGATTCAGGTTCAATTTATTTAGCACCCTGGCCTGAAGCTGGGTAAACTCATACTACACAGATGCCCAGAACTTCCAGATTTGGGTCCTTACTGTATTCCCCCAAAGAGCGTGTATGTCCTATCCTAAGTGGCATATGAAGGCCATGGACTTATTTCAGTAAGAACAGTAAGCTCTTTTGGGAGTTAAAGGAGCAGTTATGAATTTACATAGTGACAATAGGCATTTCTTCCTAATAACCTCGCTGTTCTAGTGTCTCAGCCATTTTCATTTGGTTGTTTACAAATATGTGACATGTGGTTTTATTTTTCAGATGGATACAGACATTTACAAGATTGTGGTGACCTGTGTTACAGTTAGAAGTTGGTGAGAAAGGTGAGGGTGGATAGTAAAAAGAGGGAGACCATTTGGCTGGCTGTTGCAGCTGGGCCTCCCAAGATACAACATAGGTGAAGGTTGTAGATCCAGGGTCTGACCCTCAGACTGAGAAACCATCTCCCACTAAATGAAACTTGTAAGACTTGGAGATTCCCACATTAGAATGTAAATGTGTTCATCTATAGTGCTAAGTCTGCTTAGGGTAAACAATTAGGAAACTGGAAGTTTCTTGGTGAACTTGGATAAGAGTAAAGGAAGGTTGAAAATTTGGGGGAGTATTTCATCTGGGCTGGGGTAAGGCTTAGAGAATTTTTCTTGCTTCATCATTAATTACAATGCTTATGTCTGCCAAAATCTTTCCTAGCCCATAGAGGTGCCCTGATATTTTACTTTCTATAGCCTTTTGAAGTTCTTTGTAGAATATTTGCTTTTGTTATGACAGTTATATCCTACAAGTTTCCGTATTGTTACATTTTCCTATTTATTCCTGGTGTATAAAAGTGTAAATAGTCTCCTCAGTAGCCCATTTATAAATCCTCTTTCCGGGTATGTTTCTTCAGCAGGTCTCATGTTATGCTGACTTACTGGTTTCAAAGTCAGATGTCTTTCCATTTGAGGGATGAGACGCCCTATTTGAGGCCTGTAGCACCTGGTGTTCTTAAGAAGAAAATATCTGAGTCACTGATGTCAAAACCGAACTTTGAACCTTTATTGTTGGTACTAAGTTAATGTTAATTGACCAAGATTGCCTATGGAGTGTTGGCAATGAAAACAAAGCACTCGCATATTAGAGAAGTTAAAACCTTTAATTGCCTGGTTTCTGAAATAATTTATCCTTGTTTCTAACCACTGTTAACAGTGGGTGTACGGAACACTTTAAAAATATTTAACATCATCATCTGTGCTTGTTTTTCCTACTATGCTGAGGTACAGTGACTGTGTTGCCTTGGTGATGTGGACTAAATATGTATGTTTTCTCCTTCCCCTGGGTCTGAGGCCTCAGGTCATGGTGTTAATCAGGGGTGTCACTCTACACTGGGAGCCTGATCAGTTTGTAAGCATAAGGTCGCGCAGGAAAGCTAATTCAAAGAGGTTAAACTAGCATATCAGCCTCTTTGTGCTGCGTTTAAAGGAAACTTAGTTTACCCACATTCCTGAGATTACAAATACAGGGAGAGCCTGTTTTCTCTCAGGCAATGTGTCTTCGGTTCATTTTTAGTTTCCAAATTAATTTTGTGTCAAGCCAGCCTACAATCTTGCCATTTCTGTGTATATGACATCCTTAGTCAGCCAAGGTCAGTTCAGCTCAATGGACATTTATTGAATATTTGCTAGCTTCTAGGTGACGTGACACAAAGATGAATAATACACAGGTGGCCCTTGCCCTTAAGGAGCTTCCAGTCTAGTGGGTAAATTGACATTTAAGAAAACCTGGGTAATGGTTACAGCCCAATACCAATTTATAAAGCCACTGGGAAGTTACTAATACTTTTCCAATTTCAGTCACTAAAATTTGCAAATTACACATGAGCTAAATATAAAAATATTGCTTAGATTGTATCCAATGTGAGAAGGTTAAAAAAATCCAGATGTCTTGGAGTTGCAAGGATTGAGCATTCCAACTCAAAGGTTGTCCCATTGTGCAATAATATAAAGGCCTGTTCAGCCCTCTTCTAGCAGACTATTATAGTTGTTTGGTGGTGTTTTGTTGGCAGCTGGATTTTTCCTTTTCTTGTTCTTTTTTTTGTGTGTGTGTGAATGTTCTGGACCCAAAACAGGCAGCTGGATTTATCCCAGGGGTAGTCATGAACATTTCCAATTTGAGATTTGATAGTCCCCAAACAGAAGGTCATATGGCATTTGTCAAATAATGATTATATCTAGCCAAGTTCCTCCTCTGCATACAAATCAGCTACTGAGGATACAGTATTTCTAAGCATAGTGCTTCAGAAGATAAAAGAATGGCAAATGACTCAATTTGCAGATGTGTTTCATTACAGTAAAATATTTCACTTTTTTGTTGTGAGAATATTAATCATGTAGCAATTATATATTAATGGGAATATGAAATGAATGTATACCCAAACAAAATATAGTAAATATTTTTAACTTTGTTTATCTAGGTTCCTTAATTTTGAGAATATGTCTCTCAAGGCTCTTCAGGAGACTCAAAATGTTCCAATTTCTAAAGGAGTATCCACTAAACCTGATTTATAATGAAAGGAAAAAAATGAAAATGCATGCATCCTGTGTCACTATAACCATCACTTCTGAGGCCTCAAGCAATCAGAAGCTTACTCAAGCTATAACCTGTAAGAATTAGGCCACTGAAATATATTTGGAAAGCCCTTCAGAACACTTGTGTTTAGTATGTTGTTAATTGTATTTAGATTAAATATAATTGTATTCTTAATATCTCAGTCTCTCAGCAACAGTTCCTAAAGAAATCCTGTCTTTCAACATGGAGACTGATGCGTGTAAATGTATATTTTGCATTATGTTTTTATACTTTTGTATGTATACTTTATTATGCTTTTTGTAGCAGGTAAAAGAATGACTACCTATAATGAACAATAACACTACTTTGTTTCATATTATATTAAAACTAATTAAGTACTTGTAAAGGACTGGAACTCCATCAGAACAGGAATGAATGAATGTGATTGAGAACCAGTTTTTAAATCTATATTGACACTATTAGACAGGTAGGTTGGTTGGGTTGATTGGTTGATTGGTTTAAAAGGTTGGCCTCTTGGAGAATATAATTTATGTATGGATAAATATACAGGAGATGATTTGCTGGAATTCTCCTGGTAATATTATGTTCATTACAACAGGTCATGGGGAGGAAAAATAGATGAAAACATCCAAACTAATTAGTACTATTAATATTTGCCTCTTGGAGTGAAAAATGAAAGGACACCAAATTTTATCCTTGAATACTTTAAGAAATAAAAGATTAATTAGTGAAATAATTTCTAATTAAGGGGTGCCTGGGTGGCTTAGTCAGTTGGGCATCTGACTCTTGATTTTGGCTCAGGTCATGGTCCCAGGGTCATGTGATCGAGCCCTACGTTGGGCTCTGTGCTGAGCATGGAGCCTGCTTAAGATTTTTTGTCTCTCTCTCTCCCCCCCCCCCCGCCTCTCTCTCTCTCTCTCTCTCTCTCTCTCTCTCTCTCTCTCTCTCACCCTTCTCCATCACGTGTGTGCACTCTCTAAAATGAAAAAAATTTTTTTCTAATTAAAACCCCAGTTGTTGGGGCGCCTGGGTGGCTCAGTCGGTTAAGCGTCTGACTTCAGCTCAGGTCATGATCTCATGGTTTGTGAGTTCAAGCCCCACATCAGGCGCTGTGCTGACAGCTCAGAGCCTGGAGCCTGCTTCAGATCCTGTCTCATTCTCTCTGCCCCTCCCCGACTTGTGCCCTGTCTCTATCAAAAATAAATAAATGTAAAAACAAACAAACAAAAAAACCCAGTTGTTAAAGAATGACATGCCTCACTCTAATTAAATGGGTTATCCTATACGTTTTAAAATTTCATTTTAAAAGTAAAACAAGGGGCGCCTGGGTGGCGCAGTCGGTTAAGCGTCCGACTTCAGCCAGGTCACGATCTCGCGGTCCGTGAGTTCGAGCCCCGCGTCAGGCTCTGGGCTGATGGCTCGGAGCCTGGAGCCTGTTTCCGATTCTGTGTCTCCCTCTCTCTCTGCCCCTCCCCCGTTCATGCTCTGTCTCTCTGTCCCAAAAATTAAAAAAAAAAAAAAAAAAAAAAAAAAAAAAGTAAAACAAATCACGATTTCTACATCATATTTTTTATTGCTCTTCTTGTTCCATTCTTCAATTTTAAAGTACTTTAATTTCAGCCAATATGTAATAGAGGGGACTTTTGGGGTATAATCATTCACTCCCTTCAGGTTCATTGTAAGTGTTCCCAGAACTCTGTCATAGGGGGAAATAACTCTAAATTGAAAAGTTACAAAGATTAATTTTCTTTCCTTCTAATTTTAATGTTTTATCGCAGGACTTGATTGTGAGTGATAACTATGAACTTTCATTTAATCTCCTATGATGAAATAAGTAATTTCTTCTGACTGTCACAAGCATATGAGCAAAAGACCGTTTTAAGCAATAAATCATGTAAGCGCTTGCTTGGAGGAAGTTCCGTTTCTCCAAACATACTCCTTGAAAACAAATCAAATTCAGTTCCCTTTTTGCCTCAGGGAAAGCCATACTGGGGAGACTTTTGAGGTCGGGCAATCTGTTTTTATTCTTTCCACTTTTCTATTTCAAAAGGAGACTTTCTGTCTTTGTCGCCAAATGCTGGGGTTGTCCTAGGCTGATGCATGATAAAGCCCCCCCAGGCTTGGAAATTTGCAAACCAGTGAGATGATTTTGTGATGAAACTGCATGTTGGATTGATACTACCTGTGATTGAGCTTAAATTTGAGACAACTTTTAAAAGGAGCTGTGCACTTTCTATCAGGGCTTGAAATGTCTGTTTCTACACACTGATGTCTTAATAATTTTTAGTTTCTCATGATCTGATTTTGTATGCACTTCTTGGTCTGGGTACTGTTTTCATCAGGTCAAAAGCTGCCCCATTCAGAATTCACTTTGTAAAGCCAAACTTCACTGTTCATTGAAACATCTGGACTAGGTTGGACAGGATGAGGAGGATGGGAGGAGAGTCCTTTTTGCCCTCTAGGCTCTGGAAGGTTTCTCAGAGAGTTGGTTTATCTAGGATTAGGAAAAAGTATGCTTTTGCATGACTAAGATCTTTCTGAAGTTTGCTTATGTAAGCATTTTAGATTTCAGAAAGTTCAGCCTGAAATGTATGTGAATATAGAGTAGAAACAGTTTCATTTAGTGGGATAATGGCTGTCTCTAACTCATCAAATTAATTTCTCCTAAATAGCTTTCAAAAAGCCCAGGATTAGAAAATATTTGTCAATGGCAGTGCTTTATTCTGTTTTAAAAATAGTAGGTCTAAAATCTAGTAAAATGTGGATACTTAGCCCTGTACTTATTTTATGTTGTGATTTACAAGGTACAAATTTAATGTTTTGTAAAATGTTTTGAAAGAAGTCGACAAAGTAACTCCCCTTTCTTGCCCCCAAATGCGGAAGTCTGAGAGAAGAAGGCACGTGGCCTCATGAGCTTCTGGGTGTTGTCAAACCCAATTTTCTCCCAACTACCAAATGCCCAGTTACATTTACTGGGGATGCAGGAGTCCCACTTAAGCAGTGGTTTTTGCCAATATAAAGAGAAACATCTTGATTAAAGTCTGAAGAGATAGGAACCATACTGATTTGGGCAGTTTTGGCTCTAATGTCTAATTTGCTGTGAAAGGGGAACTCTCTCTCAGTTAATGTTCTTAAAAGCAACTTCTGAATTTCTCCTGAAAACATATTGACTTTATAAAAAAAGCTGTTTGAGGAAGAGCTGTTTTATTGCATGGCACAGATTAGATGTACAGATGTTATCTTGAAACTTAATTAAGGAGTTCCCTTAGAATTTGAATATTCAATACCAGCTATTATTCACATCAACATTTTAATATTTTACCATCTAGGTATTTAATAAGAAGGATTGATCCATATTTAGCTGTGTGAAGTGCTAGTTAATTTGTTCAAGTGGCTAAGAGGGAAAGGTAAATAACATGCCCTGGTGCCTACTATATGCACAAGCTCTACTTGCAGTATCTTGCTTAATCTTTATGATGATTCTGTGAGGTAGATTTGAATTCTCATTTTACAAATGAGGAAACTAAGGCACCTGAAGATACATAACTAATAAATGACAGAATTGGGATTTGAACCTACGACTGCCTCACTGCAAACCCTGTCTTGCAGAAAGTCTCCCCTCACGTTTCATAAAATGTTAACCTCAGCCCACAGTCGTATCCCCATCTTTGTTTATGGGTTATTGGAGAGGAGTGTACATTGGCCTGGCCTCTGTCCCACAGTGGGGGAAATATGGGTAGGATTCGAAGGTGAGAAGAATGGGTTGCTTACACAGTGTCTTATCTGTGCTTCTGAGGGAATTTCTCTTTCCCCCTCATCAGCGGGGTATGTGGGGGAGAACCTTCCGAAATTGTGGACTCAGTCCCGAGGACTGAACTTTTTCTATTAGTCACCTTCAAGCCATGTGATTTGTGACCATTTAAAGGTTAGGCCATTTAGGAGCCTTTGCGGATCTTTTTAGAAAAGGATATAATGGAGAGGGTTAGTCACGTGGGGGAGATTATAATGTGCAAAGGCAGGGCTAGCAGCTGCTTTATGACTATCCATATATTCAGAAGGTAAATAGGGGAAAGGATTAGTGAATATGAAAATTAATGACAGGAGCAGTTTGGTTCAGTTGTAATCTAAGGAAAAAAAGCTGAGGGGTCTAATCTATATATTGCTCTAGATCCAGTGATTTAATTTTCAGAAGGAAGGTCCATGCAAGGAAATGGCCTGGGGCCTGCTAAAAGTCAGGTTGCAATTGACATAGCATTCAAGACAACCAGAGAAACAAATAGGACTTTGGGAAGAACCTTCAAGTTTTCTCCCATTCATGTACTAGCCTTGGGGTGGGGGGTGGGGGGCTTATTCTTCTGGAATTGGTTAGAAATGTGCTATAACTATAAAATACATACTGGATTTCAGACTTAATAAAAAATGTAAACTAGCACATTAATTTATTTTCTGGTTACATGTTGAAATGACAACATTTTGGATACACTGGGTAAAATAAAATACTAAAAGTAATTTCACCCATGTCTTTACTTTTTTAATGTGGCTACTAGAAAATTTAAAACAACTCACGTGGCTCACATATTTCTATTGGATGGCACTGGACTGGAGAATAGGCAGTATTCCCTGAAAGTTCCCCCTAGATTCGAGTGCCTTAGAGTGGTAAGTACAGAAAGGAAGATTCCCGGTGCCAGTATTCACTCCTCCATCAAGCTACGACCAGTTTTTCCCCTTTCCTCTCAGATGGTATGGGGGTTCTGTTTTGACTATTAGAACATCCCCGTTTATCCAACACTTAGTACCTATGTGGATGTCTTTTTTTAATATATATTTTTATTTTTGAGAGAGAGAGAGAGAGTGGGGGAGGGGCAGAGAGGGAGACATAGAATCCGAAGCAGGCTCCAGGCTCTGAGTTGTCAGCACAGTACTGACACAGGGCTCAAACCCACAAACTGTGAGATCATGACCTGAGCCAAAGTCAGATGATTAACTGACTGAGCCATCCAGGCGCCCCTGGATGTCTCTTATCAGTCACTCACTAGATCAAAGCATTCATGTTGTTTTTAAAGAAAAAGGCAAGCCCATCCCATTAAGGGCATCCTTCCTCCATCACTCCCATCCATCCATGCATCTGTTGAAAATCTGAGTCTTCTTTTTAGGTCTGTTCTTCCTGTCAAAGCTTTTGCCAAATTGCCAAAGCAACAGCATAATCAAATATGGCCATTCTTGCATGGAATTAGTGAAAACTATGAAAGAAATGAGAATTATGAGTATTTATCAAATTGAGGACTTTGATGGCAAAAGGACCACCATATTCTAATAATGAACTATAGCTTGTTTTATTGCTCATGCAGAGCTTACATGAAGTGATTGACTCTTTGTATGAATTATATGACTTTGGGCCTCTTTTGCTTTCCACAAAATACCAGGCCTAGTGATGAGGTGATAGACACTCTGTTTATGCAAGGAACATTATGTTGTACAGATGTCTCACTAATAAAGGTGGATTTATCTTTTTTTAAAGTTTATTTAAGTAACCTTCACACCCAACCTGGGGCTCAAACTCATGACCCCAAAATCAAGAGTTGCACGTTTCTCTGACTGAGCCAGCCAGGCGCCCCAAAGGTAGATTTATCTTTTTTTTTTTTTTTTAATTATGGTAATTTTAAAGTCTGTAAGCTTCCGACTTAGGCTCAGGTTATGATCTCACCATTCATGGGTTTGAGCCCCGTGTCGGCTCCACCCTGATAATGTGGAGCCTGGAGCCTGCTTGGGATTCTCTCTCTCCCTCTTTCTTACCCCTTTCCCCCTCAAAAAAATAAAATTATAGTAGGGGTGTCTAGGTGGCTCAGTTGGTTAAGCGATCAACTTCAGGTCATGATCTCACGGTTCGTGAGTTTGAGCGGTGAGTTTGAGCCCCGCTTCAGGCTCTCTGCCATCAGGACAGAGTCCGCTTTGGATCTTCTGTCCCCCTTTCTCTCTACCCCTCCCCCTGAGTCTGTCTCTCAAAACCCATTAAATATTAAAATTATGGTAGAAACTTCAGATTTATACCATCATTTCGTACTTACTAAACAAGTCATTTCCCCCATTATCCTTTAAATACTTAATTTTATCCTTGATGATATTGGAATTATTGAGTGATAATTTTTTATTTTTTGAGGGGGGGGGGCACAGGGAGAGGGAGAGAGAGAATCTAAAGCAGGCTCCAGACTTCAAAATGGATGAAAGACCTAAATGTAAGACAGGAAGCCATCAAAATCCTCCAGGAGAAAGCAAGCAAAAACCTCTTTGACCTTGGCCACAGCAACTTCTTACTCAACAAGTTTCCAGAGGCAAGGGAAACAAAAGCAAAAGTGAACTACTGGGACCTCATCAAAATAAAATCTTCTGCACAGGAAGGAAACAATCAGCAAAACTAAAAGGCAACCGATGGAATGGGAGAAGATATTTGCAAATGACATATCAGATAAAGGGTTAGTATCCAAAATCAATAGAGAACTTATCCAACTCAACACCCAAAAAACAAATAATCCAGTGAAGAAGGGGGCAAAAGACATGAATAGACACTTCTCCAAAGAAGACATCCAGATGGCCAACTGACACATGAAAAAATGCTCCACATCACTCATCATCAGGGAAATACAAATCGAAACCACAATGAGATACCACTGCACACCTGTCACAATGGCTAACATTAACAACTCAGGCAACGACAGATGTTGGCAAGGATGCGGAGAAAGAAGATCTCTTTTGCATTGTTGGTGGGAATGCAAACTGGTACAGCCACTCTGGAAAACAGTATGGAGGTTCCTCAAAAAATTAAACATAGAACTACCCTATAACCCAGCAATTGCACTACTAGGTATTTATCCAAGGGATACAGGTATGCTATTTTGAAGGGGCACATGCACCCCAATGTTTATAGCAACACTATCAACAATAGCCAAAGTATGGAAAGAGCCCAAATTTCCATCAATGGATGAATGGATAAAGAAGATGTGGTGTATACACACACACACACACACACACACACACACACACACACACTGGAGTATTACTCGGCAATGAAAAAGAATGAAAGCTTGCCATTTGCAACTACATGGATGGAACTGGAGTAAAATTAGAGAAAGACAAGTATCATATGACTTCACTCATGAGGACTTTAAGATACAAAACAGAGGAACATAAGGGAAGGGAAGCAAAAATAATATAAAAACAAGGAGGAAGACAAAACATAAGAGACTCATAAATATGGAGAACAGAGGGTTACTGGAGGGGGTGTGGGAGGGGGGATGGGCTAAATGGGTAAGGGGCATTAAGGAATCCACTCCTGAAATCATTGTTGCACTATATGCTAACTAACTTGAATGTAAATTAAAAAAAAAAAAAAGGCTCCACGCCCAGTGCAGAACCCAGCATGGAGCCCGATGTAGGGCTCAATCTCACCACCATGAGATCATCACCTGAGCTGAAATCAAGAGTTGGACACTTAACCGGTTGAATCACCCAGGAGCCCCTTGAGTGATTTTAAAAAAATTTTAAAAATATTTATTATTGAGAAACAGAGACAGAGCATGAGCAGGGGAAGGGCAGAGAGAGAGAGGGAGACACAGAATCTGAAGCAGGCTCCAGGCTCTGAGCTGTCAGCACAGAGCCTGACGTGGGGCTTGAACCCACAGACCGCAAGATCATGACCTGAGCCAAAGTTGGACACTTAACCGACTGAGCTACCCAGGCGCCCCATCCCCTTCAGTGATTTTTAATTAAACTTTGGGGGACTCTTTTGTGGAGAGGTTGGCAAACATTTCTGAATTTCTTTGTATGCCAAAAAAAAAAAGCTAAACTTACAAACATAAAGCTCTTCATGACACCACTCAGATCCTGCATCGAATTCATCAATACAAGTCAGCCAGCACTAAAAGGAACACAGTATTCTTTTTTTTAATGTTTATTTGGGGGGGGGGGTAGGGCCAGAGAGAGAGGGAGACACAATGTGAAGCAGGCTCCAGGCTCTTTGCTGACAGCGCAGACACAGCCTGATGCGGGGCTCAAACTCAAACCGTGAGATCATGACCTGAGCCTAAGTCAGAAGCTTAACCGACTGAGCCACCCAGGTGCCCCAGGAACACAATATTCTTAAAAAATTAAGGGGAAATTAGTGGTACCTCATCACTAGACTCTGTGATTTTGGTAACCTTCCTAATACAGGTGTGCCCTGTTTTTTTAATTTTTTTTTTTACCGTTTATTTATTTTTGAGACAGAGATAGATAGAGCATGAACGGGGGAGGGTCAGAGAGAGAGGGAGACAGAATCCGAAACAGGCTCCAGGCTCTGAGCTGTCAGCACAGAGCCCGACGCAGGGCTCGAACCCACGAACTGTGAGATCGTGACCTGAGCTGAAGTCGGATGCTTAGCTGACTGAGCCACCCAGGCGCCCCAGGTGTGCCCTGTTTTAAGAAGGCCCAAATGCGCCTGGGTGGCTCAGTCGGTTAAGTGCCCGACTTCGGCTCAGGTCATGATCTCACGGCCCGTGAGTTTGAGCC
Source organism: Neofelis nebulosa (assembly GCF_028018385.1). Lineage (NCBI taxonomy): Eukaryota > Metazoa > Chordata > Mammalia > Carnivora > Felidae > Neofelis > Neofelis nebulosa. The sequence goes on from NC_080800.1 coordinate 99,073,654, forward strand.
CCGTGTCAGGCTCTGTGCTGACCACTCAGAGCCTGGAGCCTGTTTCAGATTCTGTGTCTCCCTCTCTCTGACCCTCCCCCATTCATGCTCTGTCTCTCTCTGTCTCAAAAATAAATAAACGTTAAAATTAAAAAAAAAAAAAAAAAGAAGGCCCAATTAGGGTGCCTGTGTGGCTCAGTTGGTTAAGTGTCTAACTCTTGATTTAGGTTCAGGTCATGATCTCATGGTTCATGGGATTGAGCCCTGTGTTGGGCTCAATGCTGACAGCATGGAGTCTTCTTGGGATTCTACCTACCTCCTCTTGGGATTCTCTCTACCTCCTCTCTCTCAAAATAAATAAACTTCCCTCAAAATAAATAAACTTGAAAAAAAAAGCCCAAAAGAAGGGTGCCTGTGTGGTTCAGTTGGTTAAGTGTCCAACTCTTGATTTCGGCTCGAGTCATGATCTCACAGTTTGTGAGTTTGAACCCCATGTTGGGCTCTGCACTGACAGTGTAGAGCCTGCTTGGGGTTCTCTCTCTCCTCCCCTCTCTCTGTCCCTCCTCTGCTGTCTCTCTCTCAAAATAAATAAACATTTTTTAAAAAGCCCAAAAGATGAGTTTAAATGCATTACAGCAAAATTTGGGCACTATAAATCAGATTGGATACATAAGCAACCTTTTAGCTACATGAAAAGAAAAAGGGCAAGGGGTCTAATCTGTGTTTTCCTCCAAACTGATTGTTTTCATTTTGAGGAGGAAGATCTAGTGATTAAATTCACACAAGGAGATGGCCTAGGGCCTGCTAAAAGTCAGGTTGCAGTTTCCACTGCATTCAAGATACCCAGCAAGATAAATAACTTTTAGAAGAAACTTCAAATTTTCTCTCATTCACATCTCACCCAGTGGGTCTAACATTTCTGGAATTGGTTAGACCTGTGTTGTTCATTTTAGTAGCCACTAGCCATATGTAAAATATATTCACAACCATGATCAATTTTCATTAGACTTTCACTCTTCCCAATTCTGTCCTCAATAACAGAGTGAGGTTAGGGTTACAGTTTTTGCCTATTGAGTGCACAGTGATCAAAACTGTAACCGTGACCTCAGTAATACTATTTTCTATGTTACTGATTCAGATTTTATATACAAGACTGGGTACAAATAAGTTCAAAGACACAGCATATTACTTATTTTTCCTCTTTTTATTTAAAAAAAAAATTTTTTTTTTAACGTTTTTTTATTTTTGAGACAGAGAGAGACAGAGCATGAATTGGGGAGGGTCAGAGAGAGAGGGAGACACAGAATCGGAAGCAGGCTCCAGGCTCTGAGCCATCAGCCCAGAGCCCAACGCGGGGCTCGAACTCACGGACCGTGAGATCATGACCTGAGCTGAAGTCGGACACTTAACCGACTGAGCCACCCAGGTGCCCCTACTTTTCCTCTTTTTAAAAAAAATGTTTATTTTTGAGAGAGAGAGAGAGAGAAAGAGGCAGAGAGATGGAGACACAGAATCTGAAGCATGCTCCAGGCTGAGCTGTCAGCACAGAGCCTGACGTGGGGCTTGAACCCACAAACCGTGAGATCATGGCCTGATGCAGAGTCAGACGTTTAATTGTGCCACCCAGGTGCCCTGAGGCAGCATATTATTTAAGACAAATAATATTTTATAAAGGAATACTTGTGTATAAAAATACAACCAAAAGCATCAATTCGGTTTATTTCAAAATTTTTTAAAATTTTTTATTAAAGTTTTTTTTAATGTTTAATTTTGAGAGAGACAGAGAGAGACAGAGCACAAGCTGGGGACGGCAGAGAGACAGGGAGACAGAGAATCCGAAGTAGGCCCCAGGCTCTGAGCTCTCAGCACAGAGCCCGACGTGGGGTTCAAACTCATGAACCGAGATCATGACCTGAACCGAAGTCAGATACTTAACCGACTGAGCCAACCAGGTGCCCCTAAAAATTTTTTTAAGTAATCTCAACACCCCATGTGGGGCTCAAACTCACAATTCCAAGATCAAGTTGGCATGCTGTACCAACTGAGCAAGCCAGGCACCCCTGAAGAGCATCCATTTGGTTTAAAAAGCAATTGTTACCTGAGGCGCCTGGGTGGCTCAGTTGGTTAAGTGTCTCACTTCAGTTCAGGTCATGATCTTGCAGTTTGAGCCCTGTGTAAGGCTCTGTGCTGACGGCTCAGAGCCTGGAGTCTGCTTCAGAATCTAGGTCTCCCTCTCCCTCCCCTGCTCACACTGTCACTCTCTCTCAAAAATAAAATAAACATTAAAAAAAATAAAAGCAATTATTATCTTAGCACCCACTAGGAAATCAAACAATGGGATGCATTCTTTGATATATTTATTACAATTACACCTTAATATACTAATATAATTGAAGCTGATAAATGCATAATTAAAAAAATATATTGTTGGGGCACGGTTGACACTTCTAAATTTTTTTTTTAACGTTTTTATTTATTTTTGAGACAGAGAGAGACAGAGCATGAACAGGGGAGGGTCAGCGAGAGGGAGACACAGAATCCGAAACAGGCTCCAGGCTCTGAGCTGTCAGCACAGAGCCCGACCCGGGGCTTGAACTCACGGACTGCGAGATCATGACCTGAGCCGAAGTCGGCCGCTTAACCGACTGAGCCACCCAGGCGCCCCACGGTTGACACTTCTAAACTGGGTGTCACACTCAGGGTGATACTGTTTATCATTGTACTTACACCAAACATGACTTGATCTGTATTAATTGCATCTGAGACCACATATTAGGGTGCTTGATAAAGAGATTTTTATTATTTTTAAAAATTAACAATTCTTCATTTTAACCAAAAACCCCAATAAGGAATATCAGATCAATTTTTAAAAAGTGCTTCACACACCATTCTGATGATCAATAATAATTTGAAGCCCGAGGCCCTCGAGGAAATTCTTTCTGGTTTGCAAAAGCTGTGGGAGACCATTAACATCATGAGGCCAGTTACGGCAAATATTGATCTCTAAAATGTCATGGTCTCACACCCTATGGGGGGCGGGGGCTTATGGATCTGACTTAATATAGCATGTGCAGGCCTGATTATAGGACAAATCAGTTCCAAGTACTTCACACATTTATAAGCACAAGAACTATTATATCCACCAGTGGATAAAGCTTCTGTGTAGCCACTGAAATTAGGCAAATGGTATGGTAATCCAAGGTGACTGGTGAGGTTAAGGCCTCCACACCCAAAACCATTGGATAGGATGCAACTATGAACATGGGAAAAATCTCAGAATTTTAACAGGTAAAGAAAAACCAAGGCAGACTCTACTGCCAGATTACCAAAACAAGTTCTTCAAAGACTTCCAAAGAACTCATCCGCCCAGCAGCAGTAAAGAACACTCAAGTATTTTTATCCAAACCACAGCCAAGAGCTTGATAAAGTGGGAAACAACACAGTTAAATGTTAAATGAAATTAGATTCTTTATAGTGACCACTCCTATTTCAGTATCTGCACAGAGAAGTAGAAGAGAGTTACACTGAGCTTGTGTATGCTGAAGAGTGCCACTAAATTAGCTCCTGGTGAAATTATTAACCTTTATAGATCATTTTCACTTTTTCTCCCAGGGACGCAATTCCACTTTCACTGTAACATTAGTTGGGAACATTTATTTCCTTTGTGGCTTGGTTGTGTATTTTGAGAAAGCAATCCATGGGCCCTTGCAAAAGTTCAGAACATATATCAGCATTACAAGTAATGGAAACACATAGCTGAAAGTTTTAATCACAAATTCACAACTAGAGATTTCATTCACGTATCTTAGAAAGCTAAAAAGACATGTTAAATTTTTTAACGGATCAGCAAAAATATGTGCCACAGATTCATAATTTAGAATTTATCACATAAATATAATATTTATAAATATCTTTTATTTGCAAAATTATTCTTAAAACATTTCTTTCCAACATGTTTGACGTTTTCACATGTGTTTTAAGGGGAAAAAACCAGCCTATTTAAAATGTACCACTAAACTTTAATGTGCCATTAAACCAGTGCCACCAAAGTAAAAAAAGGAAAAGAAACATACTGCTGTGTTGGACATGCAGTTGTTACTGCAAATAGTGACAATACCTGTCCTACATGGTGATTGTACACATGCTCTTCTTTCACTTCTCAGTCATTGTCAGAACCATTTGGAGGTAAGAAGACCAATGCATCATTGAAAATATGCCCAAACGCCCTAAGACGGTATACTCCATACATCATCACATGCATCTGATTAGGAGTCAGTCCATTAAAAGTAACAGCCATATCCGAACAGCATCCTTCTACCACCAGGTTGGGGTGATTAGTCATTGCCTCTTTAATAAAAAGCCCAATGGATTTGGTATTAAATACATCTTTTCCTTCAGAATCTTCTGCATTTTCTGCAAACACTCCAGCATATTTCAGGCAGACTGCTAGCTGCTTATCTTCAGATATCTTCCAAATCATCCCTCCCTGTTCAGGACACTTTTCAGGGATACTGAGAAGGCTGTTAAGCCTTTTCATGGATTCTATACTTAAGACAATGCCTCCTTCCACACTCACGTATTCAAGGTCTCCAGATTTTATAGTGTGGCCTAGATAGAAAGGTTGTGATGGATCCTTTTTTAACAAAAAATACTTTAAGTTTTCAATAATAGCAAATGTAGAGGGGCGTGCAAGGAAGAACCAGTTGTATTGGTCTTTGTATTTATCAAAGGCATATTTGTAAGCTTTTCTCATCATCAACCACATGTCATTTGTTTCCATGTTAATTGACTCAAACACTTTAACATTTTCAGAACTGAAGAATTCTGCTTTGTCACAGTGTTTGGTCCAAGTCTCCTTCACTGCAGCCCAAAGACTCACATCTTTGGGTTTTACAAGAATGATACAGTATACTCGAAAGCTCTTACTGAGCTCCATGCGTTCATCCTCTGAAATCTTCGAGATATCTTCTTTATTAGGAGCTTGTAGGTGATGATGCTCATGGTGCATTCTGTTTCCATGACCAATCCTAATGTGTCCTAGCATAGTGATCAAGGCACAGAAAATGCTTCCGAGCATCACACCCTTCAAAAATGAACTGCTTTCAGAAAGCATTTTTCCTATAAAGAAGAAAAAAGATCCTTAGGATACTTAATAGAAAAGGATTAGTCTAGTGATTTGATTTGGTATGCCTTATAGACTTACATTTTGCTCTTAACATTAAAAAAAGTTCCCAAGTTTGAAATCAAGTTAGTTGCATAGAATAGCAAGAAGTCTAAGAATCTTTAGCTTCCAATGGTATCTGATTACTGTTCTGTATAAACTGGAACTTTGCAACAACACCTCTATGCACTAGAATTTTCTGGGAGGCCATTTTTGCACTTCTTCTAAGGGGATTTAATTAACTAAGTACTAAATCAAAACATTAACTCTAAAAATCAATGTTGTAGAGGTTGTCAGTCCGTCATTCTCTTTAAAGGAATTTCACTTCACAAGCTTGCTTATATTATTTAAATATTTCTGTAGATATGAATGGACTTTATATCAAAACCTTAAATTGAACAGATAGAACCACCTATAATTAGCAAATCACCAATGACATCTGTGCTAGCATTTCTGTTCTTAACCTAGTGCTTTATTTAACTGATGGCTGCTGTCCTTAGGTGTTCTGAGTACATCTAAATCAAATTTCTTGAGATTGAAACCATATATGTTAATATTTACTCTTTTGCTCCTAAGACTAAATGGTTTCTGATACAGTAACCCAACTAACTGATGTAATAAAAGCCCATAATGAAAATAGTTAAATTATTTAGATGAGAACTGACTCAATATAGGCATATCTGGAGAACCATTAACCAACATCTTTATTGCCTCCAAAGGCATTTTCTTATTCTGGAAGTAAAAAGAGAAAAGTCTACACTTTTATTTCAATCAGAAATTAAAAGAAAAGCCAACATTAAATACAACTGTTGAGATTTCCCAATCTTCTATCTTCACAAGAAATGTTCTACTGAGCTACTTAGATTTTTCTCTTTGTCTCTTAAAGCTGAAAGAAGCCTTAGAAGCCACCTAATACCATTTCTCTCACTTTACAGATAGGGAAAGAGAGGGTCTACAGAGGTTAAGTAACTGACCCAAAGTCACACAGTCAGTGGTAGAACTAAACCAGCAATCAGATCTCTTGAGATCAGTGTAATGCTTTTTCTATTACAGAATAGTGATCTGAACAGTGCTTCTATTCATACTGTTGAAAATTTAATAGATGGGTTACTGGATAACCTTGTTTTCCTACAAATGAAAAAAATATGGGATTTGTTAACCGTAATTGACATTTTGCACCCACGATCAACATCCTGCTAGAAGGAAACCACCCCTTTGGTTTTCTTCTAGAGGAAATGGACTTTGACTTCTACTAGCACAAGGTGTGGAATAGTTTGACAGATGTAATTCGTGAGTGGGGGAGGAAGGGTGAGCAAAGAGGCCGGACGGTTTTCCTATGTCACTCACAGAACTTGGTCAATACACAGCTCTATGAAGAAAGAGAACTGACAGAAAATAAGCTCTGCTTAGTATCAGAATTCTCAGATGCACTCTAAAAGTAATTTATATAGGATTTTGACACTTCATATTATACAATTTTCATTATTTCTAGCCAATATATGATAATCCACACGTGTCTCTTAGTTTGATAATAGCATATCTAGATCAGAATTCTTCCTGATGGGGATACTACTCATGGATCATTTGCATAAATTATTCTAAGGAGATTTTTTTTTTCCATCAGGGGAGGCAAAAAAATGTAACACTGAAGATGTACATGATAGGATATTTGTTGCAGAGGAGAGGGAAACTTAAAACTGCACACAGGCATAAATGAAGCAGAAACTCCCAGAGTGGTTTCTGAGATGGCATCTTTTTAGAAGGTGAAAGTGGCTGGATGGAGTATGGAAAAGGGAGAAGAACGAAATAGAGAAAAACGAGAGGGAGGACGTGGTCACCTCAAAACCCCACTGAGGGGCCAAGGCAGCACCTCCAGGAAGGCAGTTCTCGGTCTCCCCGACTAACTACTGCACCCCCAACACCTGCCCGGGGATCCGGCGTGGAGCATGCTGGGAGTGGGCCAGGGCCCAGGCCTTCCCCCAGGAGAGGGGCGGGGTCGATCCGCTCCGGGGTCCGCGCAGGGTGCGGGCCGACGCCCCAGCACTCACCCGCGTCTACAACGGCTCAGGGGCGGGAAAGCGCAGCCGCGCACGGCTTTCCTCTCACGTTCGCGCGCCACACGCTTACGCTCCTGGTCGGGCTGCTCTAGCTGCAGGCGGTGTTCTCTCGTTGGTTTCGCTAAAGGTGGGGAGGGCCAGGAAGTGAACGCCGCTACGGCGCGGGTAGCGGGGCGGGGCGGGGCGGGGCGGGGCAAAGGAACCCGCGGCCAGGCGGAGCGGCCGGCCCGGGCTGACGTCGGAAGGGCCGGCACGCACGCGGCGCTCCTTTATTCCCCGCCTCCCGCGGAGTTCACAGAAGCGCGTCTAGCTGGCGTGACCCGCACGCTTGCCTGTATCCAATGGGACGCCCGGAGGCGTGCGTGCGTAAGAGCCGCTGACACCTCCCGCCTCTTCACCTTCTTGGCGTGGAAACCGCGATAGTGAGGTAGAGCATCGCTGCTGGCAGTGCTTGTGTCAGGTTTCTCGGTGGTTTCTCTCACGTGCTCCTGCATCGTTGCACCTTCATATCGACGAGAGGGTGCGCCAGCCCGTATTCCTGGGCTGGGACCAAAGTGCAAGCCACTGAAATATTCCTCGAATTATGAGGGCAAGGATTTTCTGTGGTTATTGGAATGGCATCTGAAGCCCCACTGACTGGAATCCAATCCTGTCTTCACCGCGTCCTTTGGTATGCTGGGAAAGTTACTTCACCTCGCTATGCCTCAGTTCCCTCCTTTGTAAAGTACAGAAAATATCACAGTAGTGCTAGGAGATTAAATGAGTGCATATGACTCCGTTAGCAAAAGACCAAGCACAGAATAAGCATTCATTAAATGTTGGCTATTACTATTATTCATCCCTGTATCACTGGCACCTCGCTTAGTGCCAGCGCACAGTAGACAATACATGTTTGTGGAATTAATGAATGTTAGAACTACAAATGAGACTAGGACCAGAAAGGAAAGGAACTTCCTAAAGGCCACACAGTAATTAATGTTGGAAGTGAGACTAGAATCCAGGTGTCCTAATTACAAGTGCAGAACTCTGTTAAACACATGATCTTTTAAAATTCTTTTTTTTTTTTTGTGGTAGTGAGGGTTTTTGCTAAAAAACACAATTTACCCCAAATATTTAAAATGATTAGGTTCCATCCAGATAACATTGAGTGGTGACTGTCTTGGGTCTGAGTTCCTAAAGATAAATGTTTTGAGTATTGACAGTGACCCAGTTTAAATAGACTGAAGGTTTCCTGAGGCACCGAAACAACAAATAGATATTAGGCAACTACTATCCTAGCAGCACTAACCTAAATTCTGGAGATACAGTGGTGAACAAAATTGGCCCCCTGCCTTCATGGAGCTCTTAGTTTAGCAGGGAAGAAAGACATTGAACAATTCATTACAAATAATTATAGTGGTGGTATGTTCTGTGAAGGAATACAAAAACAAGTTTTAGAACTGGAAAGGAACTTAAGACGAGTATCTCCACTGTGTTTTGTTAAATGCTATATATTGTCATTGTCACATATATATAAACATATGTATGTATATATGGACATACATAGTTCAGTGAAACAAGTTGCAGAATAATGTGTATAGTATGATTATACTGTGGTCTAAACAAAATTTTATATATGTGTGCATGTTTGATCTGTATGAGCAGGGAGAGTTGTGGAAGACTGGGCAGGCTGTTAATAAGATTACATCAGTAGGTTGAGGTGGAGGTGATTAGCTTTGTCTTTCTACATCCTTGTAATGCATTGTTTCACTAGTTATAATAAGCATTTGTTACTTTTGAATTTGAAGAACAGCAAATAAAGGGATCTTCAAAATGAGAGGGACAAAGAGTAAAAGGAAAAGTTACCAAAAAAAAGTACTGTTTTAAGGACAGATTGACATGGCATTTAGAATTCAGAGACTGACAAAGTGACAGTTTAAAATGCCACTTCTGGGGTGCCTGGGTAGCTTAGTCTGAAGCATCTCATTTCGGCTCAGGTCATGATCCCAGGCATCATGGGATTGAGCCCTGTGCTGTCAGTATGGGGCCTACTTGGGATCCTCTCTCGCTGTCTCTGCTCCCTCTCTCAAAATTAATAAATAAACATTAAAAAAATGCCACTTCTTTCTAGTACAGGAAGGTATGCCAAACTGGAACTACTGATAACAGGATGCTCTGAAGGAGAATAAACCATGGGATATTTAACATCAAAGGCACTGTTATTGAGAGGTTGTCCAAGAACCCAGTTCTCTACTTAAAGCAGAGCTGAAATACACTTAATCATTGGAAGTGAAGTTAGTAAGGTGATTGACTTGTAGTTAGGTGATTGCATTTTTTTTTAAATTTTTTTTTTTTAACATTTTTATTTATTTTTGAGACAGGGAGAGACAGAGCATGAACGGGGGAGGGTCAGAGAGAGAGGGAGACACAGGCTGAAACAGGCTCCAGGCTCTGAGCTGTCAGCACAGAGCCCGACACGGGGCTCGAACTCACAGACCGCGAGATCATGACCTGAGCCGAAGTCGGACGCTTAACCGACTGAGCCACCCAGGCGCCCCAGGTGATTGCATTTTTAAAACACCATTCCACAATGTAGCCCTAATTTAAAAATACATGCAAATAGTATCTATTAAAATTAAGAATATTTATACCCTTGGCTCAGCCAACCCACTTATAATCTCTCTCCCAGAAATTAAAGGCCCAGAATGTAAGGCTAAATGTATTGTTGTCTTATAACAGCAAAAGTGGGAAACATCCATCAATAAGAGAATGGTTGAATTAGTTATAGGGCATCCATGCAGTGGAATACTTAGCATAAGATAAACAGTTTATTTCACTTACCTACATTAAACACTTCACTAAAAACATTAACCTGCACCTTATGCAGGTTGCTTTTGAGTTTGGTTGCCCTCATGTACCCAGCATGTAAGGCAAGATTGCATTTAAAGCTGATAATGCTGCATTTTTTTCTTAAAGTTTTTTTTTACATTTATTTATTTTTGAGAAACAGAGTGAGACAAAGTGTGAGCGGGGGTGGGGCAGAGAGAGAAGGACACACAGAATCTGAAGTAGGCTCCAGGCTCTGAGCAAGCGGTCAGCACAGAGCCTAATGCGGGGCTCAAACCCACAAACTGTGAGATCATGACCTGAGCCCAAGCCGGATGGATGCTCAACTGACTGAGCCACCCAAGTGCCCGAATACTGTATTTTTGATAAAGACCTCCTGTCAAGTACATGGATTATTCAGCATGAGAAGTCATAAATTTCTAGTATTTGGCGATTTACTTGCATGTGAGCACTAAAATTTTCTAAATCTGGGGGTGCCTGGGTGGCTCATTTAGTTAAGTGTCTGACTCTTGTTTTCATCTCAGGTCACGGTTCATGAGTTCGATGCCCCGCATCAGGCTCTGCGCTGACAGTGCGGAGCCTACTTGGGATTCTCTGTCTCCCTCTTTCACTGTCCCTCCCTTGCTCGCTCGGTCTCTCTCAAAAATAAATAAATAAAACTTTAAAAATAAATAAATAAATAAGTACGTAAATAAATAAAAAATTCAAAATCTGTCCAAAGGCCTTTAGGAAATTAATCTGGCTTTCCACAACAGTTCACTGGAGTAGTAAATATTGAAGAAAACCTAAGGTAGATTGTTTTCTGCATAACATCTTTTTGGAGGGTTAAAAATGTTTCTATGTTTACCAAAATTAAGTACCTGTAATGTATGTACCTCTTCTGCCCAGAGTTTCACAACTCTTCGTCCTCAGTAAACAAATTCCCTTGGCTGGGCAAATTCATTATTGTTTCCATTTGAGTATAGTTGGTCCCTAAACGAATCTAATTTGTGTTTTCAGGCATATTCATGCTTGTAATTTCATTTCCAAAATGCTTTTCCACTTGATGGCCATCTGAGAGTTTTCTTAAAAAAAAAAACACAAATGATTCGCCTGCCAACAGATACATATTAAGTATTAACAGTATGTCAGTCACTGTGCTAAGTATTGTTTCTTTTAAAAACTTTTATTGGGGGCGCCTGGGTGGCACAGTCGGTTAAGCATCCGACTTCAGCCAGGTCACGATCTCGCGGTCCGTGAGTTCGAGCCCCGCGTCAGGCTCTGGGCTGATGGCTTGGAGCCTGGAGCCTGTTTCCGATTCTGTGTCTCCCTCTCTCTCTGCCCCTCCCCCGTTCATGCTCTGTCTCTCTCTGTTCCAAAAATAAATAAAAAAACGTTGAAAAAAAAATTTAAAAACTTTTATTAAGGGAAATTTCAAACACATTCAGAAATAGAAGAGTGTAATGAAACCACATGTAGTTTTTTTTAAAATATTTTGTTTTTAAGTAATCTCTACGCCCAACATGGGGCTCAAACTCAGAAGCAAGAGTAGTGTGCTCCACCGACTGAGCCTGCCAGGTGCCCCTGAAATCACATGTACTTTTTAAGGAAGCTTCAATGTCATGAGTTCAAAGCCAGTCTTGTTAAATCTATACCCCTTCTATTTCTCTCCTTTCCAGATTGTTATGAAGGACCTTCAGGACATCATATAATTTCACCCAAAAACATTTCAATGTGTATCTGTAAGAGGTAAGAGCTTCTTTAAAAAAAAAACCCACAATACAACTAGACAACTGAAAAATTAATTCCTTAATATAATCAAACATCTAGTGCTCAGATTAATATGTTTCTCTGTTCTTTGTGCTTCTTATAAATGGGTAGTTAGATCTAAAGTAGGATTGTCAGATTTAGCAAATAAAAATACAGGGCACCCAGTTAAGAGTGAATTTCAGATGAATAATGAATACTTTCTAGTAAAAGTATATCCCAAATACAATGCGTGGGACATACCAAATATTGTATAAGACATGCTTACACTAAGAAAATTATTTGTCGTTTAACTAAAATGTGATTTTAACTGGGCTTCCTGAATTTTATCTGGCAACCATAACCCTAATCTAAAAGCTTTGTTTGATTAAGGTTCAGTTTGGGGTGGGGTGGGGGACAAAATTAACTTCAGGAGCCACGTAATGTCTGGTTTTCTCTGTGATGATAGCTGCATTGATGCCCAATGCCTAGATCTTCAGTTCATTAGGGTCATAATATGGCGATCTTCTAATTTTCCAAGGCATATTTTTTCCACTGATTTTTATTTTTTAGCTTTTTTTAAAAGTAAGCTCCTAATCCCAACTTGGGGCTTGAACTCACGACCTGGAGATCAAGAGTTGCAAGTTCCACCAGCTGAGCCAGGCAGGTGCCCTTCAAGGCATATTTTTATTTTTATTTTTATTTTTATTTTTATTTTTTTTTCAACGTTTTTAATTTATTTTTGGGACAGAGAGAGACAGAGCATGAACGGGGGAGGGGCAGAGAGAGAGGGAGACACAGAATCGGAAACAGGCTCCAGGCTCCGAGCCATCAGCCCAGAGCCCGACTCGGGGCTCGAACTCACGAACTGTGAGATCGTGACCTGGCTGAAGTCGGACACTTAACCGACTGCGCCACCCAGGCGCCCCCAAGGCATATTTTTAAGAGGAACTTTGGTGTGGTGATTAAGAGGTCAGTCCTGAATCATGCATAGGAGAAAGACTTGGCTTGAGCTTTGGGTCAGCTGCTTTCTGGCTGTGTGACCTAGGGCAAGTTAGTTTGCTCCTCTCAGCCTTAGCTTCCTCATCTGTAAACCAAGGCACATTGTAGTACCTATGTCATAGGAGTTTGTGATGATCAAATGAGTTAAGGTATGTGGAGGATTTAGAACAGGGCCCAGCACACAAACTAGATGCTCATGAAAGCTAGCCCTTATGAGACTCTTGAAGAGTTATGTACTTTAAAATTCGGCATTTTTTTAATATTAGAAACTTTATTTTTTTTTTTTTTTTTTTTTTTTTTTTTTTTTTATTTTTATTTTTGGGACAGAGAGAGACTGAGCATGAACGGGGGAGGGGCAGAGAGAGAGGGAGACACAGAATCGGAAACAGGCTCCAGGCTCCGAGCCATCAGCCCAGAGCCTGACGCGGGGCTCGAACTCACAGACCGCGAGATCGTGACCTGGCTGAAGTCGGACGCTTAACCGACTGCGCCACCCAGGCGCCCCTAATATTAGAAACTTTAAATCCTCCATTCAACAGTTAGGTCTTATTTTCACATTAATAAAAACAGTAAAGATTTATTGAGTGAATAGTGTCTCATATTTGTCCAATGCTTTGCAGTCAACAAAGGCCTTCTTCACATATATCCATTCTCATTTGATCCTCATAGCAGCCTTTTACTTGTTTATTTTTGCGAGAGAGACAGACACAGAGTGTGAGTGGGGGAGGGGCAGAGAGAGAGGGAGACACAATCTGAAACAGGCTCCAGGTTCAGAGCTGTCAGCACGTAGCCCGATGTAGGGCCTAAATCCATGGACCATGAGATCATGACCTGAGCCAAAGTCAGATGCTTAAATGACTGACTGAGCCACCCAGGCGCCCCTTCATAGCAGCCTTTTAATTGGAAGGACTGGTGTTATCCGTTTTTTACATCTGAAGAATTTTGGGTTTACGGATATGATTTGCTTAATGTGTAACACAGCTAGAAAGTCATACAATAGAGCAGGGACCGAGTCTTAGCCCAAGACTCTTTTGATGGAAAACATTGAGTAAAACTGTGTGGTCCTCCCTCTGTGCAGCGTTTTCATTTTTTGGCTCCAGTGACATCTGCTATCTTGTTTTCCTTTTCAACTTTTCATCTGTTTCTCAAACTGCTCCCTCCCATCCCCATCCCAGGGGTCTCTTTCTTTTCTTCCTGAATGTAGTTGTTCGTCAAGGTTCTATCCTTGGGCCATTTTTATTGCTGTATTCTCCCCTTATGATATCTACTCAGTAGTTTCATTTATTCAAATATCATTCACTCGGGGAAGATGATTTCTAAATCTGTATTCCTGGCCTTTACCTCTTCATTGAGTTTTGGACCCCAAATTTCGGTTGCCTGCTTGATATCTCCATATGGCTGTTTTAGACAGAATCTTGCATTCAGTTGATCTGTTTATCTGGTCCTGCTTTTAACCAATCAACTATAAATAAACGAGGACATGAGGAAATTTGAATACTTACTGATGACATTAAGTATTTGATGGCATTAAAGGCTTAATGTTAATATTTTAGTTAAGATAATTGTATGTGGCTATGTGAAGAGTATCTTTTAGAAATAGATACTGAAGTGTTTATGGATGGTATTGTATTTATGGGATTTACTTTGAAATAATCCAGTTGGGGAAAGGGGAAAGGAGGACTAGGTAAGGCTCCTGATGAACCGAGATTGGCCGTGAGTTGATAATCGTTGAGCTGGGTAATGGGTATAGGGCTTTAATACCCTATTCTCTCAGTTTTTCTCTATGTTTGAAAATTTTAATTATAAAACATTTGAAAGATTAAATAGGTCCCAAACCAAATTGATCAACCTTGCCTACATATCCATCTCCTGACAGTCATATTCCTATTAATGTCACCTATCTTCCCAGTCACTTATTATGAAAACCTAAAGCTCTCTTGGTTTCCTCCTCCCTGACCTCTGCATCCAACCAACTGGTAAGTTAGGCTGAAACTCCCTTCACAGTGAATCCTGTTTCAATCCTTTCTTTTCCATTCAAACTGCTACTATTCTACTAAGTCCTTCATTACTTCTTGACTAAATTGGTGTCATAGCATTAATACATTTCTCATTTCCAGTCCCTCCTCACTTGGTATATATAAAGCATTTAGCATAGTGCTTGGTGCTTAGTCCCTTCTCTCTTTTTCCTGACTTGTGAATTCACCTTCCTTGCTCCTGCTTAACCCTATGATGACGTCTCTCTTCCCTGAGAAGACTGTCCCTCTCTCTCTTTCAGCATTGCCTTCTTCCCTATCCCACCTGGATCCTGCAACCTCACTGCTGCCTCCACTCCACCCCCAGCTGCCATGCTTTGTGGAGGAAGTGTGTGTCTCTGCATAAAGACTGATTTCTCACTTCCAAAATTAGATATAAGAGCAGGATTTTTCCTAGCTGTAGGTGAGGGGGCCTTTACATACAGACAAAACAGGCATACTAAGTGTGAGTAAAAGAGAAGCAGGTCTCAAAGCTGCCTCTTTTCCCCCCCAGCTCAGTGGGGAAGAAAAGGGAGAATGTCTGGTTTAGATAGATCAGCTTCTAGAGCCAGGCAGGGGCAAGTAAATGCTGGCGGCAAAGAAGAGCTGGGTGGAGAATATTCCAGCAAGTGGGGGGCTTCTTGAGGAAACACATCTTGCCTAGTCTGGCGAAGGGAGGAAGAGCACGAACTGCCTCCACTGGGTCTCAGAGGTGTCACCTCAGCAGTATGGATTGGGTGAGGGTCACGTAACCCAGGCCCAACCGAGGAAAATGGCTGCAGAACTCTTGTTTTTGGCAGCCTGGCTGGGTGTCATTCTGTCTGTAATGGAGAGCAGCCGGGCATCCAGGGCTGGGCTGATCAAGCACAAAGAACTTTTATCCTTTAAAAAGAAAATGCTATAAGTCAATCACATTCTTACATTTTAAGCATAACACTTGCAACTAAAACCAAAGTGCCATATTATAATCAAGATGCATCCGCTTATTTTATATTTAAGGCCCACAGGCTTCAACTAATTTAGGGGACCATCTGCTGAGAAAGAGAGAAAGTCTAATTACAAAGTGGCATTTGTTTGCAGGCTAAGGCCTCAGAAGGGTTTGTCCTGGGGACCTCAACAAATGTCCTGTGCCCGTGCCCAGTGCTCCCAACCCTACCACTTAGGTAGATAGAGCACAGCTTTGGAGTCCGATAAGATTCAATTCTTCCTCCAACATTCACAGCCTGGGTACCTTGAGCCACAGGACTTCTGAGGTTTGAGTTCCCTCACTGTCCTCATATGTAAAATGGGAATTCACATACCCGAGGTTGTTGGAAAGATGAAAGGAGATCAAGTGCCAGAGGCAGCCTAGAACTACCACTTCCTTTCCTGTGACCCATAACTTCATTCTCCATCTTATTCCCTCTGAGCCTTGCTCTTGCCTTCTTTGCTTCATACCCACTTCCACGTGCATAGACCCCAGGCATGCTTTTAAATGGATCTTTGAATAAAAGATAAAAAAAAAAAAAAGAATTTTGTTTGAATGCTGTCATTTGTTCACCTCCCCAGAAGGTAGAGGAGTGAAATGGAATTGCCTTGGGACACGGGTCAGAAGGCAGTTTTGCCTGTCGTGTAGTGTGCTGAGCAAACGTGTTCTCAGAGTCCTCCTGTCCTGTGGAAAGGATTAGATCAGTCAGCTGGGAGAGGTGCTGGTTGCAGCTCAGAGGTGGGGGTAGCCGGGGAAGCAGGTTGGTTAGAGATGAGGAATCTGGGAATGGGGATGCTTTTAGATCTTAACTAGACAACTGCTGCTGAGGTGACAGCTTTATTTCAAGTGAGAATATGAATTTGGCTGTATTCCTAGTGAGAACCTAATGCTCAAAATCTCCTCTAAATCAAGAAACAAAATTAAAGAGTGATGACTGAGATTGGCAGAATGTAATCGCTGCAGCTGAGTAACAGATACCTGCAACTTAATTGCATTGTTCTCTATCCTTTTGTGTATATTCAAAAATACCCAAAAGTAGAAGGTTTTTGTTTCTGTGACAAGTGTGGGACAATAGAGGTCACTCAAGAACTGGGAATTTTGACTGTCATGTCAGAAAAGCTAGTAGAAGATATTTGGACCAAAAGAATTCCCTAGGGGAGATGTGATTTCTATAATGCTTATCTAGTGAACTGCATTTATTTGAAGGATTAAATAGCATGCAGATAAAATATTAGGTGGATAAAATATAAATTGACCTCATGAAACTTTTGGTAAGATATCCCAACCACTGTTTTTTAGGGAATTCAGTTGCTATAGGATTGTGACCCTCTTTCCTCTGAGTAGATACTGCCTTAGAAATAGGAAACAAAGGTAGAGGTAAAGGTGGTTAGGATTATTATTTTGACATTTCAAAAGCATGATTTCTTAGGGATGGGGAGTGGCTAGTTTTTCAAAAAACAAATCTTTACAAAAGATCCAAAGGGAGGAATGCACAGTGAAATCTCCAAGTGGAAGATTATATGAAAGTGTTCTTGACAATAAAAAGCATAGCTGATGGGAATAAGCTATAAGGAAATCTCATAGCCATGGCCCCATTACTGAATGACCTAAAGACCTTTTATTATAGGTAACGTACATGTGTGTTTGACACTAGAGTAGTTACTGGGATTGATTGTGTTACTCAGGAGACCAGATCTTACCCCCTGCTAGGACTGGCATTTTGGAAGGTATAGGCGGAGACTCTAAGGGACACCCATAATCCATTCTGTTGGGGCTGGCACTGGGAGAGAGTGTAAAGCTAACATCGAATAGGGAAGAAAAATAGTTGGTCCTCAGAGACTTTCCTTCTTCTTCTAGGGAGAGGGTTGATCAGCCTGCTGACAGTGAAAAAATGAGTCAAATGACTCCTTGTCAAGAGGTTTTCCTTTCTACGTGAAGGAAGGAAAATGAAAATAGCAAGTTCTTACGGTGGTGATGGTCGCAGAACAACACATTTCAGGGTGACAGCTGAAGAGGCAAGGTACGCTCCTGACAGGATCAGCTACATAATTTGCAGGACCCAGCACAAAATGAAAATGTAGGACCCCTTATTCATGAATTATTCAGAATTTCAAAATAGTGACAATAGAGTATTAAACTAAACATGGGCTCTTGTAAGCATGGGGCTCTGTGTGACAGCATCGGTTGTATGCCCATTAAGCTGACCTTACTCCTGCTGCCCAGGAGCAGTGATAGCAAAAATTCAGAAGGCATTAATGGAAAACTATAAAGCAGAAAATCAAGATAATCTAAAATCCCACCACCTGGAAATAACTGTTGTTTTCATTTTGATATATATCCCAGAGATTTTTCTCTATCTCTATATATCTATATCTATATAATATTTATGTGTCTATATATAGACATGTATTTATATGATGTTTATACTATGGAAATGGTATACATTCTTTTCTGCAGCCTTTAAAAAAATTGTTTTAAATATTTGTTTATTTTTGAGAGAGAGACAGAACACAAGCAGGGGAGGGGCAGAGAGAGAGGGAGACCCAGAATCTGAAGCAGGCTGCAGGCTCTGAGCTGTCAGCACAGAGCCTGATGTGAGGCTCGAACCCAAAAACCATGAGATCATGACCTGAGTGGAAGTCAGATGCTTAACCAACTCAGCCACCCACGTGCCCCTGTAGCCTTTTTTAACACTTAACCATATTTTAGAGAGTTTTCCATGTAGCTCATTTCAATCCTATTGTATAGAGGTTCCATTTAACCAAACCCTATTGTTGGGTGTCTGAGGAGTGTTGAGTTCTTCATTATTACAAATGATGCACACTGAATATCAGTAAAGCTGAGTGAGGATGGAATAAATTAATCAGTGCAAAGCACTTCACAGAGTACTTAGCAAAGAGCAAACTCCTTATAAATGTTTATGTTATTTTTATATTGTCAAATAGCCCTCTATATAAAGATGAACTAATTTACATTCCCAACCACAGGGTGAGATGGCTTGGTTTCCCTAACTCCTTGCCAGTTTCAATTTTTGCCTTTTTGTATTTCTGTCTTGGTAAATGGCCCCTTCATGTTCTTTGATGGTTCTCTTCTTGGATTCCTCATTGCTTTAAAATTTTTAATTGATTTCTGTATTGGGCTATCAATCCTTTGTAATATGAATAACAAGTACTTTTTTCTCTAGTTTTTTTTAATTTTTAAAAATGTTTTATTTTTGAGAGAAAGAGAGAGAGAGAGCGCGAGCAAGCAAGAGTGGGGGAGGGGCATGGAGAGAGCGGGAGACCCAGAACCCGAAGCAGGCTCCAGGCTCCGAACTGTCCGCGTAGAGCCGGATGCAGGGCTTGAACTCAAGAACTGTGAGATCATGACCTGAGCTGAAGTTGGATGCTTAACCAACTAAGCCATCCAGACGCCCCTCCTAGTTTTTTTTAATGCTTGATTTTGTTTGCTTTAACCTTACAGATGTTTTTCAGTTTAATATGGTGAAATCTGTCCCATCTTTTCCTTAGGATTTCTGTCTTTGCTGCCCTCCTTTAGAAAGTCTTTTGCCACAGAACAGGCTTAGAATTCAGTGGTGGTGAAGCCTTTCCCGCCTTATATTAACTCCATCAGGTTTCCTCTGAGGCTTCATTCTTCCTGGGCATGGTTTTTCAAATTGTATCAATGGAGTTCACAATACTAGACTACTTTAAATGTGTATGGGGGGTGGTGCCTGGGTGGTTCAGTTGGTTAAGCATCTGACTTCAGTTCAGGTCATGGGCTCAGGTCATGATCTTGTGGTTGGTGAGTTTGAGCCCTGATTTGGGCTCTCTGCTGTCAGCACAGAATCTGCTTCGGATGCTCTGTCTCCCTCTTTCTCTGCCCCTCCTCCGCTCATGCTCGCTCTCTCTCTCTCTCTCTCTCTCTCTCAAAAGTAAATAAACATTAAAAAAATGTATATGGGAGGGGAATACTTTTATTAACTTTAAATCTACTTGTGAAGACACAAGATATATATATTAAAAATGAGTATTGTCTATCTTCTTCCAACCCAGAAAACACTTTTGCTCTTTTTATATTTTCTGCCTTTATTTGCTTTCTAGGGAGAGTTCTGTCTTTACTGGAGCTATTCTTTTGGGGATCCAACCAAAGATAAATTGAATTTCAGATATATTTATTTGGGGTTATAAGGATATATTTATGTGGTTTGCTATCATTTCAGCATATAGTTAAGTTATTGGTGGCTGTACCAGTGTAGAAATGACTTATGGGAATACTCTTAAAGCAGTAAGTCTAAAGTTTATTTAAAATTAGTCATTACATGAGTGCCTGGGTGGCTCAGTTGGTAGTGTCTACCGTGGTTTTGGCTCAGGTCATGATCTCACGGTTTGTGGGATTGAGTTCAGAGCTCAATTGGGCTGTGAGCTGACAGTGCAGAGCCTCAGAGTCTGCTTGGGATTTTCTCTCCTCTCTCCTCTCTCCCTCTCTCTCTCTCTCTCTCTCTCTCTCTCTCTCTCTGCCCCTACCCCCACACTCATACTCACACATCTCTCTCTCTCAAACATTAAAAAAATTTAAAAAGATTAGTCATTACGTAAAAAAACTTGACATAGCCTAAAATCACAGTTTACATATAAAAGAAATGATAGAGGTTTGATAGAGGTTTCCCCAAATTTGACAACAATCCAGAATATCTACATGACATTAATCATTGATGGGTTGGGAAGCCGGAAGAAACTTTTCTAAAGTCTTAGGAAAAACTAAATTGTTTCCCTCTTCTTTCTATAGACATTATAGTCCAAAAGTGATGAAGAGGTAATCAAAAGATATGCAGGGAAAGGATATAGAAAAGGTAGCAAGGAGTTGTACCAGTTAATACAATGAAAAATATAATGTTTGTAAAAATTTTGTCATGTTTGTGGGTTTTGTCAGTTTTTAAAACTTGTAATTTCTTGTCATTTAATGTTTCATTTTAAGTAAATGTTCAGGATTATACCTCATTTTACACTTTTTAAAAACTTAAACGAAACGGCATGAGCTTTAGGCCCCACAAAGGCTGCATCTGCCATTGCCCGTGCAGTGACTATTGATGGTGATTTAGAGTGTTTCATGTTACAGAGGACACTGGCCTGCCCAAGCTCGCATAGATAGTCGTAGAACCAGGATCCAACCCCGAGCCTGTAAGGCTTCAGGGCTTTTTCCCCCCACTTGCCAAAACTGTCTTTTAAAAAAAAGCTTATTTATTTTGAGAGAGACAGAGACAGTGTGCATAGGGTAGGGGCAGAGAGAAAGGGAGACACAGAATCTGAAGCAGGCTCCAGGCTCCAAGCCGCCAACACAGAGCCTGACAGGGCTCGAACTCACAAACCGTGAGATCATGACCTGAGCCAAAACCAAGAGTTGAATGCTTAACTGACTGAACCACCCAGGTGCCCCCAAAACTGTCTTCTTTTGGATGAAAATGTACAGTAATCAACCCAAATTATAGTAATAATGATAATCTACTGGCCTCTTCTTCAGGGCCATACTCACAATTGTCACTGAGGGCCCACTGCATTAATACTACATCAGTTGTGCTCTTTCTGGCTTTCACCAGTCCTGCTTTTGGCAACACTACTATCGTTTTCAGCTATTTTGTTGATGTAAAATGTGGTTGTCAGCACCTGGGCTGCCATGGTCCCTTTTTCTTCAAGAAAGGTAGACCCCAGGGCATACACTGGGATCATGCCAGTTCTCAGCTTGGAGGAGAACAGGGACCTCTGGGTCATACCCTTACAGTGTTCCAGTATGAGTTTTTTTATGTTTATTTATTTTTGAGAGACAGAGCGAGAGTCAGGGGTGGGCAGAGAAAGAGGGTGGGAGAGGATATCTGCAGTGGGCTCTGCGCTGACAGCAGCAAGCCCGACTTGGGGCTTGAACTCAGAAACTGTGAGATCATGACCTGAGCCAAAGTCGGATGCTTAACTGACTGAGCCACCCAGGTGCCCTTCCACTATGAGATTTTAAACTGCAGCCCTCAGTAGGGCAGGTGGAGGCCAAAATAAGCATTTTGAGGGCCTTTGAAGAAAAGTGAAGCAGGGCTCACCTTCTTGAGTTAGAGCTGACTTGGCTCCAAGCCAGCTTAGGGAAAGCATTTTGCAGGTGTCCTCTCACTCCCAGAGACTGAGCCTGTACTTGCTTTATTCCTTCCTCCCCACTCTCCCCACTTAGCTGTTAGTTCAACTCTCTCCCATAAAGGAAATGCCCTTTCCTCAAACAATTCGCCTAGGCCTGCCTTCAGCTCCAAAGCTCTGCCTTCCAGGACATCAGGTACCCGAGGGTGTTGTCTGTAATTGTTCACTTTGTGCTACAAACTCAATTTTCAAAATTGGATCCCAAGTCTCATGAGCTGTCAGACCTTGCTTGGCAAATGTGATGGTTATCCTCACCTCTGGGTCTTTATGACATAGCACAGATCTGAAGTCTTCAAAACTGGCATCAATTTGTAAAAGGTCTCGGTGGTGGAAGACAACATGTGCTAAAACAGAACTCTGAGTGAGGCAGCCTGCCGGTCTCCACAAGCTCAAGAGGAAGGGCTCATGAGAGCAGTTTGGGTGAAAACTGCTTTGTTTATTTTGGTGAGGGTGGGGGGTGGGTTGTTTCCCACCTCCTACAAGGGCAGCTTTATTTTGATATGCAACATAGTTGTGCCCCAAGCACAGATCTTCCCGACTGCCAGGCCCCGGTATTTTGACCTGCCTTCCTCTCCCTCTTCAACTCAGGTGTGCTCCAGTTCTGACCTGATCACCCTGAGCAAACTCATTGAGGGGTTTTGCAATCTTTGAACAATCCTTCAGCCAGCTCCTGTAGTGTCTGCTGAATCCCCTTAATGTTTTAAAATGTTGGGACCTGACCAGTGATATTTCTAGAGTCTGCCCATCCCTTCTTGTGATTTTATATGTCCACTGTATTTTATTGAGGTCTGGCAGGCCTGGCATTTGTGAAGGGACAGTTTTAGGCTGTTTCCCAGGTGATTCAGTAATATAAGGAGCCATTGTTCTCCAGAGCTCTGCCAAACATAATTATGCCATCTAAACATATAAGCACCTCTAGGTAATTCATATCACCAAATGCTTTTTCCATCAAACTCTTCAAGGTGTCTGTGGCTCCAAAGATGTGTGGAGCAGCCTTTCAAGTAGGTAAAACCTCACAGAGCAGATGAAAGCTGTCTTCTCTGGCCCAGTCAGACATAGGGATTCAGCAATAGCACTTCTCAAACATAGTGCTGGAAATTACTGATTCCCTACCATGCAGTCTAGAGGTTAATCTGGACACAGAACTTTCTGTAAGGTGGAGAAAGATAATGGAAGGTCAGTACCACTGTCCTGCACCTAAGTCCCCTTGCCAGCCTGAGTCTGCTCTCTTCTATCATGAGCTTTCCTCTTCCCCTCTCCATTTTTGTTTATCCAGCTAAATAGTAGTTCTTAATCCTGACTACCTAGTATAATCTGTGGAGTTTGTTATAAATTTTTTTTAATGTTTATTTATTTTTGATAGAGCACGACCGGGGGAGGGGCAGAGAGAGAGGGAGACACAGAATCCGAAGCAGGCTCCAGGCTCTGAGCTGTCAGCACAGAGCCCGACGTGGGGCTCGAACTCACAGACTGCGAGATCATGACCTGAGCCGAAGTCGGACGCTCAACCGACTGAGCCACCCAGGCACTCCTGTGGAGTTTGTTATAAACATCTATCCTTGAGCCTCACCCTCCCCAAGACATCGTAACATTTTCTAAACACCTAGTCTATGCTAGGTCCTATGCCCTGCGCTAGGAGGAGAGGCAATTTAGTCATGATCCCTCCCTCCATGTAGTTCATAGTCAAGGGGCAGAGACAAATACATTAAAATGTATAATTCACAGAGAAAATATGGTTTAACTCCATATTCTTTCCTTTCTTTTAAAAAATTTTTTTAATGTTTGTTTATTTTTGAGAGACAGAGTGAGTGGGGGAGGGCCAGAGAGAGAGGGAGACACAGAATCTGAAGCAGGCTCCAGGCTCCGAGCTGTCAGCACAGAGCCCCGTGTGGGGCTTGAACCACGAACTGTGAGAACACGACCTGAGCCGAAGTCCAACGCTTAACCGACAGCCACCCAGGCGCCCCATCTTTCTTTCTTTTTTAAATGTTTATTTTTATTTTTGAGAGAGCCAGAGTGTGGGCAGGGGAGGGACACAGAGAGAGGGAGACAGGATCTTAAGCGGGCTCTGTCAGCACAGGGCCCAATGTGGGGCTTGAACTCACAAACTGGGAGATTATGACCTGAGCCAAATTCAGACACTTAACTGACTGAGCCATCCTGGTGCCCCTCCTTGGTCTTTTCTTAATCTAGCTTTTTTTCCTCACAAAACTGTGCCAGTATTAGTAAGGCAAACATAGATTCATTCAACAAGTCCTGGTATATAGGAGGAGGAGGCTTTCTTGGGTTTTTGGATGACATAAATTAAAAATTAAAAAAAAATAGTAAAATGTGAATGTCCATAGAAATTTTATTTGTAATAGCTCAAAACTGGAACACGGCCCAGATGCCCTTCCATGAATGAATGGTCACACAAACTAGTATATCCATACCTTGAAATACTACTTAACAAGAAAAGGGAACAAACTATTGACACTTGTGACAACCTGGGTGAATCTCTAGACAGTTATTCTGAGTGAAAAAGGCTAATTTGAAAAGGTTATAACTTGTGTGATTCTATTTGCATAACATTCTTGAAGTGACAGAATTATAGTGATGGAAGGCTATTTAGTGGTTGCTAAGGGTTGGGGAATTGGAGAGGGAGGGAGGTAAGTGCGGCTATAAAAGGGTAACACGAGGGATCCTTGTTGTGATAAAAATGTTCTTTATCTTGATTGTGGTGGTGGTTATGCAAGGCTATATGTATGATGGAATTATATAGCATTAAACACCCACCGCCCCATACACTCAGACATAAATGAGTACATTTATAACTGGTAAAATCTGAATAAGCAAGGAGGATTATACCAATGTCAATTTCTTATTTATTTGTTTGTTTTTAAAAATTTACGGCTTTTGCCATTAGGAGATTAAAAAATTTTTTTAAACGTTTATTTTTCAGAGAGAGAGAGAGAGAGAGAGACAGAGTGTGAGCAGGGGAGGGGCATAGAGAGAGGGAGACACAGAATCTGAAGCAGGCTCCAGGCTCTGAGCTGTCAGCACAGAGCTGGATGCAGGGCTTGAACTCATGAAGCAGAAGGTCATAACCTGAGCCGAAGTCAGACATTTAACCTACCCAAGCACTTCTCTTGTTTTTTTTTTTTTTAATTAAAAGTTTATTTATTTATTTATTTTTTTTAGTTTAGAGGGAGAGAGAGAGAGAGAGAGCATGTGAGCAGGGGAGAGGGGCAAAGGGAGAGAAAGAGAGTCTCAGTGCTCAGCATGGAGCCTGATGCAGGGCTTGATCCCACTACCCTCAGATCATGACCTGAGCTGAAATCAAGAGTTGGACACTCAAAAAAAAAAAAAAAAAAAAAAAAAAGAGTTGGACACTCAACCAACTGAGCCACCCAGGTGCCCCAATTTCTTGATTTTGATATTGCACTATAGTTATGTAAGAAGCTAGCATTAGGAGCTCACTATAGTTGTATAAGATGCTAACATTAGGGGCTACTGAGGAAACAGTGCATGGGACTTCCCTGTACACTTCTTGCAATCTTCTTTGAATGTAATTATTTTGAAAAAATAATAGTACAAGAAGTTACTAACCAGAAGTCAAAGGATTAAAAGCGTTAGACATGGGGCGCCTGGGTGGCGCAGTCGGTTAAGCGTCCGACTTCAACCAGGTCACGATCTCGCGGTCCGTGAGTTCGAGCCCCGCGTCAGGCTCTGGGCTGATGGCTCGGAGCCTGGAGCCTGTTTCCGATTCTGTGTCTCCCTCTCTCTCTGCCCCTCCCCCGTTCATGCTCTGTCTCTCTCTCTGTCCCAAAAATAAATAAAAAAAAAAACGTTAAAAGCGTTAGACACATTTATAAATGCAAAACTATAAATGGCTACATCAGGAGAAGCTGGGAATATTGTTACTCCTTAATGTTATATAAAGAAGACAAACAGTCCTTCTCCAGGAGTATCAAATTTAAAAAATAGGGGTGCCTGGGTGGCTCAGTTGGTTTAAGCATCTGACTTCAGCTCAGGTTATGATCTCGCGGTTCTTGAGTTCGAGTCCCACATCAGGCTCTCTGCTGTCCATACAGGACCCTCTTTGGATCCTCTCCTTCCCCCTGCCCCTCACCCTGCTCACATTCTTTCTCTTTCTCAAAAATAAACATTAAACATTAAAAAAATAGGTAACTTTCATTTTTTCCAACTAAAAAAGATTGTTTCTTGTGGAAAATTTAGAACATGGAGTTCAAAAAAGGTCATTGATAATCCTATCAATTTGAGATAACCATTTTTTTCAACATTTAAGGTATATCTTTTCAGTTTTTTTCTGTGCATAAAATTAAAACAGAAATTTCACAGTCAGCAATAGATTTTTCTTGTCTTTCAAGAGTCTTGTATTAATAGTACTTTAATGTATATACAATATTCTATCATGTGGACACTGAATGAATTATTTACCCAGTCCTCTATTTTGGATATTTAGATTGTTTTCAGTACTATAAATACTACCGCAATACACATCATTGCACTTGCACCTTTGTGTATATCTCTGATTACTTCCTTAGTATAAATTCTTAGTAAAATTACAGAGTCAAAGCTTATGTAAAAATTTTAAAGTTTTTTTTTTTTACGGTTGGCTAAATTGCCTGCTAGAAAGGTTGTATGAATGTTCCTTCTTTGTGGAATATTTTCCAGAGAAAGTTTTTTTGTTGATAATGTTAGCAAGTGGGTAGTAGGCTGGATAGACTGACTGTGGCAAATTTTCTGTCCTTGGTACAGTGTTATAGGATCTAGCACAATGCAAGGTTCACACTAGGCCCCTAAACAATATTTGCTGACTTAATATCCTTTATAATACATTCCTGGAAACTCTTATGTGGGGCACATGGGAAACAAAATCATCAAAATATTAGTGTGCCTTAGCCCTGAATTACAGCACTGACACCTTGTGAAGTTGTGAGGGAATGAACAGGTACATCTTGATTGGGAGGAAGGACTTGGGAAAAGTTTGGAGACTTTAAAGTGGGAAGTGTGGAAATAAAGGAAACCTCATTTAAAATTTTTTTTTTTTTCAACGTTTTTTATTTATTTTTGGGACAGAGAGAGACAGAGCATGAACGGGGGAGGGGCAGAGAGAGAGGGAGACACAGAATCGGAAGCAGGCTCCAGGCTCCGAGCCATCAGCCCAGAGCCTGACGCGGGGCTCGAACTCACGGACCGCGAGATCGTGACCTGGCTGAAGTCGGACGCTTAACCGACTGCGCCACCCAGGCGCCCCAAGGAAACCTCATTTAAAATGGAGTCAGGGGGCACCTGGGTGGCTCAGTTGGTTAAGTGTCTGACTTCAGCTTAGGTCATCATCTCGCAGTTCGTGGGTTTAAGCCCCGCGTCGGCCTCTGTGCTGACACCTCGGAGCCTGGAGCCTATTTCGTATTCTGTGTCTCCCTTTCTCTCTGACCCTTCTGCTGCTTGCCCTCTGTCTCTCAAAATAATAGACATGAAAAAAAATTATCATGGAGTCAGGAAGTCCTGAAGGGGCAGCTCTCATGCATTACCAGTTGCTGGAAGAAGCCTATCTCACACTCCCCAAGAGGGAGCAGCTTACTTACACCAGCAGGAGGAAGATTTTCTCCTTGTCTAGCAACAACTGGTCAGTGAGAATGCAGTGGAATAGCCCCTCCCAGCTTCCTCCTTTCCCCTGGAAAAGCTGGCCCCTCTTTGCTGTTTTCCGGATCTGCCTGTTAACCATAGTTTTCCTGCCCTGAATTGCAATTCCTCTGCTGTATCTGAGTGAAGTCATTTTGCTGGTAAAATAACTGGCTCTTTTGTTTTTTAAGGTCAACATTATACGGTGACCCAGA
The DNA here is from genome assembly GCF_028018385.1 of Neofelis nebulosa. Lineage (NCBI taxonomy): Eukaryota > Metazoa > Chordata > Mammalia > Carnivora > Felidae > Neofelis > Neofelis nebulosa. The sequence continues at coordinate 99,101,378 of NC_080800.1, forward strand.
TGGGACCCAAAAGAGATGAACCCCTGAGGAACGAATGACCCTCAGAACCATGTGAAGTACCCACTTGAGTGCCTAGTACTCTCTGCTTCCTTTTAGTTTGGTAAGTCTCTTCTCGGATCCGAGCTCCCTGCTTTCGGTTGAGCTCTCCGACTTTATTCTGGATCTGTTAAAATTGCGTGTGTGTGTGTGTGTGTGTGTGTGAAGGTGTTGTCTTTCCTGGTGAGTAATCTGTTTCCTGAACCTTCTTTTGAGTAATGGGATCTCAATCTGCTAAATTTTCTCAGGAGGGTCCTCCTTTTGGGACCCCAGCCAGTTTTTATGTTTAAAAACTATGGTACTTCCTCATGTGCATTTTTGACTAATTGGGCCAGGTTAACACAGAATAACTTAGGACTCCAGTGGCTGTTATGGGGAACTTTTGATCTTCCCAAACTTTTTTTTTAATATTTATTTTTGAGAGAGAGAGATAGAGACAGAGAGAATCCACAGAAGAGAGAGAGAGACAGACAGACAGAGAGAATCCAGAGCAGGCTCATCACTGTAAGCACAGAGCCCCACATGGGGCTCCAACTCACGAACCTGAGTCAAAATTGGACGCTTAGCCGACTGAGCCACCCAGGCACACCTCTTCCTAAACTTTCTTAGAACCAAATTCGAAGCTCTAAAATAAAACAAACTGAATGGGACACCTATTTCAATTAATATCTTGACCCTTCCAAGAGTATCCAAGACTCTAAAATCTTGTTTCTACAAAAACCATTTTAAATTAACCAAGGTGAACAAATAATAGAAAGAATGCAAAAAACCTTTTGAGGGCTCTTTCTTCCCTTTTGTCCTCTTTGTCTCTGTCCCCACCTCCTTTACATCCTCTGCTTCCTCATTCTATTTCTCTCAGTGAACTTCCCCTTTGTCTCTGAACCTCTTCCCTCTCCCTTCTCTGAACCCAATAGAACCTGCCCCTTTAAATTAAACTCTTGGACAATCCTGACGCTAAGCCCCTAATTTCTTTCCCATGTCCCCTGGACTAAGGCTGAACTATGAGCCATAGTGAAAGATTTTGCTGGAGTTACTGACGATCCTTTTAGATTTGACAAGGAATTTAATATAGTCATCCAGACCTACCAACCAGGTTCCTCAGATTTGTACCAGCTAGTTCACATGCTTGTTGGTAAAGGCCAGGCCCAACGCTGGATGAAAACAGCTAATTGGGATGATCCTGAAAAATCTTTAGAACTTTAAATGAGAGATCAACCCCATGCCTTTTTATATGATCAGGCTGGGAAATTGCTAAATTACTTTACCTGGCTCCGTAGGGCTTTCCCAAAACTGTTGATTGGAATAAGATTGAGACTTGCTCCCAGAAACCCATGAACCTGTGCACGACTATTACTGTCATCTCTAAACTGTTATTAAGGAATATTCTGGTCTCCCTATGGATGTTGAATCCACTCAGGTACCCTTCAACTCTGTATTCATTAAAGCACTGAACTGGGATTTTCCTCTTGTAAGTTAAAAGGGCTAGGATGGAATGGGACACTGTCCACGCAGATTTAGTCAATTTAGCAAACTGGCCCACCCACACCCTAGAGAAGTCAACTACAAGGAAGACCACTAAAATCCTTAATTTTCAACTCCCAACAGAGGCCCATAAAACAAAACCAACCCTCTCCTGGTCTCTGCGATTATTGCAAACAAACAGGACATTGGAAGGAAGATTGTTCCAAACATAAGTGTTGCAGGTGCCTTCAGCCCTCTAACTGACCTTTCAGTGCCCTCCAAACTCCCAACTACAGGACTCAAAAGAACTGCAGAGGCTTTTCTCAATCCTTCCTCTTCACCAACTTGGAGGAAAAACTCTCCAGATTTGGGATGATCTCTCTCTGTCCTTATGACACCAGACGTACACTCTCAGTGCTCAACTCCATTGTTTAAATTTTTTTTGTTTATTTTTGAGAGAGAGAGAGAGAGCAAGCAGGGGAGGGGCGGATGAAGGGAGGTGGGGGGGGGAAGGAGAGAATCTCAGGCAGGCTTTGTGCTGTCAGCATAGAGCCCAGTGTGAAACCAAGAGTCAGATGCGTAACTGAATGAACCACCCAGGCAGCCCACAACCCCACTGTTTAAACAGCCCCTGCTCAGAGTACTTAAATGTTTCAAGTAGTGGGGGTCTCTAATAAACCTCAACAGGTTCCTGTCTTTTTAAAAAAATTTTTTTAATGTTTATTTATTTTTGAGTGAGAGAGAGAGAGAGAGACAGAGCGTGAGCCGGGGAGAGGCAGAAGAGAGGGAAGACACAGAATTTGAAGCAGGCTCCAGGCTCTTAGCTGTCAGCACAGAGCCCGATGCAGGGCTTGAACTCAAACCATGAGATCATGACCTGAGCCGAAGTCAGATGCTCGACCGACTGAGCCACCCAGGCGTCCCAATAGGTTCCTATCTTTAAAACAATTCCTTCTTGTTTAGACCCTTTGAGAGATACTCCTTCTTCTTAGTTCCTCTGCCCTATTCATTTATTGGGCTGAGATTTCATAGAAAAATATCATATTGCAATTTTTTTCTCCTGAAAGGGGGAAGTAATTCTAGAATTGATAGCAACAACTAAAATTGCCAACTAGGTGAATCAGATGACCCTGCAACATCTTTTATTTGCTCCATCAGATTTTTCACTGTGATTGATTTCTTTGTGGATAAGGCCAGTCAATATCTCTTTGCCTTTTGGGGAAGGAAAACAGTGTATTTGTACAGTAATGCCCCAGGGTTTTACTGAAAGTCCTTCCTACTTCTCCCAAACCTTAAAAGTGGATTTAGCTGATATCAAGTTACCTGGAAGTTCTGCTTTATTACAATACTTAGGCGACTTGCTTCTCTGCTCCCCTTCTCAGGTGGCTTTGCAGGAAGACAGCCTTCACCAGTTCAGGCTGTTAGCCTTAAAGGGACACAAAGCTTCCCAGGAGACACTGCAGTTTACTCAGACTCTGGTTTGATATTTGAGGCACCTGAGTTCAGAACAAAGACTACATTTAGATCCAGTTAGACTTCATGGCATCCTGAGCTTCTCCAAACTAAGCCAATTACAAGGTTTTCTCAGGCTGGCTGACCACTGTGCAAATTGGATTCCAAACTCTCTTGTGGTAATGATCTTAACCCTGCCACCATTCTTCCTTCTCTGTGGACAATACTCATGACTCCCTGTGTTGGCTTATAGCAAACTCCTTTGGATAAAGTGAGCTTCTTGTGGTTTACCAGTAGTTCTTATTTAAAAGGTGAAAATGGCAAATACTATGTTGGGTATGCTATTACAATTTTTTTTGAAGTCCTCAAGGCAGCAGCTTTGCCCTCAGCTACCTTGGCCCGACAGGTTGAATGATATGTTCTTGCTTGGACCTGCATTTTAGCCAAGGGCAAAACTGCAAATATCTATACCAACAGTATGTAGGCCTTTGGGGTAGCTCCTGACTTTGGGATGCTATAGAAATAGTGAGGCTCCCTCATGTACAGTGGGGACAAAATTAAAAATGGCCTTAATGTTCAGGGATTATTAAGTGCCATACTCTTGCCAGATACTTTGGCCAGTATCAAGATCCCTGCACATTCCAAACTGGATTCCTTACAGGCCAGAGGAAACCACCTTATTGATATTTCCACAAAGAACACTGCTCTCAAAGGAACTAATAACCAGACTTCTGTCATGATCCAAAGGGATATCCCCCGCACAAATGATAATCTCAAAAATTGACTAGAGATGCCCAACAGTCAGCCCCAGAAAGGATAATCAATATTGGAAACCTAATAACTGTTGGTTCGATTAAGAAAAGAAAACTCTGGGTTGGGCCAAATAATAATCCAGTGTTGCCAGAGACTCTAAAGTTTCCATTACGACTACTGTACATGTATCCAGTCATTGGTCTTCTGATGAAAATGAAAACATTTATGAGGCCTTTGGGGCCAATACTAGTGGGTAAATATTAGCAAGGCCATAGAATGCCTACTTTGCTTGCCCCACCTGCCTGAAATACGATTCAGGAAAACCTGTCTGCATTGTTCCTCGACACTTTAATTTGCCCAATGGACCACTCAAAGTTTGGCAGATGGGTTTTATTCAGCTTCTTCCAATCTCATGCATATAACTATGTTTTGGTAATGGTTTGTATGTTTTCTCACTGGACTGCCACTTTGTGGCTAAAATCCTACTAGAAAAGATCATCCCTACCTGGGGGATCCCTCTTGAACTTCATAGTGACCAGGGAACGCTTCAACAGGTCTGTGCTGTTTGGCCAGTGTTACAACACTTCCACTGTGCTTACGATCCTTAATCATCAGGGCTAGTCAAACACACTAATGACATCCTTAAGAAGAATATGTAGAGACCCTTCAAATACACTGGGCAAAAGCACTGCCATTAGTTTTTCTAAATCTCAGGTCTATCTCTATTGGAACTTATAAACTCTCGCCCTTTGAGATAATCACATGATGGCCAGTGTACTTGGCTCCTGCTTCTTTTGATCCACAAATGGTAAAGGAGGATATACTTCAGTATTGAAAAGGCCTAATTGCTTCTGTTGAGAATAACCATGCTTTAGTAGAACAATCTTTCCACAGTGTGTTCCTGGGAGACAAAGACCTTAAGCATCATGCCTTGCAGCCTAGAGATTTCACCTATTGGAAAATACATTTCCAGAAAGACTCTCTTCAACTCTGTTGGAAAGGCCCCTATCAGGTGCTGTTAACCAACCCTTCTGCTGCCAGACTCCAAGGAAATGACTCTTGGATCCATGTGTCACACCTTTTTTTTTTTTAAAGATTTTATTTTTTAAGTAATCTCTACACCCAATGTGGGGCTTGAACTCACAACCCCGAGATCAAGAGTTGCATGCTTTTCCGACTGAGCCAGCCAGGCACCGCCCCCCATGTGTCACATCCAAAGAAAGCACCAAACCCTGACTAGATCTGCATGTCAGCTGATGACCTGGAAATAAAGATTTCCAGGAATTGAAGCAGACGACAGCTGAAGGAGACAGCTTTCCCAAGATGACTGGGCCAGACCTGTATACCTTTTTCTTGCTGCTGCTTCTTACCCTATTTTCTCCCTTTCTTTCATGGCCCAATCTGTTGCAAAAAGGGAACCTTTCTGACTGTTGGATCTGACATACCAGAAACTTTGATCTGTTCTTCCCTATTTATTTTTTTAAAAGTTTATTTTTGAGAGAGAGGGTGAGTGTGCAAGCAGGGGGGGAGGGTGGGTCAGAGAGAGAGGGAGAAAGAATTACAAGCAGGCTCTGTGTGGAGCCTGATGTGGCGCTCAAACCCATGAACCATGAGATCATGACCTGAGCCAAAATTCAGAGCTGGACTCTTAACTGACTGAGCCACCCAGGCGTCCCTATTCTTCGCTATTTAAATATTTTTTGTTCCCCTGAACCCAAGGAAAATACAAATGAGCTAGCTTCTCTTTGTAAGGCTTTTAGAAAAGACAAGGATGTCCACTCTCACCATTACTATTTAACATGGTATTGGAAGTCAGCCTCAGTGATCTGACAACAAAAAGAAATAAAAGGCATCCAGATTGGCAAGGAAGAAGAGAGGCATTCACTATTTACAGATGACATGATACTCTATGTAGAAAACCCAAAAGACTTCACCAAAAAATTGCTAGAACTAATACATGAGTTCAGCAAAGTCATAGGATATAAAATCAAAGTACAGAAATCGGTTGCATTTCTATACACCAATAACGAAGCAGGAGAGAAAGAAATCAAGGAATTGATACCGTTTGCAATTGCACCAAAAACAGTTAGATGCCTAGGAATAAAGCTAACCAAAGAGGGTAAAAGATCTGTACTCTGAAAATTACAGAACACTGGTAAAAGAAATTGAAGAGGACACAAAGAAATGGAAGAGCATTCCATGCTCATGGATTGGAAGAACAAACATTTTTTTCTTAGTTTTTTTTTTGAACTTACGTTTTTTTTTTTTAAGTTTATTTATTTTGAGAGAGAGAGAGAGAGAGAGAAGAGAGAGAGAGAGGGAGAGAGAATCCCAAGAAGCAGGGGGAGGGCAAAGAGAGAGGGAGAGCGAGAATCCCAAGCAGGCTCCAGGTTGTCAGCACAGAGCCTGACATGGGGCTCAGTCTCACAAACCATGAGATCATGACATGAGCCGAGATCAAGAGTCAGACGCTTAACCAGCGGAGCCACCTAGGTGCCCCAGAACAAACATTGTTAAAATGTCTATGCTACCTAAAGCAATCTACACATTTAATGCGATCCCCATCAAAATACCACCAGCATTTTTCACAGAGTTAGAACAAATAATTCTAAAATTTATATAGGACTACAAAAGACCCCAAAGAGCCAAAGTAATCCTGAAAAAGAAAAACAAAACTGGAGGCATCATGATTCTAGATTTCAAGCTATATTATTATTATTTTTTAAAGTTTATTTATTTTGAGAGAGAGAGAGAGAGAGAGAGAGAGAGAGAAAGCCAGTGGGGGAGGGGCAGAGAGAGAGAGGGATAGAGGATTCGAAGCAAGCTCTGTGCTGACAGCAGAGAGCCTGATGCAGGGCTTGAACTCACAAGCCATGAGATTATGACCTGAGCCGAAGTTGGACACTTAACCAACTGAGCCACCCAGGTGCCCCTCAAGCTATATTATAAAGCTGTAGTCATCAAGACAGTATGGTACTGGCACAAAAGCAAACACATATATCAGTGGAACAGAATAGAAAACCCAGAAATGGACCCACAACTATATGGTCAACTAATCTTTGACAAAGCAGGAAAGAATATCCTTTGTTGAAAGATGGTCTTTTCAACAAATGATATTGGGAAAACTTGACAGCAACATGCATAAGAATGAAACTGGACCACACCATTTTCTTACACCATACACAAAAATAAATTCAAAATAGATGAAAGACCTAAATGTGAGGCAGGAAACCTTCAAAATCCTAGAGGAGAGCACAGGCAGCAACCTCTTTGACCTTGGCCATACCAACTTCTTACTAGATACATTGCTGGAGTCAAGGGAAACAAAAGCAAAAATGAACTATTGGGACCTCATCAAGATAAAAAGCTTCTGAACACCGAAGGAAACAATCAGCAAAACTAAAAGGCAGCCTGTGGAATGGGAGAGGATATTTGCAAATGACATAGAAGACAAAGGGCTAGTATCCAAAATCTACAAAGAACTTAATCAAACTCAACACCCAAAAAACAAATAACCCAGTGAAGAAATGGGCAGAAGACATGAATAGACATTTTTCCAAAGAAGACATCCAGATGACTAACAGACACATGAAACAATGCTCAAGATCGCTCACCATCAAGGAAATAACAAATCAAAACCACAATGTGATACTACCTCACACCTGTCAGAATGGCTAAAATTTAACAACACAAGAAACAACAGGTGTTGGTGAGGATGCAGAGAAAAGGGAACCCTTTTGCACTGTTGGTGGGAATGCAAACTGGTGCGTTCACTCTGGAAAACAGTATGGAGGGTTCTCAAAAAGCTAAAAATAGAACTGCCCTACAACCCAGCAATTGCACTACTAGGTATTTACCTAAAGGATACAAAAATACTGATTCAAATGGGTCATGTACTCTGATGTTTATAGCAGCATTATCAATAATAGCCAAATTATGGAGAGTCCAAATGTTCATCAACTGATGAATGGATGAAGAAGATGACATATATGTATGTGTTTGTGTGTACACACACACACACACACACTGGACACACACACTGGACACACACACATATATACACACACACAATGGAATATTACTCAGCCATCAGAAAGAATGAAATCTTGCCATTTGCTCCTATGTGGATAGAGCTAGAGGATATTATGCTAAGTGAAATAAGTCAGAGAAAGACAAATAACATATGATTTCACTCCTATGTAGAATTTAAGAAAACATGAACATAGGGGAAGGGAAATAAAAAAGAGAGAGACAAACGATAAGAGACTTAACATAGAGAACTGAAGGTTGATGGAGGGAGGTGGATGGGGGATGGGCTAGATGGGTGATGGGCATTAAGGAGGGCAGTTGTTGTGATGAGCATTGGGTGTTGTATGTAAGTGATGAATCAGTGAATTCTATCCCTGAAACCAATATTGTACTGTGTTAACTAAGTAGAATTTAAATAAAAATTTGAAAAAAAAACAAACCAAAAAAACCAAAAGACCCCTTTTAAGCTGGGACAGTTCCATGTAGAATGTCTGCTCCTCATCTTACTCTGTTTAATCATTTTTATTTTTATTAAAACATTTTACAAATATTCATTTTTTGAGAGAGAGAGAGAGAGAGTGTGAGTGAGTGAGTGGGGGAGGGGCAGAGACAGGGAGACACAGAATCTGAAGCAGGCTCCAGGCTCTAGGCTGTCAGCACAGAGCCCAATACGGGGCTTGAAACCATGAACCGTGAGATCATGACCTGAGCCGAAGTCAGACACTTAACTGACTGAGCCATTCAGGCACCCCATGTAATCATTTTTTTTCCCCATGTAATCATTTTTAAACTTTATACATGTTGCCTGTCAAACCTTTGTAGAAATGACATGCCTAATAGGGTGATGCTAGCTCAGTGCTTCAAGATGATCTTCAGTGTTTACCTCAGAGGGGAAATGTCTGACAGTTCTCCCTCCTACCCTTCCCTGTTACTCAAACGTGACCTCAGTGGTTTCCAATCTATCCACTTTCCCTTTGATAATGGGTTGTGACCATCAAGGAAGGTCCTTTCTGGCACCAAGGGGACGAAACCACTAAATATGAAAAAAAAAAAAAAAACAAACACCAAAAAATCACAACCCTGATTCCTGTTCAGCAATGCTTTTGAAGAAAGACCTTGATCAAAAGGGGGAAATATGAAAATACAGTAAAACCTTGGTTTGCAAGCATAATCCATTTCGGAAACATGCTTGTAATCCAAAGCACTTCTATATCAAAGCGAATTTCCCCATAAGAAAGAATGGAAACTCAGATGATTCATCCCACAACCCAAAAATATTCATAAAAAAGGATTACAATACTGTAATACACTTCAAAATAATAAAACATAAAATATAAAGAAAGATAAATAACCTGCACTTACCTTTGAGAACTTTCGTGGCTGGTGTGAGGGAGACGGGAGAGGAGGATTATTGTGTAGGACGACTTTCACTATCACTAACGAAATCACTGCTATCTATTGGCTCAATGGAATCTTTTTCTTTTTGTGCAACTTTAACAAGGAACCTATCCAATGACACTTGCTTTTGCCTCCTTTTGAGGATTTTGGGGAAATGTGACATTGCATTGTCGTTAAACAGATTTCATCGCTTGCACTGCTACAGCCTTATTTGGGTGGTGCTTTTCTATAAAAATTTTGCACTGTTTCCCACATTTTACACATCTCCCTAATCTCCTTTGGAGTGAGGGATTCCTCCACCTTTTTCTCCTCCTCTGCACATGAGATCTCCTCTATAACCTCTTGCTGTTGCTCACAATGCAGATTCATCAGTTTGATGGTGGTCAGCTCTGGGCCATGTTCCTCCACCAGCTCTTGAATCTTATCCTCTTTCACCTCTAGTCCCATGATCTTCCCCAGGGTTATGATTTCATCGACAACTGGTGGCTCCTGTTCATGAGCAGGCCTCTCTAAGTCATGTCTGAGAACACAATCAGGCCTCAGTTTTCTCTAAGCAGATGAGGGTTCTCTTGGTGATCCCATCCCAGGCTTTATCGATGAACTTGAGGAAGTTCACGATGTGGAAATGATTTTTCCAAAACTCTTGGAGGGTAAGATTTGTTCCTTCAGTCACCTTGAAGCATTGCTGAAATAGTGCTTTGGTGTAAAGCTTTTTAAAATTCAAAATGACCCGCTGATCCATGGATTGGAGGACTGGAGTGGTGTTGGGAGGAAGGAACCTGACCTTAATGAACTAAGATTCCTCCAGTAAGTCATCCTCAAAGCCTGGAGTATGAGCAGGAGCATTATCCATAACCAGCAAGGCTTTGAGGGGCAGATTCTTTCCTAAAAGGTATTTCTTCACTGCAGGACTGAAGACCTTGTTGATCCACTCAATGAACAAGATCCAGGTGACCCAAGCCTTGTTGTTGGACCTCCACATAACATTTAACTGGCTCTTCTGCACCTTGCATTTCTTGAAGGCTCATGGATTCTTAGAATGATACACAAGCGAGGGCTTGACTTTGAAATCTCCGCTTGCATTAGCACAAAGCAAGATGGTGAGATGGTCTTTTTGTGGACTTGTGACCAGGCATTGCATTCTCTTCTTCTTTAATGTAGGTCGTCCTCTTTGGCATCTCTTTCCAAAAAAGCCCTATCTCATTGCAGTTAAAATCTTGTTCCGGCAGGTAACACTTGGAAACCATGATCTTATGGAACTCAGTAGGAAACGCCTCAGCTGCCTTAGCATCCGAACTCACAGCCTGTCCGTGCCTCACAATGCTATGGATGCCACCTCTCCTCTTAAAGTTATCAAACCATCCCCTGCTTGCCTTGAAGACTTCTTAATTTTCTGCTGATGTACCTGGCAGTTTACTTATGAGGTTGGTGTACAAGGCCTTTGCCTTCTTGCAGATAAAAGTTCTTGGTCACAGTATCACCTGCTAGTTGCTTCTCATTTATCCAAACCAGAAGCAACTTTTCTACATTTTCCAGAATACGTGCCATTGCTTTGATATTCTTGTGACTCCTTTTGCTGCATCCAGTCCCATTGTTTCTTCTTTCTTCTTTAATATTGTGCAAATGGTCAACGTAGACTTCTTATGAAGTCTTGCAATTTTGGCCACTTGCATACCTCGTTTGTACTTCTCAGTGATTTCCTTCTTTTTTTTATTAAAAAATTTTTTTTAACGTTTATTTATTTTTGAGACAGAGAGAGACAGAGCATGAATGGGGGAGGGTCAGAGAGAGCGGGAGACACAGAATCCGAAACAGGCTTCAGGCTCTGAGCTGTCAACACAGACCCCGCCATAGGGCTCGAACCCACGGACCGCGAGATCATGACCTGAGCCGAAGTCGGACGCTTACACAACTGAGCCACCCAGGTGCCCTGTTTCTCCTTTTTTTTAAACAAAAATTTTAATGTTTATTTTTTGAGAGAGACAGTGCATAAGTAGGGGAGGGGCAGAGAGAGAGGGCAACACAGAATCCGAGGGAGGCTCCAGGCTCCGAGCTGTCGGCACAGAGCCCGACGCAGGGCTTGAATTCACAAACCAAACTGTGACATCATGACCTGAGCCGAAGTTGGACACTTAACCGATGGAACCACCCAGGCACCCTTCAATGATTCCTTCTTAACTTCCACCGTAATCATCTCCTTCTTACTGCCTTTCTTTTCAACCTTTTTCTGCATGGGGGCCATTGTATATGCTCGCATGGATGTTGACTACAGTACAGTATTAATGAACTCTTGCCATATACTGTATTTAATGTAACTGGCAATGAGGCAGCAGAGGAAAGGGCTATATCTGCCGGCAGCCTGACCTAGAATGAAGCAAAGCATTCCTATGCTTCCTCTTGTATGGAGAAGGAAAGGACTGTCCAGAGGTGCTTTGAAGTGACAAAAAATACACTAGTGCCAGTTATCGGCACCTTCCAGCGTTCTGAAAAATCACTGATTTCTGCCAAACACTGTGGCTTGAGACCAAGCATCCGAGCATGAGAGGTGATCACCCACAATCCTGCAGTGAGAGAGAGAGAGAGAGGAAGAACCATTGGCTCAGTTGTGATCATGTGATATTTGGCGTCTTGTACTACTCATATTGCAAGACATCACTTGTTTATCAAGTTAAAATTTATTAGAAATGTTTGCTTTTCTGTTACTTGCAGTCCAAGGTTTTACTGTAAAGGAAACCTCATTTAAAATGGAGTCAGGAAGCCCTGAAGCGAGACCTCTCACACATTACCACTTGCTGTAAGAAGCCTATCTCACATTTCCCTGCAGGAAGCAGCTTACTATATGTACCCCAGCCTGAGGAAGGAAGAATTTCTCCTTGCTCAACAACATCCCAGCCAGTGAGAACTCAGTGAAACAGCCCCTCCCAGCTTCCTCTCTTCCCCTGTAAAAGCAGAACCCTCTCCTCTGTTCTCTGGGTTTGCCTATGGTTTGCCATAGTTTGCTTGTCCTGAATTGCAATTCCTCTGCTATTCCTAATAAATTCATTTTGCTGGTAAAAATAACTGGCTCCTTTGTTTTTTAAGGTCAACAGAAGCAGAAACCACCTGTGGTTTCTGGGAACAGACTAAAGGGGTCCGAAAATCTGAGGTTTGCTGAGAAGGGAGGTGGTGTCTGGGGCATTCACATAGTTGCTGTGGGGGTTGGGAGAGAGTGAAACTCTTGCCCATTACCTACTTCCCACTACCCCACTCCTTTAAGCACTCAGGATGTTATTGATCTGGTGGCCTTTATGTAAAACATTAGTGTGCAAACTTCTGCCAGCAGAAATCTGGGCATAGTTATATTGAATTGTGCTTTTATTTTTTATTGGGGGAGGTAGGAGTTTCATCTGTCTTTCTAAGTTTCCCCTTTTGTGTCCTCCATGTGATTATTACTGGTCAAGTGGGACCAGTGGCCAGAGGTCTGGGCTTCCCATCATTGGTGCTCTGCCCACCCTGTGCCTGGAATACAAGTAGGGTGGGAATCCACACAGGCCCCAGGGCTCTCTAGGAAGAGCCTACCATGGTTGTAGAAAAGAATACCATGGCTGGCTCTATTCAGTTACCAGATGGGATTAAATAATAAAAATATGTGAGCACTCAAATTATACCAGACTCTTCTTGGATGACTTTATGTCATCTCATTTAATCTTTCTAACAACTTGTAAGATAGATCCTTATTATCCCCATTTTACAGTTGAGGACATGGGTTTAATTAATTTACCTGGGTTACCCAGTTTGTATGTTGCAGATCTAGGATTTGAAATTGGATTTGAAATCACATCCATCTGATTCCAGACAGCTGCTCCTAACCACTGCCTGATTTGAAGCACACAGGGCAATGTGCTCTTCCTGAATCTATTTCCTGCATCACATGTCTTATTTTCTTAGATTCCACCATTTGAGATTCAATCCTTTGGATCATGAAGGCTTTTCCTACCCCAGAATCCCTTTATTGTTATTATTATTATTTAACGTTTATTTTTGAGAGAGAGAAAGACAGAGCATGAGCAGGGGAGGGGCAGAGAGAAAGAGGAAGACACAGAATCTGAAGCAGGCTCTAGGCTCTGGGCTCGAACTCATGAACTGTGAGATCATGACCTGAGCTGAAGTTGGACACTTAACTGACTGAGCCACCCAGGTGCCCCTAAGGATCCCTTTTTTAAAGGTATCTATCCATAGGAGCAGCAATGGCTTAAGCACATTAGATAACATTTGAGTGGAGGAAAATGGGTTGTTAGCTAAGTTCCTCAAAGGACATGGACAGTTGTTTCCTCAAGGTAGTCAGTTTTGGCGAATCAGGAACACAAAGGTCCAAAGAAGAATAGATAAGATCAAGTATACATTTTATATTGGTCTTCTCAGAGATTTGCTACCATTGATAAAGCCAACTCTTTGGGGCCTGCTCTACTGTTTTTGCATTCGAGATGACTTACTAGCACATAGGTAAATGACACCTTTTAATTCTTCGAGGCCTCTGACTTAACAATCTGTAGCCTTTTTTGCTTTCTTCAAAGTTCCCTTTATTTCTCGAGATTATAGGAAGATTCAGTCATGTACCTGTATCACGAAGGAGTTTTTCCCCTAGCAGGCTGAGATAGCATGCCATCATAGGTCCTTTGATAGTCCGCTTTTGCTGTACATTTTAATGGGTACTTGTTCAGCTTAAACAATCTGTATGACATTAACAGTATATTATTGAGTGCATGTTATATTCCAGACATTGTACTAAGCACTTTACATGCATGATCTCATTAAAGCCTCATGAATCTGAGAACAAACTCCATCCCAGAAAGGCCAACTTGTTTGAAGTCACAAAGATAGTAGCAGAATGAGGATTTAGGTCTAGTCTGACTTCAGAGTCTCATAACCATGCCTAGTGGTAGCTAGAGGTAGAATGTAATAATGGATTTAAATATAGAAATAGGGGCCCTGAAAAAAGGTGGTAGGGTATTTACTTACTAACAATGTAGTCTGTGCTACCCTCTTGCTGATTCCTGTAGGGATAACTATCAATGAAATAGCACGTTTATTTATTTTTATTTGTTTATGTTTATTTTTGAGAGAAAGTGCACACAAGTGTGTGAGTGGGGATTGGGCAGAGAGAGAGAGAGGGAGAGAGGGAATCCCAAGCAGGCTCCACAATGTCAGCATAGAGCCCTACATGGGGCTCGAACCCACAAACTGTGAGATCATGACCTGAGCTGAAATAAGAGTTGGATGCTTAACTGACTAAGCCACCCAGATGCCCCTGACATAGCACATTTATAATATTATCTAATATAAGCAAATAATAAATAACAATTATTGTTAGTATTAGTTTTTATTTGTAGCAAATATTCATTGAGTGCTTTCTACATGTCAAAGATTGGGCAAGGTTCTGGGGATACAGAAGTAAGCAAAAAATACATGTTTTTTGCTTTCTTGTGCTTATAATTTAGTGGCAGAAACAGGCATTAAACGATCGCTCTGATGACTATGTAATTACAGAGATAAGAGATCAGAAGGGAGAGAACATGGTTCTCAGGGGGCAAATAACAAAAGAACCTGAAATAGATGGTGGGTTGGGATCAGGGAAGGCTTCCCTGAAGAAGAGAAGTAAGGATGAGTTGGAATGAAGTAGGTGAACAGGGAGTGGGAGTCTGCCGCTGAAATGCACATCTCAGGGAAAGGAACGGCATTACCACATGTCTTAAGGATTTGGTCTTAGTGGTAAGAGCACTGAGAAGTCACTGGAAGGTTTTAAGCAAAGGTGTGCCATGATCAGATTTACATTTTAGTAAGATCACCTGAGTTGCTGCAGGGATAGTGGATTGGAGGGTAGCAAAAGTGGAAGTCAGGGGACCAATTAGCCATAGTCTAGGCTAGAGATGGTGACTTAGACCAGGGTGGTGGCAGTGGAGATGGAAACATATTTTGGAGGTGACAAATTTCTTGGAGGTGGTGCTGATAGAACTTGGTGATAGATTTAGTAAGGAGATGCCAGGGACACCTGGGTGGCTCAGTTGGTTAAGCATCACGAGTCTTGATTTTGGCTCAAGTCATTATCTCACAATTTGTGGGATTGAGCTCCATGTCAGGCTCTGTGCCGACAGTGTGGAGCCTGCTTGGGATTCCCTGTCTCCCTCGCTCTCTGTTCCTCCCTTGGGTGTGTGCTCTCTCTCTTAAAATAAATAAATGTTTGAAAAATGGAGGTATTGGATGGCAGAGGACAGTGATGCCCTTCAATCTTCACAACTACCCTATGAAGGATGTGTTACTATCCCCTCTTTTACAAAGAAGGAAACAGATTTCTCGTGGCTTTAGCATAAAGTCTACAGGCTTCATACGACCCTCAGGACATTATATAAGCTAGAGTGTGTTGACTTACATATCCTGGTCTCTCTGCCATCATCCACCTAGTTCTCTGTGCTCTAGCTACAGTTGCCTTTTAGTTATTTGCTATGCCAAGTTCCTCCTAGTCTTAAAGCCTTTTCATATGCTGTTCACTTGATCTGAAATGCTTTTTTCCTTTTTGCTTGGCTCATCTTTCCTTGGGGAAACCCCTGACCTATCTGACTGGGTTAGGCTTTGAGGCTATCTGCCTCTCACAACACTCTGTACTTTTACAGTTATTAATTACACATCTATCTAGTTTTTTGTGTGCTTATTTTTGGACTGTCTCACCCACAAAACTGTAAGCTCTGGAAAAGGGATCTTGTCTGTCTTGTTTATCATCCCATTCCCAATAACTAGCATAAGGCTTAACATATCATAAGGTGTTACATATATATTTGGTGAATGAATGACTGAAGCTTATAGAGTCTAAGCTAACATGTCTACTGTTAAGCAGTATGTGACTAATCTAAGACTTGGACCAAGTCTACCTAATAGGAGAGCCCAAGCCCTAACCAGTAATATTGGCACTGTTCTTGTTTGTAACTGAAATACTTCAAAGCCATACAGCAATTGCTAAAGAACTTAGAATCAGCTTTCTTTTTCCTCCTCCATTTCCTCCATTCTTCTTTCTTCTTTTCCTTCCTCTCTCCCTTCTCACAACCCTGCCTGCCTCCCTGTCTTTTTCTTTCTTTTATAAGATTTGGAAAGACTATTAGAAGTCATCTTGTCCAACCTGTGCATTTTACAAACGATCAAACTGAGGCTAGACCAAATTGCCTGCCCAAAGGCTACAGTTATTGGCAGACTCAACAGATAACTGTATCTTTTCTGGTGGGCATCATTCCAGCAAAATCAATGGAGATCTAATTTATTTCCATCTTGTTTACTCAATGTCTGTTTGTTATAACCAGGTTAGTCTCATCACTGACCTGGACACATGTTTTGCTAATTTTTATCTTAGTAGCATGATCCACAATGGTCCCTTTGCTTGGGATCTATTTTTTCTTTTCAACCTATCCTTCAAGCCCCAGCTCAGTTCTTATCCCCTCCATGCAGACTTTCTGGCTCATTGTAAAGTCATACAGCAGTCTAGATCACTCATTTGACCTTTAATCACAAATTAATGTGTATTTTCTTTTTTTAAGAAAAGTTAACTTATTTATTTTGAGAGACACAGAGAGACGGAGCTCGTGAGCAGGGGAGGGGCAGAGAGAGGTGGGGAGAGAGGATCCCAAGCAGGCTCCGTGCTTTCAGTGTGGAGCCAAACACGGAGCTCAAACCCATTAACTGTGAGATCATGATCTGAGCCAAAATCAAGAGTCAGATGCTTAAACAGCTGAACCCCCCCCCAGGTGCCCCATTCTTATAAATGTTCTTATGTGTGTTTTTTCTTCTTTATAGACTGCCCTCACCCCAAGCTTATCAAGCTTATGAAGCTTATCAAGAACCATATCACATAGTTTGCCTCTTTTATAATCCTTTTGATCCCTAGAATAGTGCTATACACATGGTAGACACTCAATAATTGTTGAATGAATGAATGAATAAATGATGTAAGCAAGGAAAAAATGAAATGGTAAATTCTGCCATCTTGTGGCTATCAGTCTTTAATGTTGCCATTTTCACTGTTTTTCATGTTGAGATTAGAAAAGTGGCACATGGTAATAAACAAACGAGATGGTGGTGAGTGGGAGAGGTTTCTTTTTCTTTTGATTAATGTACCAACGGCATGGTTGCTGGTATTTTATAAGAGAAAACAGATCGAGGGAAACTAAAAACCAAACTAACCATGTACCTAAGGACTGGGGAATATTGATTGGATTTCCTCAGGTACAATTCCTTCTTTGAAAGGGACAAGTAAAAGAAATTGTCACAACACACCCAACAGAGCTCTGATCAGATGACCAAGCTACTCATTTCGGGGGATCTATTAATGGACCTTTTGTGAGAGTCATCTGGGGAAAAGAATCTCTGCCTTTGAGTTAATGGGCTTAAGATCCAGCCTTTGTTGAGCAGCCTTGTGTGGATCACACAACCTCTTTGTCTCAGTTTTCTTTTCTTTTTTCAACCCCCCCTTTTTTTTTGAGAGAGAGAGAGCAAGAACAAGAGGCAAAGGGAGAGGGAGAGAGAGAATCTTTTCTTCTCTTAAATGTTTATTTTTCAAGAGAGAGACAGAAAGCACAAGCGAGGGAGGGGCAGAGAGAGAGAGGGATAGAGAGAATCCCAAGCAGGTACCATTGCCCAGCGCAGAGCCTGACACAGAGCTTGATCTTACGAACCATGAGATCACAACCTGAGCCAAAATCAAGAGTCAGATGCTTAACCGACTGAGCCACCTGGATGCCCCTCTTGTCTCAGTTTTCTTACCAGTTAATTTACTGTCCAATTTACTTTCAGGGCTGTTTTAAGACTCTGCAAAACCACAGGCATGAAGATTCTTAGAAGAGTTTTTAGAAAGTGATGTATGTTTAACATTTTCATAAAAGAAGAATGTTTATACTTTCTGTTTGTACAGCACCTAAATATTTAAGTGCCTGTAAGGCCATTACCTATTTTCAGTCTCATGGCAACTCTAGGAGATAGGCAGGCAGATATTACCCTCAATTTACAGATGGAGCTCAGAGATTTATCTTCAGAGTTAATAAACATACGTTGAGGACCTGTTACATGCCAAGCATACTGATAAGTACTTTTGCATGTTAGAGAAGTTAGTTCAGGATCACCTGGCTGATAAGTGGTAGCGTTGTAATCTGACCCAGGTCATTTGATTTTAGAAGCCAGTGCTCAAATGCCACTATCTTTAGGTCAGTTGAATTCCTCTCTTGGGGCCATTTGCATTTAATTGTTCTCTCTCTCTTATAGAATGAAATCTTTTGTTACTGTTAAACATATTTAAGGTCTGAAGAGCAGACTTGGTGTAGGTTACAAGCCTACATTCTTAGCCCTGGTTGTACATTTCACATCATTTAGGGAGTTAAAAGAAGTTACTCATGTCTTGGCCCTAGAACAGAGTAATTAAATCAGTCTCTCTCCGGAAGTGGAGCCCAGGAAACAGTTTTTTTGCTTTTTTTTTTTAAAGCTACTTCCGAGGTGCAGCCATGGTTGAGAACCACAGTGCTCTAGTAGAAAGGTCATTCTAACAGAGTCAATCCAATTTTTTCAGAGACTGGTTCTGGCATCAAGACTGTTCAATGAGGAAGAGGGAAGAGGAGTAAAGGAACAGCTCAGAAATGTAATTTGTTGGGTCTGCTTTTAGTAGTGTAAGCAAACTGAACAGCAGTGGCAGAGGTAAATCATTAAAGAAGAACCAGGAAAGAAAAGGACATGGATCTCACTTTGAAGCAGCAAGAAGGATGGCAGACACCTCCTTCTCCAGAAGAGCAGACTTTATAAACCCCTGTTCATTCATTCACTCATAAGTTGTTCACGCATTAAGTATTTACTGAACATCCACTATGTGTCAGGCAGTATTCTAGGTCCTGGAGATGTAGCAGTGAACAAGCCAGGTACAGACTTTGGTCTCATGGAACTTTCATTCTAGTTGTGGGTGTAAGGGAATGGTTCTGTCCTGGTGTTCTGGTGACCTTGAACATCTCCACATAGGCCACATAGCCCAGGCTCAACCACAGTCTGACTCACGTCGTAGAGGAATGCCCTGTGATCCTCTCTGGAACACGACAAGATAGGCAATTGTGAGGAGCCGTTACAGGACCATCATCTACCTCCCTATCTTCTGGGAGGCTGCTACATGGTGGCTGGCCTCCCATCTGCCTCCCTGGTTCTGGTGAGGCATAGAGCTTTCTTTCACATACACAGTTCCCTTAAGGATAGCTGCAGTATAACCTGCCTAGCTGTTAGTTTTGAGGTGGGTCCTGCACAGCAGAATGACCCACCATTCACGTCATCTGTCATCTGGCCCCTCCATTTCAGTGTCATCCTGTGGGAGTTGGGATGTGGAGCGCTGGCACCATGATGACCTTGCTTTTGGGGCCTATATAAGGAAGACACTGACTGTATGCATTTGGACTCATTGTCTTCTTGTTGGCCGAATCTATGGAAGTGTCTTAAGCCAGCCTAGCTGCTGCCAGTGCACTGCTGTTTAGGGACTGCCTGACTGCTTGATAGAAGTTCCAGGCTGTATAATTTGATTGGAAAAACTTAGCAGTTGGCAGAACCCTCACACTGGTTTTTTGGCCAGTAGGGTAAGAGCTATTGTAGTAGAAAAGGCCAAATAGAAGCCCCAGAAACTCCTCACTCCCACCTCCCAAGATAATAAGTAAAGTAAATAGAAGCTAAAAACCATATTGCATCCCAGGAAGAATTGCAGAATTTAGTGCTTTCAAAGACTTACACAGTGCATACCCCCATCAGATACCTGTTAAATTCACTACTGTGGCCCTGAAAAAAAAAAAAAACAACAGATGAATCATGGCAGGTGACAATATGAAGTACCACAGACTTTACTAAGTAGTACCTACTGCTCTGTCAGATGTGATATCTTCACACAGCCATGTGTTTGTGGCTACCGATCTAGTGGAGGTGTTATTTTCCATTCCCATAGGCAGACAGATCAGAAAGTTTATATTCACATGGTATGGCCATCAGTGCATGTGACAAATGTTGTAATGTGCCACCCAGGTCTCCTTTCAGCAATGAAGACCTTATTCCTCCAACTGCTGGGAGCGCATCTGGACATCCCTTGGGAGTCCACCTTCTTTATGGATTGCCTCAGCTAAAGAAAACTGCTTTGTCTAAGATCGTGCCTCCTTCTAAGGGAAGGCCACATCCAATGACTAATAAGTTCAGGGGTATAAATGCCCAGCCCTTTTAGCCCAGTGTGGGACAACCAGACATTCTAGTTATAGAGCCTACCGTGGGGTTGGCAGGGGCCTTCATGGGAACCATATCATAGCTTAACTTTTTTCTCCCTCTGCCTAGTGCTGTTTTGGCCACCTCTTTTCCAGAGGTGATGATCCCGAAGGCACTCCCTAGTAAACGTCCTGTGCACTAGTCTTCATCTCGAGGTCTGTTTCCTGGAGAAGCCAGACCCTGTGACAGTTGGTGCCAGGAGTGGTCTGTGGAAGAGGGTGTTTTGATGGAATTTTGGGCCTGGCCCACTCACTACCTGGCTGGTATCGAGGACCCTGTACTGGTAGTACGTGGAGCATGGATAGTCCCAGACACAATGTAGCAGTGCAGTTAAAACTTTCACTGGTGGGAAGGAATAAATCAGCTATTGGGATATATCAGATATTTGAGAAATATGGGGAGAATAGTAATCTTTTGTTGTTGTTTATTTATTTTTCGAGAGAGAGGGAGAGAGAGAGTGCAAGTGGGGGAGGGGCAGAGAGAGAGGGAGACAGAGGATCTGAAGTGGGCTCTGCACTGACAGGCTGACAGCAGTGAACCCAATGCAGGGCTTGAACTCAGGAAAAGCGAGATCACGACCTGAGCCGAAGTTGGATGCTCAACCTACTGAGCCACCCAGGCACCTCAGGGAGAATAGTAATCTTTAAAAAAATGGGATTTGGTGACTGCTCCTAAGTTTGACACTCTGGCAAAAGATAACAAAAAGCTGAAAGTGATTAGCTGGCAATTTAAAGTTAAGTGTGAAAGCCACAGAACCTCTTTGGCAGCATACACAGAGGCTCACCTCCTGCAGGATGATAGAGAAAGTGAATGACTGGGCCCAGAACTTTAATCCTAAGAGTAGTCCGTCTCCAAGGGTGGTTAAAATCCCACGTAAGGCAGGTCTACTATGCCAAGGTGAGGGCTCTGGTTGGGAAAGAATGGGACTCTGACATATGAGAGAGGAACTTTTAGGGCTTGGAAACCTTGAATTCCTATATTTCTCTGAACCCTCTGGGCCTGTAGAAGTGGCCCACTCCTCTCTGTTAAGAGCTAGCACACCCTGTTTGTTTGAACACAGTACAGAGGCCTCTCCCTTGGAAGACAGCATGTGCCTGTCCCCTGTCCTACTCCTCCCAGATGGTAGGCCAATAACTAGGGTTAAAGCCCAGTGTCACCCAGTTGGGGATGTTCTGTGCCTGCTAAGATAGGACACGAACAATACCCTGTAAAAATTGCAGCATGGAGTCAAAATGTAACAGCAGCAGCTGGGATGGTAGATATGGGCAAGGAATTTGCTTAATCAGGAGTGGTAGAACACAAATTTGCATAGAAGATCTTTGTAAATATAGGAGTACTCTCCTGGGATATAGGATCTCACACCCTGGCAAAGACCCTGAAAGGCAGTGCAGACATGCTGCTAGGATGGAGCTCAGAAGCATGGAAGACATGTTGGCTGAGTTGGGTAGAAATACCTGAATTGTCATTACAGACAGTGGATTAGAAGGCTCCGAGTGGAGCCTGCTGGGTGGATGGATGTTATGTGAGGCCAGAAGAGCTCCTGGAGGATAGTGTTGCACAGAAGGGCTCAGGGAAACACGCTGTTCACCAAGGCCACGAGGTACGTGCTGGTCAGAAGGACACCAGCATGACTGAGAAGTTCGTCTGCAGGCTGCATGGTGGCCGGGGTGGACTGTAGGAAAAGCAGTCACGGAGCTGAGCTCAGAACTAGCAATGGGGATGATGGGGAGACTGAAGTAACCGATGCCAGGTGGCTCTGCTCCCCTGCCAGAAGCTAGGTTGATGCGAGAGTCATACTAAGGAGCTAGGTCCGAGTGGCAGCCAAGGGGGCCTGAGTTAGCGGGAGTTATAGAGGTTAATATAGCATCCCCAAGGGCAAAACAGATGGGCAGATGACAGGGACACTGCTCAATCTGCAAAATCAAAAGCAATCCAGGTTTGGTCCGGAGGCTGAAGATAGTTGCTCCAATACCAAGTCATGACCTCTTGCTGAGTTGCTGGACATAAGTCAGTTTGCAGATGTGGAACCCATGGATTGAATGGAGTCCAAGTCCCCAGGAGGAAGGACGTGCAGTAGTGCTTCAAGTATGTATAGTAGTGATTCCTCCAGTCCTTTTCCAGGAGGACTCAGGGCCATTCACTTGGGGAACTGTGCACTGGAGAAAGGAACTCAAACATTTTGAGAACTGTTTGACCGATGGACAAGGGGGTACAAAGGGTTTCCTCAAGTTGGGGTTTGGGGGGAAATACTCTGGAGCAGTTTATACTCCAGAGGATCTCCGTGGGATCAGACTGAGGCTAGTCTCTAGCTAAGACCAAATTCTTGCCTAGCTTTTCACCCTGGTCCCATCCTGCTGGACTTAACTCCCTTTTGCTGAGAGCACCTCCCCAGTAAATCATGTGCACAAGAATCCTTGTCTCAGGCTCCATTCTGGCAAATGCAACCTGAGACAAACTGTCCATTCATACATGAAACATTCATAGTAGTGCAGAGTATGGTTGTGTCCTGCTACATTTAACTGTCTGGAATTTATTTAGTCTT
Organism: Neofelis nebulosa; assembly: GCF_028018385.1. Taxonomy (NCBI): domain Eukaryota; kingdom Metazoa; phylum Chordata; class Mammalia; order Carnivora; family Felidae; genus Neofelis; species Neofelis nebulosa. The sequence goes on from NC_080800.1 coordinate 99,124,332, forward strand.
TTCCTGTTATAAACAATGCTTCAGTGAACGTCCTTGCACCTGACTCTTTATGTCCCATGTGTCTTCAAACCTGTTTTTTTTTCAGCTTAATTTATTTTGAGAGAGAAAGAGACAGTGTGAGTGGGGGAGGGGCAGAGAGCAAGGGGGAGAGAGAATCCTAAGCAGGCTCCGCACTGCCAGCACAGGGCTAGAACTCATGAAACTGAGATCATGACCTGAGCTGAAACCAAGAGTCAGACGTTGAACTGACTGAGCCACCCAGGCACCCCTGTCCTCAAACCTCTTTATATAACTTGCCAGCAGAGATGCTCATATCAGATTCCAGGTAGTCCCAAGAGGGCTATGAATATTAGGTTTGTGGACTGTGGCTATATTCCAGGAAACTGATTACCTGAGGTAAATAATAAAAGGGTCCATGAATTAGGGAGCTACACAGAGGTATTTGTGAAAGGGTCACAAATTAGGGAAATGGAAAGGATGAACAATGGTTGGAAAAATAAATTCAGTTATACTAGTCCAAATAAGCTTTGAGGGAGCAGTTAAAATAGCATTTAGGAGTATTTTTACTAGAGGAAAATTAGAATATTGACATTAGGTAGGATTAAGTGGCAAACACAGGTTCAAATGTTCTGGTTAATTAGGAGACGAGATAAGGCAAGGGACTAACGTGAGGATCTTAAAGTAGAGTAGTGGAAATTATAGTCAAAATGGCTCACCTCGACAGGTGTACCTAGGAATGAACTACTAATGAATGCAAATGCCTAAGAATCATTTTTCTTGAACTCATTTGCTGTAGCGCTTTTCTGAAGGAACACGATGCTCCTTTCTAAGCTTATTTTCTTTGTTTTGATCTTTCCTCCCTCACTTGCTGTCTTCGTTGCCAAGATCCAGGAGGCAAAGATAGGCAAGAGAACATGTCATGGACTATAACTGGATAAGCTGTGTGACTCAAGAGTCCAAACAAAGGTTGGGGCATGGGAACCCTGCCTTGGCTATGCTCTTATACAAATAGGTCACCTGGCTTGTTTTTTGTTACATGTATCCGTTAATATGACAATGTGCATTTTGTGATTGTTCCATTCCATGTGTTCCAATGGCATGCTGTTTTTACTCCCATTTTACCACTGTTTTCATTCTGATTTGCATTACAGTTAAATTATTTACTATTCTGAGATCACAGGGTGGTAGCTTATGAGACACCTCTGGCACATACATATGCTTCATTAAGCTCACACATGTCCACATTAAAAAAATAGTTGCCAGTATTTCAAAAATAGGAGGGTTCATACAAAAATATGGATTCCTGACCTGAAAAAACAGAATCTGGCACGACAGAATTTCCTCATGACAACTGGAACTGAGCAGTGGCTACTCTTGTTATTAACTTGATATTGAATCTGCAAGTCTGCTACCGTTTTTCATGGAACTGGCATTCTTCTTACAGTGACATTCAGGAGAGAGGGAAACATTTTTCTATATCCAGTTTATATAAAAATGGGGAAACCAATAGCTAGCTGAGGGGGGGAAGACTTGTGATTTAAGAATTAAAGATGGAGGTGGGGTGAAGACAATGTTAGGCTAAGAATGGAGAATTTGGACGAAACCACTGAGATGGCAGAGGGAGAAGGTAGAGGAGTAGCTCGGTCACTTCTCTTACCAGGCTTCTCAGGGGAGAATTCACTCCTAGAACATACTGTACTGTTTTTCTGCCATCAACTGAAATTTTCATTGAGGGACTACACTACGCCAGGCACTGGTAATGGAGGTGAGCGAAGGACACAAACCCCTGTCTCATGGAGCTCACACTTGAGTGGGGGAGCCAGACATCAGTAAATACTATGAGGGAAAATAAGAGGATGTTAAAAGAAATACTGGAGAAATGGTTTTCTAATGTAGGGGATCAAGGCAGGCTTCCCTGGGGAAGTGACACTTAAACTGGGGACTGAGGAGTAAATGAGAATTAGGCAAAGAGGCAGGGTAGAGCTTTACAGACGTAGGGCAGAACATGTGCAAATACCACAAAGCAGGCACAAACTTGGCACCACTGAAGACCTGACGGGTCAAGTGGCTGCAGTTAGAGAGCAGGGAGGAGAGTGGCTGGGAATGAGGCTGGATGTTCAGAGTGGCAAGAGTCACCAAGAGGTTTTTTTTTTTTTTTTAATGTGTATTTATTTTTGAGACAGACAAAGCACGAGTGGGAGAGGAGCAGAGAGAGAGGGAGACACAGAATCTGAAGCAGGCTCCAGGCTCTGAGCTGTCAACCCACCAGCCGAGCTGAAAGATCATGACCTGAGCCAAAGATGCTTAACCAACTGAGCCACCCAGGCGCTTCTCAGTTGCTTTAAATAGACCTCACTTTTTACATATGAAAGAATATCAATAATAATAGTAATAGAAATTCTGTCCAACATATATTGAATGCTACTATGTTTCAGGAATTATGTTAAACATTTTATATTATCTCATTGAATCTTTACAACAAAGCCATGGAGTTAGTTATAGTTATAGATGAGAAACAGGATCACAGACGTTACTTAGTGAAGGTGGTGTAGCTGATAAATGGCAGACTCTGGACTCTAATCCAGGTCTGAATATCCCTAAGTACATATTTTTCTCCCATGAGGGGGATTTTGCCCCTACGTTCATGAAAAATACTGGTCTGTAATTTTTCTTTTCTTATACCGTTTTCATCTGCTTTTGGTATCAGAGTAATGCTGGCCTCATGAAATGCATTGGGAAAAGTTTGCTTCTCTGTTTTCTGATAGACATTGTGTAGAATTGATGTTATTTCTTCTTCAAATGTTTCGTGCTGAAGCAATCTGGGCTTATGTATTTCTTTTTTGGAATGTTTTTATTTATTTATTTATTTTTTTATTTTTTTAAATTTTTTTTTTTAACGTTTATTTTATTTTTGAGACAGAGAGAGACAGAGCATGAATGGGGGAGGGTCAGAGAGAGAGGGAGACACAGAATCTGAAACAGGCTCCAGGCTCTGAGCTGTCAGCACAGAGCCCGACGCGGGGCTCAAACTCACGGACCGCGAGATCATGACCTGAGCCGAAGTCGGCTGCTTAACCGACTGAGCCACCCAGGCGCCCCTTTGGAAGGTTTTTAAAATATGACTCCAGTATCTTTAATAGAGGAATATTTAGGTTATCTATTTCATCTTGGATGAGTTTTCATAGTTTGTGGTTTTCTTTTTTTTTAATTTTTTAATGTTTATTTATTTTTGAGAGAGAGAGAGACAGAGCATGAGTGGGGGAGGGGCAGAGAGAGAGGGAGACAGAATCCGAAGCAGGCTCCAGGCTCTGAGCTGTCAGCACAGAGCCCGGCGTGGGGCTCGAACTCACGGACCGTGAGATCATGACCCGAGTTGAAGTTGGACGACCAAACGACTGAGCCACCCAAGCACCCCCATAGTTTGTGGTTTTCAAGAAATTAGTCCATTACATCTAAGTTTTCAAATTTCAAATAGAGTTATTGTAATATTCCCTTATATTCTTTTTAGTGTCTGAGACATTTCTTCTGTCTCTCTTTAATTTCTGGTATTGGCAATTTAGGTCTTACCTTCCTTTATCAGTCTTTGTCATGTTTATTTTATTGATTTTTTCAAATAATTCGCTTTTATTTTCATTTATCTTCTCTATCATTTCCTAATTTCAATTTTATTAGTTTTTACTCTTTAAAAAAACATTTATTTATTTATTTTGAGAGAGAGACAAAGAGTGTGGGGGAGGGGGAGGGAGAGAGGGAGAGAGGGAGAGAGGGAGAGAGAATCCCAGGCAGGCTCCGTGCTGTCAGCTCAGAGCCGGACACGGGGCTCAATCTCACAAACTGTGAGATCATGACCTGAGCTGAAATCAAGAGTCAGACGCTTAACCAACTGAGCCACCCAGGCACCCCTAGTTTTTCCTCTTTATTATTTCCTTTCTTCTGCTTGCTTTGGGTTTATTTCATTTTTTTTTCTTTTTTTGTAGTTTCTTGAGGTGGGAGCTTAGATTATTGACTTGAGACTTTCCCTCTTAATATACGCATTAAATGCTATAAAATTCCCTAGTCTAAGGTTTGTTTTCACTGCTTCCCACAATTTTGGTGCTTTTACTTTCATTTTCATGCAGTTTTATTATCTAGTAATCCTTATTAATTTTTTCCATCTTTTTTCTCTGTATATAATTTTAAATAAAATCTATTGCTATTTCTTCAAATATACTCATTTTTTTCTTATGCAATTTGTTATTTGCTTTTTTTTTAATGTTTATTTTTGGACAGAGAGAGCGTGAGCAGGGGAGGGGCAGAGAGAGAGGGAGACACAGAATCTGAAAGAGGCTCCAGGCTCTGAGCTGTCAGCACAGAGTTCAGCGCGGGTCTTGAACCCACAAACTGTGAGATCATGACCTGAATCGAAGTCGGATGCTTAACTGACTTAGCCACCCAGGTGCCCCTGTTATTTGCTTTTAATCCATCAAGTGTACTTTTCATTCCAAATGTAATTTTTCACTTCTGGAAGCTCCATTTGAGTCTTTTTTATATCTCTCATTTCTCATCTCATCATGCCCATGTTTTTCTGCCTTCTTGAATATATAAGGCATATTTACAATAGCCTTTTTTTAAAATGTCCTTGTCTGCTATATCCATCATTTTGGTCAGATCTTGGTCTCTTTTTATTGACTTTTCTCCTGATTAAGAGTCATGTTTTCCTGCTTCTTTGTATGCCTACTAACTTTAAATGGAACGTCAGACATTGTTCGATTTTTGTTGATTGCTGGATTTTATTATATTCCTTTAAATAGTGTTGCATTTATTTTTCTGATATGCAGTTAAATTCCTTAGAATTAGTTTCATCCCTTCAAGACTTGCTTTTAAACTTGGTCAGGGCAAGTCCAAAGCAGCCTTTGGTCTAGGGTTAATTTTGTTCCCCTACATCTTCTGAGGATTCCACTGGATGATCTGTGTATGAGGATTTTTTCTACTCTGGCTGGTGAGGACATGAAGTATTACCAGCCTTATGTGAACTCCAAGAAATATTCTAGTTTCTTTCTTTTTCTTTTTTTGGGGGGGTGGGGATGGGGCGTGGTTTCTTTCCGTGGCTCTGGGTATTTTCCCTCTCTCGTCTGTGCATATCAATGCTTAGCTAAAGACTTAAGAGGCCCCTTCTGCATATCTCTGCTACTCCTTCTGTGTGCAGCGGCCCGTGTCTGGTAGTCTGCCCCACGAATCATAAGTGCCTTGGCCTTTGTCCCCTCAACTCAATGAGTGCTCTGTTTGGGTCCCTTCTCCTTGAGCTGCATCCTGGAAACTGCCTCACAGTAGTAACCTGGTATAATTTTAGGGCTCACTTTGTTTACATATGCTTGAGGTTACAGGCCTTCCCTGCCCAATGTCTGAAAAATATTCTCTCTTTTTAGTTTTTAAGGTGGAGGGATAAATCCAGTCCCTGTTACTCCATCTTGGCTAGAAGCAGAAGTTCAATTAACTGAGTTTTAGCTTTCAGATTTTAGCTTTGTTTTTCTCATCTTGCTATGCTTAGTTTTGGGGAGAAAGTGGCAAACCACGGTTGTGTCAGGAATTTATTTATTTATTTATTTTTGATGAAAAAGTGTTTATTTTTGAGAGAGAGAGAGAGAGAGAGAGCGAGCAGGTGAGGGGCAGAGAGAGAGAGGGAGACAGAGAATCCAAAGCAGGCTCTGTGCTGACAGCAGAGAGCCCAATGTGGGACTTGAACTCATGAACTGTGAGATCCAAAGTCAGATGCTTAACCGAGTAAGCCACCCAGGCGCCTCAGGAATTTATATTAAAAACCAATTTGTAGAGCATGTCCCAGGTTCAGTCCACACTCAGGCAATCTGAGAACTCTATGCCCTAGATGTCTAATTTTTCATAATTGATAGTAATGACCCTTAGGCTCTTGGCCAGTAGAAAACTGTCTCACTTAGAGCATGCTCACTAAGAAAGGATGAGCTCAGGGGCACCTGGGTGGCTCAGTCGGTTAAGTGTCCGACTTCAGCTCAGGTCATGATCTTACAGTTCGTGAGTTTGAGCCCCGTGTTGGGCTCTTTGCTGACAGCTTGGAGCCTGGAACTCCTTCAGATTCTGTGTCTCCCTCTCTCTCTCTGCCGCTCCCCTGCTCACACTGTCTCTCTCTCTCAGAAATAAATAATAAACATTAAAAAAAATTTTAAAAAAAGAAAGGATGAGCTCAACTTTTATAAAATGGCTATCCAAGGGTGGGGAGGGTGTTGTGTGGTTGTGGGGAGTAATCCAAAAAGGCTTTTGCTTAACTTACTACTAACTTACTTACTAACTACTTACTACTTACTACTAACTAACTTACACTTAACTTACTAGAATATTCTATTGCCCAAAAGAATTGCTCCAAACTTTCCCAGTAGTACATGTTTTTCCTATACTTGATATTTATTACCTAGTTTGTCATCTCTACATATGGTTGCTTCTTATCCTCTTCTTTTCTTCCTCACCATCAGTGCTTCTTCTCCATAGACACCATTTTCTTCCTGGCCCCAGTATGTCAGAAGCTGAGCTATGTGTCCCAACTCTGATTAAGCATCAATCTTGATGTAACTCTAGCTGTACTTGCCACTGCTCTCTGCTGTGGTCTCTCTACAGGCTGGTTTCCTCACTGACTTTTTAAAAAAAAAATTAAATTTGTTTTTAATGAGAGAGAGAGAGAGAGAGAGAGAGAGAGAGAGAGAGAGAGAGAGAGAACTTGAGTTGGGGAGAAGGGCAGAGGGAGAGAGAGAGAAAATCCCAAGCAGGCTCCATGAGGCTAGATCCCACGACCCCGGGATCATGACCTGAGCTGAAATCAGGAGTTGGATGCTCAGCCCGCTGAGCCACCCAAGTGCGCCCCTTCTCACTGACTTTTGAATATGTTGTACTCCTTTGGGATTTTAAGTTCATGCTGTTGCTGCTGCCTGCAGTGTCCCTTGCCACTACAAATCTTGGCCATCCTTCAAGGGTCAACACAAGTTGCCTTCAGCTATCTTTGGCCTCAGCTCCACCAAGTGTACTCTTTCAATCTGTATCATTCATTTAGGCACTTAGTGCCTTGCCAGGGTTCCTAACAATATCATTCCTGCATACATCTTATTGCCACCATTGTATTGTAAACTCCTGGAGAGTAGAGACTGCTTAGAGGTGTTCTTATCTTTCTTTGTACTCCATCCCCTTGCCCCCAGTGTCTAGTGCTTTGTTATGCTCATGGTAAAGTTAGCACCCAAACAATACTCTTTGGAATGAGTAATGAATAAAGGAATACAAAAAACTCAGATATTTAAAATGAATAATAACGGAAGCTAAGGTTTATTGAACACTTACTCTGTGCCAGGATTTTGCTAGGGACCCTACACAGACTCTCATTTAATATTCTCTTTTTTCAGAGGGATCAACATTCATTTTCCAAATGTTATAATAAATCCAGGTGGAATAGAATGGTGTTAGCAAATAGAATATCTTTATTTCCATCTCTACATTTGCATCTGTATCTATGTATCTTTCCATCTCTGTCTCCATCTCTGTCTTTATAACATCTATTTCCATATCCAGGGTTTGACCTTTATATGTTATTTACCACAAGGGGGGGAAAAGGCAACAAGAAGTTGTGTTTCATTAGATATGTTCTTTTTACCTACCTCCCAAAAGCCTACCATGTCTAAAAAGGGCACACAGTCGAGTAGCGCCTGGGTGGCTCAGTTGTTTGAGCGTCTGACTCTTGGTTTCAGCTCAGGTCATGATCGCAGAGTGGTGGGATCGAGCCCTGCGTCGCTTCATGCTCCACACTCAGCTCACACCTGCTTGTGATTCTCTCTCTTCCTCTGTCCCTCTGCCCTGCTCATGCTCTCCCCCTCTCTCTCTAAAATAAAAAAATAAAAAATAAAAAGGGCACACAGTTGATTCCCACACCAGAAGGGTAACCTTACGGAGGGCCAGTGCTCCAACTCAAAGACTGTTGGAATAGCACAAGAGAGACTTGACACTCAACATGGGGTGGCATGGTAAATGCTCAGACTCTGAGAGTGCAAGCACTCTACTTCTGGCCCAGGGGCTTAGTGGGTAAGGTCAGCAAAACTTATGTGGAATGGGAGTAGGAAAGAGAATCAGAAATTGGCCTCAGCAGGTGCAGAGCCAGGGAAAGAGGTGAGGACATGGACAGGAGCATTTTACATTACTCAACTCACTTGGGAAGCTGCAGGGGAGCATTTTCAACTACCCCTGTGGAAGGAAGGCCAGAGGGATAATGGGAAATTCCTCAGGAAGGAGAAGGGGGAAAACATGGCTAGGAAGGGGCAGTAGCCAGTTCCTTTTTCAGCATGGGGAGAAAGAGCACCAGGTCTGGCCAGTGACACCACAGTGACAGTATGTGTCTAACAACTTAGAAATCACCCTCTGCCCGCTCCTCTTTCTGCTCCCTGACTCTCGGTGTGGGTGCCAGTCTCTGGCCTGAGGAGATGGACAGTTCCGCAGCCTGGTGCCTTGTCTCTTCTTTTGTGTCTCTGGCATTGCTGGCAGAGGTAGCCTCTGCCTGGGACTCCTGGCTCTTGGGAGGCCGTAGCAGGGGGCCTTTCCTTCCTGGTAGGCTGCTTGATACTGCCAGCCCGGCCTTCTCATTCTCCTCTTCCCCTTGGTGAGTGAGGCTAGAGACACAACATCAACTCCTTTCTGGTTTCTCTTGAAGGAAAAGCCTCTATTTGAAGGGCTCCTATAAGGGAAATTATTTCTCTTCTTCTCCCCCTCCGTTCCCGCCTCTCGTCCCTTCTCCTTCCCCTCTTTCTCCTCTTTCTTCTTCTGAGTCTCTCTGGTGGGCTCTTTCTTGGACTCAAGAATTAAAGGTGCTGGCTCAATGACACTGCTGGTGGCCTGGGTGCCTCATGTATCCTATTCAGGGTGAGGAGACCCCCCTCTTTGCCTGTGGATGTTAAATCTTTACTGCTTTTTAAGTGGCCGTTCTCTTGTCCTTTGTCCCTGGTGGTGGGGTAGGGTAAGTTTTCACATTTCCTTGGGGTGCCTAAGCTCTGGATGCTCATACTGAGGGTTTGCTGGGGGATACCCAGAGTCTCCCCAGACCCACACCCCCGGAGGAGCCTGGTGCTAGTGGAGTGGATTACTGAAGGAATAGAGTGTCAGGGGAGGGGCTGTGCCAGAATTTCTCATTTAATTCTTGCAACAACTCTGTGAGATAGATAGCTATTGTTATCCCTTATATGAGGTTCATAAAACGGAGTCTCAGGAGTTTAGTAACTTGTGTAAGGTCACATAGCTAGTAAGTGACTTAAATTAAAGCCCGGGGGGCGCCTGGGTGGCGCAGTCGGTTAAGCGTCCGACTTCAGCCAGGTCACGATCTCGCGGTCCGTGAGTTCGAGCCCCGCGTCAGGCTCTGGGCTGATGGCTCGGAGCCTGGAGCCTGTTTCCGATTCTGTGTCTCCCTCTCTCTCTGCCCCTCCCCCGTTCATGCTCTGTCTCTCTCTGTCCCAAAAATAAATAAAAAATGTTGAAAAAAAAAATTAAAAAAAAAAAAAAAAAAAAAGCCCGTGTTGGTCTCTAGAGCCTGTGTTCTAAACCAGGATAAGTTAGGCTACTTTGACTGCAAATCAAAAAGCAAATAAAAAAAAAGCAAATCAAAAAGCAAATCAAGAAGCTATGTGAATGCTGGTACTGACAACTATGACTTTTCATGCTGCTGACTGTGGATATAAGATGTATTCTTGTCCCCTCCAAACTGTGTGTCTTTGTGGACACAGACTAGACTACCTAGAGTTCGGATGTTTGGCAGATGTGACCAGGGCCTCTGAAGGGAATTGGAGTAGTTGTCAATTGGATGACACAGTTCAAGTCACTGTGTCCTGGTCGATAGAGCCATAAGAGGTGTTGCAGGAAGCACAGCTACTAGTGCTCATGACGGAGAAATACTCATTGAAGCAGAATTATTCTTGCTTGTGAAATTTCTTACCAAAGGGTTTCCTGCTGAAACTCATCTGGGCTTTGTGTCTTTTCTTGAGTGAGTCAGGTGGTTAGAATGTGGGCATCTGGCTGCCAGGAGGGTCCTATAGCCCCCTGTTGGAAGGTGCCAGCTAGAGCTCTCCTGTGAGCGCAATAATTACCAAGCCATTATTGAAATGGGGTTTGGAAGAAAATTTGTTTAAAGGGTTATATATCCTGGGAATTTTTACTCCTCTAATGTTATTAAAGACCAGTTGCTGTTTTCTCAGTTAGGCAAATGTTAGAGGAAATGAAATATAAGCAGAGATTAATTTCTTCTCTCTGACGTTTGATTTGCATTAGTTCCAAGCTATACTGTGTTCTTTTTAAAAGCTCTGTTCTAAAAATTAAAAAAAAAAAAATGGGGCACCTGGGTGGCTCAGTTGGTTCAGCGTCCGACTTTGGCTCAGGTCATGATCTCACCGTCCGTGAGTTCGAGCCCCACGTCGGGCTCTGTGCTGATAGCTCAGAGCCTGGAGCCTGTTTCGGATTCTGTGTCTCCCTCTCTCTCTGCCCCTCCCCTGTTCATGCTGTCTCAAAAATAAATAAACATTAAAAAAAATAAAAAAAAAACTCTGTTCTACAAAGTTAACGCATCTATTTTTTTCTTTTGAGATTGATAATGAACTTTAAAACTCATGTTTCTAAAGCGTTGATGTGACTGACCTGCCTGTTTTTTCATTTTTACCCCGTTCACCTTTTGTCAGGCCCTTTAAATGAGTGCAGTTCAGACAAGCAAGTGCATGATGGGAACACTTAAAAAGCCACCATATTGGGGCGCCTGGATGGCTCAGTTGGTGAAGTGTCCAGCTCTTGATCTCAGCTCTGGTCATGATCTCATGGTACATGGGATTGAGCCCTGCATTGAGCTCTGTGCTGACAGTGTGGAGCCTGCTTGAGTTTCTCTCTCTCCCTCTCTCTCTCTTTCTATCTGCCCCTCTCCCACTCACTCACGCTTCATCTCTCTCAAAATAAAAAAAAATTAAAAAATTAAGAAAGTAAAAAATTAAAAAAAGGCACACTATTATCTGTTGTTATTCATCTGAATTCATTTAGACCTCCCACTTGCTCATCTTATTATTCTTTGTTCCTAACTTTCCTGGTTTCTTGTTTTGGCTTCTGTTTTTCACTTCTACCAGGGTTTCTTAAATCCAGGTACACAAATTCCCAGAGTCCATGGATAAATCCATCCATTATATCTCAACTTAAAAAAAAAAAACCAAAACAAAGGGTCAGCAAATTTGTACAGGGAAAAGTACAGCTGTTTTTGCTAACGTCTAACTGAAATTTAACATTTTCTTCTATCGTGAGTATAAGCGAAGAGCCGCAGTAGTATTCACAGTACCTGCAACTTTGAAGCCAGTAGAATTTTAAAAAATTTTTTTAACGTTTTATTTATTTTTGAGACAGAGACAGAGCATGAACGGGGGAGGGGCAGAGAGAGAGGGAGACACAGAATTGGAAGCAGGCTCCAGGCTCTGAGCCATCAGCCCAGAGCCCGACATGGGGCTCGAACTCACGGACCGCAAGATCGTGACCTGAGCTGAAGTTGGACACTTAACCGACTGAGCCACCCAGGCGCCCCTAGAATTTTTTTTTTTTAATCAAGTGACAAGTTGTAGAGATTTCCAAATACCTCTTGTGCTCATCACTGCTTTCAAATTATTATGGTAGTTATTACACCCCCTACTAGATCTTATTTAATGTGTTAATAAAGAAACACATGTATTACTATATCATATAAAATATCATATAATTGTATAGCCTTATAGTTGGTTTCCTTTTTAATCCATTGTGCCTTATTTTGTACATTTAGAAATATTATTCTGAAAAGAAATCCGTAGGTCTCACCGAACTGTTAAAGGGGTCTATGGCTCAAAGATGATTAGAAACCTCAGGTCTAGACACTTCGATAACATACTTCAACTCCCTATTCTAACTTTGACTTGCTGCCTTCATCCCCCTTCATTCCCTCTCCCCTCCCTACCATGGTGTTTATTGCTTGCTTTCTGCCTGGTCCACAGGAAGGAGGCACCTCTCTTCCAAATCCTGCCTGCAGGACTGATTGCCTGGGGCCTGCTCCTTTCACTTTCTGCCAAAAGAAGAGTCTGAGAAACCTTGGCTGGCAACCCCAGCAAATGGATTCTGCCAATTATCGTTTACTAGCAATAAATGGATGCCTGATGGATGACTTTAATATATTTGAGTTTTCTACTGCTCAAGTCATTCTCATAATTCAGCTGGTTTCACATTATAATCTATTTTAGACCCTGACTGTTGGGTAAATATTTAATCCTTGACTCTTCCATGGTTTTGGCAAGCACCCCAGCCCTTAGGATTATAAAAGAAGCAGCAGGCTGGGTTCCATGCCCCTCCACACTTTCTTTTATCAATGCTCCCCCCACCTTTTCTGCACCTTCTTTGCCTCCTTCGTCTTCATACTCCAAGATGGTTTCATTTCTTTTGGGCCCAGATCTCTGCTTAGGTGGGCATCAGGCCAATCTAGTGGGCCTCACAATCCCATGGCCCCTGCATTGAAATTATAGGCATGAGCTGTGGGAGCACATGAGCTGTGGGAGCACAGCTCAGGTTGAAAAGGGTGACCATCCAAGCCTCTCTGTATGGAGGCTTTGGCTCATTCTCTGCCTCAACTGTCCCAGCTGTCCCACCTAGGTGTCCCCATTTTCTCTAATTGCTATCACTCTTAGCCTTTAGGACAGTGACCAGACCTGGACAGCTACCACATGGGCTTGGTCACTCTGGAGGTGGGTCTTCCAGAGCAGGTACTAACACCCTGGGAGCATCTGTGTCATGGAATATTCAGTTTCTAATATCCACTATTCACTTGTCAGGTAACAGATAATTGCTGGTCCCTGTGCCTACAGTAAAGTGTCCTCTAAGTTCTTTTATTATGTCTGAGTGATGCTATTTCTATAAATCATTTGCAGAGGAGAAAAGATTGACATGCCCTGATTCTTCCCTTCTTCTGCTAATAGCTCCTGTCAGTTTCCCAGGTAACTTTTCTCCTTAAAAGGGAATGTTCTTAAAAGAATCTAATAATTGTGGTTTATAATGTCAAAATATCTTAAAATTACTGTTCTTTTCAGATTTTTCAATGCAAAATCAGGCAGGAGAATCCTATAAAAATCTGAGGCAGACAGCTGACAATTAATTCAGGCCCACCCCAGTTCCCTTCATGGTTCTTCATTTCTGCTAACCTCCCAGACTCTGGGATCTGTGTTTTGGGCTCTGTACCAACTTTCATCTTGGCGTCCTCAGGACTCTGCGTTTGGAATCTGCTCCTTGGCTCCATCCCTTGTAACCCTGGGCAACAAACACAGCGGCTCCACCCACAGTCCTTGGAACATCGGCTTCTCCTGCTGAGCTCATTCACTTTCCACAGCCTCCAGAGATCTCTCATATAGAGTCCTGGATCATGCTTCCCACCTTCCAGCTCAGGAAAACAGTATCTGATGAGAATGAGGCAAAAGTTGAACCAGCACATTGGCCTACCTCTATCCTTGTGCAGAAACAAGATAGGAGTTGCTGGCACTGTTCTCTCAGGCCTCCTGGTAAGATGCCCTTGAGCTGCTTCTGCTTCTGTTACGGCTTCTCACTTCAAATACCAGCATTAGCACATAAAGCAGTTGCATTTTTGTATTGCGGTAAAATATATATGATACAAACTTGGCCATTTTAACCATTTTAAGTGTACGATCCACTGGCATTAATTACATTCCCAATGTTGTGCAGCCATCACCCCTGTCCATTTCTAAAATTTTCATCATCCCAAACAGAAACTCTGTACCTGTTAAGCAATAACTTCCCATCCTTCCCTCCCTCCCATCCCTAGTCCCTGGTAACCTCTAATTTATTTTTTGTCTCTATGAATTTGCCGATTCAGGCTATTTCATGTAAGTGGAATCATATAACATTATTTCGCTCAGCATAGTATTTTCAAGGTTCATTCTGCTGTAGCATCTATCAGTATTTAATTCCTTTCTAAGGCAGAATAATATTCTGTTATATGGATATACCACAATTTTTTTTTAATCCATTCATCTGTTGATGGACACTTGAGTTGTTTCCACCTTTTGGCTATTGTGAATAATGTTGTTACAAATATTGGTGTACAAATACCTGTTTGAGTCCTGACTTTCAATTCTTTTGGGTATATACTCAGAAGTAGAATGCTGGATCATATCGTAATTACATTTTTAACTTTTTGAGGAACTGCCAAACTGTTTTTCACAGTGACTGCACCATTTTAATGTCCCCATCAGCAATGCATGAGGGTTCCAGTTTCTACAGTCCCCACCAACGTTTGTTTGTTTGTTTGTTTGTTTGTTTCTTTCTTTCTTTCTTTTAGAGAGGGAGTGCACGAGTGGGGGGAGGGGGCAGAAGAAAGAGAGAGAGAATCTTAAGCAGGTTCCCTGCTGAGCGTGGAGCTCAATCCCACGACCCTGGGATCATGACCTGAGCTGAAATCAAGAGTTGGAAGCTCAACTGACTGAGGTACCCAGGAACCCCAACACTTGTTATTTTCTGATTTTTAAAATATTATAGCCATTTTAGTAGAAGTGAAGAAATGGGCAGAAGACATGAACAGACATTTCTCCAAAGACCTACAAATGTCTAACAAACACATCAAAAAGTGCTCAACATCACTCATCATCAGGGAAATACAAATTAAAACCTCAGTGAGATACCATCTCACACCTGTCAGAATGGCTAACATTAACAACTCAGGAAACAATAGATGTTGGTGAGGATGTGGAGAAAGGGGAACCCTTTTGCACTGCTGGTGGGAATGTAAACTGGTGCAGCCACTCTGGAAAACAGTATACTTTTAGCTCTTAAATTTAGGTCTTTGACCCATTTTGAGTTAGTTTTTGTGCATGGTATAAATTCAGGTTTACTGCTTTTGACAGTCTTGATTCATAACTTCTAGCTCTTTCTCCAAATTTGGCTTCATACCATTGTTCCTACTGTTTTTACTATTATTTCTTAAGTCTGCACCCTTGGGTTGGCTATGCAGTGAGGACCTTGGACCCGTCAAGTCTCTGCAACCGTGAGTTAGTGTCACTTGACCGATGTGCTCTCTAGCAGTGTGTCAGGGAAGAGTATCAGGCATAAACGTAGAGTATCAGACAATTGGTCACCGATTCTAAGAGAAGGATATCTTCTTACATTATTATGGGGGAGAAACATGTGCCTACCACACACCTAATTGGATCCAGTATAAAAGGATATTATAATACGGAATTCAGAAGGGTTGAAGAATCATAGATTATCCATAAAAGAGCTATAAGAGCTGAGATCTGGCTCTCTCCACATTAGTCAGGGGACCCAAACTCTGCTGCATGTTAATCCTTGAGAGTAGAAAAATATCCAAACTTTTTTTTTTTTACAGAAATATTTAAAATTTTTTTTTAACATTTATTCATTTTTGAGAGACAGAAACAGAGCACAAGCAGGGTAGGGGCAGAGAGAGAGGGAGACACAGAATCTGAAGCAGGCTCTAGGCTCCGAGCTGTCAGCACAGAGCCGGACGCAGGGCTCGAACTCATGAACCGCGAGATCATGACCTGGGCTGAAGTCGGACGCTTAACTGACTGAGCCACGCAGTGCCTCGAAAAATGTCCAAACTCTTTAAAGAGTGAGGACTGTACAGAGAAGATAAGGCAACATGACAGGCCACTGCGGGGAATTACCTTGGACAGGAAGGAGGCACTTTCAGTGCTGCTGGGTGTTCACCACAACATGCTGCTGGTTCTTGACTGTGGCGCCACATAAGGCTGAGGCCATCTGGAAGGAGTAATGCATTTGCATCTGTGACGGAAAGTGACGCTGGAATGAAAGGCTTGCTGTGTTCCAACTGATGCTGTAGATGACAGCATCTCTCTCACTTCCTTTACTGCCTAAGGTTGTGGTATCTGCTAAGGAAGGCTGAGAATCTCTTTTTCCTTCTTCCTTCTCTTCTTGTGCAATTCAATGAAATTTCACTGAGCAATCTACTCTGGGCCAGGCCCTGCACTAGACACTGGGGAGTGATTGAAGGGTGGAAAAGACTTTGTTCTTATTCTTGGGAGCATTTTCAACACAGTCTTATTTCATTGTTGCCTTAGCCTATTTATTACTTTATGGAAATGTGAGTGCCTCAGTCTGCATTGGCTTCTGGGGATATTTGTATGTATGTATATATGTATTTATTTATATTTTTTAATATAATTTATAGTCAGATTGGCTAACATACAGTGGTTTTGGGGGTAGATTCCCATGGTTCATCGCTTCCATACAACACCCAGTGTCCTCCTCAATGCCCATCACTCATTTTCCCCTGTCCCCCATCCCCCATCTACCCTCAGTTTGTTCTCTGTATTTAGGAGTCTCTTATGGTTTACCTCCCTCCTTCTCTGTTTATAACTATTTTTTCCCCTTCCCTTCCCCCATGGCCTTCTGTTAAGTTTCTCGAGATTGGCTTCTGGGGATATTGAAGGAGCCTACATGGCATAGAGACTCAGGATTTTATGCTCAGGTTTCCATAGAGGCAGTGAGCTCTGAGGATCCATGTATGAAAGGTATAGATTTGACTGAGGGAAACAGGGCATGCTCCTGTAAGAAAATCTTCCCTCTGCCAACCAGTATATAGTTGTATGTTCTTAGATTATTGGGCTTTGATAATGTATTGGTAAATAATAATAATAATAATAATAATAATAATAATGGTAAAAACAGTTAACAGTGGGTATTTACTTTTGTCAGGCACTGTATTTAGCATTCTACACGTATGGACTCATTAAATGTTTGCTTCAATCATATGAAGTAGGTGCTTTTATCATCCCCATCTTACAGATGAGGAAACAGAGGCACAGATGGATAGACTGGTTTTGCTATCTGTGGGTTTATATAAATAAAGCAGCACCTTTGGAGATAGACGTTTTCCTCTCAAGGGGGTGCCAGTCCAGTCGAGCTCTGCCTGGATTGAGGTTATACTTATTGCCTAAGAATGTCTGGCTACCATGTTGATTGTGTTGGCATGGATGATGTCCTGAGGGCTCTCTGAACCCTCTTAGGAAACCATGCTTCTTGTGCCTTTACTAGGAACTGCCTCTTGCTCAAGGGGCTATGAAAAGCCTTAGAAACATGTTGGTTGATTTTAAAATGTGATCAGACAGGTGAGGCTAATGTCAAATCTTAGGAAAGCAACTTGTTATAACTGACTTAACTTCATTTGAGAGATCTAGGACATTAGGATTTTGAAGTCATGGGTACTAACTCTGTAAACACTGAATAACTAAGCAAGTTTTCACCTAATCGTGCTTTGGAATTTTTTACCTGTCCAATTTCTCTGTCTAGTGAATTTGTTAACTGTTAATGTTGAGTGTTATGTATGTTATGTTATGGAACCATTGGCCAAATGGTATCCTTGAAAGCTTTCTTGCGGGGTGTGGGGGCACTGAGTAACAAATCAAAACATTCTTGACATAGAACATTCCCTCTCTATCTTCCTCTTTCTATTTTCTCTCTCTTCTTTTCTTTCATAAAAAAGCCCTCATCCCAGTGCTATCCCCAAAATACACAGTCTGCCTTGCAAGTGGATAGAAACTCTGTTTCGATAGCCCCAATTCCCTCTTCAGTTGCAATGTGAACGGCAAGCTAGTTTTGCAAGTTGTGCCAATTATATATTGAAAAAAGAAACACCAGGTAAACTATTTTTAAAGTAGGACAGAAAAAATAATTGTATTAAATCTCTGCTGCTGGAAATGTAGTAAGTCAGCAAGTATGTATATTTCTCTTATATGCAAACCTCTCTGAAATGCTACAGTCTAGGAGATGAGAAGAATAAGACAGTCTCTGCCTTCCACCGGAGGCTTAACCTCAGTCTTCTCTGTTCCTCTCAAAATCGCCTCAATTGCCTGTTCTACTTCATTCTCACTGCCAAGGTGGTAGTGTGGGCTGCTGTGCCACCAGAGCTGCTTTGCTGCCGCCTGTCTCCCAGCCCACTTCCATCTCATTTCAGCCTCTCTTGTACACCATTGCCACATTCGTCTTCCTAAAGTCATGTCTCCTAAATTGTGCTTTTGGGGACCATTAGCCCTGATACATACTCCCTGTTAAAAAGAGGATTTTGTGCTAATGCAAGTTCAGAAACCAGGCAACATTCAAATCCCTCCTTGAAGATTCACAGGGTACCTATTAGCATGTTAAAGGATCTGAAAAGTCCTGAAATAAAGAAACATCTTTAACTTCCTTTAAACTCAATTGACCACAGAACTTCTTTTTCATGTAACATCAATTAGTATTACATATAACGCTTTTTCAGAAATGCCATCCTAAAACATCATTTTATCATGCCATTTTCCCAATTTTAAAATCTCCAGTGCTTCTCTGTTTTCCCATGGGAGAGGGATATCTACCTTGTCAGCCTTATGTTAAGGACCTTTGCAACCTGATCCTAACTTAATTCAACTCAATTTCATCTTCTACTGCTTCCCTCCTTGGGCCCTTTTCCCCCCAACTAGACTGCTCTGCTCATCATTCTGTGCTGATCCACTGTTACGGTCCAGATGAGGAGGGAGGCCAAGAATGGTTGGGGACAGAGATGTGAGGCTTTCAGCAGCAGTCATTTGTGAGTAAGTTCTACTTGGAAGGCTCAGCAGCAGAAAGCTGGGAGTGGGACAGCCTAAGTAAGATGAAATGGAAGTAGAATCCAGGATGAGTAGGTGTGGGAATACCCATAGCTGAAAATGGCTTCTCATTTCAGATGGAATCATGAACATGCAGGGCAAGGCCGGATAGGCAGAGAAATGAACGTCAGGACAGGGAAGATTTCAAAATAAGTGCCAAAAAAATGAAAAGAAGCAGTGGTGAGATCAGGTCAACTATTTCTCATGTACAGAAACAGTAACATCAGAAATGAAGTGTGTGTGTGTGTGTGTGTGTGTGTGTACATGTGCCTTTGTTTAAGGCAGTGGTTGTTGATATTCTTTGAGAATCTGATGGAAGTTATGAGGCCTCTCTTTAGAAAAATGTACATACACACAGAATTTTGCATCAAATTGGGGGGGTTTTAAAGACTCTGAAATCCATGGGCCTAAGTTTAATAAATCCTTTTTATCTAATGTTTAGGGGAGAGAGAGAAAGAGAGAGAGGGGGGCAGGGAGAGAGTGCCTTCCAAACAGAGGTCCTACCAGGCCAATCTCTTAGGTATAGTTTTCTCCTTTATGTCTTCAAAGCAGCCCCAATTACAAAAGCTAGCAGCATGGCATCAACCAAATTGTACTTCATTTCTGCTTATTGATTTACTCTGCTACCCCTTCTAGAACCGATTCACTGACCTGTTCTCCGTTACACTTTTGAACGTCCCAGGGGAATCCATACTCTGTGACCTTTCGATCTGTGAAACACACATATACATTCACACTCACACACTCACATAGAGTTGCTTACATACCTCCATGTCCACTTAGTATCCTGGAGAGAAGGAAACACATGAAACAACAAGGTGGTGTATAAATCAGATCCCCATCAGACTTTAAGGAGAGGGTTTTCTGTGTGTGTAGGGACAGGGTACAAATGAAGTTGGTGTGCTGAGGCAGTGATTAGGGTGGTGATACTTGCTTCAAGGAACAAGTGTGCTTGGAGTGGTACTCACAGTAAAGTGCGAGGCTTGAATTTCTTATCACTATTCTCCCAAAGCAATGGTTGTCAACCCTGGCAATGTATTAGAATCACTTGAAAAGCTTTAAAATTATGCCTGTGTCCAGGCCTCAAACCCCAGGGATTCTTATTTAATTGTTCTGAGGTATAGTCTGAGCATAATTATATTTTATAAACTGGAAAACATTTAACTTAAAAATGCTACTCTACATATATTAAAAATAGCTTTATAAACATTTATAATGTATTCTCTAGCTACCTAGTTTCCTTTACCTAAAAGTATTTTATCTATTATCTATCTATGTATCTATGTATCTATTATCTAATCATCTAAGGAAACTGTAAGTTTCACCTATAGAAAAGCCTGTATTCCATCACAAACATGTATGGCCAGATTCCTTGGATATCCCCCCTCTCTTTTTGGTAGAGATATTTTAGATTTTTCATTATGATACAAAAGTAGACAACAGTATAAAGAATCTCTGTGTTCCCATCACATAGCTTTAATAATTACTACTACTACTACTTAAAAAATTTTTTTTGAACGTTTTTATTTATTTTTGAGACAGAGACAGAGCATGAGCAGGGGAGGGGCAGAGAGAGAGGGAGACACAGAATCCGAAGCAGGCTCCAGGCTCTGAGCTGTCAGAACAGAGCCCGACGCAGGGCACAAACTCACGGACTGTGAGATCATGACCTGAGTAGAAGTCAGACGCCCAACCAACTGAGCCACCCGGGCATCTCTACTACTACTAAATTTTAAAAGATTTTATTTTTAAGTAATCTTCTCACCCAACATGGGGTTCAAACTCACAACCCTGAGATCAAGAGCTGCACACTCCACCAACTGAGCCAGCCAGGCACCCCTCAGCTTAAATAATTAATTAAAACAAGTTTTAAAAATGTTTATTTATTTTTGAGAGAGAGAGAGAGAGAGAGAGAGAGAGAGAGAAAACAAACGAGTGGGGGAGGGGAAGAGAGAGAAAGAGGGAGACCCAGAATCTGAAACAGGCTCCAGGCTCTGAGCTGTCAGCACAGAACCCAATGTGGGACTCAAACTCAGAAATGGCAAGATCATGAGCCACCCAGGTACCCTGTTAAATAATTATTAACCCATGGCCAATCTTGTTATATCAGTATCTCCACTACTCCCCATGTACTTGTGTCTTAGTCTGTTTGGGCTGCTGTAACAAAAATACAATAGACTGGGTGGCTTAAACAACAAACATTTGTTCTTTACAATTATGGAGGCTGGACAAGTCCAAGATCAGGGCACTGGTAGATTCTGTGTCTGGTGAGAGCCCACCTCCTGGTTCATAGATGAGTGTCTTCTCACTGTGGCCTCATATGACAGAGGGGAGATGGAGCTCTCTGTGGTCTCTCTTACAAGAGGGGGCTCCAGCCTCATGACCTAATTACCTCCCAAAGGCCCTACCTCCACATAGCATCACACTGGTGATTAGGTTTCAAGATATGAACTATGATTTTTTGGGGGGGACACATTTTGGGGGGACAACTTGGAGATATATATATATATATATATTCATTCAGTTCTATTCTTTTTAAAATAGGTTATTGAGGTATAATTTACCTTCTTTTACTGTAAGCATCTATAAGTTTTGAAAAACTAATACAGTTGTATAACCATCACTATGATCAGATATAGCACATTTGCATCACCCCAAAATATTCCCTTATGCCTCTTTTTAGTAAGTACTATCACATGGTAAGGATGTACCACAGTTTGTACATTCATCCATTGAAGGACTCTGGGGTTGTTACCAAATTTGACTATTACGAATAAAGCTGATATGAACATCTATGTACAGGTTTTTGTGGGAACATAAATTTTAATTTCTCTTGGGTAAATATCTATAAGAGGTGGGGGGGGGCCCTGGCTGGCTCAGTTGATATTGGGGTCATGAGTTCACACCCCACGCTGGGTGTAGAGCTTACTTTAAAAAAAATCTAAACGTGGGAGTTCTGAGTCACATCGAAGGCGTTTAACTGTATTAAGCAACTATTGTCTTTATAAGTACTTGATATTGTCAGAGTTTATTATTTTTATTGTAGCCATTCTAACAGGCATGTGGTTTTATGTTGTATTTCCTTAATAACTAATTATGTTGAGCATCTTTGATGTGCTTATTTGCCACCTGTAGTGGGTTGAACAGTGTCCCCTCTGAAGTCATGTTCACCTGGAACCTGTGAGTGTGACCTTACTTGGAAATAGGGTCTTTGCAGATGTTAATCAAGTTAGGATAAGGTCATATTGGATTAGGGTGAGCCCTAATCCAATGACTGTTAAGGATATCAGGATATCAGGATATGCCTCCTTAGGCATCACAATCCCAGATTTTAGCCTCTACTACAAAGCTGTAATCATCAAGACAGCATGGTATTGGCACAAAAACAGACACATAGACCAATGGAATAGAATAGAGACTCCAGAATTGGACCCGCAAAAGTATGGCCAACTAATGTTTGACAAAGCAGGAAAGAATATCCAATGGAAGAAAGACAGTCTTTTTAACAAATGGTGCTGGGAGAACTGGACAGCAACATGCATAAGAATGAAACTAGACCACTTTCTCACACCATTCACAAAAATAAACTCAAAATGGATAAAGGACCTGAATGTGAGACAGGAAACCATCAAAACCCTAGAGGAGAAAGCAGGAAAAAACCTCTCTGACCTCAGCCGCAGCAATTTCTTACTTGGCACATCTCCAAAGGCAAGGGAATTGAAAGCAAAAATGAACTATTGGGACCTCATGAAGATAAAAAATCTTCTGCACTGCAAAAGAAACAACCAACAAAACTAAAAGGCAACCGACAGAATAGGAAAAGGTATTGGCAAATGACATATCAGACAAAGGGCTAGTATCCAAAATCTACAAAGAACTCACCAAACTCCACACCCGAAAAACAAATAATCCAGTGAAGAAATGGGCAGAAGACATGAATAGATACTTCTCTAAAGAAGGCATCCGGATGGCCAACAGGCACATGAAAAGATGGTCAACGTCGCTCCTCATCAGGGAAATACAAATCAAAACCACACTGAGATATCACCTCATGCCAGTGAGAGTGGCTAAAATGAACAAATCAGGAGACTATAGATGCTGGAGAGGATGTGGAGAAACGGGAACCCTCTTGCACTGTTGGTGGGAATGCAAACTGGTGCGGCCACTCTGGAAAACAGTGTGGAGGTTCCTCAAAAAATTAAAACTAGATCTACCCTAGGACCCAGGAATAGCACTGCTAGGAATTTACCCAAGGGATACAGGAGTGCTGATGCATAGGGGCACTTGTACCCCAATGTTCATAGCAGCACTTTCAACAATAGCCGAATTATGGAAAGAGCCTAAATGTCCATCAACTGATGAATGGATAAAGGAATTGTGGTTTATATACACAATGGAATACTACGTGGCAATGAGAAAGAATGAAATACGGCCTTTTGTAGCAATGTGGATGGAACTGGAGAGTGTTAATGCTAAGTGAAATAAGTCATACAGAGAAAGACAGATACCATATGTTTTCACTCTTATGTGGATCCTGAGAAACTTAACAGAAGACCATGGGGGAGGGGAAGGAAAAAAAAAGTTAGAGATGTTGGGAGCCAAACCATAAGAGACTGAAAATAAACTGAGGGTTGATGGGGGGTGGGAGGGAGGGGAAAGTGGGTGCTGGGCATGGAGGAGGGCCTCTGTTGGGATGAGCACTGGGTGTTGTATGGAAACCAATTTGACAATAAATTTCATATTAAAAAAAAGGATATGCCTTCTTTTTTTTTATTTTTTTAACGTTTATTCATTTTTGAGAGACAGAGAAAGACAGAGTGCGAGGTGGGGAGGGGCAGAGAGAGAGGGAGACACAGAATCTGAAACAGGCTCCAGGCTCTGAGCTGTCAGCACAGAGTCCGACGCAGGGCTCGAACTCAAGGACTGCGAGATCATGACCTGAGCCGAAGTCGGACGCTTAACTGACCAAGCCACCCAGGTGCCCCAAGGATATGCCTTCTTATAAAGATTAGGAGGGAAAATTTGGTCACTTACAGTGGTCTGCCCTTATCTGTGGGAGATATGTTGAACGTCCCCTGGGGATGCCTGACACCATGGATAGAACAAAACCCTCATATATAGTATATTTTTTCCTATACATAAATACCTGTGATAAAGTTTAATTTATAAAGTAAACACAGTAAGAGGTTAACAACCATAATAAAATGACCATTTATAACAATATACCGTAATAAAAGTTATGTGAATATGTTCTCTCTCTCCCTCTCAAAATATCTTACTGTACTCCACTCCCCCTTCTTGTGATGATGTGAGATGATAAAATGCCTATGTGACGAGATGAGGGGAGGGGAATGGCATAGGCCTTGTGACGTAGTGTTAGGCCACTACTGACCTTCTGACGCCACGTCAGATAGGGGAGCATCTGCTTCTGGACTGTGGTTGACCATGGGAAAACTGTGGAAAGCGAAACTGCAGATAAGGGGTGACTGTTCTTACATACACAGAGGGAGGACAGTCATGTAATGATGGAGGCAGAGGTTGGAGTTACACTGCCACAAGCCAAGGTAAGCCCAGGATCACCGGCAACCACCAGGAGCTGGGGAGATGCAAGGAAGGATCCTTCCCTAGAGCCTGCAGAGAGAGCATAGACCTGCAGATACCTTGATTTTTGGACCCCTATCCTCAAAAACTATGAGAGAATAAATTTTTGTTATTTAAGCCACCAGGTTTGTGTTGCTTTGTTATGGCAGCTCTGGAAAAGTAATATACCATCTGTGTATCCTCTTTGGTAAAATGTCTGTTCATGTCTTTTGGCCATTTAAAAATTGGATTGTTTGTTTTCTTATTGTTTATAGTTTTGTTCAACACTCTACTTTCAGATAGCAGGGAAACCTGTACATCTAACTTAATGTCTTTAATATAATCAAATATTTGTTCATGGATAAATTTCTGGTTGTCTCATAAATATCATATTTTTTTTCTGTTTGCTTGTTTGAGTGCAAATAAGGCCCATACGCTGTAATTGTTTGATGTCTCTTGTACTTCTTTAAAATTTTTTTTAAAGTTTGTTTGTTTGTTTGTTTACTTATTTTGAGAGACACAGAGACAGCATGAGAAGGGGAGGGGCAGAGAGAGGGAGAGAGAGAATCCCAAGCTTGGTGCAAGACTTGAACACATGAACCATGAGATCATGACCTGAGCTGAAGCCAAGAGTCAGATGCTTAACTGACTGAGCCACCCAGGCACCCCTCTTGTATTTCCTTTAACTTATAGGTTCCTCTCATATCTTTTTATTCTTTAGAGTGTATTTGTTGAAGAAACTGGGTTCTTTGTCCAGTAAAGTTTTCCACAGCCTGGATTTTGCTGAAAGCTTTCTTATGGTATTGTTTAACATGTTCCTCTGTCTTCTGTATTTCCTGTAAATTAGTAGTTGGATCTAGATGCTTACCCAGGTTCAGGTTCATTTTTTTTAGCAACCACAATTATTAAATACTTGGATCAAGCCAGAAGCAATATTATTGCAAAAGGGCCCTCTACGTGTTTAATCAGTTCTAGTATTGTACTTGCAACCCAACAACTCACTAATATACAGAAACAGGCATCATGAGGAGCAAGAACTATCACTCATCCATTTTGTAGAAGAGCAACTTGCAACTCCTGAACAACAGTGCTCACGTCACTGAATCTGTTCAGTCCCTTCTCATTCATCTTGAGTGAATCATGGGATGACTTAAGCTCAAATGCAACATATAAACATTTTCTTGCAAAAAAAGTACAAGTTAAAAACAAAATATTTGTATAATTTACTATTTAACACCATAAAAATTGCCTTAACTAATAAGCTCTTTCTCACTATATTGAGCAGGCTAATAGGACATCTTAGGGCATGATACAGACCCTCTTATCACACATGACTCACAGGTTAAAATCTTTAAATAAAACCACCACGTATGCTTCACTGACTTCCTGAAGTACACCATGGCTGCACTCAGGAAGCTCAAATCTATTTTCAAATCCTGGATAATGTCCCTTACCAACTTCTGGAAAGAAAGCTTTTGGATTAGAAGCTCTATTTCCAGCCTGTAAGACAAGACTTTTTAAGTTTCTGGCAGCCTTAGTGGCCAGCTGTTTTCATGGGGGTTTTCCAGCCAGTGGATTTGTGAGTGTAGTGCTTTGTGTTACCCATCTTCTTTGACCCAGCACCAAAGTCTTGGGTTGCTTCTGTGTCTGTCTCTGCCATGCTCTAGTAACCAAGCTAAGAGAAAAAGTTGCTCTTCAACCAATACGTAACCTTTCCACTCTTAGAATCAGTGTCTTTTAGAAAAGTTTGGTATGTATTTATATGGATACACACACACATATAGTGTGCATAGGTACACACGATACATAATTTAACGTTAATAATTTAACTTTTTAACAATATTTTAAAAATTTTATTTACCTTTTGAGAGAGAGAGAGGGGAGGAGCAGAGAGAGATGGAGAGAGAGAATCCCAAGCAGGCTCCTCGCTGTTAGCACAGAGCCCAATATAGGGCTTGATCCCATGAACTTGTGAGATCACTACCTGAGCTGAAACCAAGAGCCGGATGCTCAATCAACTGAGCCACCCAGGCGCCCCTAAATAACTTTTTAGAAACAAATAAGGACTTTAAAAACATAACTATGATGACATCATCACTTCTAACAAAACTGACAATAATGCATTAATGTGGTCTAATACCCAGTCCATATTCAAGTTTCCCTCGTTTTCTCAAAAAATGGCTATTTTGAATCAAGATCCAAACAAGAGCTACACAATTCATTTTACGGCCATGTTTCTTAGGTCTTTTTTATTCTGTAGCAATTTCCCCTCTTGCCTTTCTTCCCATGTATAACGGACCGAACGTTTGTGTCCCCCCCCCACAATATTCATATGTTGAAGTCCTAGCCCCCAGTGTGATGGTGGGGCCTTTGGGAGGTGAGTAGATCATGAGGTTGGAGCCCTCCTGAATGGGATTAGTGCCCTTATAAAAGGGCCCTCAGAGAGCTTTCTTGCCCCTTCCTCTGTGTGAGGACACTGCAAGAAGATGGCGGTCTGCAACCAGTGGGCAGGCCTTCACCAGGAATCCAAGCACGCTGACACCCTGATCTCAGACTTCTGGCCTCCTGAGCTGGGAGAAAGAAGTTCCTGTTATTTATAAGCCCTGCATTCTATTATATTCTTTTAGAGCAGCCTGTACTAAGAAACCATACTATTGGAGAAATTGGGCCATTTGTTTCTCAAAGTGCCCCACTTTTCTGCATTTGGCTGATTACTGCCTTCTAGTACCATTTAACTTGTTCCTTTATCTCTTTTATTTCCTATACTGGGACTTGGATCTAGACGAGAAGATTGATTTGTTTCAGGTTCACTGCTTTTGGCAAAATACTTTCTACATGGTGCTGTGTGAATTCTATTGCATCAATCAGAAGGCACATCATATCTAGCTGTCTCACTTTTGGTGAAGAGATTTATTTCGTGGTGAGGTGTGGTTGGCCTATTCCTTGTTAAACTTTCAGCTAACAGGTTTGGCATTTATTGATGATTTTTGCCTTAATCATTTTTCCTTAGGAGTTGCAAAGTGGTGATTTTATAATCCTGTCATTTCTTTTGCAATGATTAGTGGAATTCTCCATAATGAAGAACTTTTCTTATCAACTTTTTACGGACCCTGAAGTACTGTTTGACCAGGAAATGAAGAATCAGTGCTTAATGGTTTAGACTTATTAATTTTTAATGTAATGAGTTGTTGCTCTAGAAACTTCCAGTGATGATCAATGAGTTTTTTCTTGAGTGTCATAATGAACTTACAGAATTTTATATATTTGATGTATTTAAGTCAGCTACAGTCATTTTTTAAATTTTTTTTTTTTTTTTTCAACATTTTTAATTTATTTTTGGGACAGAGAGAGACAGAGCATGAACGGGGGAGGGGCAGAGAGAGAGGGAGACACAGAATCGGAAACAGGCTCCAGGCTCCGAGCCATCAGCCCAGAGCCTGACGCGGGGCTCGAACTCACGGACCGCGAGATCGTGACCTGGCTGAAGTCGGACGCTTAACCGACTGCGCCACCCAGGCGCCCCTACAGTCATTTTTTAAATGCTCAGTTTGATCATCTTTGGCCAGGAGAAGCCCCTTTAAGTTAGCTCCTCAGTCCTTTTGGTGTATCCTCAGTAGTCTTTGATAGTGTCCTTGCTTTCTGGTGTGACAACATGCCCTAGGCTCATTTTGAAAATTCTCTACTCCATACCTGGAATCAGCCATTTCTCCAGGGAGCCATGGATCCTTTTAATGGGAAGTGCAATGGGCACAGGCAATTTTGTTTGTTTTTGAAATGGAATTTATTATTTTATTTTTTTGATGTTTATTTATTTTTGAGAGAGAAAGAGAGAGAGAGCATGAATGGGGAAGGGGCAGAGAGAGAGGGGGCAGAGGATCTGGAGCAGGCTCTGCATTGATAGCAGCAAGCCCGATGTGGGGCTTGAACTCATGAACCATGAGATCATGACCTGACACAAAGTCAGACTCTTAACCAACTGAGTCATCTAGGTGCCCTGAAGGAGACTTTATTTTTTAGAGCAGTTTGTGGTTTACAGAAAAATTGAGCCAAAAGTATTTAGAATTCCCATATATCTCTTCTGCCCCTTTTCCAGTTTCCCCTATTAACATCTTGCATTAGTGGGGTACATTTGCTACAACTGATGAACCAATATTGATACATATTATTCACTAAAATCCATAGTTTACATTAGGGCTCACTCTGTGTTTTATAGCTCTATGCATTTTGAAAAATGAGTATTTCATGTGTGCACCATTATAGTATCATACAGAGCATTTTCACTGCCCTAAAAATGCCCTCTGCTCCACCTGTTCATCCCTTCTCTCTGCTCCCTGAAATCCTGGTATGGTAAGCATTGATGTTTTCACTACCTCTGTAGTTCTGTCCATAAATATTTTTAAAAATTTCTATCAGATGAAGAAAATTCCTAAAAGACCAAACGTGAGGATGAAATGTTACCCAGAGGAGACAACTGAAAGACCCAAGTCCCTACAGAGGCAAGAACAGATGGAGTCTGGAAGGGATTAGCCTCTGATAGAAGCAGCCAAATAATCAGGAAGAATGTGGATAAGAGTTAAGATCAGAGGACAGTGGAGCCCAGTGGGGGAGGGGGGAGTGGGAATACTGCCCCAGGCAGAATTTCTACCACTGGTCTCCAGGTTTTGAGCCAGAGTGGGGAGGGGGGCACAGTTCCCAGATGCTCTCAGAACCTGCCTCTTGTACCTTTGTGTGCCTGGGGTTAAGGGACCTAGCCCTTTCTTTCTTTTACTCTCAGGTCTTCCTCTTCTTTTCTCCTCCTCTTGGAGTCCCCGACTCTTAGTCCAGCTCTACTACTCATCTCTACAGTAGCTGTGAAGCCTAAGTGAGACAATACATGTAACATGTCTTACACACAGAAAGCGCTCAATAATAATCACATGTTGTTGTTGTTACTGAGTTAAGGCCTCAGGACTTTCAGATCTTGAGGTCCTTTACCCTTTTGTTTGTTCTCAGGTTTAATGAAGTACCAAGGCTTGAAGGATTTTAATTAGTGTCAATCTGTGATGAGGCCTCACCCAATTCCCTTACTTATATTTACCTCTGTACAGTAGCCCATCTTGGAGGACCCTTTTGCTTGGGGCCCAGGACAAATGACCACTGCCTTCCTTCTACCCTCTAGGTTTTGCAGAGGACCTTCAGAGTCCTGAAGGACTAGACATTCTATGACACTCTAGTCCATGGCTAGAGTGTGAGCGAACCTTCTCTTTTACAGGAAGAAGGTCAATAAGGCAGCCAGTCTTGCCAAATCACTTATAAAAGAGCTTCACAACTGGCTGAGTTGTATTGAAAGGCTGTCCTTTGGTATATGTATGGACAAAGCTGTGGTATTCTCGTACCCACTGAAAGTTCTCCATTCTAAATAGATACTCCATCCCTTAAGATCACCCAGCAGGGCTCGAGATGAGGGATGTGGATACTTGTCCCTTCACCATCACTTATTTAGACTTTGAGCAGGAGTAAAACTGGGGCAAAACTGGAATTTTCTGTGATTTTTTTCTGTCTCTGAGAGAGTAACTTGCTTTGAGGAGATCCAGCACAATGGTACAATTATAGCTCCTTGAGAAATGATGGCAGAACATCTGGTCTTGAGAGTTTGCCCAGTAGAGAAGACATGGAAATATCAAACATCATGAGTTCAGATAGGATGGGCTGTACTGCTGCTATTTCTACAGGCCATAGGCTCTGTGGACAGAAGTCACAAACCTACTACTCTTCAGAGCTCCAGGTCTGGACCTAGAACCAGACCTTTATCAGGTACCAACATAGGAAATAAAGAATAGCTGTTCTGCCTGTTTCCCTACCTGGGTACCTTAGATGTTCAAAGGCAACATCTAGGTCATCTGAGTCCCTGCAGGCAGTGATGAGATGCTCCTGTAGAAGTACTGTGTGCTGACAATGTCTCTGGGGCTGTTTCTGGAAGGGTGGGGCTTTGTGTCTGCAGAGTCAATATTTGCCAACCACTTAATAAATAGGCTGATGCCATCAAGAAGAAAGGGTAGCTTCCTACCTGAGCTCTTGTGATAACTAGGGTTGGGAATGACAGAGTTAATGTGAACTCCTCCAGGAGCTGCCTTTAGCACAAGTAGCTCATGGAATGATGTCTGGGTCTGGCCAGTGAAACCTGGGCAGGCTGGGTAGGAGGGCCATTTTGGAGGGAAGCATGTGAGTAAAAGCATATTGAACTCCAGGTCAAGCTGGATGGGTGATACCCAAAGTGTTAGTGAGGTGGAGATCCAAAGTTAGGACTCCATTACTGGCCTCAGTGTGATGGGCTTCTAGGTCTGTAAGCTCTCCAGACTAGAGACTTTGTGTTGCTCCGAACTAGAGAGGAGTTAGAGCTAAAAACCGAGGGACCAGGCGACCAGGATTTAGAAATCTGCAGGGGAGGAAGCTAGGTAGGCTTGAACCTAACTTTGGGCATTCTTCCAAGAAGCATTTAAATGGCCCAGCTGGCATCCTGAAATCTAGGCCCTCTTCTGTTACCACCCCTCCTCCCTTTTCTGGACAACTAGTTATTTTGTAATTAATAACTGGTTAATTGCTTGGAAATATTTACTTGACTGAGCCGAGATTTAACTTGCTTCCAGGAAAGTATCTTAGGAGGGTCAGAAGCCTACAAGGGGTAGTTGGTTGCAAAATGGAAATTAGATGGAGAAGGATCCATCTCTATTATTATTATTATTATTATTATTATTATTATTTTTTAGTAATCTTTATGCCCAACATGCGGTTTGAACTCAAGACCCCAAGATCAAGAGTCTCATACTTCTCTGAGCCAGCCAGGTGCCCCGGGATCTGTCTCTATTAATATCCAATTAGGTAGAATTATGAAGAGAGCTAAGAACTTAATTGTTCAGTATCATCAGAAAATCACTTATTTTTATTTTTTTTAATGTTTATTTATTTTTGAGAGAGAGAGCGCACAAGCTGGGGAGGGGCAGAGAGAGAGGGAGACACAGAATCTGAAGCAGGCCCCACGCTCCAAGCTGTCAGCACAGAGCCTGATGCGGGGCTCAAATTCACGAACTGCGAGATTGTGGCCTGAGCCAAAGTCGGACGCTTAACTGACTGAGCCACCCAGGTGCCCAGGAAGTCACTTATTTTAATCTCTCTTCAATAGTTAGCTATTAATTAAGTGGGAATAAAGAGGAGAATAATTGGAGATGGATTTGCTCAGACTATCTTGTGCCTTGTAGAGTCAGTATTCTTGGCTATTAATGAGATCTTGGGTAAAAGGGAGTAGGTGCAAAGGGAGGCAACCAGCTACAGGTGATGCCTGCCTAAGAGCGATATGATGGGCTAGATGGACTCCGAGAATTCTGCATCTTCTCCGAACTTTTTCAGCAGTCTTTTCCTCTGGGCTCTACAATAAGAGTCCCACCGCTGGGGTTATCTCACTATAGACAGAACCCCATGATTTCATATGTAATGATTAAGAGTATGGGTTTGGTGTCATATCTGAGCTAGAATCCCAGCATGGCCACTTACTACCTGTGTGACCTTGAGTAAGTTACATAATCTCTCTGTTTCCTCAGCAGCAAAATGGTAGCAATAATAATACTTAGATCGTTCAGAGAATTATATGAAATTAATGCACATGAAGCACTTAGTGTACTGCCTGATAAATAAAAGGTACTTAACAATAAATATTTCTTTAAAATAATTTTTTTTAATGTTCATTTAGTTTTGAGAGAGAGAGAGAGAGAGGGAGGGAGGGAGGGAAGGAGGGAGACAGAGTGCAAGTCGGGGAGGGCAGAGAAAGAAGGAGACACGGAATCCAAAGCAGGCTCCAGGCTCTGAGCTATCAGTACGGAGCCCAATGAGGGGCTCCAACTCAGGAACCAAGAGATCATGACCTGAGCTGAAGTCTGAGGCTTAACCGACTGAGCCACCCAGGCGCACCATGAATATCTGTTTCTTTTCATGCTTTCCTATATCAGGAGTGTACGGTGGTGGGAAAATCCCAGTTGCTCTGATATTTTACACACATTTCTTCTCATAAGGCTGCTACCAGTGAATGCCTGATGAACCCCCGGGCCCTACTTAGGGCCGTGGCCTGGAAGCCCCTTTGTCTCTGACAAGCCCATCTCTGCTTTTTGCAATATGGTGTAACAGTTTTAGGTGTGGGCTCTGGAGTTAGATCCGGGCTGGAATCCCAGCTCAACTACTTCCTGGCTGCATTACTTTGGACAAATTATTTAACTCTTCTATGTCTCAATTTCCTCACCTGTAAAATAATATTAAGTTACCTGATGGGATCGTTGGGAGGATTCAATGAACTGATGCGTGTAAAGCACTCTGAACAATGTCTGGCACATGGTAAGTGCTCAAAAAGTGGTAGCTATATTATTATCTGTATTATTTTCTCCATCCTGGCTCCCATTCTCTCAGTGACCTGAGGGGTGTCAAGGGTTCATCCGGCAAAATCATATAAGCTGACACTAAATGGTTTAAATGTGCCCTCCTTCCACTACCATGAAACCAAAGGCACCATTAACTAGTTTGTCACAGGTTATGAGTCCTAAACTGTGCCATTTTAAAACATGGTTCTCAAATTTTCGGCACTTCTCCCATTGAGAGGTGATGTCTAGTACCCTCCCCTTGAATCTGGGTTCTGTGAATGCTTGGTCAATAGAATAAGGCAGAAGTGGTACTGTGCCAGTTTCTGGGCCTATGGCTCAAGAAATTGACAGCTTCCTCTTCCTGTCTCTAGGGCGTTTACTCTTGGAAACCAGTCATATGCTGGGAGGAAGGTCAAACAGCCCATAGAGAGGCTGCTGTGCAGAGGAACTGAGGCTGCTGGCCCTCAGCTCTGGCTAAGCTCTCAGTTGACAGCCAGCACCGGTTTGCCAGTCAGTGTGAGTGAGCCATCCTGGACCTAGATCCTCTAGCCCCCCATTGAGCTGCCCAAGCTGACACCACATGAAGCAAAGATTAACCCACTTTGCCAAACCTTGTCCATTGTTGTGACCAGTATAAATGTTGTTGTGTTAAGCCACTAAGTTTGGGGTGGTTTGTCACATAGCAATAGATAATCAGAACACAGATTATGGGCAGCTGGCCAATAGGTGGGGGAGATCTTTTGGGGCAGGTGTTCCACATATCGTGAACCACATCATGCAAGTGGTAACTGGTTTATTCCAGGTGTAGGACTGGCCGTTGGCTGAATTATGGAATGGAATTGTTGTGGGATGTGGTTATTAAGTTTAATGCTTCAGTCTTAAAAAATGTTTTTGACCAAAATTGTTGGACACTATGGCACTAAATATTCATCTCCTTGCTGCCAAATATATTCCTCCCCCATACCCTATATCTGAGAAATGGTATCATGTCCTATCCAGTTACTCAAGTGAAACACCAAGGAGTCATCCTTGAATCCTCCCTTTCCCTGACCCCTCACATCCAGTTAATTAGAAAATTCTGTTGGTTCTATCTTCAGAATGTGTCCTAAATCTGTTCACTTTTCTCCATCCCCACTGTTACTACTCTAGGCCAAATTATCCTTTTGTCTTACTTCAAGTAACCTGTATTGGACACAGGCTTGTGTGCCTTCTCAGATTCTTTTTCTTTTTCTTTTTTTTTTTTTTCTGGTAGGCAACTTTTATCTATCTATTTATTTATTTATTTATTCTTATTTTTTTAATATGAAATTTATTGTCAACTTGTTTTCCATACAACACGCAGTGCTCATCCCAACAGAGGTACCCTCCTCCATGCCCAGCACCCACTTTCCCCTCCCTCCCACCCCCCATCAACCCTCAGTTTATTCTCAGTTTTTAAGAGTCTCTTATGGTTTGGCTCCCTCCCTCTCTAAATTTTTTTTTCCTTCCCCTCCCCCATGGTCTTCTGTTAAGTTTCTCAGGATCCACATAAGAGTGAAAACATATGGTATCTGTCTTTCTCTGTATGACTTATTTCACTTAGCATAACACTCTCCAGTTCCATCCACGTTGCTACCTAAGGCCATATTTCATTCTTTCTCATTGCCAAGTAGTATTCCATTGTATATATAATCTCAGATTCTTTTCCAAAGTTCTGCCCACTTTCCACATTGTGCTGCTGCCATGAGCCACATGGTAGTCTAAATCGAGGTTCTGCTCTTACATGACTCTCATGTCCTAAACACTGGGCTTATGGGTGCCAAGTTCTCACTCTACTCCCACACTTGGGTAAAATGCCATACCATGTGTATGGGGTCGGGACCAAATGACGAAACTTGGGAGTGAAGGGGAGTGAGTACCTTGTCGGATGAAACTTGACTAGTGGAAATGAGGAGGCATGAAGGATCCCAGCAGCTAAACGTGTGCTACTTTCTCCCTTCGTGTACAACACTGAAACGTGCATGCGCATTTTCTTTTCAGCCATTTCAGCATTTGTTCAGCCAGCAAACGTACCTGGCAAGTGACCTGCAGTTTTGTGAAGCAGTGTCCAGTGTGGTCATGCAGCCCCTCACACTGTTTTACATCTTTCTGTGCATTACTTACCTTTTCCCTTCCTCCTTGTCGCCTTAGGTTTGCATGACTCCCAAATGGTTAGTACGTGAATTCCTGACTCCGGCTCAGTTTTAGAAAAACCTGGCTAACACATTTGGTATTAGAAGTGGTTCCAGAAAACAGACTATCAGGATGGGGTTTTGGAGTTGGATTGTTTACCCATCTAAAAGCAATAGGGACCCTGTATATGGTGTTAAGTGTATGGAAATAACCCCTGGCATGAAGTGACATTGCAATTACTTGAGCTTTCACCTGTGGTGTGTAGTGTTTTATTGGTACAGTGTGGAGGTGCAGGGCAAGGTATGGGAGGTAAAGTGGCTCTGGCACTTAATCGATATACAAACAATGTTATTTATAAGGATCTTGGAGTACAATGACTGCTTTTGACTGCAGCAGAAGCTCTGCCTGTCTGGCAAACTTAATGGAGATTCTTATGTCCTGCAGATGCAGGACAGACTGGGCTAAAAGTCAGGCTCAGGATCTGATAATAAGGGTGACAGAGATGCAAAAAAAAGACAAAATATATAACCTTGTAAGGTCTGGTTTTTAAAAATCAGGCAGGGAATGATTTGAACGTGGAGATCTGGGATGGTTATTTAGGTGGATGAATCCAAGTATTATGAGCCTTTCAGTTTCCTCCTGGATTTCTCTTGGTGGCAGAAGCATCCCTTTTCCCCTTGCCAGAGGAGAATAACTTCCCTTTTCTTTTTTTTTTTTTTTTTTTTTTTAATTTTTTTTTTCAACGTTTTTTATTTATTTTGGGGACAGAGAGAGACAGAGCATGAACGGGGGAGGGGCAGAGAGAGAGAGGGAGACACAGAATCGGAAACAGGCTCCAGGCTCCGAGCCATCAGCCCAGAGCCTGACGCGGGGCTCGAACTCACGGACCGCGAGATCGTGACCTGGCTGAAGTCGGACGCTTAACCGACTGCGCCACCCAGGCGCCCCAATAACTTCCCTTTTCATGGAGACCGTGTCATGATTTCACCTGAAGCAGTCGCCTTGTGGGATGACATTTTTTTCCCAAGATGTACCCCCACCGTCCTCATTCCCTCCAAGTCACTAACTGGAATCCTGTCTCAGCACAGCTTGGATAGAGAAGTACACACCCTGTCCTGGAAACTTTTTATGTTCATTAATAGAGAGAATCAAAAGCAGTTCACAACCTCAGAAACATTATTTGCATGCAAGAAGCCAGATACACACAAAAATACATACCACATGATTCCGTTGAAATGACTTCCAGGGGCGCTGGGGGGGCTCAGTCGGTTAAGCATCCAACTCTTGATTTTGGCCCAGGTCACGATCTCGTGGTTCATGGGATCAAGTCCAGCATCCGGCTCTGCACTGACAGTGTGGATGGAGCCTCTTAGGATTCTCTCTCTCCCTCTCTCTCTGTCCCTCTCCCACGTATGTACTTTCTCTCAAAGTAAATAAATAAACTTTAAATGACTTTCTAGAACATACAATACAAGTCTGTGGAGCAAGAAATCAGAAAGTGGTTGCCTCTGGTTGGGCATCAGGGGATTAGCTGGAAAGTAAAGGAGGGAACCTTCTGGGGTGATGGAAATGTTTTAAGTGGTGGTTACATAGGTAGGTACAACTGTCAAAACTAAGGTCTTTATATCTTTTGTATGTAAATTATATGTTAATAAAAAACTAAAACAGTTTACCCTTATATGGCAAGGACACGCTCACTGTCTTACCTTGGGGCTAGTTTAATTCTCATGCTTTCTATAATAATGTATGTAGGAAACTTAAACATCTTCACACTCTGCAGAATATCACACTAGTCCACTTTATTGAAGAATATATTTACATTGTGAATTTCTATAGATTTGGGGGTCTGGGGCAGAACATCCTCTCTAAGGTAAAGGACAAAAGACTACTTTGCACTCCCTACCACTGAGAAAGCGGCACAGCACTGGTGGATCTCGTGGGATTTTGGATACAACACATGGGAACACTGCTCTGATCCATTTATTGGCTAACCTAGAAGCTGCCAGTTTCAAGTGAGGCCCAGGGCAAGAGAGGGCTCTGCAGTAGGTCTAGCCCACATGACGAGCTGATGTAACTCCTGGATGATATGTCTCAGATTGTGATATGTCTCAGATATGCTAGATTAAGTCTCTGGCAAACCCTTAGGAAAGTCACGGTGCAGTTCTTGAAGGTTCTGTAGCGAGGCCATGCCCTTGGTGGCAGAGAACTGTTCTTTTAAAATTTTTTTTTTTTCAACGTTTTTTATTTTTATTTTTGGGACAGAGAGAGACATAGCATGAACGGGGGAGGGCCAGAGAGAGAGGGAGACACAGAATCAGAAACAGGCTCCAGGCTCTGAGCCATCAGCCCCAGAGCCTGACGCGGGGCTCGAACTCACGGACCGCGAGATCGTGACCTGGCTGAAGTCGGACGCTTAACCGACTGCGCCACCCAGGCGCCCCGAGAACTGTTCTTTTAAAAACACCTCCTGGGGTGCCTGGGTGGCTCGGTTGGGCGACCAACTTCGGCTCAGGTCATGATCTTGCAGTTTGTGGGTTCGAGCCCCGTGTTGGGCTCTGTGCTGACAGTTCAGAGCCTGGAGCCTGCTTCGGATTCTGTGTCTCCCCCTCTCTCTCTGCCCTCTCCCCTGCTCACACTCTGTGTCTCTCTGTCTCTCAATAATAAATAAATGTTAAAAAATTATAAAAAAAAATAAAATAAAAACACCTCCCAACACCAGAATGCAAGCAATGAGGCTTACCCAGTTCCCCCATAAGCAGTTGATTAAAGAAACTTTCTCTGGAGAAATTGAACAGCTCAGTGATGTTAACGTTTAAGCGAACCTACCAAAAAATGCCAAAAGGCCACATATTTGTTCTAACATGCAGCCCGCTATTTGGTAAACTCTGCCCACACACAGAGATTCCATTCAGCATTTAGTAGTTCAGTTTCGTTTTTTAAGTTTTTATTTAAATTGCAGTTAGTTAACATACAGTGTAATATTAGTTTCAGGTGTAGAATATTGTGATTCAACACTTTAAGATTAAGTGAGCAACCGAGGATGGCTAGTCATTTGAAAAATGCATCCAAAATGAAAGAGACAGGGCCTTCTGGGTGGCTCAGTCTGTGTTGACAGCTCAGAGCCTGGGGCCTGCTTTAGATTCTGTATCTCCCTTCTCTCTGCCCCTCCCCCGCTCGCGCGCGCGCGCGCGGCGCGCTCTCTCTCTCTCCTAAAAATAAACAAACATTAAAAAAAAACACAAAAACAAAATGAAAGAGACAAAAAGAGCACAAGAGAAACGAATAAAAAGAATAAGAGGGGCACCTGGATGGCTCAGTCTGTTGAGCATCTGGACCTTGATTTTAGCTCAGGTCATGATCTCACAGTGAGTTTGAGCCCTGCGTCAGGCTCTGTGCTGACAGCATGGACCCTGCTTGGGATTCTCTCTCTCCCTCCCTCTCTGCCCCTCCTCTGCTTGCAGGTGCTCTCTCTCTCTCTCAAAAATAAATAAACATTAAAAAAAGAAAGAAACCTTCAAAGAGAACATAACATTCTTAGAGTGGTAAGATATTCTATCCACTAAGCTGGAACAGATTGCTATATAAAAGGAACAAGTGAGTCTAGAACTCATTCTAGAACACAATTTTGTTTTTTGTCTTCTAGTCCTACACACCATGATGGAAGCTAAGAGTGCAAAGTTGTGAACCTGAGTACCATCCCGAGAATAGGGGATGTAAGTGGCCAAAATGTGTACTGAATGTTATACAAAGATACATTCCTACATTTTTCTACATTGTAAACAACCCATATTTAATTTTCTTTAAATTGTATAAGAAAAAGTATAAATTGTCAGCCAGACATAGAGCTTAGGGTCTTCTCAGCTATCTTTCTGAGCGTGCACCCTGTTCTGAGCATGAGTGTGGCCTTCTAGATTCCCAGGAGTGTGTGGAATCTTTTCAAAACCCTTACTCTTCAATGAATCTCATGGCCCAGCCTTTCCTCCCAAGATTTTTGGTTAGTCTATTGTTGGTCCCAACTGTTATCTCTTGATGGTAGCAACTAATTTGATTGTTCAAATGTTTTTTTTTTTTAAATATTGATTTGTTTTTGAGAAAGAGAGCACAAGCAGGGGAGGGGCAGATAGAGAGGGAGACCAGAATCCGAAGCAGGCTCTAGGCACTGAGCTGTCAGCACAGAGCCCTACTCGGGGCTTGAACTCACAGACCACAAGGTCATGACCTGAGCCAAAGTTGGATGCTTAGCTTAACTGACTGAGCCACCCGATGCCCCTGTTCAAATGTTTTTGAGAATCACCCCCTGGGTAGTCTCAGTCTCAGCCCCTGGAGAGTTTTGAGTTAGGCTAAATAAAGGCAAGCTTTCCAGGACAGGGGGTCATCAGGCAAGTCAAAATAGACACCATTCTTTGAGAATAGGTCTGTTCTGCTCTCCCTAGTGTTGGGTATTGAGTATTTGTACTAGGAGTGTGGGCTGTTACCTTCAAGGTCGCTGCTGAGCTGGGAGCAGGGATTGGGCCCAGAGTAAGTTAAAATGCCACAGAGCCCTCTTACCACAATCCAATGGCTTTTTCTTTATTGAGCATACCTCTGTTTCTGCAAACTTTTGATTAGTATCCAGAGTTCTGAGAAGTGAATTTTTTTAAAAAAATTATTTTTAAGTAATGTCTACACCCAACATGGGGCTTGATGCCATAAGCCCAAGATCACGAATTGCATGCTCCACTGACTGAGCAAGCTAGGTGCCCCCTGAAAAATTCTGATGGTTTTTGTCAGTTTATTCATTGCTTTTGTGGAGAGAGGGGATTTTGGAGTTCCCTACTCTACCATTTGCACAGATGTCACCTGTGTTATTTCCTTGTTGTTGATGACCTTGACAATTTGGGGGAATATGGGTCAGGTATTGTCTAGAATTCCTCTAGATATCTGTGTGCTGTTTTTCTCATGGTTATACTGGGGTTATATATGGGCATTAACACCATAGAAATAAAGCACCATTATCACCACATTATATCACAGTGTGTGTGTGTGTGTGTGTGTGTATATATATATACATATATATGTATATGTGTATATGTATATATATGTATATATGTATATATATATATATATATATATATTCTCAACATGATTTGTTGCCATTAAGAAGTGTAGAATTAAAGTGTAGTGGTTTAGGGGTTTGGGCTCTCAATCAAACACAATAGAATTCAAATCCTGTCTCCTCCAATTGCTTGAATAAGTGCTGGGACTTTTCTAAGCCTCAGTTTTCTCATATGTAAAACA
Organism: Neofelis nebulosa; assembly: GCF_028018385.1. Classification (NCBI taxonomy): domain Eukaryota; kingdom Metazoa; phylum Chordata; class Mammalia; order Carnivora; family Felidae; genus Neofelis; species Neofelis nebulosa. The sequence goes on from NC_080800.1 coordinate 99,164,404, forward strand.
GGAATAATGATAGTAGCTACTGCATGAGGTTACTGTGGAGAATCAAATGAGAAAATGGGTGTGAAGTAATTAACATGATGTCTGGCACATAGTAAGTGCTCAATATATGTGAGCCAGTGGCATAAGAGGATGTGTGTATATATGGGTATACACGAGAAAAAATTTAAAAATGGCATCAGGAGAATCTGAAGTGATTTTCACGATATAAAAACGTGCCATAATTTCTCAGGGAGATTTGATGGGAAACCCAGAGTTCCTTGGAATTAGATATGTTTGAGTAAAATGGGAAATTGCACACATGGGGCATTATTCCTGAGGGCAGGCCAGATGGCTACTATAGCTGGAGTTCCTGGGTAGCCAGGGTGGTCAGGGCGGGGACCCTGGAAAGAAAGGAGGGGGTGAACACTATGTAATAGTTAAGAGCACAGCTATTGGAATCATACAAACCAGGGATCAAATCCTGACATCCCTTTCACAGGCCCTGTGACCTTAGGTAAAATGACTTGATTTCTGTCAGCTGAAGTTTCCTCATCTGTAAAATGGGGATGATAAATTGAGGATTAAAAGAAATAACCCATGTCAACGGACCAGAATATTCCCTGTTGCATAGTTGGCACTCAGTGTTAGCTGCTCTTTACTACCTAACAATGGTGCGTTGGTCAGGTTGGGAGAGACACCATAACAGTCATAAATCTTCAAGTCTGGGAGGACATTCTGTGGCAAGAGGTGGCTTTAGAAAGCTTCGCCTTTCAATATGGAGGACGTTTTGGGCTCCTCCCCTTTCTAATGGTCTCTTCCTTGCTTAGGCCTGTTGCAAGCTGCCCTAGGGGCGGGCAGGGTGCTTTTGTGAAAATCTGAGAGGAAAAAAAAAGACTTTCCGAGTAAAATCAGAAAGAAAATGGAAATCACATGGAAAATTTAGGCCATTCCAATGTGTTCTTAGTCTCCTTATTCTACATCCTGCTAGGCCCTCTTCTGCAGATGATGGCTGAGAATATCCTCTTTAGAGTAATAAATCACAGGAACATTAAATCCATCCCTGCAGCTGCACCATGGGCTAGTTAGAGGCCTATTCAAGAAAAGGGCTTATGTGGAGGGGTTTTTTCCCTCCTCCTTTTAAGAAGCCACCTGTACCATTTTTGTCTTGGTTTTTTTAAGTGGAAATGATTTTAAGATGTAATTTTCTTCCTCTGCTTGTGTTTATGAGGTACAAATAGTTCTTTGTTAATAGGAAAAGAAAAAAAAAAAACCCCAAACCTAAATGCCAAACCTAATTAAGGCTCTTTAGAGAAAGTGTGCCTCTTTAACTTTCCAACTTCCTTTCTGAGTTAGTAATTTAGGGGCTGGACAAGATGCAGGTGGAAGGAATTGCTTCCTTGACAGCTGGCCCTGAAATCTTTCAAATTCCTGGAAGTGTACCAGTTCATGGGTAGAGCGCTATCTGGGAGAACTAGGGCTAGTCTGGAAAGAGCACATACTGTAATCTAAATCCTTTTCCTGTTGATTGGCAAAACCCCAAAAGTTCTTTGAGGCTAGAAGAGATAGCTTTGAGGAGAAAATTGGGACCAGATAATCTAATCCAGATGTCAAAAACCAGGCCTTGAGGAGGAAAAAACCTTTTTATTATAAAGGAGGCCTTGAGGGGAAAAAATCCCTTCTTTATAAACTAGACCTTGAGGAGGGAAAATCCTTTCATTATAATCATATCAATTCTAGTTAGATTCACATAATGAGGTTAGCTGTGCAATTTGGCGAAGATGATGATCAGCCACGTAGAATGATTTAAAGAGTTCCAGAAGGGCTCCTGCTGCACAATATAATCATCCCTACTCAGGTTCATCGTGCCTGATATTTCTTCATCAGTGATTCTTAACCCTTTTTTGGTTAAAGACTTGCTTTAGAATCTGGTGAAAGCTACTGCCCTTTCCCTCCCAAAAATGCACATGTGTATTCACACACCACTGCACATTTTTATGGGGTTTGCAGACTCCTGTGAAGGGGTTTTTGGATGGTCAGTGTTTTTCATAGTTGATTTTTAAGAGCTACATAATGGGCACCTTGCCCACACATAGACCCCCATTGAGGTAAATTGAAAAGAAGCTCTACCACATTTTTATCACCATTATATTAAAATAGTTAAAATAATCTATTTAAGAATATCTTCATTTCAGGGAGAAGGATGGTGGTATTTAGGGACAATATTTCACCAATATATATGTCTACCTTGGTGATGCACAGCTGAATCACAGGTCAACTTCCATTTTGAGTTGCCTTCTTTCCTTCCTATTTCTAGCAACTTTTAAAAAATATCCAAACTTTAAAATACTTTAAAATACTCTGGGACAGGGGAGCCTGGCTGGTTCATTTGGTAGACATGCGGCTCTTGATCTCAGGGTTGTGTGTTCAAGCCCCACATTGGGCATAGAACTTACATACGTACATACATGCATAAAATAATCTGGGATAGCTGAGAAAGAATGGCAGTATTTGATAACTATTTGTCTTAGATCTCCCCCAAGTAGCCTCTGAAGCAAGGACTTGGGTTAGATATGTTTGGGGTGTTGTCCCAGGAAACAGGAGTGGTAGAAAAGGAGGAAAAGTCAATGCAACGGTGCGGTGTGATGTTGCTGCATTGGGCAACAAGGGCTTGATTCTCATCAGACTTCCCGAGAAGGATATAGAACATCTCCCAGAACTGTTCCTGTGATGGGTGAGAGTCTCTGATCCATTGGTTCCTCTCTTCCACTGGTTGAAGGCTATCCCCAAAGGTATTAGCACTCCCACACTTCCAGGCTGTGTTTTCCTGTGCTTTCCTTTCCTTTGGAGAAGGCCCTGAGGTAGAAACAGAGAGAGAGAAGCTTGATCTTAAGGTAGGATGTTGTTTGAGCTTGCATAGAACTGTCCATTACAGCTCTGGCTGAAATCGGAGGCAAACTGATGGGCTGTGATGTAGGGCATGAGCGGCAGGCATTTGTTACACCATTGAATCTGTGTAGTGGGTACGTGGGGGTTCATTATGGTGTCCACTCTACTTTTGTATATGTTTGAAAAATTTCATAACAAAAAGTTGAAAGTCCTAACTCAGAATCATAGGCCACTGGGAACTGCCTCAAGTATTTAGTGGCTTTATTGTATAATTTTGGGTGTTTGGAGCAAATTGTAATGACAGCTCCCTGATAACTCTTTGAAGCATTCTATCAGATGCTAAAGTCCTTGAGAAAATCACAAAGGCTGGAAGGTTGAGTAGTTCAACTCAGGAAGTAGATGCGTGTGGATTCCTAATCACTTCTTTGATTGCATTCAGTTCTAGAAAGCATGGGGGCATGTGCTACTGAGAGACTTAGATGTGGTGTTTAAACATAGCCAATAATACGTAGTCCATTTCTTTTTGTGAGAAGTGAAGAAATCTCCATGTGTTGAGGGAAGAATCAGACTCTTAGTGATAAAACTGCACCAGAGTTTGGTCTTTTTAAAGAAACTCTGATTATTTTAACATTAAATATAGTGATATTTTCCCACCAAAGTAATTACTTGTAGCCTCTTCACCATTCTGAACATATGGCTAAGACACACCTCTTGAGCAATGCATGTAAAATCTGAGAAATGATCTTTAGTGTCATTATCATTGTCGTAAAGTCTTTGTTTTCCGTCCCTTGTTTTTAGTAACTTGTGGGAAAGCAGTTTCTCTCAACAGCTGGTGTGCTTAGAGCAGAAAAGTGGAGTTTGGCATTTGCCCCTTGCTTCTTTGTACAGCATGCTGTGAAGACATACACTTTAGGGGCTCCAATTTGATTATATTTACAATTTTTAGTTCTCTTCAATTCTGAATTGCGGTCAGCAGACATTGCTGACCCCTGTTATCAGTGACTCAGGCAGCAAGTGGCTTGGCATTTCGATGCAACCTCTATTATTTTTGCATCATGACATATTTCGGGCCTGTGCTCATGAGTAATTCTCCTCAGAATTGATCCCAGTGCCCCCTTTCCAATCTACTTCGTGATTCACATACCCACAAAAAACACGTTAACTAAATTAAAAACCTTTTCTCTTATGGGGAGAAACTGGATTACTCTTACCTTGCTGTGAAAATATAGAATAGTACAGCCATTCTGGAAAATAATAGGACTTTTTAAAAATTGACATATAATTGTCCTACAGTATTATATTGGTTTCAGGTGTAGGACATAATGATTTGACATTTACAGACATCATGAAATGCTCACCACGGTAAGTGTAGTTACTCTCTGTCACCATATGAGGTTATTACAATATTACTGACTATATTCCCTATGCTGTACTATACATCCCTGTGACTTGCTTATTTTATGACTGGAAGTTTGTAGCTCTTAGTTCCCTTCACCTGTTTTGCCCATCCCCTCACCCCCTCCCCCTGAACAACCACCAGTTTGTTCTATCTATCAGTCTGTTTCTGTTTGTACATTTGTTTGTTTTTTTTTTTAGATCCTACATGTAAGTGAAATCATACAGTATTTGTCTTTCTCTGTCTGGCTTATTTCACTTGGCATAATACCCTCTAGGTCCATCCATCTATGTTGTTGCAAGTGGCAAACATCTCATTCTTTTTTATGGCCATGTAATATTCGTGTGTGTGTGTGTGTGTGTGTGTGTGTGTGTGTGTGTGTATGTGTGTGTGTGTGCATGCATGTGTGTACACCGCATTTTACTTATCCATTCATCTGTTGATGGGCACTTAGATTGCTTCCATATCTTGGCTATTGTAAATAATGCTGCAATAAACATAAGGGTGCATGAATTAGTGTTTTTATTTTCAAATTAGTGTTTTAATTTTCTTCAGATAAGTGCCCAGAAGTGGAATTGCTGGATTGTACGGCAGTTCTATTTTTAATTTTGGGGGAACCTCCACAGAGTTGGGCAGTTTCTTATGAAACTAAACACACAACCACTATACAACCCAGCAACTGCAGTCATGGGCATTTCTCCCAGAGAAATGAAAACTTATGGTTACACAAAAACTTCTACACATGTATTCCCAGAAGTTTTATTCGTGATAGCCTCAAGCTGATAACAACCCAAATGTCCTTCATCAGGTGAATGGTTAAATAAATTGTGGTGCATACATATCATGGAATACTACTCAGCAATATAAAGGGGTACATTATTGATACAACATCTTAGGTAAATCTATAAAGAATTACTCTGAGTGAAAAAAAACCAGTGTATCATTCCAAACATATAGCATTCTGGAAATGACAAAATTATGGAAATGGAGAACAGATTAGTGGGGGCCAGGATTAAGGGGTGGAAATGGGGTAATGGGTGTGGCTATAGAAGGACAACATGGGGGCTTCTTGTGATGATGGGAATATTCTGCATCTTGACTGTATCAGTGTTGATATCCTGATTGTGAAATTGTGCTGTAGTTTTGCAAGATACTAAAATGGGGGAAAGTGGGCAAAGTACATGGTTTCTGTCTTTATTATTTCTTACAACTACATGTAACTCTACAATTATCTCAAAATTACAAGTTCAATCAAAAAAACCCTTTCCGGGGTGCTTGGGTGGTTCAGTTGGTTGAGTGTCTGACTTGGTTTCAGCTCAGGTCATGATTTAATGGCCTCGTGCATTCGAGCCTCATGGCCGTCTCTGTGCTGGCAGCATGGAGCCTGCTTGGGATTCTCTGTCCCCCTTTCTCTCTGCCCCTCCTGCACTTGTGCTGTCTCTGTCTCTCTCAAAATAAATAAATAAAATTTAAAAAATAGAAATTAAAAAAAAACCCTCTTTCCTCTTATGGCATGGGACTTCAGGGTCACAAATTCAAAAAAGTCATGGAACATTTCATATATATATATAGCACTCTTATGCCAAGACTCTGTGTGTCAGTGGTTTTGTCTGACTCTAAAGTAAAATATCCACTCGTTTCCACATGTGTTAGTAATTGCCCTTCTACATGGTGTGCCGTAGATATTACAGATGACCAATGATGTTGTTTGTTACAGGAATTCTGCCAATAGCTCATTCTGCTTTTTCTAGGTCATTTGTCATTACTGTTGTTCCTGGTTTTACAAGCTTCTTGGCAATAAAGTGAATTGTATTCGTTTTGCCAAGAGGTCTAACAACTTTGAAGGATACCCCTATAGCTCTAGTATATTTTCTCACAATATTCATCAATTTCATATGGCAAAGAATTACTTCATGCTTGCTCATGACAAATTCAATTGGGTCACCACAGGGTTCGCTGTACTTTGTTGAATGATTATGTAAAAGCTTTGATGACTTCATACTACAATTTTCAATATGTTTTATTCCAGATAGCATGCTGGAGACTCATGGTAAATGGATGGCAGGTCTAATAAAGTCAGATTTTCAGATATTTATCTTCTTGCTTCATATTTGCAATTTTGGCTAGCTTGTGTGATCTTGTCACATGCACAGATTTATTTGTCCCAGCACATACAGATTCACATTTGTATTTATACTGGAGTCCTGTTCGCTATTTATGTTCATGGTGTTTACTGAGTTGTAGTATTTCATTTGCTATTTTTATTACTACTTTAATATTCAGTGAACCATTTTTGAGTGGTTGACTTGGTTGGGGGATATAATGGTACACAGTAGTCATAACACAAAATGCAAATTTAACAAGCATAAGCAGTAACATGCGAAAGGCACAAATATATGTTAACAGATGAATTGTACCCTGATAAGTGAGTGCTGACAGAGACAAATACAGTTCTTGTTCATTCCCAACCTTTAAGAACATGAGGGTTGATAAGAAGGTAATGTGATTGTTGTGAAAAATAATAATTAGCCCACTTAAAATAGGTGGAAGGCATATGAAGAAATGATCTCATTGCTTTTTCCTCTGCCACTTGCTAGGTTTCTAGGGGACAGTCGGTGGCCCTCGACCACCCAGAGGCCATGCATCACACTTTGAGAAACAATGCCTACAGGAAAGGTATATGATACACATTGAACACATTTATTCATACCTTAAGTTTTGATTCTATTTAGGTTTGTTGAACTTGATTGTATTTGATGGTCAGGTGTCCATTCTGGGTAGGAAATTGTGATGGAACATATGCCTTTTCCTCATAGGAAAGAAGTATGGTATCTTCCATAATAATAGAATTGTAGCTGGGATAAGGCTGTCCTGCTGGGAACTACATTTCCCAGCCTCCTTTGTGGTCAAGTGTGGCTTTGTGAGCAATGGTATGTGAGTAGAAGTGATGTGGGCTCATTCTATGCTCAGCCCTTTAAACTTTGCACATGCGCTCCTCTATGCTTTCTTCCTCTTTCTGTGAGCAAGAATATGGATGTTCCTGGGGCACCTGGGTGGCTCAGTTGGTTAAGCACATGAATCATGATTTCGGCTCAGGTCACGATCCCATGGTTGTGAGATGGAGCTTTATGTCGGGCTCTGTGCTGACTGTGCAGCTTCCTTGGGGTGCTGTCTCTCTGTCTCTCTCTCCCTCTGTCCCTCTCCCTTGCTCAGTGCTCTCTCTCTCTCTCTCTCTCTCTCTAAAAAAAGATGGGGTGCCTGGGTGGCTCAGCTGGTTAAGCATCCAACTCTTGATTTCGGCTCAGGTCATGATCTCATGGTTCCTGAGTTCAAGCCTCACATTGGGCTCTAGGCTGACCCTGTGGAGCCTGCTTGGGATTCTCTCTCTCTTTCCCTCTCTCTCTCTGCTCCCTCCCCTGCTCGCACTCTCTCTGTCTCTCTCAAAATGAATAAATAAACCTTAAAAAGGAAAAAAGGGAAAATATGGATGTTTCTGAAACACAGTTTCAGTTGGGTAGATGAGACTGTCACCCCAGAGGAGAGTGGAGAGACATGATGAGATGCAATGAACCAAGTCCACTAATGACTGAATGGAGCCAAACAGCCCACCTCTACACCCTGGACTGTCCCATGGAGAGAAACTTAATTGTTCTTGACCCACTGTATTGTTGGGTCTTTATATTAGCAGCTCAGGCCTTTAACTCTGATGAAGGGAAATCCTGGAGGTCTGAAAGCTCTGGTTGGTAGGTTGTTGGAAGAGTGGCTCTCAGTGGCACAGGGCAGGCGGGAGGGAAAAGGAAATCAGGACTTGGCACAAGAGTACCCACTGTGGTAGGTGAGTATGGCAGGTGAATGCACACCTGATTTTTAATGCTGAATCTGATAGTGCTGCCAGGTAGGGGAGATAGGAAACAAGGGATAAGCTGGGTTGTGAGTCATGCAGAAATGTCGGGGAAAAGAATGACTGACTTATGGGAACTAGTGACTCAGAGTCACCCTGTTTAAGATTAGAAGGAAATAAAACCAAGGGGGCCACATCAGGCCAGGTCATCCCTGGGCCATCTCTTGTTAGATCCAGGAGACTGACAGCTCCAAGCTCCCTGAGGGTGGCTGGGAATCTTGCCTTACTTCAGTCATGATTGGTGTAAGAACTGCTGTGGAGCTGGGTCTGCAGGTTGTGGCTTCAGCTATAAAGATTTGGGGCTAGGAGAAATCAGAGCAAAATCCCCTTCACTTTACAGTTTGATTTACAGCTGGTCCAGTGCCTTAGCCACTGCTAGGGCACCTTTGAGTAAACTAGAAAAAGTGCCCCTTTTTCTGGGCACATGGCTGAGGCAACACACAATATATTAAACTAGAAAAAGAAAGTGTGGCTGGGTGAGTGCAATGCATTTTGGATTTCACATTTGGATTTTGTATTTGACTTCATGACTGGGTATCTTTGTGCAGTAAACAACATGCACAACTGTACATGGTGGCCTTGCAGGCTACCAGAAGTACAGTGAGACTGAAGAGTGAATTTGGAGAGTAAAGGACCAATCCAAGTGTGACTTGCTGACCAAGAAAGGTAACAGGAAACTATTTTGGAGAAAAAAGGTGAAGGGTGTTTTTTAAAAGTTTAAAATATCTTTGCAAAGGGCTATCCCCAAATACACAACATATTTTCTTTTATGAATGTACCTTTGCTCAGGCTGTTTTCCATCTGAAACATCATCTCTGGTTATAAAATCCTTACTCGTGCTTCAAGGCTTCAGCTCTAGACTTAATTCTCCAAAAAGTCTTCTATGACCTCTGTGGCCCACAGAGATCCCTCCTTCCCTCTTTCCACTAGACCCTGACCATACTACACTTGTTTCTGCCCTGTATTCAGTGCTTAGCCTGGCCTGCTTTCCTTTTTGGCTGGTGATATCCTGTCTGAAGCTTTTCATCCTTTCTCTTGTGCCTCCTCTGTACCTACAGGAGTTTATTACACTTATTTGTTTACATGTCCATCTCTCCTTACCGGATCTTAACTCTCTAAGGACAGGGACTGTGGTTTATTATCTCTGTCCCCACATAGTACAGGGCTTAACAAATGTTTGTTGAATAAACAAATGGGTAATCTGTGCTCAAAAAGATGTCTGTTTGAGTGACCGAACCTGGAAGATTTCTTCTCCGGTTCCAAACAATATTTAATTTCCACTTAGGGAACCCCCAACAAGCTCCTCACAGCAGGGAATGGGGACTACTTGTGACCCTTAAAATCTTTCCCCATTTCAGACGCTATTTTTTTAATATTTATTTTTTGAGAGAGAGAGAGAGAGAGAGAGAGAGAGAGAGAGAGAGAGAAAGAGCAAGCACAAGCGGGGGAGGGGCAGAGAGAGAGGGAGACACAGATTCCGAAGCAGGTTGCAGGCTCTGAGATGTAAGCACAGAGCCTGACACAGGGCTCCAACCCATGAACCGTGAGATCATGACCTGAATGGAGCCACCCAGGAGCCCCATTAACAAATTCTTATAGTGCAAGGAACACTAGGCTCATTGCTGGTTCTAGTCCAGTATTGCTGTAAACTAGCCACATGCCTTTGTACAGGTCAAATCACCTCACTGGCCAGCCTTAGCTCCCTACCCTGTAAAAAGAAGAAATAGCTTTACTAGTCTACCATACTGTAAAGCAACACATTCAACAATGTGGTAATTGAGCTGAGCTGTGAAGATGTATTAATGTCTATAGTAATACCTAACTTCTAGCTCAACCTGAAGCAATTTTTCTTTGGTGGTAAAAGGTCACAAGATTTATGTATGTCTGATGATGAATAAACAGCTGTAGGAAACTTGGGGAAAATATAACTCTCCCTCCTGACCTGTGTAATTTTACTGGTTGCTATTATAATGGGTTGCCACCACCTCATCTTCCTCCTGCAAGAAGTTTGTTTGTTCATTCATCCATTCTATTTAGGGTTGACAGATTTATCAAATAAAAACACAAGATTCTTTCATATTTGCTCAGTACTTCACAGGTTATGAAGAGGCAGAGCAGTGGAATAGAATGCAGGAAGGCAGGAATAGCCTTGCTATCTAAATTGTGTCTCCCCACCCCTACCCTGGCCTCCTGGGTGGCTTGGTCAGTTAAGCTTCTGACTCTTGATCTCGGGCTCAGGTGAGTTCCAGCCCCACAGATAGCATGGACCCTGCTTGGAATTCTCTTTCCATCTCTCTCTGCCTAACTCGTGCACTTGCTCGTGCACTCTCTCTCTCTCTCAAAATAAGTAAGTAAATAAATAAACTTAAAAAAATTGAAAAAACAATAAGAGTGTCCCCCCCCCCCCCCCCCCCCCCCCCCCCCCCCCCCCGCCCCGCAACTGTCAGCTTCAGGATTACCTGGGAGCTTGTTAGAAATGCCAGCTCTGGGCCCCACCCCAAACCTATTGAATCAGAATTTGCATTTTAACAAGGCCCCTAGGTGATAAATTGCACATTACATTTAGCTTGAGGAGCCCTGGGCTAGCTGCTAATCTCTTCCACCATCTGCTCAACAGCTGTCCCTAAACTCTGGAATAGGGAAAAGGGAGCAGAAGAGTTGCCTAAAATATGAACTCTTCATTTGGCCTCTGCATCACAGGGACTGTAACAGATTCAGGGGTTTTGTAGGGCAGTACCTGATAAATAGCAGGTAATGTTGAGTTTTCTGCCTGGGCCATGTGCTAAAATGAAGCCAGAAACCACATCCACGGTGTGATAAGAGCGCTGTGTCTAGGCAAGGCTGGACCTGGCTCAAGTTTTAGTGTGTGCCCAAACTGCTGTATCTATGCCTGTGAGTATCTTGGGCTCCCCCTTTTGGCTCCATTTTGTCACCTACAAGGCCCTCTCCCTTTTCCTTTCAGGTGCTGGGTTCCTCCCCAACCAAAGTGAACACTGGAGAAGGGAGGTGCTCTAGTGTAAAATTAAGCACACGTTTCTCCGTCCCGGGCTCACCAGATTCTCAGTTGGCTTCTTTGCAAACCCCTTTTAAAAGGGATTTCAGTCCTCAACTAGTATTAGAATGGAGTATTTGGGGAGGGGTGGGTCATACATGTTATGCCCAGAATTCGTGATCCCCAAATACCGCCAGGGAGCCGAGTTCGATGTAAAAGCAAAAGAGCCTTTATTCGAGCTAGCTCGAGATCAATCCCCTACCTGCACCGACGAGGTGGTGAGATACCGGGGAGAGAGAGCGAGTTTCAAAAGGACAAAGGTTTTATTGGGGCCTAGGGGCAGTTGGTGAGGTCATGGCTATGGCCTCAGCTGATTGGCTGGGGAAGGGTCCGAGTCCTGTTAGGCAGGTGAGGGGGGAGGTTACTCAAGGGGAGGAGGTGTGGTCAAGGTGTGAAGGACACAGAACAAGATGGAGTCGGCCTGCGTAGGCCTGCCCTTTCAATACACTCCTCTTCTTCTAGGCTCTAGCCCCAGCCCTGCCATATTCTGAAATCTCTCCACTTGACTGGCCTCTCACACAGTTGCCCCTCCTGCCTTCACAAGTGTGTCCCTCCTCCTGCCCCGCTCCCAGTTTGGGCTTTGGCAGGCAATGGTTGAGGCTACAATGAAGATGGCTTAGGCCCCAGAGACCAGTCAGGGACACAGAGGCGCTTAAGCAACTTGGGGATGCCAGGAAACCAGAATAGGAAGAAGTGCAGTGAAGTAGGCATAGTGTAGTGCCCATGGATCTAATAAGAGGGAACTGGGGACTGGGATTCAGAGGGAAAAGGGGCTCCAGATTTCAGGACATTTAGGGAGTTGGCCTCAGATCAGGGAACCTGATGTACTGACCAGGGATCCAGAGAAAAGAGTCATGACTGGGCACCAGTGGTTAGCAAGAAACCAGGAAGTGGACAGAGGTTCTGAGGTCACAGAAGGGCCAGTAGCTGGGATGGATTTGGACCTATAAGTGGGGTTGGTGGCTTCAAGGGTGAAGGCTTGAGTCCTGTGCCAAAGCCTCACCATTAGCTTTATTTGTTTGAGTGATAGACCTGGGCATTACAAGGGGAGTTAAGAATGTGGGCTCTAGAGCCAGATGGCTGGAGTTTAATAATCTCTCTGTGCCTCAGTTGCCATCCTCTGACAGATGCTGTGCGGATCAAGAAAGATAATACATAGCAAACACCTGGCATAGTACTGGCCCACAGTACCTCCTGGATAAATGTTGTGCATTATTTTTTTAAATTTATTTTTAAAATTTATTTGTTTTAATTTACATTCAAGTTAGTTATCATATAGTGCAACAATGATTTCAGGAGTAGATTCCTTAGTGCCCCTTACCCATTTAGCCCATCCCCCCTCCCACACCCCCTCCAGTAACCCTCTGTTTGTTCTCCATATTTAAGTCTCTTATGTTTTGTCCCCCTCCCTGTTTTTATATTTTTGCTTCCCTTCCCTTATGTTCATCTGTTTTGTATCTTAAAGTCCTCATATGAGTGAAGTTATATGATATTTGTCTTTCTCTGATTAATTTCACTTAGCATAATACCCTCTAGTTCCATCCATGTAGTTGCAAGTGGCAAGATTTCATTCTTTTTTCATTGCTGAGTAATACTCCATTATATATATATATATATATATATATATATATATATATATACACATACACATACCACACACACCACATCTTCTTTATCCATCCATTCATCGATGGACATTTGAGCTCTCTCTATACTTTGGCTATTGTTGATAGTGTTGCTATAAACATTGGGGTGCATGTGCCCCTTCGACACAGCACGCTTGTATCCCTTGGATAAATACCTAGTAGTGCAATTGCTGGGTTGTAGGGTAGTTCTATTTTTAATTTTTTGAGGAACCTCCATACTGTTTTCCAGAGTGGCTGCACCAGTTTGCATTCCCACCAGCAGTGCGAAAGGGATCCTCTTTCTCTGCATCCTTGCCAACATCTGTTGTTGCCTGAGTTGTGAATGTTAGCCATTCTGGCAGGTGTGAGGTAGTATCTTATTGTGGTTTTGATTTGTATTTCCCTGATGATGAGTGATGTGGAGCACTTTTTCATGTGTCGGTCGGCCATCTGGATGTCTTCTTTGGAGAAGTGTCTATTCATGTCTTTTGCCCATTTCTTCACTGGATTGTTTTTTTGGGTGTTGAGTATGATAAGTTCTTTAAAAATTTTTTTTTTTTACATTTATTCATTTTTTGAGAGACAGAGGGAGAGCACAGCAGGGGAGGGGCAGAGAGAGGGGGGAGACACAGAATCTGAAGCAGGCTCCAGGCTCTGAGCTGTCAGCACAGAGCCCAGTGCAGGGCTTGAACTCATGAAATGCGAGATCATGACTTGAGCTGAAGTCGGATGCTTAACCGACTGAGCCACCCAGGAGCCCCGAGTTTGATAAGTTCTTCATAGATTTTGGATACCAACCCTTTATCTGATATGTCGTTTGCAAATATCTTCTCCCGTTCTGTCAGTTGCCTTTTAGTTTTGCTGATTGTTTCCTTCCCTGTGCAGAAGCTTTTTATTTTGGTGAGGTCCCAATAGTTCCTTTTTGCTTTTGTTTCCCTTGCCTCTGGAGATGTGTTGAGTAAGAAGTTGCTGTGGCCAAGGTCAAAGAGGTTTTTGCCTGCTTTCTCCTCAAGGATTTTGATGGCTCCCTGTCTTACATTTAGGTCTTTCATCCATTTTGAATTTATGTTTGTGTATGGTGTAAGAGAGTGGTCTAGGTTCATTTTTCTGTATGTTGCTGTCCAGTTTTCCCAGCACTACTTGCTGAAGAGACTGTCTTTATTCCATTGGATATTCTTTCCTGCTTTGTCAAAGATTAGTTGGCCATACGTTTGTGGGTCCATTTCTGGGTTTTCTATTCTGTTCCATTGATCTGAGTGTCTGTTTTGTGCCAGTACCATACTGTCTTGATGATTACATCTTTGTAATACAACTTCAAGTCCAGAATTGTTCTGCCTCCCACTTTGGTTTTCTTTTTCCAGATTGCTTTGGCTATTTGGGGTCTTTTCTGGTTCCATACCAATTTTAGGATTGTTTGTTCTAGCTCTGTGAAGAATGCTGGTGTTATTTTGATAAGTATTGCATTGAATATGTAGATTGCTTTGGGTAGTATTGACATTTTAACAATATTTGTTCCTCCTATCCAGAAGCATGGAATCTTTTTCCATTTTTTGGTGTCTTCTTCAATTTCTTTCATAAGCTTTCTATAGTTTTCAGTGCATAGATTTTTCACCTCTTTGGTTAGATTTATTCCTAGGTATTTTATGGTTTTTGGTGCAATTGTAAATGGGATCTATTCCTTGATTTCCTTGATTTCTGTGCTGCTTCATTGTTGGTGTTAAATGTGCATTATTATGATTAACCCCCAAACTTCACGCTTCCATCCGCTGCTCCTCAGACTCACCTGTGGTCATTGGTACACATTCCCTCTGCTTGGATTCCCTTTTCTATCAATTCCTTTTCATCTTTCAGGCCTCAGTTCAGGCATCGTTTTCTGTGGGGGTCTCTGTAGGAAAAATGCAGCATTTTCCTCTATTCTCATGCATACAGAACTTCAGACATCAGATGTGTGGGCTTTCCACACCAAGTGATTCTCTGACATAGGCTGGGTGTCCTACAATTCAGTTCAATTCTAACACTAACCAGAGTCATCCTGGGCCCCACAGGTTAAGGGCTCAGTCCCACAGGACTACCCACATCTGCCCACCTCAGGCACTAGTCAGTTGTCAGGCAACAGTCTAGGTTGTCGGGGAGCCTGGGTGGCTCAGTCAATTAAGTGTCTGACTTTGGCTTAGGTCATGATGTCATGGTTTGTGGGCCCAAGTCCCGCATCGGGTTCTGTGCTGACAGCTCTGAGCCTGGAGCCTGCTTAGGGTTCTGTGTCTCCCTCTCTCTCTCTGCCCCTCTCCCTCTCACACACTCTTCCCCCCCTCTCAAAAATAAATAAACATTAAAAAATATTAAAAAGGGATGCCTAGGTGGCTCAGTTGGTTAAGCGTCCGACGTTGGCTCAGGTCATGATCTCATGGCTCATGAGTTCTGGTCTCACGTTGGGCTCTGTGCAGACAGCTCAGAGCCTGGAGCCTGCTTTGGATTCTGTGTCTCACTCTCTCTCTGCCCCTCCCCTGCTCACACTCTGTCTCTCTCTTTCTCTCAAAAATAAATAAAACATTAAAAAAAATTTTAAAGTCCAGGTTGTCATCTGTGCTTCTTACCAACTTGCTATAAATTGGGAGTTTCCCATGACCCTGTCGTAGGATTCTATCATTTGCTGAAGTAGCTCACAGAACTCAGGGAAATACTTACTTATGTTTACTGGTTTATTATATAATAAAGGATGTGATAAAGGATACAGATAAATAGTCAGATGAAGACATATATAGGGCGAGGTCTGGGAGTGTCCTGAGCACAGGAGCTTTTGTCCCTGTGGAGCTGGGGTATACCACCCTCCTAGCATGCAGATGTGGTCACCAGCCTGGAAGCCCCCCCAACCACATACTTTTGGGACTTCTGTGGAAGCTCCATCATGTACGCATGATTGGTCATTACTTCAGTCTCCATCCCCTCTCCCCTCTCCAGAGGATGGGGATGGGATGGGGCTGAAAGTTCCAAGCTTCTGATTATGACTTGGTCTTCCTGGTGACCAGCCCCCATCTGGAAGCTATCCAGGAGTCCAACAAGACTAACCTCGCTAGAAGAAAAGATACTTCTATCACCCAGGAAACCCCAAGGGATTTAGGGGCTCTGTGTCAGGAACCAGGGTCAAAGGCCAATATTAGAACAAAAGGTGTTCCTAGTGCTCTTATCACTTAGGAAATGACAAGGGTTTTAAGAGCTCTGTGCCACGAACAGGAGCAGAGACATACATACATACATTCTGTTATCTCAGAGGGTCCCTTCCCAGGCCCTCTTGCGATGGGTGAGGTGCGCTCCTTCATGCTCTGACAGCACTTGTACTTTCGCGTCAAGCATTGTAATCGCTCATTTCCTTGTCTGTATCTCCTGAGAGACCCTCAGCTCCATGAGCTTTTGGATTACATCACTTTTTCCATTGCTGTATCAGCAGTGCTGACACACAGTAAAAATTCATTAAATGTTTGTCATTTAAATGAAAAAATGGTGAGAGGCTCCAGGCTTAGATCCTTTGGGGAGCCATAATCAGGCAGGATTTCTCTGTTAAAGCTTAGTCTAAGGGCAGCTAACAATTGTAGAGCCAGAACCCCAAGGCCTGAAGTCACTTTGAGATGAAGTCCCTTTTAGGAGGTGGCAGGGAAACCCACCTGGCTCCTGCCTTACCTGTCCGCTTCCTGTGTGCTGTGTGGGCCACAGTAATGTTGGGCAGAAGAGCCTTCAACTGGAGAGCGCCCCACACATCCTCTAAGCTACTATGGCAGCCACCATTTTTCCCAATCAAGTTTGTGTAATGATGCCTGGAGGCTAGTAAAGAAAGAATAGTCCATGGAACACCTGGGTGGCTCAATGGATTGAGCATTGGACCCTTGATTTTGGCTCAGGTCATGATTCCCAGATTCGCAGGGTCATGGGATTGAGCCCTGCATCTGGCTCCACGCTGAGCATGGAGCCTGCTTGATTCTCAGCCTCTCTCTCCCTCTCTCCCCTTCTGCCCCTCTACCCCGCTCTCACTGTCTCTGTAAAATAAAATAAATGAAAAAAAAAGTTTAATACCATTCAAAGCATTCTGGGAAGTATAGTATGTATGTTCCTGCTTCTGGCATGTGAATATGTCTTACTTCATCTGAGATCTACTTTTTTGAATATTCATAAACTCTTGTGTTAAATTTATTTTAATAGACCTGTCAATCTGTCTTTGTGAGCAAGGCAATAGCTTCCATCAGCAGAGCTGCTGGAGCCAGGATGGGGGCTTGAAGGCTACAGGGGCCTGAAGAGATGGGCTTAGAAGTCATAGGGCATGGGGCACCTGGGTGGCTCAGCCAGTTAAGAGTCCAATTCTTGATTTTGGCTCAGGTCATGATCTCGCTGTTTCATGGGTTCAAGCCCTGTATCCAGCTCTGTGCTGACAGTGCTGAGACTGCTTGGGATTCTCTCTCTCTGCCCGCCCCCCCACTCTCTCTCTCTCAAAATAAATACATAAACTTAAAAAAAAGAAGTCATAGAGCAAAGCTGGACAATAGGCCCCTCCTTCCTCTTCCTAAACTATGCTGATTCTGTGGGGAACAATCACAGAACATTCTCAGGGCCTCTAGGTGACCCTCGCCCCCTGCCTAGACACTTGTAGAGACATTCTACGCAGTCCTCTTGCAGGTGGTAAGGTGAACCTGGGAAGAGTTCATTCTGTGAGCGAAAGGAGGACAGGTATCCCAGAGCAAGTGAGAATTGGAGCCAGGAGGTAGCCAGTTGCTCTCAACCTGAGAAAACTAGCCATGTGTACTTACTGCAGGTTTGGGGCACTGGGGTGAGGACTCAGGAGTCTGGCCCTCATTAGACAGTGTGGAAAAAAGCACTCATAAACTTTGGAGACCCCGATTTCTTACCCCATTTTCAAAGGGCAAGTTAGAGTCACATTGTTGCTGTAGGATGCCTGGGTAGGGTTTGCTAAATGTTCCAAATTTGCCAGATTTAGCAAATAAAAATAAGGGATGCCCAGTTGAATCTAAATTTTAGAAAAATAACAGGTAAAACTCTTTGTATATTCCAAATATTGCATCCCGTAATTTATCTGGCAACCCTATTCTCAGGTCATTATGACTTGGGGCACCGTGCTGTTGGTCTGCTTAATAAGGCAAAATGCCTGAGAAACCTCCCACTACTGGGGCATCCTTGCAGCTAGAGTCCGTTCATCTCCCCCAGCACTGCTGGAAACTCTGACAGGCTAGCAGAGCCCCTAATGAGCTTAACTCTGTGTGTGTTTGTGCGTGCATGTGTGTGTGTGTGTGTGTGTGTGTGTGTGTGTGTGTATGTGTATGTGTGTTGTCTTAATTAAGCTTCTGCTGCTGGTGTATATAAAGATGGGGTTGGATGTAACAGCTGGTCTTTCAACTGCCCCAGCCCCCACTTTTTTCTCCTTGCAGTATGCCTCCAGAACCCTACTAGTTCATTCTCCTCTAAACCTCTTTTCCCAGCAGCCAACCCAAATCAGTCAAGGCTCTTGAAACTTTCAGCTTGAAGTCCACTTATTCTGATAAACAGAAAGTGTGGGATTCACAAGGAAGCTACTGCATGTGGAGTAGTCAATGGAAGAAGGAACAAGAAGGGCACTTGCTTAGAGTCCCCATGTCTGTTCATAGGGAAACGATCCAAATATGGGAATCTGATGGGACCAGCAGGGCCTCCTTGGTTAATTAAGTAACAGAAGTGATGCAGATGCACGTGAAAGAAAAATTGAACTGGAAGCAGCATGGGTGTTTGGCAGAAGTGGTTTTTGGACCAGTGAGTTGCAAGGAGGAGCTGTTTGTTTCCCTGCAGATGTCTTGCAGTCTCCTTTAAGGGAAGAACTTTCCCTTTGTGTTCTTTGGAGGTGGACTGGAAGGGTTTCTTGCTAAGTGACCTATCTTAGCCTGTTTGCAGCAGTGAAGGGCACTTTGGCCCACTTAAGACTGAGGCCCCTGGGAGGAACTCAACCTGCCCTCTGTAGCCCTGAAGTATTCTTTCCAAGGTCTAGAGCTCAGGGAGCTATTTGAAAGGTACAGACACTGGGTGGTTTTATGGGCTGGCAAGAAGATGGGGTGGGGTAGGGTGGGGATAATTTTGGCCCTTCTGTTTGGTTCCCAGGGAAGCCTGATTTGGAGACACTGTTAGGCTACTTAGGTAGAAATGAATGGTCTCTTCTTAATTTCCTCTCATTTCAGATAATGAGGGCTGGGTTGACAAAGAATGGTATGTATAAGGCTTAAGAAGAAAGGTCTGGTGGGACTGAGCCAGACTGGGGTTAAAGATTTGTCAGCATTGTTAGACCAGGACACTCTGGCCCTTCAGGTGGGCCCCCTAGGCTTTCAAGAGTGAAGCCTTGACCGAACCTGGGATAATTTGAGGACCAACATAATTAAGTACACTAATGAATTATAAACCATTGGGGAAAAATTGGAATCCGTGAGTCCATACTGACAATAAATAGATGAATAAATGAGGAGGAAGGGAGGTCTCTCTTGGCTATAAGAGTAAGCAGAATACTGAGGACCCAGTGATACGTGAAGGAGTGCTCAAGTTGGAAAATCATCATTTCGCAGCCATCATAGTAAATATTGGATCAGGTAACAATTATCAATGGATGGTAAATCTAGGGGAAATATTTTATGAGGAGCAGGACATTTGCGTGTCCTTAAAGTGTCTCCCCATAGAATTGCTTATTACTTACAAGGGAGAAAAATTAAGTAATCACAAGGTGGAGAAATTGGACTCCACCTTGACTGGATAATCAGAATTAACATTAGCAATGAAGGCCAGATGCACATCCTGTGTCTCCAGGTGTGATGCTGTGAGAATACAACATCATGTAGGCAGTGTTCCAGTTGGGAATGCACAATCTGAATCTGATCATAAGGAAACATCAGACCAATCCCCAGTGGGGAATGTTCTATTTTTTAAAATGTATTTGTTTGTTTGTTTGTTTGTTTGTTTATTTTTGAGAGAGATTGGGAGAGAGAGAGAGAGAGAGAGTGAGTGAGCACGTGAGCAGGGGAGGTGCAGAGAGAGGGAGGGAGGGGATCTGGAGTGGGCTCTGAGCTGTCAGCACAGAGCCCGATGCGGGACTCAAGCTCACAAACCGTGAGATGATTAACTGAACTGAAATCAAGAGTCTGACCCTTAACCAACTGAGCCACCCAGGTGCCCCTGTTCTATTTTTTTTTTAAAGGAAAGAGACTATATTTTTCAAAAATGTCAGTGTCATAAAAGACAAAGAAAGGCTGCGTCAACCAACAAATTTGAATACAGGGAGTAAATTACATAAAATATTGTATCAATGTTGAATTTACCAAAGTTGATTATTGTAGTTATATAAGAGAATATCCCTATTTTGGGGAATACACACTGAAGTATTTAGAGGTAAAGGGGTATGGCATATGTAACTTACTTTCAAATAGTTCAGAAAAAAAACTTTTGTATGTGTATACATACACACACAGACATACACATGTGTACACACACAGGGAGAATGATTATCTTTTTTTTAAGTCTATTTTTTTATTTTGACAGAACGTGTGAGTGGAGGAGGGGCAGAGAGAGAGGGAGAGCAGGCTCCCCACTGTCAGTGCAGAGTAGGACGTGGAGCTCGAACTCACGAACCATTGAGATCCTGACCTGAGCTGAAGTCAAGAGCCTGATGCTTAACTGACTGAGCCCTCCTGGCACCCCAGGGAGAATGATTAATTAATATTAGGTGAATCTGAGTAAAGGCTAACAGATATGTGAGTGTTCTTTATTCTTTTTTTTTTTCTTCCTACTTTTCTGTAAGTTTGAAATTATTTCCAAATGAAAAGTTAAAAGTGGGGCGCCTGGGCAGCTCAGTCAGTTAAGAGAGCGACTTTGGCTCAGATCATGATCTCATGGTTTGTGAGTTCGAGTCCCATGTCGGGCTCTGTGCTGACAGCTCAGAGCCTGGAGCCTGCTTCGGATTCTGTGTCTCCCTCTCTCTCTCTGGCCCTCCACTGCTTGCGCTCTCTCCCTCTCTCTCTCTCTCTCTCTTTCTCTCTCAAAAATTAATAAACATGAAAAAAATTAAAAAAATAAAGTTAAAAGAAAGAGTGGAGCCTGGAAGGGAGGTGTTGATCCCCACAGAAGGCAATGCTACTTTCTTGGGGCAGTTTGGAGGCTGGGGGGAGAAGGCTGGTTCTCCAGGAATTTGGCTCCTCTTTCTCTGACCCCCAACACGTCCTAGGCCAGAGAAGGGGCTTGTGTTGAGCCTTGACAAACTCTCCCTCTTCTTTTTCCCTCTGTTCCTTTTATACTGTCCTTAGCAATAGTGGGTAAGGCAGCAGGCTCTAAAATCAGACTGCTCAGGTTTGAGTGCTGGCTCTGCCATGGTGTGACTTAGCACTTAATTCTTAACATCTCTGTGTCTTAGCTTCCTCACTTGTAAAATGGTATTTATAGGGCTATTGTTAGGTTTAAATGAGATAATACATATACAGCACTTAGAAAATTAAGTGTTCAATATACGGAGCTATTATTTCTTCCTCTTTCTTACAAAAGACCTGCTTACCCTTACCAAATATTATGAGTTGGGGGAGGGAAGAAGAGTGAGGAGAAAAAGAAGATTTTTAGGGCATGAAACTACTCTGTATGGTATGTTTTAGGGTATGAAACTACTCTGTATGCCATCCATGTCAATATAATACATGGTCTTAGATGTTCATCCAAATCCACAGAATGTACACATGTGGGGAACGTTGATAGCTGGGGAGGCTATGCATTGTAGGGGCAGGGAGAATATGGAAAGCCTCTGTATCTTCCCTTCAATATTGCTCTGAATCCAAAACTACTTTAAAATTTTTTTTAACGTTTATTCATTTTCTAGAGACAGAAAGAGACAGAGCATGAACAGGGGAGGATCAGAGAGACAGGGAGACACAGAATCCGAAACAGGTTCCAGGCTCTGAGCTGTCAGCACAGAGCCTGACGCAGGGCTCGAACCCACGGACCATGAGATCATGACGTGAGCCGAAGTCGGACGCTTCCCGGCGCCCCCCAAAACTACTTAAAAAAAAAAGTCTATCAAACACAAGAAAAAAAAACCAAAAAAGGAAATCCCATGTAGCCTTATTACTAACCATAAACCAAAGGAGCACCTAAACATAGGAATTTCATGCTCATAGGTCAGCAGAGGCAATACCTGGAGATA
Organism: Neofelis nebulosa; assembly: GCF_028018385.1. Classification (NCBI taxonomy): domain Eukaryota; kingdom Metazoa; phylum Chordata; class Mammalia; order Carnivora; family Felidae; genus Neofelis; species Neofelis nebulosa. Next base: position 99,186,439 of record NC_080800.1, read on the forward strand.
GAAGAGTCTCATGGAAGCTCCTCACTTGGCAATGGATAGAGTTGAGTCTACCACTTGCAGCAGCGTAGCACACTGGTGGAGAAATTCAGGATTCGGAGGCCAACAGGTCAGGGCCAAAGTCTTACTGCCACCTCCCAGTGGCATGGTCACAGGCAGGCTACTTGGCCTTTGTGACCCATAATCTCTTCATCTGTAAGAAGAGATGATGACAGTACTTGTCTCATAAATGTTAGGAAGATTAAATGAGATACTGTGTATAGAAACCTTAGAGCCTTGCAGATGGTAAACACTCAGTGAACATTAGAAATGAGTAATATATGCCCAGCACTATATTAAATAAACACATATGTGTCTGTTCACCATCACCCAGCTGGTAAATGGGACTCAGTTCTATCTGACTTCATAGATCAAGTTGTAAACCATGAGCCCATCATTTCTTAGCCTTTAGTCTCAAGACTTTTGCCATCATGCACTATCTATACTATTATTTCCTTGATAGTTTTGAAATGACTTGCTCTTTAAAAAATATTTTTCAATGTTTATTTATTTTTGAGAGAGAGAGAGAGAGAGAGAGAGAGAGAGACAGAGACAAAGACAGAACATGAATTGGGGAGGGGCAGAGAGAGGGGAAGACATAGAATTTGAAGCAGGCTCCAGGCTCTGAGCTGTCAGCACAGAGCCTGACTTGGGGCTTGAACCCACAGACCGTGAGATCATGACCTGAGGTGAAGTCAGATGCTTAACAGCTGAGCCACCCAGGCGCCCCTGACTTGCTTTTTTAAAAATAAATTTTATTATTTTTAAGTAGGCTCTATAACCAACGTGGGGCTCAAACTCATGACCCTGAGATCAAGAGTGGCATGCTCTACTGACTGAGCCATCCAGGCACCCCAATATTTTTTTATTTTTTTAAAGTAATCTCTACACCCAATGTGGGGCTCAAACTTATAACCCTGAGATCAAGACTCACGTGCTTTACTGACGGAGCCACCCAGGAGCCCTTTGACCTGCTTTTTTAATATTTAAATACATTTTCATTAAAAGGAAATATTGTTATCATATATTGAAATCCAGTACCAAGTGCCCTAAATAAAACTATAATAGTAAATCTGTAACTGTTAATTATAAAGGTTCATCTGGGTATGACTAACAGTCATCTCACATCTCACTGGTGGTCTGCCTAACGTACTCTGGGCAACAGTACATTGTTCTAAGTAATTTCTCCATCCTCAGGATTATAACACTCCTTAAAGGTCATCTACTGAACCTCCCTCCCCTATGCAATCCTGAAATAGCCTACACAGTGTTTTGATTGATACTCTCCTGCCTCATCTTGAACTTCTCTTACGAGGAAATGGAAAACCTTTTGCTTCTGACCAGAAGCTGCCATCACACATTCTTCTTTGCCCTTTGATGTTGACATAAGTATATAGCCTTTGAAGAACTTTTACTACTAGTGGAAACCAGACATTAGGCCACGGGGGTGTCCCCACCTTTGCACTTCCTTCTTTCTCCCTTGTCTTTTAACTTAGCCCTTGTAGAGAGAAGGAGAAAGGAGTGTCTGGGTAATGCTGGTATGTTGAAGAGTATGCACAGGATGGAAGTTTGATTTATGTGCTTCACTCCAAATGAAAAGCCAGGTACAAATGAGCTGAATCTAGTAGAAGGGGAAATGCTGTATGCAGATGTGCATGTCTTCTAGTCCAGCTGCCTTTCAGATCATTTCTGAATCTTCTGAGAAAAAGGAAGTGGAAGAGAAGGGGAGAGTCTGTAAGAAAGACCCAACAGAACCTTCGTAGGACATCAGCACATTAGCAAGCAAGCCTGCTTGCTTTTCTCTAACAAAGGGTATCACAAGGGCAAGAGGCACTCCCCTTCATCTACAAGAATATGTGGCGCGGCAGCTTTGGCATTTCAAGGGCCCTAGTGCCTCAGCTGTAGCAGCAGATAGTAGTGCCCAGCAGACATCCAGGTACTAAGGAGGGCAGCAGCAGCAGCCCCTGATGGGAGCAGATATCCCCTATGCTCTAATAATATTCAGGGGTCTTTTGTTAGAGGCTGAGTTCTGCATGAGAGATCAAGGCCAGAGCTGATAAAATTTGGGAGGGGTAGTGTGACTCTTTATACCCCCACAGGCTGGCAAGACCTAGGGAAGCTCAGGTTCCATGCAGTTCAGAGGAAAACTTTGTGCTAAGGCAGACGAAGCCAGTTCCAGACCTCGCAGAACAAGGGGTCCATACCCTTATAATGAAGGTGTCTTTCAAAGTTCTCAGAAAGGCCTTTAAAATATAATACATGGAAGCAAAGCCTGCAACAAAGACGTGGGGTGTCCTGCCCCATCATTATTGTGAATTAGCCACTTGATCACCAGCCATAACTTGAACACAGTGCGTACTGCAAATGGACCCAAGTAATTGGAGGCCAGCTATTTGTTCGCTAGGGAGACAGAGCTATTAGAGTGATGTCTGGGTGAATTATTGAAGGGGAGGGATGCATTCATGGAACAAAATGGGTCCTCAAAATAGTTTCTTGTGTGATGGCTCAGAAAGAAAACTAGGACTGCAGCCCTTTACATGGCAGCAATTACCATTTGCTAATGTCTGTCGCATCCCCACTGGAGTGGGGTCTGTCAGCAAGTTGCATGTTGACACAGGTGCTAGGGGAGGCTGGAGACAAGGAGGAAATAGGCTGGCAGCGCTGCTGTCAGGATCAGCACTGGGGTGGGGAAGTAGCCGCTTTTGGCTGGTAGAGGTGGGAGAAGGAGCAGAAGCTTGCTGGGTTCTGTGTGTCTTCCACAGACAGCACTCACCAGCCCAGCTGTGCCCTGAGGGCGTGGGATAATGCAGCCCTGGGCAGCCTCTGTGGGGAGAGGAAAGAGTTCTCGCAAAGCATGCCAAGAAGCTACTCTCTTTCCTCATTTTCTTGGGAGAAGAAAGGAATAATCATGAAAATCTATATTTGGTGAATTTTCCATGAGCCAGGCATTCACAATGATCTTGATAGGTAGGTATTAATAGTGGCCCTATTTTACAGATGAGGACAGTGAGAATCATTTACCCCTGCTTATTTTTTTTTACAACACTGATCACAATCTTTAATCGTCTTGTTTGTTTGTACCCTTGTCTGTCCACTCCTGTAGAGTGTATACAATATGAGAGAGGACTTTTGTCTCTTGTTTGCTGCGATATGTCCAAAAGCCTAAAAGTGTATGTGGCACATCACAGCTTCTCAATAGGTTATATCTTCTGTCAGGTCTGGGGTTTGATTTTACCTTACCTACAGACTCATAATTTAGCCTGTTGCTGTTTCATGGGTGCTGGAAGAAAACAGAAGACTCCTGGATCAGAGACAACAGACTGTGTTTCTCATAGCACAGCAAGCAGCATGAGCACTGGCCTGTCTGTGTCAGTTCCCCTTATCCCCAAATCCCACAGGGGCAACACAGAAGATCCCAGATGCACGCTTTACACATAGTCGGTTTACATCACAGCTGAGGGACACCGATCTTGGGGAACCCAGCATTTTATAGCAAGCAGTAAGTCTCCCTACTCTTTGTCCCAGAGGGTGACATTAACTCCTTCTACAAGATTGCTTGCTGCAAATATAACCTTGAGAAATGTCCAGATGAAGAGTGGTTATGGCCTTGCATTTTTGGCATAGCCAGCAAGAAATATAGGGTCATAACAGACCCATGGCGGAGTGTCTCTCAGCATCCTCTCCCTCCTTGCACTTCTGAACAATGTGTAGGCACTTGGCAGAACTGCCCTGTCTCTCTCTAATGCGTAGGCCTTGTCTCTATATCTGGTTTAGACCATGAACTTATTGAGGACAATCCTCCTGTGTAATTACTCTTTATAGTCTTCATAACTGAGTGATATGCATACAGCAGCTCCTTAGTAAACATCAAAGACCATGACAATAACAGCAGCAGCCTGTGGAGTCACAGGCTTAGGTTTGAATGTCAACTCTGATTCTAACTCATTTTATGGCCTTGGGCAGTTTGCTGTACTACTCTGAACTTGTTTTCTCATTTGTAAAATGGTTACAATACAAGGTACTTATTTTAGAGGGTTCCTGTAGTTTAAATGAATTTATCCAAATTTGGTGAATAGAAGAGTGCCTGGCATGGAATAAATATTTAATGAGTATTAGCTATTTATCATTGCTATTATTATTGAGCCTCTGTGTGCCAGGTGCTTTAATATTCAGGTTTTTAAAAATATACTCAAGCACAATAGTTGTTATCCCTTTTTTATACATAAAGAAATAGGCTCAGGTAGATGAAAGTAACTTTTACACAGAGTAGCAGAATGGAGTTTTGAGTCCTCTGTGGTATTTCTGCTTCGTGAATTGAATGGTTTCATCTCTTCTGAAGGAGTGGAATGGTGAGCTTCCCCACTTAGGCCATTTCTTCACTGAAGTGCTTTGACCCTCAGCCACCACGGATCTTACAACCTGCCCCAGAAACCTGGCTTGGGGTAGAAGCTGAGAGGAAGAGGCTTTCTGGGGAGCTGAGGATGAGAACAGTGTGTTGGGGGAGGGCCAATGCAGAATGAAATCCAAATGCAGGTGATTTCACCGAGGCCAGGGAAAAATAACAGCTTTCTGGCAGAGAATGGAAGCTCCGCCCACCAGAGGCCAGCAGGGGCTGGATCCCAGCAGCTGGGAGGACTTCTGCACTCCTTGCAGCCAGTTCTCAGGGATCCAATATATGCGTCTCTTTCTCCAGGGATTTGTGCAGAGAGAGGTGTAGGGAGGGGTACAGAGCAGATAACCCAACTCAAGGCCAAACAGATGCTCTCTTCTTGAAGGTGTTCAGGGTGACTCGATCTGCAACAGGGCCCCTTGTCACCCCTAATTTAGAGGCTTCATGTTGGGGGAGAGCTCATCCCCTTCTCCTAGGACCTGAGCCTGCTTCACTAAAAGCCATGTGTGCACTTTGTCCCAGATCTGAGCTTGCTGTGAAGGGCCTTTGAACTCTTCAAGCAACTCCAGGAAGTGGAAGAGGATCAAAGAGCATAAGAGAATCAAGGTTTAAGCTTCTTTTCAGTTCTAGTCTGGATGTACTGTGCAGAGGGAGGAGGCAGCTTCCTTGCCCAAGGGCATTCACACAAAGAGAAGAGCTGTGAGTCCTCACAAAGGACCACTTGCCCCATAAGTACCCAGGCGGAGGGGAGGTGGGGCTAATAACTTGAAGATTATTCGGCCCCCCTCAGACCCTCCAAATCAGAACCTCGGGGATCGGGTCCCAGCAGTTAGCATGTCATACAAGCCCCTCCGATGATTCTCTTGTACAAAAACATCTGAAGACAACTGGGCTAAGCTATGGGTTTTAGAGAGTTCCAATCCTGCCTCTACTACTTACCAACTGTGTGATTCTGGGCAAGCAATTCAACCTCTCGGAACCTTAGTCTCTTCCTTATAGAAGGAGATAATAGTACCGTCCTCGCAGTGCTATTGGGAGGATTAAATGAGATAATATGTGCCTAATTAAAAATGGTAGTTCTTATTAAATGTCTTGTCCCCCCACCCATGTGTTTTTTCTGCTTTCCCTTTTCAGTGGGAAACGCAAACTTATTTTGCTCTACTTGATGCATCCCCCTTTCCTGGACCCTAGGTGGGGTCTGTCTGCTGTCAGTGTGGAACCTGCATTGGATCCTCTGTTCCCCTCTCTCTCTGCCCCTCCCTGGCTCCCACACCAGGGGGATGTTTATTTATTTATTAATGTTTATTTATTTTTGAGAGAGAGAGACAGAGACAGAATGCAAGTGGGTTAGGAGCAGAGAGAGAGGGAGACACAGAATCCAAAGCAGGCTCCAGGCTCTGAGCTGTCAGCACAGAGCCCGACGTGGGGCTTGAACTCAGGAGCTGTGAGATCATGACCTGAACCGAAGTCAGTTGCTCAACTGACTGAGCCACCTAGGTGCCCCAAATATATATGTTATTTTCATATGATAATAAATACAATACGAAAAATAAAGTAAGGAAGGGGGGGATAGGGGATGGCAGGGGTGGGTGTTGCATTATGCATTTTGGATTGGGTGGTTGTCTTCATCCCTTCAGGCTGCTATTAGAAAAAATACCACAGACTCGGTGGCTTAAACAACAAGCATTTATTTCTCAACGTTCTAGAGTCTGGGAAGTCCAAAATTGAGGCACTGATAGATTTGGTGTCTGGTGAGGATCCTCTTCTTGGTTCACAGCTGTCATCTGGCTGTGTCCTCATGTGGCAAAAGGGGTGAGGAAACTCTCTGGGGTCTCCTTTATAAGGACACTAATCCCATTCATGAGGGCTCCATACTCATGATCCAGTCACCCTCCAAAGGCCCTGCCTCCTAATACCATCGCACTGGGAGTTAGGATTTCAACATAGACACTTTGGCCAGGGGACACAAACACTTAGTTCAAAACAGTGGTCAAGGAAAACTTCACAGAGAAAGGGACAATTAATGAAGACCTGAAAGAGGTTGCTGGAGTGAACCATGCAGATATATGGAAGAGTATTCTTGGCAGAGGGAATAGCCAATGCAGAGAGCTCAAGTCCAGAGGTCGCTTGCCGTTCTAGGAAAAACAAGGAGCCTCCTGTAGCTGGAGGGAAGTGAAGGGGAAAGCGGTTGGGGGTGGGCAAGTTGCTTAGGGCCTTGTAGGCCCTGGGTCAGGACCAGGACTTTTAGTGTGAGTGAGATAAAAAGACATTGGATGAGCAGCATCACGGGCTGCAGGGAAAGAGACTGTGGATCAGTGGCCTGTGTGTGGAGGATGGACTGGTGGCAAGGATGGAAGGAGGGAGGCTACGTTGGGGGTTGGGGGAGTAATCAGATTTGCCTCCGGTGTTCTTGTCTGCTCTTATCCTCTCCCCTTGTGGGGATGGGGGACTGGTGAGATTCGTGACCCTGGACTTTGTGCCACAAGGGTAAAGGGGGAAATAAATCAGATATGAAAGTGTGCCCAACATTTGCAGATGTGTTTGCTGTAGGCTAAGAGCCCAACACACCCTGGCAACTTGAATCTCTCCCTCTTTTGTCCCTTATTCTACCTCAGAAAATGCTCCCAATCTATTCCTTGAGGATTCTTAGGCATGTCCCCCTCCTCCCCCAGCTCAGTATGACCTAGGTCTTTTGTCCTGTTTTACCTCCTGCATTTGACAGAGAAAGAGATAAAGACTTCTGCATTGATGTGAGTGGAGATCTTATTATAGCAGCCACCTGTGAAACAGTGGCGGGAGGTAGAGATGCTTAATGTGTAAAATGTTCATTGTCCTGGAAAAAATCAATACCAAAATGTGGACTTAATGGCACCCCTTGGGGAATGGGAGTCTGGGCAGTGTGACATTCTAGTTAATTGAAAGGTAACACATTCCTCACCCCTGCTTTCCCCCACTTTTCTTCACATTAGCTCTTGTGTCTGAGTATAAAAATAATGGTTTTTACTGGGCCCTTATAAAGGGCTGCACTATGCTAGGTGTTTTATAGACATTGTCTTATGTAATCCCTGTAATCACTGATGATGCAGACTTATCGCTCTCCCCATTTGAAAGTTGAAGAAGCTGAGGCTCGGAGAAAGTAAATTACTCGCCCAAAGTGTCCCAGCTCATAAACGGCCAAGCCAATCTGTCTGATGCTGAGGATCAGCCTCAGCAATCAGCGTTTGTCCTTCATAGATTCTATTGTGACTGGTTTTGGGGGCTTTAGACAGGGCCTGAGTGTTACCATGTGGGTAGTCTAGGGAGACGGCTCAGGGCAGCAATGCAGGCAGAGAGGGAAGTCAGGAGCTTGGGAGGTGCCATGGAAGCCTTGGGAATGAGGTGCATTTATTATTTTTTAAAAAGTAAGAGACCCAGCATCAGCTCATTTTCTTATTGTTATGCTCTTGCAGTGGACTGCAGACAAGCAATGTTCATCGAGAACAGTGTTATGTTACTATAAGCATTAAACCTCCTTAATTTAGTTACCTAGTTTTTATTTGGGGTGGGGGGGATGCAAGGAAACCAACCTGAAATAGCTTTAAATCCAAAATTCAGGCCATTTGCATGGGCGCATGAGTGGCTCCGTCAGTTAAGGGTCTGACTCTGGTTTTAGCTCAGGTCATGATCTCATGGTTTTGTGAGTTCGAGCCCCGCATCAGGCACCCCACTGACAGTGTGGAGCCTGCTTGGGATTCTCTGTCTCCCCCTCTCTCTGCCCCTTCCCTACTTGTGCTGTCTCTGTTTCTCTCAAAATAAGTAAACTTTAAAACAAACAAACAAAACAAAATCCAGGCTATTTTCAATAAATATCATTTCATTCCTTTCAGTCACATTTACTGATATGAGCTAATGCTAACAAAGTGTCAAAGTGAGACCTATTTTAATAAACAGATAAGAAAAATTGTATTCATTGTCCTACGCAGATGGAGTCTTACATAGTTTAAAAATGTCTGAAAATGTTTACTTTCTTCCAGAGGATTCAAAGCTCTTTTTGCCATTTAGTTTATCCTCCTTATTTGGTTCACAAAGCCAGTTTTCACAGACCAGTGAATGATACCTTGATCTCCGCTCCTCTCAATTACTGCAACATTTGAATGAGACGTTCTGTGCTCGATAGCTTGCCTCTCCCCCTCCAGCTCTTCTCTCCATCCTTCTCCACCCTGCACTCGGCCTCTGGAGGCTGTCCTGTAGGGATGACATCAAGGGCCTCTGCTTCTTTAGTTGGGCCTGGATGGTAATGGCATCCCCAACTCCTGTCACTAGCCCCGGGCACCCGCACCTTTATAAATAGTCCATTTACTAACCTCTCTTTCCAAAATACTTTCCTTGAGTATGCCATCTAATTCCTGAGGGGACACTGACTCATGCAGGTTTTGAATGATGTCTATATCTTTATTTCATCTATGGGTCTGAAACCGATTTCGGGGTGATATAATCAACTACCAATTTGAACGTACAAAACTCCATACAAGTCCGGTGATTGGGTAGTGATTGGCCATCGGATTTCTGTGACATGAGTTTTAGGAATTTGGATACAGAGAGATTGTGACTGGGAAAAAGATAGGACCAGAGCAAAGGGTAATGGTGACTAGTCTGGCCTCTTTGTTTCCCTATCAAGATCCTTCTCACCAGGCTTGTGTCTCAGGCATGGAGTTAAGGCAGGAGAGCCCTGTCAACTGGATTCAATGCCTGCAACTGGTCTAAGGAGTAAAGTAGAAACATCTGGCGTAAGTAAGGGGCTTAGGAAAGGAATCTCGGTCAAGAATCAAACAGACAGCATGACCCAGGAGAACACTGGATTGTAAACTGAGGGAAGACGTTGGGACTACCTTGTTCATTGCAATGTGATTACCTCTCTCATTAGTCCCTCGCCAATAGACTGGCAGATAGCAGGCATTCTATAAATATTTGAATGAATGAATGAATGCTGGAGGATAAAAGAGCATGATGACTGAATACACAAAGAAGTTAGGGGGCTACCCTAGGGAGAATCCTAACTCAGGTATCAAGATCCATATTTGGGAATAAATGGTAATTTGCCTTCCATGGCTAGGAAAGCCCCAGCTGTGCACTATACATAATCCTTTGGGCAAGTTAGACTGCTGGAGCCAAGGACCAGAACCCACAGTTTGGCCACTACTAGTTATTTTTAAGTTTATTTATTTAGTTTGAGAGAGCATGAGATGGGGGGAGGGGCAGAGAGAGAAGGGGAGAATCCCAAGCAGGCTCCATGCTGTCAGCACAGAGCCTGACACGGGGCTTGCAGGGATCAATCCCAGAAACTGCAAGATTATGATCTGAGCTGAAGCCAGCAGAGGTACACTTAACTGACCGAGACACCCAGGTGCCTCTGGCCACTGCTAGTTTTAAATAGAGAAGAAGAGCAAATGGGGATCTGATTTGATGAAGGTCTTCTTGGCGCATAAGTAGCTATTTGAAAAAGTAGGGAGGTTTTTTCCTACTGAAAACGAAATGTACTCATATAGTCTCTTTTACTAGAGACATGGGACATATCATTTTCAGGCATTCTTGCCTAAAAACACAAGATCACATGGAAGATCTAGTTGCAGATTTGTGCCTTATAGTTCTTTTGACACTTGTACTGGCACAGCCAGTGGCTTTACTTGAGTATAATGTAAAAAAATAGGGTGTAATGTGCAAGTAAAATGTTTTGGGGTTTTAAAAGTGAGGGGCACCTGGGTGGCTCAGTCGGTTACGGGTATGACTCTTGATTTTGGCTCAGGTCATGATCTCATGGTTCATGAGTTCGAGCTCCACGCTGTTAGCATGGAGCCTGCTTGGGATTCTCTCTCTCCATGTTTCTCTGTCTCCTCCCCTCCTCTCAAAAATAAATAAATAACCAAACTTTAAAACAAAAAGTGAGTATGCATGTGATTAGAGGATCTCTGTTTTATCATTTCTTCTTAGGTCTCTTGAGGACTTCTCCTTGGCAATGATTGGTGGGGAGAGGGACACTTAAAGTCACACCCTGTGCTATAAATTAAGAAGGCAAATTACAGTACTGGAAGGCTGGATGTTTTAGATATATCACATATTGCATCTGGAGAGCCTTTCCCAAATTCACAGATACCTCCCTATCTCCACATTGATCAGAATCAGTTGGGAATCACCAATTTAAACTTTGTATCAATTTGGACTAGCTCTTTCCTTCCCACTATCTGAAATGGAAAGTTACCCTGAATTCCATGAAGCATGAAAAATGGTGTGGGAGACGTTGGGTCAGTGAGGTTTTAGGCTCAACCAGTGGTAACAAATTATGGTGATCCAAAGTGAATTGTTCCTTTCCACTCAACCCCTGAATTTTTTTAACATTTCAGGTCAGCCTTGGTAGCTAGAGTTGGTGGGAGACAGCACCTTCACAGCCCTGCTGAGCACCAGCTGACAAAAAAAAATGAGATCATGTCTTTCTTTTACACAATCTTAATGTAATCCTCACTAGCATTAGCGAAAATTGCTTTTTGGTGGCTGGAGGGAAGCAAAGAGCACTCGACTGTCTTAACATCCTCATCCCTGACAGCCTCTGTTAAAATGGAAAATTGTTGCGTTGGGAAGATCAGCTTCAGAGACTCTGACAGAGGGCAGCAGGTTCAAATCAACCTTGATTAATCCATCTTCCTTGAAAATTGGCTGTGTAAAATGGTCAAGGTCATAAGGAGACACTTCACTCCCTGATCCTGTTCACAGAGTGATTGTTCTGTCTTGTCCATGCAGAACACTAAATGTGCCATAATTATGGTGGGGGGAAGGGATTCAGAAAAGGAAAAGGAAGGGATGGGAGGGAGGGAGAAGAGTTTTGGGAGCAGAGATGAAAGTAAAAGAGAGCGGATGCGAAAAAAGTAAGAGGTGACAAAAGAAATGAAAGGTGGGGGAAAAGGTGGTTATAATTCAGCCCCAGCAGGGTATTGATAGAGCCTCCAGGGCATGCTGGGAGCACACTCTAGGTAACTGAGGAATAAAACCTAGATTAGGAGGAAGGGGAAAATGGTATAAAATCTGGCTTCTTGGGATGTGGGGGAAGCTGACAGTGCAAATATCACGTCCCAACGGGAAGGGGACAGTTTTACACTCGTGGAGGCTCTGGGGCTCTGTACTTATGGGAAGTATGACAGGATTGCATTTCGGGGAGTACAAGGCCAAGATGGTGACAATGCCCATTTCTATACCTGTTTGCTTAGGAGTTTGGTCGGAAAGGGGCCAGTCTAGCCCCATGATTAACATCGTATGGGGTGGGGCTTAGGGGAGACAGAAGCTGCCAATGCCCACAAGTCCTAGGTAGGCATGGAGAGGCCGGTGGCTCAGGTATCTGTGCTGTTTAGGGGGCCTTCCAGTCGAAGAGGGCTACAAAGAGGCTGTGTTTGGCACTGGCTGAGCTGAGTGGTTCCCAGGACCTTGGCAGCTGTGGGTGCTTCTCCCGGGTCTGCTGTGGGACAGGTGCTGCTGGAAGACCCCACCCGAATTTCAGGCTAGGACAGGATGAGAATTGTATTTGGAGGAGGGTGAGTCTAAGAGAAGGAACAAGGTACAAGAGAGGGGAGGCATGGAGAAAAACAAAAGCTGGAATAAGGGAAAAAAAAAAAACCAGTGTGTAAAAAGTAAGTTTTAGAATCATAGATTCAGGAAACTGGAGAAAAGGAAAGATCCTTATGGCAAGAGAAGGAGTGAGCAAAGCGTCCTTCCTTCTTCACCTTCCCACCATTGAACCTGTTACTGATGTCTGAAAAAGTCTTGTTTTCTATGGATGGTTTATGGGCAGAACAGTTTTATGTATTCTGCGCTAATTCGACCTTGAGTGATTTCTTGTGCCTCAGTGGTGGCATACTGCATATTCTAGTTCTAAGTGTCCTAAAAGCTATTGCTCAGATACCATCCCATGTACTGTATCTAGGATTTTTCTGCATCATGTGGTGGTGGTGGTACTAGAGCGCTGAAGACACTAAGTGAATGGTTTCTGGACCCTCACCCTTTCACATACACGAATCAATTTGAACATGATCAAAGGAAGTGGTCTGCCCAGCCAGCCTGGCCCTGCCTGTGTATATGGGTCCCTTCCTGCTCCACTAATCAGGATCCTTTTAAAAGATTTGCCTACTCAGTTAGCTGTTCTCCAGGGTGGTGAGGTGTGGCTGGCCTCTCTTGCCAGATGTGCTAGCTGCTTCTTGTAGCACCCCAGGGAGCCAGGTTTCAGTGGCCGCTTACTTGCTATTTCTGAAAGGATTGGATATGTCTGTATTCTGTGCTTTATGTGTTGCTTCTGGCTGCTTGCAGAGGTGGAGAGAGCCAAATGCCACGGATATTTGTCTAAGGTGGTTGTTACCCAGAATCTCTGATGTCAAGGGAGGCAAAATTAATGCTAAAAGCAGGAAGAGTCCCTTGTTGGCCTTTGGAATGCACTTGGCTGTACTTGATTCATTCCATATGTTTGGTAACCTTCCTGAGTTTATTGGAACACTTAATAACATTTTAAGCTCTTTCCTAGTAGAAGGAAGAGGTTACTCCCCTTTCCATTGGTAGTCAGCAAGCACGTTTCTGGAACTATGTGCTATAGTGGAAAAAGGACTGGATGGAGGGGGCAGAGCACTAGTTCTATCAGGTATCAACCTGGTGAACTTGGACACCGGGTCTCAGTGTTCTCATCTGTGAAATGGGAATGTTGGGATAGTGTAAGTGATTCTCAAACTTCCACATGCGTTGGAATCACCTGGCGGGCTTGTTATATCACAGCTTTTTAGGTCCATTACTCAGAGTTTCTGATTCAGGTGGAGCCTGAGAATTTGCACTTCTGTAAATTCCCAGGTGATGCCGACATGGTTGCTCTGGGGAACCACACTTTGAGAACAATTGGACTAGACGATATCACCAAGACTGTCTCTTTCTTAAATGTTGTGGTTGTGTAACTCTGTGGAGCATGGAGCATGGTGGAGAGTAGCCAGAGGGAATGGACGGCCGGCTCTGAACCTGTTTTTTTTTAAAATAAATTTTAATGTTTATTTCTTTTTGAGAGAGAGAGAGAGAGAGAGAGAGAGAGAGAGAGAGAATATGAGTGTATGAGTGGTAGAGGGGCAGAGAGAGATGGAGACACAGAATCTGAAGCAGGCCCCAGGCTCCAAGCTGTCAGCGCAGAGCCTGACGCGGGGCTTGAACTCATGAACAGTGAGTTCATGACCTGAGCCGAAATCGGACACTTAACCAACTGAGCCACCCAGGCGCCCCTGAGCCTGTCTTTTAGTGAGAGTTAGAGGTAGCCCAGGGGCACTGAAAATTAGTTCTTTTCCCAGCCCTGAGCCTGAAATCTGTACCAGAAGTCTCTTGGTTGGCTTTCGGTCCCTCTTAGAACGTAAATATGCTACCGGGGAAGAGAAGGCAGATACTTACCAGTCATTAGTTTCCTGAATTCAGTCCTGTCACTCAGCAGGTCCTGTAGGACTGGGATAGAGGACAGACAAGATTTAAATAGGTAAGACAAGGGCTATAGCAAAGCTTGCTTCTTGGAGAAGGCCAGCCTAGGTAAGGTATAGTGGTGGCTCTGGCTAGCATGGGGACAGTAGGGACCTAGGGGGTTGAATGGTGATGAAAACCAACCTATTTTAACCAGGTGATCTTGGAAGCAGTGTATATTACAAGAATATAAATGCTGATAGTTATTGGAAAAGTAAACTAATACTTACCATACAGTCTGCAAAGTTCTAGAAGAGAAGAAAATAGAAGATAGAGGAACTACACAAAGCAGAACTGTTTCATAAAGTCTAGCATCAGTGCTTTCCTTATCTACCCACTTTTATTTATTGCAAACTCACTGTGTGCCAGATACTACACTAGATGCTTCATGTGAATTATTACATCTAACATTCACAAAAATCATACAAAATATTATTAACTGACTTTTATATATGAGGAAACTGAGATTCAGAGAGGTCAGGTGGCTAGCTCATGGTCACACAGCTGGTAAGTAGCAGAGTTAGGAGTAAAACCTCTAATACTAAAGGTAGAAACTTTTTAAAAAAATACTTATTTTTGAGAGAGAGAGAAAAAAAGAGAGAGAGAAAGAGAGAGAGTACTTGAGAGCAGGGGAGGGGAAAGAGAGAGGGAGACAGAGGATCTGAAGCGGGCTCTGTGCCGACATCAGAGAGCCTGATACTGGGCTCAAACTCACAAACCATGATATCATGACCTGAGCCGAAGTGGGACGCTTACCTGACTGAGCCACCCGGGCACTGCACCAAAGGTAGAAACTTTAAAGGTCAACTTTATTGAGTAATAATTTACATATTATAAACTGCACCCATTGAAAGTACACAATTTAATGAGTTTTGACATATGAATATACTTGTGAAACCACCACCATGATCATAATATCGAACATATATATCACTTCTAAAACCTTTCTCCTTCTATTTTGTGGTCCATCCCTGCCCCTGCTCAGCCTCAGGAAACTACTGATCTGGTTGCTGGTGCTCAAGACTAGAATACATTTCCTAGAATTTTACATACATTATGTAGTATTTTTTTGGTCTATCTTCCTTCACTCAGAGCGCTTTGAGATTCATCTGTATTGTTGCATCTATTAGCAGTTCATTCCTTTTCATTGCTGAGTAGTATTTCATTGTAGGGATATATCACAGTTTTTATTCATTCACTTGTTGATGGAGATTTTTCCCTCGGTTTTTGGTTGTCATGAATAAAACTCTGTGAATATTTGTGTACAAGTCTTTGTGTGGACATATATTTTTGTTTTTCTAGGGAAGTGACTTTCAGTATCAGCTCTGATATGTGTAAAGAGATTGGAGGTCCCTGCTTCCATCCTTACAGGAAAAATTGGGCAAGCTGAAAATCAATGACTTTATTTGGACCCATCAGAGAACTAAGGTCAGAGGGCAAATTGCTACCCCCAAATTTGGAGAGACAGGTCCATAGGGAGAAAAACAGCATTTGAGATTTGCTTACATGGAGCAGATGTCACTGGACTCTGTAAATAATAGGACCACTTACGTAGCTAGTAATTTTGACAAATTACTGGACTCTGTATGTGGGCTGGCATGAGAGTGAGAAACTCCTGGGGGCCACAGTTACAGGTGGACCCCCACACTTGCATGAGTTTTCCCTCCAGGAACTCCACCAGGCTCTCAAAGTGAGGATCTGAGAAAGGTGCCCTCCTAGCCCTGGCTGGGGAAGAAGAGGAGCCATTGCAACACACACCTGAAGCCTGCTCCATGACAAAGTCCTCCTTTCCAGGGAAAAACTTTTACCATTGGGTGATACTGAAACTGTACCCCACCTGCTAGAAGGGCCTTACTCCCTACCCCCATTCCAGCTGACTCTAGAATTCCTATCACAATTAAGACAAACAAAAACAAAAACACTAAGACAGTCATGAGGTGACAGGGTTTCAAGGAAATAGATTGGGAATGGTGCAGCTAGGGCAGGGACCGGGGGACAGGGTGGGGAAAAAAGCTATGCCCCTGGATGAGAGGCAGAAATGTTTGTGAAGGCCATATCCAAGAGATGCTGGACCACTAAAAGACCGGGACTTAAACAGAAGAGTGTAGAACGGCCCCCTCCACACCAAACTCCTGCCACATCAACCAGCCTCCAGTATACTAAAAGGGGGTTACAGCTGAAAGAGCTGCGAGGCACAGATGCTCTCTAAGGAGGAGTACTTGGGGAAGATCAAAGTTAAGGAGAGACAAAAATAAGGGCACTAGAAGAATTTGAGGCATTTAGTACCTATAGTTATAACACACCTTAAACACACTCTAGTTTCTACCATATTAACATAAATACACTAAAAATCTATTTGCTTTGTTTCCTATTAACATAGCATGGCTAGTGTTCAGCCCAAAATTGCAAGGTATGCCAAAAGGCAATTAAGTAATTTGAAGAGAAAAAGTAACCATCAAAACCAAATTCATATATTACACAGGATTTAAAATGTTTAAAGCATTTAATTTAGGGGCGTCTGGGTGGCTCAGTCGGTTAAACGTCCGACTCTTGATCTTGGCTCAGGTCTTGATCTCACAATCATGAGTTCGAGCCCCATGTTGGGCTCTGTGCAGAGTGTGGAGCCTGCTTATAAATAAATAAATAAATAAATAAATAAATAAATATTTAATTTGAAGTAACTGTGAGAATTTAAAGTAACTATGATATGTTAAGGACTAATGGGAAAAGTAGACAACATGCAGGAACAGATGGGTAGTGTAATCATAGAGATGAAGATTATAAGAGAATCAAAAGGAAATAACAGTACAAGAAATAACACCAAAGACAAATGAAGAATGCTTCTGATAGGCTCATTGCCAAACTTGACACAGCTGAGGAAAGAATCAGTGAACGTAAAGATAGGGCAGAGGAAACTTACCAAACTGAAATACAAAGAGAAAAAAAGTAATGATTAATAATAATAATAATAATAATAATAAATAGCAAATTTAAGAAATGTGTTACAGTATCAATGGGTGTAACATTTCTCTTAAGTAAGTACTTATGATAGACAGAATTCTAATATGGCCCCCAAGATTCCTGCTCCCTGGTCTATGTATCCTATATAATTCCATTTATTGAATGTGGTTGGGCCCTGTAAATATGGTGGGAGATCATGCCTATGATTAGGTCACATGATATGGCAAAGGTGAAAGGATTTTGCAGTTAAAGTCCCTAGTTGGTTGACTTTGAGTTAATCAGATGGAGATTATTCTGGGTGGGCCTGACCTAATCAGGTGAGCGCTCTTAAAAGAGTGTCTAATAGAGAGGCAATCTTTTGGCTTGCAAGAAGCAAACTGCCATGAATTATGCAACTGCAAAGATATGAATTCTGTAGACAACCACATAATCTTGGAAGAGACCCCAAACTCAGATGTAATTGCAACTGTGGACAACACCTTGATTGCACCCTTGTGAAATCCAGAATAGAGCACCCAGTTAAGCCACACCCACACTCCTGAACCGTGAGAAATATAAGATTCTAAGTTTGTGTTGTTTTAAGCTACTATGTTGGTAGTAATTTATTATGCAGTGTAGAAAAATTAATGCAGTACCTATGGATTGAATTCTGGGGTCACATGATAATTGTGTATTTAACTTTGTAAGAAACTGCCAGTTTTACGAAGAGGTTGTATCTTTCTATATTCCCACCAGCAACATATGAGAGTTTCATTTGCCAACATTTGTTTGGTATTGTCCATCTTCTTAATTGTAGCCATTGTAATGGGTATGGAGTAGTAGCTCATTATGGTTTTAATCTGTGTTTCCTTTTTTTAAAAGTTTTAATATTTAAGTAATCTCTACACCCCATGTGGGGCTCAAACTCATGACTCTGATATCAAGAGTTGGAAGCTCTTCAGACTGAGCCAGCCAGGCACCCCAGTCTGCATTTCTTTGTTGGCAATATTTTCATGTGCTTATTGGCTATTCATGTATCTTATTTTTTCAAAAAAGTTTATTTATTTTCAGGGGGCAGGGCAGAGAGAGAGAGAGAGAAAGAGAGAGAGAGAGAGAGAGAGAGAGAGAGAGAGAGAGAATCACAAACTAGGCACCACACAGTCAGTGCAGAACCTTATGAGGGGGTTGAACCCACGAACCATGAGATCATGACCTGAGCCAGAGTCAGATGCTTTTCTGACTGAGCCACCCAGGTGCCCCCATTCATGTATCTTCTTTTGGGAAGTGTCTGTTCAAATATTTTGCCCATGTCTTTATTTATTTATTTATTTATTTATTTATTTATTTATTTATTTATTTATTTATATTATTCTTTATATACTCTGTATAAATGTCCTTTGTCAGCTTTATATAATGCAAATATTTTCTCTCATTCTGTGGCTTGAGTTTTCCTTTTCTTTTTTAAACTTTTTTAACGTTTGTTTACTTTTGAGAGAGAGAGCCCAAGTGGGGGAGTGGCATAGAGAGAAGGAGACACAAAATCCTAAGCAGGATCCGGGCTCTGAGCTGTCAGCACAGAGACTGATGTGGGGCTTGAACTCACGAACGGTGAGATCATGACCTGAGCCAAAGTCAGATGCTTAACCGACTGAGCCACCCAGGGGCCCCAAGTTTTCCTTTTCTTAGTGGGGTCGTGAACCAGGTGAGAGTAAGTTATATATATCATCATGATCATACAGTGGATATTTCACAAGAATAAGAATATTCTCTTACATAACCACAGTATAATTATCAACTTCAGCGAATTTAACACAGATACAATATTTTATCTAATTTACTGATGCTGTGCCAAGTTTTCCAGTTGATTAAGTAGTGCTCTTAATAGCATTATTTGCCCCTCCAGTACAGGATCTGATCTAAAGTCAGGTTCCTTTTAGTTGTTGTGTCTCTTTAGCCTCTTTTAACCTGGAATATTTCCATAGCCTTTGTTTTTTTATAGCATTGACATTTTCAAAGAATAAAGTCCTTTTAAAAAATAGAACATTTCTCATTTTGGGTCTGTCTAATGTTTCCTTATGGTTAGATTCAGGGTATGTGTCCCTAGCATGAAAACTACTTCAGTGGTGCTGGGTCCTTCTCAGGGCATCACAGAGGCACGTGATATCCATCTGCCCCTCGTTGGTAATGCTAATCTTGCTCACCTGGTCGAAGTGTTATCCAATTTCTCTAATGTATGCTTACAGATTTTTTCCCTGGCAAATAATAAGCAATCTGTGGGAATAGTGTTCCAGGCAAAGGGTATAGCAAGTATAAAGGCGCTGAATCAGGATTATGCCTATCATGGTGGAAAAACAGGATGGAAGCAGTATGGCTGAGGCAGAGTGAGTGAGGGTGCAGACAGTAGGGGAAGAGGTCAGAGACGTAAGAGGTGGCTGACCGTAAGAGCTCTGGAGGCCATTCTAAAGAAGTTGGCTTCATACTGGCCCAAACAGGGAGCTACTGAAGGTTAAGAAGGGAGCCATTTGTCATTTTTTGTTTGGTTATTGCTATTAGTATTTAAGGGCCCCAAGTTTGGAGGGCCCAGGTTTCAGTGAAGCAATCCATTCCCAGAATTGGGCAGCAAGTGGATACTTGAATTAAGGGACAAGACAGAAGCCAAAAGAAGGGCTGGGACCCAAGATCTTAGGTGGACCAACAGGATGGGGTGGTGAGCTCCTGAGCACTGTTAGAGGGCCCCTTTGGACTTCCTGCCATTGGTCTGCAGGAGAGTTAGAATCCAAGTGTGGCTCAGCCTGTGGATGGGAGCAGTGATCCGTTTGGGAGGAGATGGGGGCCTCAGGGATCCAGAACCAGGCTGGTCCTGATCTCCAGCAGCTGACCCTGTTTTCTAAGGTGAGAACGCAACAAATTTGATTTGTTTAGCTATCCTCCTGGTAGAAGTCCAGTTGCTTCCTCTCTCATGCCAAGTACTCATTCCCACTTTCCACTCCCTCTCTCAATCTCCAAATGTGTAATAGGTACCAATTGTGTACCAGATGGCACCTATTGTGGAAACAGGTCCTTGGGGATAATGCCTTGCTGTTGTTAGCCAACCTTTTAAGCAGTGATTTAATGATACTCATTCCAGGATCAACTAATAACTAGTGAGGGCCATATTTTTAGGTGGGGTAGAAGGTGAGAAGGGTGTGGGGGATGAGGGGTTTTCAGTAGATACAGTATAGGGTGGAGATCAAGAGTTTGGGCTTTGGAGTTAGACTGCGCTCAAATCCCAGCTCTGCCACTTATTAGCTGTGTGCTCTTGGGAAAGTCCCTTAACCATGTTGTTTCTGTGTTTCTTCATCTTTAACATGCAGGTAATAATAATACCTATCTTATAAGGTTTTTGTGAGCATTTAATGTGTTGATATATGTAAAGTACATAGAAGAGAGCCTGATATTAGTTATTACTTGTAAATATTAGCATTATCATTATTAATGCCCATCTTTGATGGCATGGTTCAGATGCAAGGGATCCACAGTTACTCCTTGTTCCTCCTTTTCTTCCATCCTTAGGAAGAGTCCTGGGGCCCAAGAGCCTGTGGGCTAGACTGGCAGGTTCCTCAGTTCCAGCTGTGCAGAGGAGCTGGGCATTAAGGGTGTGCAGGACTCAGGAAGCCTTGCCAAGCATGCAGACAAAACATAAGTCAGTGAAAGCATCGTTTGTAAATTACATCAGCTGCAGATCCCTGGGTGAGTTCAAAAGGGGAGAAAAAAAGACTCCATCTATTTAACTCTTCTCTCAGTCCACTCAAATGATCACCTCACTTCTCAGAACAATCACAGTGCATTTGTATCTCTTTATATCTCAGTCCTGATGAACTGCACTTGGCATCCCCAAACTCCCAAAGACCTTCACACTCTCAGAGTCAAACCCAAGGCCTTCTTCCCTCTGGCTACCCTTCTTGGATGCAATAAAGATGGAAGAATATATACTTTATTTTTTGTTTAACTTGTTATTATGGGAAATTTCAAGCATATAATGTAGCAGATGGTGCTCCCATAGCATCCCCCCTGCCATCCGTCTCTGATTTTAGCCACAGCTCTAACAGCCAGTGCCAAGCAAGCTTGGACCGATCTCGTGGTGACAGTATCCTACCTTCAGTATGTTACTCTTCTTTCTACTTTCTGCCCCAGGCCCTTTTCCTATACTCTGGGTAGCCCACAGCCATTGTGGATGGACGAATGTGTTTTTCTCCCATACTTTAGGTAGTCAGTCTTGGGAGCCATTCTGTATGCCTCTCAGGTTGTCCTAGCATCTTTGAGTCTCCACTGCCCACAGTAGTGACCTCAACAGCATTCTTATATTTTCCACCTTCTCTCTTTCACTCTTCCAACTCCCTTAATCCTGCTCCCTGGAATCGAATCCCAAATAAACTACCAGCACCCACGTCTTTGTCTTAGGCTCTGCTTTTAGGGAGTCTAAAGTAAGAAATATGTAAAAGTAGATAGAACTGTATAATGAATCTCCTTGTACTTCTTACCCAGCTCAACAATGATCAACTCATAGCTAATCTTATTTTATCTATACCTCACTCTTAGCCCCACTGCCAGATTATTTTGAAGCAGATTCAAGACACCATATAAAGATGCACTTGAAGCTTCCCTGAACCCCCTTTCTAGTCTGGAGGGTAAAATGATCAGATTAAATTGTAGTCTTGCATTTGTTATTTAGTTTGCAGATGTTGTATACCCAGATTTTATTCTTACTGTACAGTAGTAATACCTATCTCCTAGCTAAAAATTCTGAAAACATTAACTTTTCCTAGTTGCTTCTGTATGCAGTGATTCCTGTGCTTCTCCCACTGCCCAAAGGTTAAAGTGCCTCAGCCCAGAGATGCTCTGGTGTAATATAGCACTGAAGAGCCAGAATGTCTCCGTTTCTAATTAGGAGTGTGTCCTTAAGCTAGTTACTTGATGGGTCAGAGAATCCACTTTTTCATCTGTCTACCCTGACAACTTTATAGGGTTTTAGAAGATCAAATGAGATCAGTATTTGAAAGCCTATTAAACTGTAGGACACTCTAATAAATGTAAAGATCCTATTCAAGGGCCTTCAGAGTTTGGCCCTCCTCTCCCTTTCAGGTTTTATTTTGCAGTGTACTCCAACAGACACTTCCTGTTCCATACCTGCTAGTGCATTCATTCTTTCATTCAGTAAACATTTACCGAGTGCCCAGGTGCTGAAGTTATGGGCATGAATTGGCAACAATTCCTGACTTAAAGGAGTATACTGGCTGGTAAGGGAGATAGACAAGTAGACAATGACAATACAGTGTGTTAGTAGACAATGAGAAAAGTAAGCTGAAGCTGCCACTTACTTGGGAAGCTGTGCTGGGAAACGGAATCTAGGAAGACTGCTTGGTGGAGGTACCAGGTGAGCTAAGAATGAAACAAAAGTAGGCGTTCACCAAGCAGATTGGGGAGAGAGGGCATTACAAGCAGAGGGAACAGTGTGAGCAGAGGTCCAGAAGTGTGAAACAACTTGATGTATTCAGGGGAACTGCAGCTGGTTTGGCAGAACTGGAGGAAGGAGTGATAGGGAGTTGGCATAGCTGGAAGAGTAAGCAAGGATCACCTTCGGGAGGTCCTTCTCATCAAGGAATTTACCCTGAAGGCGACTGGGAACCTTTGGAAGGCTTAACCCTCAGTATATTAACAGGGTCTTTTGGACCCAATTTTATTTTTTTTAAGTGTCTTATTTTCAACAGCTGTAACTAATGGTGAGGATTGGTGTTTAATGATTTTTATTTTTTTCTTAGAGGTTTTCAAAAGAACAAATAGAAACTTACTTATTGTGTTGCAATTACCATGTGAGCCCATTGAACCCTTTTATAAAGTTAAGCTACATTACAGTATCTTACTGATCTTATTTTTTTATATCTTGAAACACTTTGCTATTTCAACATCCCAGGAATTATTTCTTTTCTTTTTTTTTTTTTAAATTTTTTTAATGTTTATTTATTTCTGAGACAGAGGGAGACAGAGGAAGAGTGGGGGAGGGGCAGAGAGAGAGAGGGAGACACAGAATCAGAAGCAGGCTCCAGGCTCTGAGCTGTCAGTACAGAGCCTGACACGGGGCTCGAACCCACAAACCCCGAGATCATGACCCAAGCTGAAGTCGGACGCTCAACCGGCTAAGCCACCCAGGCACCCCCCAGGAATTATTTCAATCATTACTCATCAATTGCTCTCAACCATGCTGAAAAGACTAAAATAATAAGAAAATAGAAGAATCAGGGAATATTCTGGAAGGATAATGAAGTTCTGGAATAAATCATGAGTATTACACCACCTTCTGGCTTGGTTTATTGTGTTGTCCAAAGTCCTTCATCGCCCTTCAAAAATATAAAAAGTTTGAAAACACATCTTTGTAGGTTTTTTAAGGCTTTTATTAAACACAGTTGAAAATTCAGAAATTTTAATTTTTTACTAAGAGGAGAAAATTGAGAGGATGATGTTTTCCAATTATTAGATAAATCAGAAGGGAAATCCAAAGAGACAGCAGCACTCTAGACTAATGGTGATGGTGAAGTTGATCATATAAGTAAAATCTCAGACCGTGGGTCTAGAGATGTCAATATCTGAGATATAATTTTCAGTCGAGAATCTATGAGGGAACAGTGTAATTTCAAGGACAAACAGGAAATATAGTGTTCTTATCCAGCTAGTCATGCAGGAGGAAGGAGTTCACCAGGCCATATTTTGTGACAGGGACCTGGAGTACCCTGTTTGCTAAAAGGGCATGTGCCATTATTCTTTCCTCTTTCATAATGTAGATATAAACCAGGAAAACCTTCAAGACCAGGAACGTATAGAATACAAATTTGATATACTATGTCTAAATGCTTATTAAAGTTCCTAATCAGTATATTTAAAACACAAGAAACTAGAATGGCTAAAATGAAAAGACTCATCATCCAAAGTGTTGCCAAGGACACAGAGCAACTGAAAGCCTTGTATACCGCTGGGTGCGGTGTGAATCATACAACCTGCTTGTAGCACTATGTAACAAAATTGGGCATCCATATACCCTATGACCCAGAAATTTTCTGTCTTCAGTCTATACCCAGAAGAAATACATATACACATCCAAAGACCTGTACAATAATGTTCAAAATGGTAGAGTTTGTAATAGCCCCATGCTGAAAAATATCATATATTCATATAAGTAGTGAAAACATGAAATTAAAGAAGCCAGACATAAGTGAAAAGAGTTCCTAATCAAATGGTTTTTCATGACCCCTTTATCCTTAGTTGGGTTAATTATTTGTAAAATTACTTAAAATACAGAACTATAAAAAGATCCATTGGATCCAGATAGTAAGTGATTATGACGATTTTTCTGGGTATACTGAGAGTTAGGCAGGAGAATAATCTGGTTTCAAAGTTAGTAAATGACATGCAGGGGGTTTAACTCAGATTTACCGGTCTACTTTTCTATGTTATGATGTCTGAACAATCCTAAATTGTTTAGAGTCCTTGCAAGTTGGGCATTTCCAATGGTGGAGATGGATGGACAGACTCTTCAGGGCAGTAGGATGGCATAACAGTGGCTATCAAATTGATAAGTTTGTCCTAAGACTTGTATTTGGGAGCTGAGGATTGCTGGTACTTCTCTTTTTTTTTGTTTTTAATGTTTATTTATTTTAGAGAGAGAAAGAGACAGAGCACAAGCGGGGGAGGGGCAGGGAAAGAAGGAGACACAGAATCCGAAGCAGGCTCCAGGCTCTGAGCTGTCAGCACAGAGCCCGACGCCAGGCTCAAACTCACAGACCAAGATCATGACCTGATCTGATGTCAATTGCCTAAGGGACTGAGCCACCCAGGTGCCCCCTGCTGGGACTTTTCAATATTTTTATGTAACTGTGTTGTGTACCTGTGCTTAATCTTATCTCCCAATATGGATGTAAGACCCTAGAAAGCATGGTGTCAATTTCTTTTGAATTTTCCTCTGTCTGTAGCATTTAGCAAATATATCAGAAATCTTTTCTGAGGGCGCCTGTGTGGCTCAGTCGGTTGAGTGTCTGACTCTTGGTTCCGGCTCAGGTCATGATCTCAACGGCAGTTGGATGGAGCCCTGCATCAGTCTCCACACTGAGTGTGCTTAAGATTCTCTCTGACCCTCTTTCCTGCTCGCGAGTCTCTCTCTCTCTCTCTCTCTCTCTCTCTCTCTCTCTCTCTCCCTTTCCCTAAAATAAAAAAAAATGAAAAAAAAGGAAGAAATATTTTCCGTGTGGTGCCTGGGTCGTTTAGTCAGTTAAGCATCTGACTCTTGATCTCAGCTCAGGTCTTGATCTCAGGGTTGTGAGTTCAAAGTCCTGCATTGGGCTCCGTGTTGGGCATGGAGCCTACTTAAAACAAAAGAAAGAAAGAAAAGAAAAAAGAAATCTTTTCTGAATGGACAATAATAAACCTAAGCAGAAAATAAAATCAAGTGACTCATTGTGACAGAATGGGTAGAGGTTGATTCAGCCAACATTCTTTGAGTCCTTGCCCTGTCCTGGAGACTGGGGATGTGCTACTAGTGTCTGTTCTCAAAGACCTCTTTGTCTAGCAGATCAGGTAATCCAGAGAGAGTAACGGAAATACCTGCTGCCTTATTGTCTGTGGCATTGGCACTGGAAACCTCTCAGCACTAGATTCTGTTATGCCTTGTGCTTTTTCTAAAAAATATCTTTAATGTTTGTTTATTTTTGAGAGAGAGACAGAGAGACAGAGACAGAGACAGAGTATGAGTGAGTGAGGGGCAGAGAGAGAGAGAGGGAGACACAGAATCTGAAGCAGGCTCCAGGCCCTGAGCTGTCAGCCCAGAGCCCGACGCAGGGCTTGAACCCACAAAGCGTGAGATCATGACCTGAGCTGAAGTCAGATGCTTAACCGACTGAGCCACCCAGGTGCTCCTGTTATGCCATGTGCTATATACATAGTGGACCTTTGGTACAGGGTTTGAGGCTAACTGTGTACTCTAGTTCCCTAGTGCTGCCAATTTCAGAGTTCTTTTTCTTATTAAATTTTTTAAATGTTTATTTATTTTTGAGAGAGAGACAGAGCATGAACAGGGGAGGGGCAGAGAGAGGGAGACACAGAGTCCAAAACAGGCTCCAGGCTCTGAGCTGTCAGCACAGAGCCTGATGCAGGGCTCGAACCCATGAACCGTGAGATCATGACCCGAGCCGAAGTTAGACCCTTAACCAACTGAGCCACCCAGGTGCCCCCAGAGTTCCTTCTTTGACTCATTTCTGGTCCTTTAATTCTGCCTCCCGACTACAGATGATCTCTCTTTTTTAAAATGTTTATTTATTGCTTATTTATTTTGAGAGAGAGAGAGAGGGAGAGCGAGCAGGGGAGAGACAGAGAGAGAGAATCCCAAGCAGGCCCTGCACTGTCAGCACAGAGCCAATGTGGGGCTCAAACCCATGAACCACGAGATCATGACCTGAGCCGAAATCTAGAGTAGGAAGCTTAACCTACTGAGCCACCCAGGTGTACCTACACATGATCTTATAATATGCTGTTTACTAAGTTTAAATGTTGTCAAGGATCTCCTAATTAACAAGGGCCTGGAGTTCTGTCCTTAGACTCACCTACACATCCTTGATCCAATATGTGACCAGAAACCAAACCAGACTGTTATTGGCACAGAGATTCAAATGGATGCAAATAATTGAACAGACAGTATTTCTAGGTATTGGGTCCGTCTCTAGCTCAGCGATTTATTATGATTTGGGTCCAGAGGCTTCAAGCTGTATATTAATATCCATCCGTCCAAATTTGGCCAAGCTCTTGAGGATTCAGCTCTGCCTTGCTTCAAGGGCTCATGTGTAAAGAGAGAAGCATTAGCTGCAAATCATGGGCATTGGCATGTCCGTCAGATAGACCCGGGATCAACTCTGTCAGTTGTCCGATTTGGAACAGGTGAATTTGACTTCTCTGGTCCGTCTCAGTTTCCACATTTTGTAAGATGGCATGCCTGCACTCAGGATGGTGAGGATAAAAATGAGCTCATGTGTATAAAGTGCTTGGTACAATACTTGGGTCTCAGATGATGGCTGGTGCTGTTAGTCCTTGGGTCGGCCTGACCCCTGAGCCCTCCTCTGACGGCCAGGGTGGCACAGTGTTGCAGGAGTCTAGTGGGGCTTCTCACCAGTTCTGGCAGGATTTGTCCACTCCACGTGTTCCCTTTGAGGTTGATGGAAGCTGCAGGCCCAGAATCGGGGCAGGGGCAAGGTTGTGCTGTGCAATGGCTGTGTGCATGCCCTCTGGGCTAGAGGGAGTCTGGGGGAAGACCTTGGGCACGGCAGAGATGCTGCTAGGGCCGGAGGGGCTGAGGCATTCAGATTCCTCTGGCTTTGACTCTTTCACATGGAACACCAGATGCCTGGCCAGAGGAGGCCACGCCTCCTGCCATGCCTCATGGGTGCCACCTGCCATCTGCCCGGCATTTGACATACGCTTGGGGTTTTATTTAAAACTCCAAGGAATCTATGTTTTTATTAGAAGTTGTTTCTCTTTATACATCCTTTGTGTATCTTACCAAATATAAAAATAATAAAATTAGAACTGCATAACATGGACAGGTAATATACACCCTCCCATTTCCACTCTCCAGAGATAACCCCAGTTAAGTTTGAGATGTATTCCTCCAGATGTTCTGCCTACCAGTATTCAGGGCATATGTGTTTTATGTGTTCCTGAGGACCCCCATGTAATTAGAAATTTGCATAATTCGAGACCAGTCTGAACAAAAGAAGGCCAAAATTTGTTTATTAGCTAAAGTGGCACCACCATGTGGCGATAGTGTGAACATGGCTTACAATCCATTTGGCCTTCCGGCTTTGAAATGATGTGATTCTTGGTGACATTTTAATTTGGGGAGATTTGCATTATTTTGAATGTTGTACATAAACTGGGACTAAAATATTTTTATATCAAAGTATTTCAAATTCTTATAATTCAAATTTATTTAAAATGAGTCTACACTATGTTAACTTTAAAAAGGAGGACATATTACAAAAGCTGTTCCAAAACTTGCTCTTTAAAATTTAGATGACAATATATTTTGGACATTCTATCATGCCAGCAAATATACTTTTACATCTTTCTTGTTAAGGGCTGTAGATCATTCCAAGATTGTAGTGTATCCTAATGCATTAGGATACCAGTCTTCTATATTGATGGATATTTCTCCTCAGGGATAAGGCCTCCCTCTCCTGCCTTTCTGTGATCAGATTTATCCTTAGTACTAGGGACCTGGACAAAGCTTGAGGTTCAAGCTATTTGTTAGGGATTTAGTAATACCGGCAAAGTGAAAGGAGAGGAAGCAGAATTGAGCAGAGGAAGTTGAACTGCGAAACAAGCCAGCCACGGCTTTGGCCAATGTGGTAGGGAAGTTCTGGAGCAAGGACTGTTCACCAGAGCTATTCTGTGTAGGGATGCAATGCCTTGGCCTTTTTATTTATTTCTTTATTTATTAAAGTTTTTAAATGTTTATTTTACTTATTTCAAGAGAGAGCAGGGGAGGGGCAGAGAGAGAGAGGATCCCAAGCAGGCTGCCCACTGTCAGCACTGAGCCTGATGCGGGGCTCCAACCTGCAAACCGTGAGATTATGACCTGAGCGGAAATCAAGAGTTGGTCACTCAACGGACTGAGCCACCCAGGTGCCCTGAGATATGAATATTATACTATTTTCTACTACCTTCGTGAGGCATGCAGTGGTGCTCAAGTAATTCTACTTGTTGGTTGATTTGTTCATGGGACTGCAGATAGACTATCAGGGTTAGTTTCTGTCGCTGTCCTTCCCATACTTGCTTCCTCTGTAAATTGGATGAATGTGCCCTCTGTATTTATTAATGACCACCATGTTTGCCTTTAAGCCCTGCTTTGAAAACAAGACATTAGGAAACCGTACTCTTCAGTTCTATCCCCAGGATTAATGAGCCTCTCTCAGTGAATTTGAGCAGTACCTAGCCAGACTCCCTCTGTCAGAGTCTCTGCAGATGTGGCTGGGGTACTTGTATTTGAACAAGTTCCCAAGATCATTCTGATGAATGGCCCAAAGACTTGATCATTGGGTCGCACGTGTTGTTTTAACCGTTCCCTCGGCTCTTCTTGTGTGAGCTTTATTTCTCCAGTCATGTTGTTTGCTTCAGGAGTATTACGTGTTCCAATGCTATGAGCTGGAAGACATGTAGTAGGGGCTTAGTTGGCTATGGGTTACTCTGGTGTGTGTGTACATGCATGTATGCACATGGGGAGGAGAATCAACTATGGCAATGATATTTTTTCTGCCTTTTGATATGTATAGAATTTCACATCCTTTTTTCCATGCAGTTTGAAATTTCAAAATAAATTAAATATGACTAAAAGCAAATGAAAGCAATCATAACAAGGATATCTCTTTTCATCTTCAACAAAGAAGGCAAGAATATGCAATGGGAAAAAGTCCCTTCACAAATGGTCCTGGGAAAACTGGACAGTGACATGCAAAAGAATGAAACTGGACCACTTTCTTACACCATACACAAAAATAAACCCCAAATGGATTAAGGACCTAAATGTGAGACCCGAAACCATAAAAATCCTAAAAGAGAGCACAGGTAGTAATTTCTCTGACATTGGTTATAGCGACATCCTTCTCGATATGCCTCCTAAGACAAGTTAAACAAAAACAAAAACAAACTATTGGGACTACATCAAAATAAAAAGCTTCTGCACAGCAAAGGAAACAACCAATAAAACTAAAAGACAACCTATGGAATGGAGAGGATATTTTCAAAGGACACATCTGATAAGTGGTATAAAAGTATATTGGGTTAAAGTATCCAATATATATGAAGAACTTACACAACTCAACACCAAAAAACCAAATAATCCAATTTAAAAATGGGAAGAAGACATGAACAGACATTTCTCCAAAGAAGACATCCAGATGGCCAAC
Organism: Neofelis nebulosa; assembly: GCF_028018385.1. Lineage (NCBI taxonomy): Eukaryota > Metazoa > Chordata > Mammalia > Carnivora > Felidae > Neofelis > Neofelis nebulosa. Next base: position 99,216,277 of record NC_080800.1, read on the forward strand.
AGACACATGAAAAGATACTCAACATCACTCATCGTCAGTGAAATGCAAATTAATACCACAGTGAGATATCACTTCACACCTGTCACAATGGCTAAAACCAAAAACACAAGAGGGGCACCTGTCTGGCTCAGTTGGTAGAACATGTGACTCTTGATCTCAGGGTTGTGAATTTGAGCCCCACGTTGGGTATAGAGTTTACTTAAAAAAAAAAAAACACCCACAAGAAACAAGTGTTGGTGAGGATGTGGACAAAAATGAATCTTTGTGCATCGTTGGTGGAAATGAAAACTGGTGCAGCCACTGTAAAAGACAGTATGGAGGTTGCTCAAAAAACTGGAAATGGAACTACCCTATGATCCAGTAATCACACTACTGGGTATTAACCCAAAGAATATCAAAACACTAATTCAAAGGGATATATGCACCCCAGTGTTTATTGAAGCATTATTTACAATAGCCAAACTATGGACACAGTCCAAGATAGATGAATGGATAAAGAAGATGTGGTATATATACAATGGAATATTATGCAGCAATAAAAAGAATGAAATCTTGCCATTTGCAGCAGCATGGATGGGTCTAGGGAGTATTATGCTAAGTGAAATAAGCCAGTCAGGGGGTGCCTGGCTGACTCAGTGGTTAGAGCATGCAACTCTTGATCTCAGAGTTGTGAGTTCGAGCCCCTTGTTGGGTGTAGAGATACTTAAAAATAATGTCTTAAAAAAAAAAAGAAGAAGCCAGAAAAAGACAAATACACACATATATGGAAGAATATGATTTCACACATATGTACAATTTAAGAAACAAAACAAACAAACAAAGGAAAAAAAAAAGAGAGACAAACCATAAAACAGACTCTTAACTATAACAAACAGATGGTTACCAGAGAGGAGGTGGTGGGACAGGTTGATGGGTGAAATAGGTGAAGGGGATTAAGAGTACACTTACCTTGGGGCGCCTGGGTGGCTCAGTCAGTTAAGTGTCTGACTCTTGATTTTGGCTCAGGTCATTATCTCATGGTTCGTGTCGGGCTGTGTGCTGACAGCGCAGAGCCTGCTTGGGATTCTGTCTCTCCCTCTCTCTGTCCGTTCCCCACTCGTATCTGGTGCACACTGCATGTACACACTCTCTAAATAAATAAATAAACATAAAAGAGTACATTATCTTGATGAGTAGTGAGTAGTATATGCAAGTGTTGAATCACTGTATTGTACACCCGAAACTAATATAACGTTGTATGTTAACTACACTGGAATTTTAAAAAAATAAAGAAAGTTCAAAATAAAAGATATATTGGATGTTTCTCATCCCTCCAAAATGCCAGAACTATAATAAAGTTCCACTTATTCTGTCAAATTGGGGGCATTTTTGAGGAGTTGATGAATAAAGATACTAAATTTCATATCTTATGGTAACTCAGATTATCAATAATATTCCCACTAGAACACCTTCCAAATTTTTTATAATGAACAGGTAAGAATTATTATTTATTGATAACTTTGTTTAAGACAGGGATTTGCCAAATTTCCAAAATACAGTTTATTGGGGTGCCCAGCTGGTTTGGTCAGTGGAGCATGCCACTCTTGAATTCGGGGTTGTGAGTTTGAGCCTCATGCTGGGTGTAGAGATTACTTAAAAATAAAATCTTCAAAAAAATACAGTTTATTTTTTTAGACAGGTGAAACATATTTCAAGATTTATTAGCCTTATGGCTTTGGGAAAGTTGTTTTATTTCTCTGAGAAATTGTCATAGATCTTTAAAATGGGAATTGTGGGGGCGCCTGGGTGGCTCAGTCGTTTGAGTGTCCGACTTCGGCTCAGGTCATGATCTCAAGGTCTGTGGGTTTAATCCCCGCATTAGGCTCTGTGCTGACAGATCAGAGCCTGGAGCCTGCTTCAAATTCTGTGTCTCCCTCTCTCTGTCCCTTACCTGCTCATGCTCTGTCTCTCCCTCAAAAATCAATAAACATTTGGGGCGCCTGGGTGGCGCAGTCGGTTAAGCGTCCGACTTCAGCCAGGTCACGATCTCGCGGTCCGTGAGTTCGAGCCCCGCGTCAGGCTCTGGGCTGATGGCTCGGAGCCTGGAGCCTGTTTCCGATTCTGTGTCTCCCTCTCTCTCTGCCCCTCCCCCGTTCATGCTCTGTCTCTCTCTGTCCCAAAAATAAATAAAAAATGTTGAAAAAAAAATTAAAAAAAAAATCAATAAACATTAAAAATAAATAAATAAAATGGGAACTGTAAGGGTACCTAATATACAGGCTGATTATATAAACTGAAATAATGCTTATATAATAGTTAACATAATACCTGCTACATAATCATTGGCCAGTAGATATTAAATGCTATTATTGTGTATAATAATAGTGATGATGATGATGTCTGTATCCTTACTTACAAACCAATCTGTGTAACCTGGAGGAAGTCACCTTACCTTACTGAACTGTAGTTTTCTCATCTGCAAAATAGGGACAACAAAACTTGTTTCATAGGGTGGTTATGAGGATAAAATGAGGTGTGTGTTGAGAGTGATTTTGTATGTATGTATGTATGTATGTATGTATGTATGTATTTATTAATAGAGGGTGCAGCTAGGGGCAGAGAGGGAAGGAGAGGGAGAGAGAGAAGTGGGGCTCACCGAAAGCAGGGCTTGGACTCATGAACCGTGAGATCATGACCTGAGCCCAAGTCAGATGCTTAACCGACTGAGCCATCCGGGCACCCGAGAGTACTTTATAAGCTGAAGCTCATGAAGCCCCACATCTAACTTATATTCCTTATTTGCTTAATAAATTCTTCCAAAATAGCAACAATATGAACTTCATTGCAGTTTAGGTCAAATTGATATAGATTCTCAATGAATAAAGAGTTTAGATGGAAGAAGAGATACAATTTTCAGAATGCTCAGTAGGGACGTTATTGGGGGGGTGGTTGTGCTCTCTAGCCTGCAAGGAAGGTTTGCTCTTATCAGTTGTTGAGCAAATACTCTGATGGGAAGGATAGATGCTGTCAATCTTAAAATTTGACAAGGCCACATCCATGGGAGAGCGGATGCTTTTTCTCATCAGGAGGAGACTAGCATCTTGCTTTAGAAGGACTTAGGCTGGGTGGCCAGTGGACTTTGACCAAAAAAGTCATTCAACATGAAGATAGCCTCCATGGTAACCTTTTTTTTTTTTTTTTTAAAAACATTTATCACTTTTGAGAGAGAAAGAGAGATAGAGCGTGAACAGGGGAGGGGCAGAGAGAGAAGGAGACACAGAACTTGAAGTAGGTTCCAGGCTTTAGCACAGAGCCTGACGTGGGGCTTGAACTCACAAAACATGAGATCATGACCTGAGCTGAAATCAAGAGTCAGACACTTAACCAACTGAGCCCCCCAGGTGCCCCCTCTCAGTTTTCTTTTAGCGTTTTCAGGATCGGAGAGTTTCTTGTGGGAAATAAACGAAACTGTTCAGAGAGTAAGTGCATGATGGGCAATATTCATCCAAAGATAGAATGTCAGGCAATCTGTGCTTCAGAAGACAATAAACCTACAGCTCAATCAGGCACATGTACAGTCAAGTGAGCTCAATTTCATGATTTATTAATTTATTAAGTATTTTTAGCAAAGCCTTTTTTACACAAAATGCCCAAAGAATGGAATTTTCTTTTTTTTTTTTTTTCTTTTTTTTATTTTTTTTTATTTATTTTTGGGACAGAGAGAGACAGAGCATGAACGGGGGAGGGGCAGAGAGAGAGGGAGACACAGAATCGGAAACAGGCTCCAGGCTCCGAGCCATCAGCCCAGAGCCTGACGCGGGGCTCGAACTCACGGACCGCGAGATCGTGACCTGGCTGAAGTCGGACGCTTAACCGACTGTGCCACCAAGGCGCCCCAGGGAATTTTCTAGCTAACTGCAGGCTGACCATGTGTACTTATATTTGTGAAAATGCAACCGTTAAAAGTTTATTTTCAAATTAGAATCTTTAAAAAAAATTTTTTTAATGTTTATTTTTGAGACAGAGAGAGACAGAGCGTGATCGGGGGAGGGTCAGAGAGAGAGGGAGACACAGAATCCGAAGCAGGCTCCAGGCTCTGAGCTGTCAGCACAGAGCCCGATGCAGGGCTCGAACTCACAGACTGTGAGATCATGACCTGAGTCGAAGTTGGATGCTTAACCCACTGAGCCACCCAGGTGCCCCTCAAATTAGAATCTTAAAAGCCTAAAGAAAGAGGATGTTTGTACCAAAAAATAGTCTTTTTAAGCTACAAAATAGTATTGCTAACATTCTTCTCTCTTCTTAGAGAAGAATTACTTTTTTAAAAATCCATGGCGAATGGGAAAAAAGTAACAGTTGCATGAATTCCTCAACTTGTAAATTCAATACATATGTCTTAAGTATTTTCATACTTTTCTGGAAATGCTTTATTTTATTTTTATTTAAAAAAATTATTTAATGTTTATTTATTTTGAGGGAGAGAAAGAGTGCAAGCAGGGGAGGGGCAGAGAGAGGGAGACACAGAATCCGAAGCAGGCTCCAGGCTCTGAGCTGTCAGCACAGAGCCCGACGCAGGGCTTGAACTCACAAACTGTGAGATCATGTCCTGAGCTGAAGTCAGACGCTTAACCAACTGAGCCACCCAGGCACACCAATTTTATTTATTTATTAAAAAAAAATTTTTTTTTAACGTTTATTTATTTTTGAGACAGAGAGAGACAGAGCATGAACAGGGGAGGGGCAGAGAGAGAGGGAGACACAGAATCTGAAACAGGCTCCAGGCTCTGAGCTGTCAGCACAGAGCCCGACGCGGGGCTCGAACTCACGGACCGCGAGATCGTGACCTGAGCCGAAGTCGGCCGCTTAACCGACTGAGCCACCCAGGCGCCCCCCAATTTTATTATTATTTATTTATTTATTTATTTATTTATTTATTTTTTAATCTTTATTTTTTTTCCAATATATGAAATTTATTGTCAAATTGGTTTCCATACAACACCCAGTGCTCATCCCAAAAGGTGCCCTCCTCAATACCCATCCCCCACCCTCCCCTCCCTCCCACCCCCTATCAACCCTCAGTTCCTTCTCAGTTTTTTTTTTTCAACGTTTTTTATTTATTTTTGGGACAGAGAGAGAGACAGCATGAACGGGGGAGGGCCAGAGAGAGAGGGAGACACAGAATCGGAAACAGGCTCCAGGCTCCGAGCCATCAGCCCAGAGCCTGACGCAGGGCTTGAACTCACGGACCGCGAGATCGTGACCTGGCTGAAGTCGGACGCTTAACCGACTGCGCCACCCAGGCGCCCCATCCTTCTCAGTTTTTAAGAGTCTCTTATGCTTTGGCTCTCTCCCACTCTAACCTCTTTTTTTTTTTTTCTTCCCCTCCCCCATGGGTTTCTGTTAAGTTTCTCAGGATCCACATAAGAGTGAAACCATATGGTATCTGTCTTTCTCTGTATGGCTTATTTCACTTAGCATCACACTCTCCAGTTCCATCCACGTTGCTACAAAGGGCCATATTTCGTTCTTTCTCATTGCCATGTAGTACTCCATTGTGTATATAAGCCACAATTTCTTTATCCATTCATCAGTTGATGGACATTTAGGCTCTTTCCACAATTTGGCTATTGTTGAGTGTGCTGCTATAAACATTGGGGTACAAGTGCCCCTATGCATCAGTACTCCTGTATCCCTTGGGTAAATTCCTAGCAGTGCTATTGCTGGGTCATAGGGTAGGTCTATTTTTAATTTTCTGAGGAACCTCCACACTGTTTTCCAGATAGGCTGCACCAGTTTGCATTCCCACCAACAGTGCAAGAGGGTTCCCGTTTCTCCACATTCTCCAGCATCTGTAGTCTCCTGATTTGTTCATTTTGGCCACTCTGACTGGCGTGAGGTGATATCTGAGTGTGGTTTTGATTTGTATTTCCCTGATGAGGAGCAACGTTGACCATCTTTTCATGTGCCTGTTGGCCATCCGGATGTCTTCTTTAGAGAAGTGTCTATTCATGTTTTCTGCCCATTTCTTCACTGGGTTATTTGTTTTTCGGGTGTGGAGTTTGGTGAGCTCTTTATAGATTTTGGATACTAGCCCTCTGTCTGATATGTCATTTGCAAATATCTTTTCCCATTCCGTTGGTTGCCTTTTTGTTTTGTTGGTTGTTTCCTTTGCTGTGCAGAAGCTTTTTATCTTCATAAGGTCCCAGTAATTCACTTTTGCTTTTAATTCCCTTGCCTTTGGGGATGTGTCGAGTAAGAGATTGCTACGGCTGAAGTCAGAGAGGTCTTTTCCTGCTTTCTCCTCTAAGGTTTTGATGGTTTCCTGTCTCACATTCAGGTCCTTTATCCATTTTGAGTTTATTTTTGTGAATGGTGTGAGAAAGTGGTCTAGTTTCAACCTTCTGCCTGTTGCTGTCCAGTTCTCCCAGCACCATTTGTTAAAGAGACTGTCTTTTTTCCATTGGATGTTCTTTCCTGCTTTGTCAAAGATGAGTTGGCCATACGTTTGTGGGTCTAGTTCTGGGGTTTCTATTCTATTCCATTGGTCTATGTGTCTGTTTTTGTGCCAATACCATGCTGTCTTGATGATGACAGCTTTGTAGTACAGGCTAAAGTCTGGGATTGTGATGCCTCCTGCTTTGGTCTTCTTCAAAATTACTTTGGCTATTCGGGGCCTTTTGTGTTTCCATATGAATTTTAGGATTGCTTGTTCTAGTTTCGAGAAGAATGCTGGTGCAATTTTGATTGGGATTGCATTGAATGTGTAGATAGCTTTGGGTAGTATTGACATTTTGACAATATTTATTCTTCCAATCCATGAGCAGGGAATGTCTTTCCATTTCTTTATATCTTCTTCAATTACCTTCATAAGCTTTCTATAGTTTTCAGCATACAGATCTTTTACATCTTTGGTTAGGTTTATTCCTAGGTATTTTATGCTTCTTGGTGCAATTGTGAATGGGACCAGTTTCTTTATTTGTCTTTCTGTTGCTTCATTATTAGTGTATAAGAATGCAACTGATTTCTGTACATTGATTTTGTATCCTGCAACTTTGCTAAATTCATGTATCAGTTCTAGCAGACTTCTGGTGGAGTCTATCGGATTTTCCATGTATAATATCATGTCATCTGCAAAAAGTGAAAGCTTGACTTCATCTTTGCCAATTTTGATGCCTTTGATTTCCTTTTGTTGTCTGATTGCTGATGCTAGAACTTCCAACACTATGTTAAACAACAGCGGTGAGAGTGGGCATCCCTGTCGTGTTCCTGATCTCAGGGAAAAAGCTCTCAGTTTTTCCCCATTGAGGATGATGTCAGCTGTGGGCTTTTCATAAATGGCTTTTATGATGTTTAAGTATGTTCCTTCTATCCCGACTTTCTCAAGGGTTTTTATTAAGAAAGAGTGCTGGATTTTGTCAAAGGCCTTTTCTGCATCGATTGACAGGATCATATGGTTCTTCTCTTTTCTTTTATTAATGTGATGTATCACGTTGATTGATTTGCGAATGTTGAACCAGCCCTGCATCCCAGGAATGAATCCCACTTGAACATGGTGAATAATTCTTTTTATATGCCGTTGAATTCAATTTGCTAGTATCTTATTGAGAATTTTTGCATCCATATTCATCAGGGATATTGGCCTGTAGTTCTCTTTTTTTACTGGGTCTCTGTCTGGTTTAGGAATCAAAGTAATACTGGCTTCATAGAATGAGTCTGGAAGTTTTCCTTCCCTTTCTATTTCTTGGAATAGCTTGAGAAGGCTAGGTATTATCTCTGCTTTAAACGTCTGGTAGAACTCCCCTGGGAAGCCATCTGGTTCTGGACTCTTATTTGTTGGGAGATTTTTGATAACCGATTCAATTTCTTCGCTGGTTATGGGTCTGTTCAAGCTTTCTATTTCCTCCTGATTGAGTTTTGGAAGAGTGTGGGTGTTTAGGAATTTGTCTATTTCTTCCAGGTTGTCCAATTTGTTGGCATATAATTTTTCATAGTATTCCCTGATAATTGTTTGTATCTCTGAGGGATTGGTTGTAATAATTCCATTTTCATTCTTGATTTTATCTATTTGGGTCATCTCCCTTTTCTTTTTGAGAAGCCTGGCTAGAGGTTTGTCAATTTTGTTTATTTTTTCAAAAAACCAACTCTTGGTTTTGTTGATCTGCTCTACCGTTTTTTTAGATTCTATATTGTTTATTCCTGCTCTGATCTTTATGATTTCTCTTCTTCTGCTGGGTTTAGGCCGCCTTTGCTGTTCTGCTTCTATTTCCTTTAGGTGTGCTGTTAGATTTTGTATTTGGGATTTTTCTTGTTTCTTGAGATAGGCCTGGATTGCAATGTGTTTTCATCTCAGGACTGCCTTCACTGTGTCCCAAAGCATTTGGATTGTTGTATTTTCATTTTCGTTTGTTTCCATATATTTTTTAATTTCTTCTCTAATTGCCTGGTTGACCCATTCATTCTTTAGTAGGGTGTTCTTTAACCTCCATGCTTTTGGAGGTTTTCCAGACTTTTTCCTGTGGTTGATTTCAAGCTTCATGGCATTGTGGTCTGAAAGTATGCATGGTATAATTTCAATTCTTGTATACTTATGAAGGGCTGTTTTGTGACCCAGTATGTGATCTATCTTGGAGAATGTTCCATGTGCACTCGAGAAGAAAGTATATTCTGTTGCTTTGGGATGCAGAGTTCTAAATATATCTGTCAAGTCCATCTGATCCAATGTATCATTCAGGGCCCTTGTTTCTTTATTGACCATGTGTCTACATGATCTATCCATTTCTGTAAGTGGAGTGTTAAAGTCCCATGCAATTACCACATTCTTATCAATAAGGTTGCTTATGTTTGTGAGTAATTGTTTTTATATATTTGTGGGCTCCGGTATTCGGCGCATAGACATTTATAATTGTTAGCTCTTCCTGATGGATAGACTGTGTAATTATTATATAATGCCCTTCTTTATCTCTTGTTACAGCCTTTAATTTAAAGTCTAGTTTTGTCTGATATAAGTATGGCTACTCCAGCTTTCTTTTGGCTTCCAGTAGCATGATAAATAGTTCTCCATCCCCTCACTCTCAATCTAAAGGTGTCCTCAGATCTAAAATGAGTCTCTTGTAGACAGCAAATAGATGGGTCTTGTTTTTTTATCCATTCTGATACCCTATGTCTTTTGGTTGGCGCATTTAATCCATTTACATTCAGTGTTATTATAGAAAGATATGGGTTTAGAGTCATTGTGATGTCTGTATGTTTTATGCTTGTAGCGATGTCTCTGGTACTTTGTCTCACAGGGTCCCCCTTAGGATCTCTTGTAGGGCTGGTTTAGTGGTGATAAATTCCTTCAGTTTTTGTTTGTTTGGGAAGACCTTTATCTCTCCTTCTATTCTAAATGACAGACTTGCTGGATAAAGGATTCTCGGCTGCATATTTTTTCTGTTCAATACATTGAAGATATCGTGCCAATCATTTCTGGCCTGGGAAGTTTCAAAAGAGAGATCAGTCACGAGTCTTATAGGTCTCCCTTTATAAGTTAGGGCACGTTTATCCCTTGCTGCTTTCAGAATTTTCTCTTTATCCTTGTATTTTGCCAGTTTCACTATGATTGTCGTGCAGAAGATCAATTCAAGTTACGTCTGAAGGGAGTTCTCTGTGCCTCTTGGATTTCAATGCCTTTTTCCTTCCCCAGTTCAGGGAAGTTCTCAGCTGTTATTTCTTCAAGTACATCTTCAGCACCTTTCCCTCTCTCTTCCTCCTCTGGGATACCAATTATGCATATATTATTTCTTTTTAGTGTGTCACTTAGTTCTCTAATTTTCCCCTCATACTCCTGGATTTTTTTATCTCTCTTTTTCTCAGCTTCCTCTTTTTCCATCACTTTATCTTCTAGTTCACCTATTCTCTCCTCTGCCTCTTCAATCCGAGCCGTCGTTGTTTCCATTTTGTTTTGCATTTCGTTTAAAGCGTTTTTCAGCTCCCCCTGACTGTTCCTTAGTCCCTTAATCTCTGTAGCAAGAGATTCTCTGCTGTCCTCTATACTGTTTTCAAGCCCGGCGATTAATTTTATGACTATTATTCTAAATTCACTTTCTGTTATATTATTTAAATCCTTTTTGATCAGTTCATTAGCTGTTGTTATTTCCTGGAGATTCTTCTGAGGGGAATTCTTCCGTTTGGTCATTTTGGATAGTCCCTGGAGTGGTGCGGACCTGCAGGACACTTCCCCTGTGCTGTGGTGTATAACTGGAGCTGGTGGGCGGAGTCACAGTCAGACCTGACGTCTGCCCCGGGCCCACCGCTGGGGCCACAGTCAGACTGGTGTGTGCCTTCTCTTCCCCTCTCCTAGGGGCGGGATTCACTGTGGGGTGGTGTGGCCCGTCTGGGCTACTTGCACACTGCCAGGCTTGTGGAGCTGGGGATCTGGTGTATTAGCTGGGGTGGGTAGGCAAGGTGCACGGGGGCGGGAGGGGCAGGCTTAGCTCGCTTCTTCTTAGGTGATCCACTTCAGGAGGGGCCCTGTGGCAGCGGGAGGGAGTCAGACCCACTGCTGGAGGGGTGGCTCCGCAGAAGCACCGCGTTGGGTGTTTGCGCGGAGCAAGCAAGTTCCCTGGCAGGGACTGGTTCCCTTTGGGATTTTGGCTGGGGGATGGGCGGGGGAGATGGCGCTGGCAAGTGCCTTTGTTCCCCGCCAAGCTAAGCTCTGTCATCCCGGGGCTCAGCAACTCTCCTTCCCTTTGTCCTCCAGACTTCCCGCTTTCCAAGCAGAGCTGTTAACTTATGACCTCCCAGATGCTAAGCAAGTCCCGCTTGTTGTCGGAACACATTCCGTCCGGCCCCTCCGCTTTTGCGAGCCAGACTCGGGGTCTCCGCTTGGCTGGCGGGCCGTCCCTCCGCCCCGGCTCCCTCCCGCCAGTCTGTGGAGGGCGCACCACCTCGCCGCCCTTCCTACCCTCTTCCGTGGGCCTCTCGTCTGCGCTCGGCTCCGGAGACTCCATTCTGCTAGTTTCTGGTGGTTTTCTCGGTTAGTTAGGCAGGTGTAGGTGGAATCTAAGTCATCAGCAGGATGCGCGGTGAGCCCAGCGTCCTCCTAAGCCGCCATCTTCCTGGTCTCCTCCCCCAATTTTATTTTTCTTAAAGTGGGATTCAAGTTACAAGATAAAACCAAAATTTGTATGGTAGATAGGCTTTGTGGATGTTTTGCTCTATGGAAGGTTGGAGTTTTACATTGCTGTGGTTCTTTTTGAGTGTTTGTCTGTATTCTCTTAAGAGCAAAATGTGTCGGGGGAGGGGAGGGGGGAACTCTGGGTTTTCCACTTGGCTTGTTGGTGGTTGGCTTCTCACTTTCTGGTTAGAATAAAAATTAGATTCAAGAATGCTTCATACCTGGAGGCTTTGACACTGTGTGAAATTCCAGGCTTTATGGCTCATTATGGCTGTAATCATCATACATAATGATTAAACTTTCAAAGCGACTTGCTCAGGCTTTTTTGGTTTTGTCTGTAACCGTCAGTTAGGCAGTTTATAGTGTGAGGAAACTTGACTTCTTCCTGTCTTCTCCATAGCATTAGTCATCTACTCTGGCAACTTCTGTTCTAAGAACAGGTGCTACTTCAGGGGACTTCTTATCGCTACAGGTTTTGCTCATTAAGTGTCTACTTAGTGCACAACATTACACAGAGCCTTTTGGAGAGGGAGAAAGGACAGTGATTCCCAGCACCTAGCTTGGCCCTTCATTAGTTCTCACCGCCTGTTTGAGATGATCAGGACTCACTAGTATCTGTTCTCTTCTTTTTGAGCACACCACCAGACTACTTTTCCTTGCCCCCCTGGGGGGGCGGTGCACTGTGACCCTGGGGCTGGGTCACAGTTCTTGCCAGTAGAATGTGACCTGAAATGATGAGTGCAACTTCCAGGCCTGTGCACTCTCCTTTCATCTACCACTGGATGAAGAGAATCCAGGGGAGGATGCAGAGCTATTCAAAGATGACCGAGACTAGATATCCGAATGACTGCCTGGAGCATGACCCTCCTCCCCACCCCTCTCCATAATCCATATGAGACTGTGACGTGAATGAGAAATAAACCATTAAGCCATTTTATGTTAAGCCACAGAGATTTCTTTGAAAGTAGTCAACCTGCCTTTACTAATAAGCTTCAGATCTGCTTCTCCTAAGTGGACTACGTATGAGCACCTGACCCTTCAAAGACAGTAATTTCCTCCCTGGCTCATGACCCCATGGCCTAGCATGTAACACAAGATGAAGCAATCAGAGTCCTTCCTTCATGAAGAGGCTCAACTGGAAGCAAATATAGTAGATATGAATCTCAGCCCATGTCACTTAACATTTGCTGGAAATGTAACATTTTTCCTATATCTGTTTTCAGCTTGCATTCAGCCAGTTAGCAGAAACTTAATTTTGGTCTTTTTTCTTTTTTTAAAGCAATCTCAGTCAATTCAGGGTTTCCATAGTGAATTCAGAGTATCAACCCCCTCTGCCCCAGATGCAGATGACATCTACATTTGCAGTATTTCTTCTTCTTCTTCTTCTTCTTCTTCTTCTTCTTCTTCTTCTTCTTCTTCTTCTTCTTCTCCTTTTTTGTTTATTTTTTTATTTTTGAGAGAGAGGGAGAGAGAGTGCAAATGGAGGAAGGGCAGAGAAAGGGGGAGACACAGGATCTGAAGCGGGCTCTGTGCTGATAGCAGAGAGCTCGATGTGAGGCCTGAACTGATGAACCGTGAGATCATGATCTGAGCCAAAGTTGGTCGCTTAACTGACTGAACCACCCAGGCGCCCTGAGGTATTTCTTCTTTCTGCTGTTGTATCCATCCAATATTGGGTTCTCTTGTCCTGATCACTAAGTGTCTCCAAGTTCAGCTCTCTCAGCTACTTCCTTCCTCCTCTGGATACATGGGAAACATCTGGTTGTTCCTCACACCACTGTGGGGAAGCTCCACGAGGCTGTTCCAGGGCTGTTTGCCTGGATTCATCATATAGCCATCTCTGTGTTCCTTTTACATGTTGGTGAGCGATAACTCTGCAGGGCTTGCTACTTCTCTGGGCTCCACCCAGAAAGTTATTAGGCACAGACCCTGTTTATTAAAATTTTTTTTAATGTTTATTTATTTTTGAGAGAGAGAGAGACAGAGAGCACGAGCAGGAGAGGGGCAGAGAGAAAGGGAGACACAGAATCTGAAGCAGGCCCCAGGCTCTGAGCTGTCAGCACAGAGCCCAATGGAGGCTCAAACCCACGGACTGTGAGATCATGACCTGAGCCAAAGTTGGATGCTTAACCAACTGAGCCACCCAGGTGCCCCTTTAAAAAATTTTTTTTTAGTGTTTATTTATTTTTGAGAGAGACAGGGACAGAACATGAGTGGGAGAGGGCAGAGAGAAAGGGAGACACAGAATCTGAAGCAGCAGGCCCTGTTTATTTTTGAACCCCCAAATCTATCTGTTGGGTTCTACACTTGTCCGCAAGAAGTTGGTTCAGGCTGGTAGGGCACAGGGATTCCCATTAACATAAAATTCATTTCCTTTCATGTGATTCATCCTCTCTGTGGCCAAAGAGTCCTTTAGTATGGGTGAGAGGGATGAGAAAAGCATAAGAATAACAGGGAATGATGGGATAGGAAGCACTATGGTTAATATGTCAATATCATTTGAAAGAAAGAATCTGCCATCTGGTAGCATGACAGAGAGAATCAGATGTGAGGAGTAGAACTGAGTTGGGAGAATGATGGAACACCAGCTTGTAGGTCAGGAACCATCTAGGCTCCCAAACCACACTGTGACTCCAGCCTCAGTGCGGCCTGACCCTCATGCTCACAGTCTTGGATTCTTGTTTTTATTAATTTGAGAAATTTCTAGGGAAGCTTATACTAAAATGTATCCAGTTGGTTCCCCAACCTGGAAACTTTGGAGTCATCTTAGCATAACCTCAAGTTTTCCCAGATCACTATCTTGGCATACAAATGAGGTCATATTAATAAATAACTCATTTCTTTTTTTAATGTTTATTTTTTGAGAGAGAAAGAGAGAGAGGCAGAGAGAGAGAGAGTGGGACAAAGGGTCCAAAGCAAGCTCTGCGCAGACAGCATTGAACCTGAAGTGGGGCTTGAACTCATGAACTGTGTCACCATGACCTGAGCCGAAGTCAAGTGCTCAACCAACTGAACCACCCAGGTGCCCCAAGAACCCACATTTCTTAACAGAGGACCCCAAAGAATTGATGGGTGGCATTAGTTCATCAGATATACCTAGGTAGATCTATATCCTTGTCTAAGCTCAATATGGACATCGCCACCCCTACCCAAACATACACACATGACTCCTTTCCTCCTTCTTTGACATTCAGTTAATCACCAAGTCCTTTTGGTTCTACTGCTTTAATATTTTTTGAATCTGTCCCTTTGACTCAACCTTCACCTCTGCTGCATTACCTTAGGAATGGTCGTCTTGTCTCACCTGGTTTACTTTAAAACTTTTAATTAGTTTTCCTAACCCAAGTCTGATGTATTTTCAAACATCTGTCCTGCAGAGTGCAGCCAGAGTGATCTTTTAGAAATGTAAATACATCTGATCATGATAGATACTGTCTTTCAATGGTTATTTATTGCCTTGTGTATAAATTTCAAACCCCCTACCTTAGCATACAATCCCTCATGACCTGACTCCTCTTTAGTGTCATCTGCCACAACTTCCTGACACACCTCCCCTTTGTGCCTGTTGAGTGGAACTATTTGTAGTTTCCTGATTGATGCAGTTTCATAACCAGGGGCTTTTGCACATGCTGTTTCTTCAGAGGGCTCTCCCTGGCCAGGCCAGACCCCGGATTAATTAAATCGCAGTGTCTTGGTGGGGTGAGGAGGCATTAAAAGCCTCCCTAGGTGATTACACTATGCATCCAAGTTTAAGAAGCAGCACTTTAAACTCTAAGTCAAGCATCACCTCCTCTGAGAAATGTTCCTTGAAACCCCAGTCTGATCAAGTTCTTCCTTCTCTCTGCTTCCACAAAGCCATCTGTAGCCTCCTATTGTAATAGCCATTATTTTTCTGTAAAGAAATTGCTAGTTTATTCATTTGTCTCTGTTATTATACTTTAAACTCCTTGAGGGCATGGACAGTTTCTTAAGTGGCTCTGTATCTCAAGTACATGACATGATGCCTAGCACAAGGTGTGTACAATAAATGAATATATGTTTATGAAATATTGTCAAAAAAATTTATACAGTACCCACTATATGTCATGCACGATGCTAGCAGGTTTTCATATTACCTCATTTAATCCACACAACAGTTCTGAGAAATATGAATGATTTTCCCTGTGTTACAAATGAAGAAAATAAGGAACAGAGAGGTCAAATGATATATCCAGTTGCACAGCCAATAGTAGGTGTAGGATTTAATCCCAGATCTTCTAAGTCAAATTCACTGTTTCTTTCTCTTTTTTTCAAATTAAAAATAATGTTTATTTATTTTTGAGAGAGAGAGAGAGAGAGCACAAACAAGCAGGGTAGGAGCAGAGAGAGAGAGAGGGACAGAGGATCCAAAGCAGGCTTGGCACTGACAGCAGAGAGCCCCATGCGGGGCTTGAACTCACGAACCATAATATCATGAATGAGCCGAAGTCAGATGCTTAACCAACTGAGACACCCACCCAGGCGCTCCACATTGTGTTTCCTTCTGTCTACAGTGGCTGGTGGAAAATAATGCTGGGTAGCTGTATGTCACTGATACTAGTTTTCCACTGTTGTATAACAAATTACCACAAATGTAGTGGCATAAAGCAACAGCCATTTTACTAGCTCACAGTTTCTTAGGTCAGAAGTGTGGGTTCAGTGTGGCTCAGCTGGACCTCTGCTTAGAATCTCCCAAGGCTGAAGTCAAGGTGTCAGCCAGGCTGGGTTCTCACCTGGAAGGTCTGGGGAAACAGCTGCTTCCCAGCTCGTTTGTGTTGTTGGAGGATTTCAGTTCCTTGCTGTTCTGGGGCTGACATACCTACTTCCTTGCTGGCTGCCAGCTGGGGGCTGCTGTTAGCAAATAGGACACCCGTGTTCCTTGGCAAATGGCTCCCACCCCGTCTTTAAGTCAGCAACAGCATGTCAAGTCCTCCTTGTATTTTGAATCTCAGGTTTAAAGGGCTACATGATAGGTCAGGCCCATTCAGATAATCTCCCAATTTTAAGGTCGACTAATTTGGAACCTTAATTATATTTGCAAAATCTCTTTACAGGAACACACAAGTTTGTGTTTGGCTGAAAGACCGAGACAAGGTGTATGTACACCAGGGGCCTGAATTTTGGGGTTAATATCAGAATTCTACCTAGCACACTGCTTATGCTTTATATGTGAAGTTTTCTCATCACATATATTATTTCATTTTTCTTAACATGCCATATTAAATAGGCAGGATGGTATGATGGCCATTTAAAAAAATACATATAGGGAGTTGGAGCAATCAAAAGCAGCCAGTTGATGACACAGAAGGAATTAAAACCCATTCCAGGAAAGAGGGAAAGATGGCAGAGTAGGAAGATCCTGAGCTCATTTTCTCCCATGGACACACCAAGGCTGCAACTACATATGACACAATTCACTCTGAGAACAACTTAAGACTAGCAGAGCAACCCTTCTCCAGCTAACTGTATAGAAAAAGCCACATTAAGAAGAATGGGAGGGGGGCGCCTGGTTGGCTCTGTCGATTGAAGGTCTGACCAGCTCAGGTCATGATCCCTCAGTTTGTGAGTTTGAGCCCCGTATGGAGCTCTCTGCTGTCAGCATAGAGCAAGCTTCAGATCCTCTGTCCTCCTCTCTCTCTGCCCCTCCCCCAGTTGCTCTCTCTCTCTCTCTCTCAAAAATAAATAAACATTAAAAATAGAAGAAGAAGAAGAGTAGGAGGGGCAGAGACAAAGTTGGGAACCAAAACCCCAGCAAAGTGACTTACAAGTGGGAGGGATCTCACAGGTGAGGAGGTCCTCCCCGAGGAGTGAGGGGCTCAAGCCCCACATTGGGCACCCCTATCTTCACACTGGGAAGACAAGTCCCCATAAGGTCTGGCTTTGAAAATCAGCAGGGTTTAATTCTAGGAGAACCAGAGAGCTACAGGAAATCAAGAGTCCACTCTGAAAGGGTCCGCACACAATATTACTCACGGGAGACTCAGCACAGAGACAGCAGTTTGAAAAGCCCCCAGGCTGTATGTGACCAGATTTATTGACTGCTTTTAGGATGTGTGTCAGAGGGGCAGGGATCTATAGCATCTTTCTTTGGGAATGGAAGCACTGGTGAGTGCCATTTTTCTTGCCTTCCTTCAGCTTAGCTGGCCCAGTGCTAGATGGCAGTAGTTCTGACATTATCCATCTGTCTTGCTAGCACCACTCACCTGTAAGTGTTCCTCTGGTGTTACCCAGGGGACCTGCCCCACTCTCAGCCAGCTGTGTCAGAGGGTAACCCCACCCACAGGCATACCCATGGCAGCTGCAGCTGGGCATTGCAGCCAGCCCCACCCACCAGGGCATCCCCGGCAGTGGCAGCCCAGTCACAACAGGAGGGTGCATTCAGCCCACACCCAAGATGCTCTTGGAGCACCTGGTTCTGGTGACCATGGGGGACTGCACTACTGCAACCACAGAATACCTTCTACATCAGGCCACTACCTTTACAACCAAGAGATGTAACTGACCTACCTAAGACATAGAAACAAACAGAGTCAGACAAAATGGGGATACAGAGGAATATGTTTCAAATGAAAGAACAAGACAAAACCTCAGGAAAAGAACTGAACAAAATGGAGACCAGCAATCTACCTGATAAAAAGTCCAAAGTAATGGTCATAAAGTTGCTTATCGGACTTGGGAGAAGGGTAGATGAACTCAGTGAGAACTTCAATAAAGAGATAGAAAAATGTAAAAAAAAGAATCAGAGCTGAAGAATACAGTAAATGAAGTGAAAAATACACTAGAAGGAATCAACGGCAGATTAGAGGATGCAGAATAATGGATCAGTGATCTGTAAGTGGGAATCATCCAAACTGAACAGCGAAAAAAACCCACATTTTTTTTTTAAATGAGCTTAGGTTAAGGGACCTCTATGACATCATGAAGTGTACTAACATTCACATTATAGGGGTCTCAGAAGGAGAAGAGAGAGAGAAAGGGGCAGACAACTTATTTGAAGAAGTAAGAGCAGGGGAGCCTGGCTGGCTCAGTCAGTAGACTATTCAACTCTTGATCTAGGGGTTGTAAGTTTGAGCCCCATGTTGGGTGTAGAGATTACTTAAAAGTAAAATCTTAAAGAGAAAGAAAGAAAGAAAGAAAGAAAGAAAGAAAGAGAAAGAAAGAAAGAGAAAGAAAGAGAAAGAAAGAAAAGGAAAACTTGCCTAACTGGGGAAGGAAACAGGCATCCGGGTCAGGAAGCACAGAAAGTCCAAAACAAGATGAACCCAAAGAGGTCCACTATGACACATAATTAAAATGTCAAAAATTAAAGATAAAGACAGAATCTTAAAATCAGCAAAAGAAAAACAACTAGCTACATACAAGAGAATACCCATAAGACTATTAGCTGATTTTTCAGTGGAAACTTTGCAGGCCAGAAGGGAGCAGCATGATATATTCACAGTGCTGAAAGGAAAAAACCTAGAACTAAGAATAGGAAAAAACCTAGAACTAAGAATACTCTACCCAGCAAGGTTATCATTCAGAATTGAAGGAGAGATAAAGCATGTCCCAAACAAACAAAAGTTAAAGGAGTTCATCACCACTAAACCAACCTTATAAGAAATGTTTAAGGGACATCTTTAAATAGAACAGAAAGAGCTACATCTAGAGGTAAGAAAATTGTGAAAGGAAAAAAATCTTACTGGTAAAAACAAACATATAGTTAAAGGTAGTAGATCAGTCACTTATGATCACTTTAGTCTTTTAGTGAAAGTAGTAAAATCAATTATATCTATAATAGTTAAGGGATACACAAAATAAAAAGATGTAAAATCTGGCATCAAATGCATAAAACATGGTCGTGGTGGTAAAAATGTAAGCTTTTAGAATGTGTTCAAACTTAAGTGACTATTACCTTTAAAAAGACTGCTATATATGTTATGTATGAACCACATGGTAACCCTAAACCAAAAATATATAATAGATACACAAAAAATAAAAAGAAAGGAATCCAAACAGAACACTGAAGAAAGTCATCAAATCACAAGGAAAGAGAGCAAGAGGAAAGGAACAGAGACGAACTACAAAAAACAAGGAAACAATTAACAAAATGGCAATAAGTACATATCTATCTATCTATCTACCTACCTACCTACCTACCTACCTACCTAGACTAAATGCTCCAATCAAAAGACATAGGGTGACTGAATGGATAAAAAAACAAGACCCATCTATATGCTGCCTAGAAGAGAGTCACTTCAGACTTAAAGACACATGCAGGCTTTAAGGGAAGGGTTGGAAAAAGATATTCCATGCAAATGGCAAAAATAGCTCAAAATGGTTCATAATGGATCAAAGACCTAAATATATGACCAGAAGTCATGAAACTCCTGAAAGGAAACAGACAATAAACTCTTGGACATTGGCCTTCGCAACATTTTTTGGATTTGTCTCCTCAGGCAAGGGCAACAAAAGCAAAAATAAACAACTGGGAAAATATCAAACTAAAAGGCTTTAGCACAGTGAAGGAAACCATCAACAAAATGAAAAGGCAGCCTACTGAATGAGAGAAGATTTTGCAAATAATATATGCAATAAGGGGTTAATATCCAAAAAATATAAAGAACGCATACAACTCAACACCAAAAAACCCCAAACAATCTAGTTAAAAAATGGGCAGAGGAGCTGAATAGACATTTTCTCAAAGAAGACATCCAGATGGCCAACAGACACATGAAAAGATGTTCAACATCACTAGTCATCCAGGAGAGGCAAATCAAAACCACAGTGATATATCACCTTATACCTGTCAGAATGACTAAAATAAAAAACACAAGAAATAACAAGTTTTGGCAAGGATGTGGAGAAAAGGGAACCCTCTTGCGCTGTTGGTGGGAATGTAAACTGGTGCAGCCAGTATGGAAAACACTATGGAGGTTTCTCAAAAATTTTATTTAATCAAATTTATTTATTTATTTATTTATTTAGTTATTTATTTATTTATTTAGTTATTTATGTATTTATTCATCTATCTATCTATCTATCTATCTATTTTCTAAGTAGACTCCATGCCCAACATGGGGCTCAAACTCATGACCCCAAGATCAAGAGTCACATGTTCTACTGACTGAGCCAGCTGGGTACCCCAGCTCTCAAAACCTTTAGAATAGGAATACTATATGATCCATTAATTCCACTTCTGGGTATTTACCTGAAGAAAATGAAGATACTGTTTCAAAAAGATATATGCACCCCTACATTTATTGCATTATACCAATAGTCAAAATATGGAAGCAGTCTAAGAATCCATTTATAGATGAATAAATAAGATATGGTATACACACACACACACACACACACACAACGAATAAGAATTGATGAATAAGATTGTATATATATGTGTATATATTATATACACATACACACACACACAATGGGATATTACTCAGGAATAAAAAAGAATGAGATCTTGTCATTTGTGATAACATGGATGGACTAGAGGGTCTTATGCTAAGGGAAATAAGTCAGAGAAAGACAAATACTTATATACTTATATGTGGAATCTGAAAAAGAAAACAAATGTACAAAGAAAACAGAAAATGATCTATAGATACAGAGATCAAACTAGTGGTTGCCAGAGGGGATGTGGGTTGGAGGACAGGCAAAATAGGTGAAGGATATTAACAGGTGAAGGGTATTATAACTTTAAGTTTTAAAATAAATTAGTCACAGGGATATAAAGTACAGCTTAGGGAACATAGTCAATAATAGTGTGATAACTTTGTATGGTGACAGAAGGTAACTAGCCTTAGACCATGGTGAGCATTTTGTGGTGTATATAAATATCAAGTCACTATGTTGTAAACATGAAACTAATACAATATTGTATGTCAGCTATACTTCAATTAAAAAGAAAAAAACCTTTCTCACTCAGTGCTCTTTTAATGTCACACCCACTGTTGCTTTAAAGACATTTTATAATCCAATTTGGATATAATAGAAATGAAGAGCATTCACTGTATAATGTAAATAGATTTGTTTAAATATTTTTTTGCATTTAGTTATTTTTGAGAGACAGAATGAGACAGAGTGACACAAGGCACAAGTGGGGGAGAGGTAGAGAGATAAGGTGACACAGAATCTGAAGCAGGCCCCAGGCAAGTGTTCAGCACAGAGCCTGACGTGGGGCTCGAACCCATGAACCGTGAGATCATGACCTGAGCCAAAGTTGGTCACTTAACCAACTGAGCCACCCAGGCTCCCCATAAATTTGTTTAAATGTAAGAAGACTTACATTGTATCTCAGGTATTCTAATTCATTTGTATAAATGTTTACATTAAGGAAGGATCAATCATGTTTTATTATTTATTTATTTATTTATTTATGTATTTATTTTTCAATCGTTTTAAAAATGGTTTACAGTAGAGTCTTTTATTTATTTATTAAAATTTTTTTTTTTTAACATTTATTCATTTTTGAGACAGAGACAGAGCATGAACGGGGGAAGGTCAGAGAGAGAGGGAGACACAGAATCTGAAACAGGCTCCAGGCTCTGAGCTCTCAGCACAGAGCCCGACACGGGGCTCGAACTCACAGACCACGAGATCATGACCTGAGCCGAAGTCGGACGTCCAACCGACTGAGCCACCCAGGCGCCCCACAGTAGAGTCTTTTAAATTGCATTCATTATTACCTCTATCTGCTTAATGAATAAAACAATGATTTATATTTGTTGACTTTTTAGTTTGCAAAATGTTTCCATCTATATTTTATTTGCTTTTGTGCCCACTACCAATGAAAATTATATTTATTGTAATAAACACTTATACATGTGAAAATGATTCAGAAAGTCATTTAAAAGAGTTGAAGTTGACTTTCATCTATACAATTTTTATATTTACTGAATTTTCAGGAGCATCCTTTTGTGAAAAGTGAGGTATGACTGTAGGAGGTATAGGTGTTGGTGTGTGCGCGTGTGTGTGTGTCTTTGTGTAATAAGCACTGGCTGATTGGAAGTTGTATTGACAGAGTGGAACCAATGGCAAAGGCTGGGGAGCAGAATGTGTATGTACACCTGTGTGTGGTAGGGACACACAGAAAGTCACTAAAAACAGTAAGAAGGAAATTTGCAGAGTGAGAGACCAAAATGGAGAGAGCACTTAAGTATCTGGTCACAATGGGCATGAATTCTTCCTTGTCTGACTTTCATAAGGAAGTTAGTTCTTACGTACCCAGCCCACCTCTCCCCTCCACTTCCCGGCTCTGATAGCTCAGCCACCTGAAGGATAGTTGGTAGCAGCTTGACAGGTGTTTCTGTACTGCTGAGAATCCTCTTGGCCTCTTTCCTATCACAGAGGCCATATCTGTGTTTCCCCGCCATGAACAGTGTCATTGGTTATGAGGGCTACAGCATACCCCTCCAAAAGCAGTGACGTGTACTAACAAGGGCCTTTTTGTCACTGGCAGCAATTTGATTATGGGTGGTAGGGGGAAAGGCTTTGCATTTTGGGGGGCTAAAACATATTTGGGGAGCATTTTAAAGATATCTACTGAAAAAGAGGGGAGCAGACTGGAGGATATCTGAGCAGGGCACAGAGTTTCAGAGTTGCTGATCAGTGTATAGTCATTCGGGCTAAAAGATCTGGTATTTATGCTATTGAGATAGAAATATGGGCTTGGGGGATGATACAAAGAGTGAGATTCCACCTCCTGAGAATTGAATTGGGTGCTGAGTAATTTCTTTAGATGTTAACTTGAGAGGGAGAAATAACTTCTTTATACTACTTGATAAAATGATAATAGTTCTAACACCCTGATTTTGACTCTCCATCACATTAATCAGCCAGGCCAGAGAGCTACCATCAGAGATCTCTGAGAAAGTAGTCCTCTTTCAAAATTCCACTAATTCATAATGTTTTTAAGACTTCTTTTTTTATATATAATGTTTATTTATTTTTGAGAGAGAGCATGAGCAGGGGAGGGGCAGAGAGAGAGAGAATGATTGAGAAAGAGAGAATCCCAAACAGGCTCTGAACTGTCAGTGCAGAGCCCCGAGTGTGGCCCAAACCCACAAACCTGGGAGATCATGACCTGAGCCGAAATCAAGAGTTGGACACTTAACCAATTGAGCCACCCAGGCGCCCCATAATATTTGCCTCCTGTAGACAAGTAGACTGGAAAGTAAAACCCTCTTCTTTTACAAACAAAAATAACAAAAAACAGTTTCTGGAACTCACATATACACAAGCAAATACAATTAAAGACAAGTCCAATTGTATTTCTTCTTTTGGTCTTGACATTAGGGACTGAGGAGTTAAGTATATTAACTTTGGAGTCAGACGAAACTGGATTTTATTTCTGGTCTGTCAATTGATAGCTGAGTGATTTCTGGCAAGTCATTTTGCCTTTCTGGCCTTACCTTCTCATCCATAAAATGGGGGCTAATGATAATAATTCTTGGGGTGCCTGGGTGGCTCATTTGGTTGAGCATCTGACTTCAGCTCAGGTCATGATCTCGCGGTCCGTGAGTTCGTGCCCCATGTCGGCCTCTGTGCTGACAGCTCAGAGCCTGGAGCCTGCTTCAGATTCTGTGTCTCCATCTCTCTCTCTGGCCCTCCTCCGCTCATGCTCTGTCTGTCTCTCTCTCTCAAAAATAAACATTAAAAAAATGAAAAAAAAATTCTTGACTTACAGGATCATATTGGATATTAAATTGGATAATAAATATGTTACAGTGTCTGGAACATAGTAAAGTGTTCAATATTATTATATTATATATTATTTATATTTACATATTTATATAATATTTATAAATATAATATATTTATATAATAATAATAATTGTTATTGTTGTAAATAACCTAGTTGTAGGGGCTCCTGGCTGACTCAGTTGGTAGAGCATGTGACACTTGTGAGTTCAAGCCCCATGTTGGGAGTAGAGATTACTTAAAAATAAAATATAAAAAAAATAACCTAGTTGTAGAAGTTGATATGGATTGCCATTCTAAGACTAGGAAAGCCCTTTTGCCTTCAAGAGACATCTTATGGCCTCTGCCGTCCCCCTATTGAATACAATACTTTGCATGTGAAAATAAAGAATCTCTTTTCAGACCTAATTTTCCAAGCAGCCTCATTGTGAGTTCTATAGGTTATTAAGCAATACAGGGAAGCAGTGTAAGGCAGGCAGTGCTGTGGGCTTGGATCTTGGGTTCTCAGCTGAGAAAAGGCTTTTATTTCCACCAAGGAAACAGTACCATAAAATGGGGTAAGCTTGGGGTATAAAACCCCAACAATTTGGGTCATATAGGAGAGAATTTGTTTTCAAGTAGATGAAGTAGTGAAGAAAGATGCTTAGCAAGAGGCACAGTGAAAACAGTCCTGGGCCTCTGTACATGGTGATAATAGTAGTACTTGAAGCTTACAAGTGTTGTGAGGATTAAATGAGATAATACATTTTAAATGCTTAGCATAGATCCTGGTACACATAGCAGACGCTCAATATATAGTAAATATAGTACTTACTGATACCATACAAGTCCTGTTACCACCCCTTGGAGATTCTAATTTGGTAGATTTGAAGAGGGACCTATAAATCTTGTTTTTGTAAAATCTTCTCTAGTTGATTCTTAGGCCTTAAATGGAAGCGTGTTGCCACATGTCCCTGCTGTGACATGTGATCATGTCTCCTCTAATTCCACCTTACGCTAGTCTCCCTACTTCAGCATAACACTCAATACTGCAGTAGTGACTCTTAAT
The DNA here is from genome assembly GCF_028018385.1 of Neofelis nebulosa. Lineage (NCBI taxonomy): Eukaryota > Metazoa > Chordata > Mammalia > Carnivora > Felidae > Neofelis > Neofelis nebulosa. The sequence goes on from NC_080800.1 coordinate 99,241,164, forward strand.
GGAGTAAATCATACCAGAGAATTGCATACTGGAGTAACAGCGACGTCCTGGAAGCTGCTATTTAGGATTCATTATGTCTCCAGAAACTTGTGCCATTCTAGAGGAAGAAGAATGTCTTCTATTTGCCTACCAACAATAGCCATCTTCTTGGATCAAATTTTTCTTAATGTTATTTATTTTGAGGTGGTGGGAGGGGCAGAGAGAGAGAGGGAGAAACAGAATCCCAAACAGGCTTTGCAATATCAGCGCAAAGTGATGCGGGGCTCAAACTCACAAACCATGGGATCATGACCTGAGCTGAAGTTGGATGCTTAACCAGCAGAGCCACGCAGGTGCCCCTTCTTGGATCAGTTTTGAAAACAAATCCCTTAATGAGATTATTTTCTGTTGACATTGGATTAGAATTTTTTTTTGTTCTAGAAATATCCAATCAGTGATTCCTTTTCACTAGTCTCTTTTTTCTTTGTGCTTAGAGCAAAGTATTTTGGTGTACTGTAGACTAGTAAGGGGAGTGGAAGCTCATTTAGAATGGCAAGACAGGTGGATGAAGTTGACCCAAGTCCTAGAAAGGATTAGCCCTTGCCAGAGCCTTTTTTAAAAATGTTTATTTATTTTTGAGAGAGAGAGAGAGAGAGCGTGAGCGAGCAGGGGAGGGGCAGAGAGAGAAGGAGACAGAATCAGAAGCAGGCTCCAGGCTCTGAGCTGTCAGCACAGAGCCTGACATGGGGCTTGAACCCACAAACTGTGAGATCATGACCTGAGCCGAAGTCAGAGTCTTAACCAACTGAGCCACCCAGGTGCCCCCGGGCCTGCTTTTTTCATCCCAGTTTCTAGAATAGTAGGCTTTACAACAGAGCCACCACAGAGGAGGAAACTGAGGCCAAAGAATTTTGAGGGAAACTGAGGTCAAATAATTTGCCTGTGTTTTCCCCAGTGCTAGAGATCTTCAAACCCATGCCATCTGACTCCAGAGCCTCAGCTGTTAAGGTTAAATGGTCTCTATGTGTATTTTGACAAATGCTCTATGAGAGAGTCTGACTGTACACCTAGTCAAGAGCTCTTTTTCTTTTTGTTTTGAAGTTGATTTATTTTGAGAGAGAGGGAGAGTGAGCGTGAGTGGGGAAGGGACAGAGAGAGAGAGAGGGAGGGAGACAGAGAATCCTAAGCAGGCTTCATGCTGTCAGCATAGAGCCTGACACAGGGCTTGAACTCAGGAACCTCGAGATCATGACCTGAGCCAAAATCATCTCAACCAGACACTCAACTGACTGAGCTACCCAGGTGCCCCAAGAACTCTTGATTTATTTCTTGAATCCTTAAAATTATTTTAAAGTCTAAAGTATTTTCAGTAAAAAACTCATACAAAACCATGGTAATAAGTTCAAATTACACAAGAGATCATACAATGGAAAATGAGCCTGCCTCTCCCACCTATGCCAGTTCCACAGTTCCCAATCTTCCAGTTCATCTTACTTAGAGGCAACTACTATTTTTCCGCATGTCCCTCCAGAAATATTCTGAGCATATAATGAATATGTATGTATGCATGTATATATGTATGTATATATGCAGTATATATGTGTGTATATGGAATATATATACATGTATATATTCAATATTTCTCTTCCTCTCTCTCATACACATGCACACACACACACACACACACACGCTCCCTTAAAAGATAAGTGGAAACACATCATACATACTGATCTTTCCAGTTTAGCTCGGAAATCCTGACCTGGCAAGTAATAAATACCATCTCCAAGATCCGAGAAAGTTTACTAGCCAAACACAGGTGAGGGCAGGATGGATATGATGTTTTATATACCTAGGAAAACCCTGGTGCAGCAAAAAATTCATTTTGTAGTGTCAAACAGTTAATATGGATAGGAAGTGGCTCCATCTGGAAGTATCTGCTTTGAGGAGCTTTTGCCCACTTGGGTATATGTCAGGTGGCATTGCTCCCTGAGCACTGGGATCTCCTATGTCTTGTAGAGTGTTGTATCTCACTCAGTATCTAATGAGCTTAGTTTCTTGTGTGTACACACTGGGTGCTAAGTCAATGATGATGCATGCATGCCTGTAAAATTTGTTTTTTAGCTTTAAAAAACTATCCTTGCCATAGAGAGTGGGTTATACCTATGCCACTCCCATGATAACTCCTTTCGTTATCCACATCTGGCCTTCTGTACTAAGGTGCCCTGAAGGCTTCAGTGTACATATTTTGAATCATGCTGAAAATCTAGCTTCCTGCACTCTGGCAAAGACTGTTGGTATGGACAAGCATGGCATGAAAAAGAAATCCTGACTAGTATTTTTACTTTCAGAAAAGCATGAACAAAATACCACCTAACACCTGAGCACCATAGGAACACAGACAAAATATCACCTATTTATGAATGAAAAAGAGACGTTTTGCTATAGGTTTATAAAGAATTGGTATTAATTTTTTAAAACAACTATGAGTTTTGGGGGAATAAAGTTTATGAATTACGGGTATGAGAGATAAAGACAGGATATGTGGAACATGGTCAAAAGTAAGGCATTGAGGGGCGCCTGGGTGGCGCAGTCGGTTAAGCGTCCGACTTCAGCCAGGTCACGATCTCGCGGTCCGTGAGTTCGAGCCCCGCGTCAGGCTCTGGGCTGATGGCTCCGAGCCTGGAGCCTGTTTCCGATTCTGTGTCTCCCTCTCTCTCTGCCCCTCTCCCGCCCGTTCATGCTCTGTCTCTCTCTGTCCCAAAAATTAAAAAAAAAAAAAAAAAAAAAAAAAGTAAGGCATTGAAGGGTGCCTGGGTGGCTCAGTCGGTTAAGCGTCCGACTTTGGCTCAGGTCATGATCTCATGGTTCATGGGTTCAAGCCCTGAGTCAGGCTCTGTCTGACAGCTTAGAGCCTGGAGCCTGCTTCGGGTTCTGTGTGAGTGTGTGTGTGTGTGTGTCTCTCTCTGCTCCTCCCCCCGCCATGCTCTCTCAAAAATAAACATTAAAAAATACTAAAAATGAGGCATTGAACAAAACTAAAACACAAACGTTAAACTAGAATGAATCACACTAATCTGCTAAACATGGTGGGGAACCTAGTATAGCAGAAAAAGCACAGATTTTTGAGTTGAACGAACTTGGACCTTAGTCCAACTTTGCTCTTAGCCAGTTTCGTCATTTGTAAAATGGGTATGATCATGATTAAAATCTTATTATAACATGAATTTAAGCAAACTAAACACTCATCAAAGGAAAGAATTCTTTTATTATCATTGAGGAAAACAAAACCTCCAAAACACATAAAAACATCTTTCCTTATAAATTGTTCCCCTAATTGCCTATACTTATTTTCACAGTTCACTTTAAATCTTCAGTTTATACCCTAAACCCTTTTAAAAGTTTTTCTTTGGCTCTTGAGTTTATTACCTGTCCCAATGTGGAATGCAGACTTCTAAGATGGCACCCAATGATTCCCACCTTCTGCTATTCATGTCTTTGTGTAATTCTCTTTGAGTATAAGCTGGATCTAATGACTAATTTCTTTAAAATTTTTTTTTTAATGTTTTATTTTTAATTTTGAGAGAGAGTGACAGAGCAGGAGTGGGGGAGGGGCAGAGAGAGAGGGAGACAGAGAATCCAAAGCAGGCTTCAGGCTCTGAGCTGTCAGCACAGACCCCGACATGGGACTCAAACCCACGAACTACGAGATCATGACCTGAGCCGAAGTCGGCTGCTTAACTGACTGCGCCACCCCAGCGCCCCTCTAATGACTAATTTCTCAGGAAAAGAATACAGCAAAAATGATGGAATATCACACTTGTGATTAGATTATGAGACTGTGACTTCCTTTGCTAGCTGACTCTATCTTGCTGGCTTTGATGAAGGAAGATATCAGGAATTGGAGAGGCCCATTTGGCAAGGAACCGAGGGTAGCTTCCATCCAATAGCCAGTGAGGAACCTCAGGCTGAGAGCCTGTGAGGACATGAATCCTTCCAAAAACCACATGAATGAGCTTGGAAGTGGATCCTCCCTCAGTTGAGCCTTGAAATGAGAACCAGCCTGGGCTGACACCTAAGTTATAGCCTGTGAGAGACCCTAATACAGAGGTCCCAGTTTAGCCACGTCCAGATCTTGACCACAGAAACTCTGAGATAATGTGTGTTGTTGTAAACTGCTAAATTGTGGGGGGGGGGGAGGGTAATTTGTTATGCAATAGGTAACCAGTATGTCTAGAATTTATACTCTAGTACTATTTCCTAGAATTTAAAAGAATGATCCCTGGTGACTTTCTGTAGAAAAATCTAATAACAGCATAGTCTGTCGTTTATTGAACATTTTCTTTGTGCTTAGTATTAATTGCTCTACTGTATTAAATTCATCAGCTTATTTAATCCTCATGATAACTCTATGATGTAGGTATTATGATCTCTATTTTACAGATTAGTAAACTGAGACTCAGAGAGATTAACTAACTTGTCCATGGTAAAACAAATAGTGGTCTGTATTACTTCAAAAACGCATGTTCTTAATCAGATGAATATAATTAGCTTCACCACAATGTGATGACTTAATATGGATTCTTACCATGCTTTGCTCAGTGATCAGCCCATAGTACGTACTTAATATATGTAAGTTACGATTATTAGACCTTGAACTCACAACAAAGAGCCTCTGTGTCTGTCCACATTCAAAAACCTGCTCCTCATATACCCTAATGAGGCACATGATCCTGCTCATAGTGGTCCACACATCCTGAATGAGGTTCTGCTTCACCAAGTGATCTTAATAACCCATACAAAGATGTCTCCTCAGGAGGCCCATCCAGCATGTTGCAATGTGCTAAACTCATTTTCATTCTATTTGGGTGGTACCATTGAGCTCTGGGGGCCCTCGATCTGTTCACATACGTTACCTATGCCCATATACAGATGCGGGGCTATTTAGAATAGTGATTGAATTTGAGGCACCAGTTACCTTCCAATGATCTGTTGCAGCTGAAATTAAATACTCCTTTCTTTTATACCTCTACAAGGCTTGGTTAACTCCTATTTACAGATGGAATTTTACAGCCAGCATATTTTATAGAGCACTTGCCCTAATGATAATAACAGAAACACCTTACAGTTGTGTCAGCTTGGCTGTTTATAAAACACTTTCATATGCATCTCATTTGATTCCATGGCACTTCATCTATGCCTTACAAGATGAATGACTTTCTACCTTGTATTATAGCCTATTTATATACATGAGGCAGTATGGTTTGGTGGAAAAAAAAATCACAGATTCTGGCATCAGACAGACCTGGATTTGAATCCTAGACCCACAACTTACTAGATGTGTGGCTTATGAACAAGTCTGTGATCCTCACTGAGCTTCTGTTTTCCTCATGTATAAAATAGGCTTAATTATGTTCATCTTATAGGGTTATTGTGAGGAATGAGATAAAATGTCAAGTACAGAACAATTAATAAACTCAACTAATATTTTCTCAAAAATAATGTTTGTATGCTGTTAGCTAGAGAGATCTGTGACTGTTCTTTGTGTCTCCAACAGGCCCAACATTGTGTTCTATCTTTTAGAAAGAAGCCCAATTCATACTTCTTGAATGGACAAGCCTAGGGGTAGTCGGAGAAGTTATTATTATGCCAGTAGATGGAGGTTAAATGGCCTGCCCAGGGCTCACATGGCTGATAAATGATAGGACTGGAATTTGAATTCTGGCCATTTTCTTCCTAGTCCAGTGCATCTTCCTATGTTCTTTTGGATTGGTTTGCAAGATTGATGTGCTGGGAATAAAATCTCTTGTAGAAGAGACCGTACCAAGAGCCGAGGCTCAGTTTTCCACTAGGATGCAGATATCTCTGGGCATGCTATGAAGAGGCTCCCCACCCAACTCCCCCGTGGGCTACCAAGGAGACTTCTGAGAGAGAGCCGCATACACCTACATGCTAGGTTCAGTAATAGAGCCTTGGTTGTTAGATGGTTGGGGCAAATCTGAGGAGAGTTTATTGCCATTCACCTTTATCCTAGTTCCCCAGGGATTAGTGTCTAGACACAATGGTTGAGGAATGCTGAAAGTAAAAACGAAATACAGGCGGGGCACCTGGGTGGCTCAGTCGGTCAAACCTCTGACTCTTGGTTTCTGCTCAGGTTGTGGTCTCACAGTTTGTGACTTTGAGCCTCACGTTGGGCTCTGTGCTGATAGCGTGGAGCATGCTTGGGATCCTCTTTCTCCCTCTCTCTCTCAAAATGAATAAATAAACTTAAAAAAAATACAAACTGGAAAAACACTTGTTTCTCTAAAGATCTCTGTGAGGCTCTGGAAGGGAGATAAGACAGCACAACTTTTATGCTTACCTAATTGAGAGTTAGTTCGGAACGTAGCCAACTTTGGCAAAAGGGGGTCCAGGGAACAGAACTGAGTTTTGGCACTTGGGGGGCCGCAGCACGGCAGTGACGCCAGGGGCAGCACAGAGCTGTAGATGCTACCTGGCCTCCAGTGATTGGCTCAGGAGTAGCACCTGGTGCCATTTTGTTTCAAGAGCAGCACAAAGCAGCATCATGCTTGATGTGGCTCTGGAGGCTTTGGAAACAGAGGGAGCAGTATCCTTGATACAGACATCAATGCCCTTACCTTTCATGGTAAGCCCTGGTAGCAAGGACGAGGTGCTTGTGATGTGGCTTCATAAGTAGTGGAGGCCTAGGAAGACCATAACACTGAGAAGTAGACTTGAGACAACCACTGGAGAGTATGAGAAATAAATAGAATCCCTAGGGTTGGATGAAAGCCAGAGATGTTGTTTATGACCATTAATAAATTTTTTTATTTAAAAAAAATTTTTTTTTAACATTTATTTATTTTTGAGACAGAGAGAGACAGAGCATGAACAGGGGAGGGGCAGAGAGAGAGGGAGACACAGAATCGGAAACAGGCTCCAGGCTCTGAGCCGTCAGCACAGAGCCCGATGCGGGGCTTGAACTCACGGACTGTGAGATCATGTCCTGAGCCGAAGTCGGACGCTCAACCGACCGAGCCACCCAGGCGCCCCTATATTTTTTTAAACTGTAGTTTGGTATGGTTTGGGTAGTTTCAGATTAGTAACCTGACACCAAAGGTCAGATTGACAACAAGTTACCCAGTCATCTGGAGCCTGTCCTGCTCCTGTTCCCCAGTATGAGAAGTACTAATTGTCCAAGGTAGAATCCTATCTCCTTCCTCCTGCTCCAGCATCCTACAAGTTCAATACTCTATGCTATCGAACAGAATCTCTGGAAACAGAGATTCGAGAGGTTTTTGAATGGGACTCCAAATCTCCATCTGACCATTTGAAGTAACTCAAGCCAATAGACTAAAACTTCCAGGATGATTTGGATGAAGGTGGTAAACACTTTGGAGCTTCTGAAGTGTGGGGGTGGGGGAGGCAGGTGCAGGGGAGAGGGGTTGGCAGCAGGAAACCAGCCAATATTAACTCTATACACAGACACTGCTGGTCATTTGTACTGCGGTGGGTGGCATAGTTGTGCTTTCCCCTTATTAAGTGTTACAAAGTGTTGCCCACGCAGGGGCTGAGATGGTGGCATGATGCCTTTGTGTCATTACATCTGCCTACTCTAAGAGAAATAGAACAAGCTTCTTTCCTTCAGGATGATCTAATTGTCTTTCTTGTCCTTGAAGGTTAGCCAAAGATGTGGTAAAGGCATTAGGTATGTGTCAATAATGACACCAGCAGCAGCAACAAAAGTAAATACTTACGTAGTGTTTATTCTGTTTCAGGTACTTTTCTAAGATACACACACTCACGCATACACATACACGCACGCGCTTCTCTCCCCCCCCCCCCCCCCATTAGTCCATCTGCCTTCTCACCAATGAATTAGAGATGGAACAAGAGTTCTCATCCTCAGTCAGGTCAAGCTGGGTTTTCCCAACATGTGTTTCTAAGACCAGTTCTTGCAGGGAAGTTGAATGGTGGTGTACAGAATGGATTCCCTGATCAAGTAAGCTTGGAAAACATCGGGTTGTACAATGTAAGCATATTTCTCTATTATAGGACTTCCCAGTGGTCTAATGTGTATGGAGACATTTTGGGAAGGGAAAAGGAATAGATGGACTATGAGGAATTTCCCAAAGAGAGGCAGTAAATCATGGTGTTATGAGTGAGGGCCTCTGACAGCAGACTTTCTGGCTTTAGAACCCTGCTGGGATCTGTCACTTGCTACTTATGGGACTTTGGAAAAGTTTGTTTCTCCTTTTTGTGCCCATTTGTCTTTTTCTGTCAAATGGGGATGACAATGATAGTACTTATCTCATAGGGTGGTTAGAATATATATAAAGTGCTTAATGGGGCACCTGGGTGGCTCAGTTGGTTACTATCTGACTTCGGCTCAGGTCATGATCTCAGTGTTCATGACTTTGAGCCCCCATTGGGCTCTGTGCAGACAGCTCAGAGCCTGGATCCTGCTTTGGATTCTGTGTCTCCCTCCCTCTCTGCCCTCCCCCGCTCATGCTCTGTCTCTCTCTCAAAAATAATAAACATTAAAAAAATTAAAAAAATATATGTATAAAGAGCTTAAAAGAGTTCTCGGCTCTTCGGACATGCTCAGAAAATGCAAGCTAATATGATCTGATTCTATAACCCTTTTCCTGCAAGGCATCTCACAGCATTAGGGTCTTAAAGCACACACACTTTGGGAAATGTTCAACTGGATCTTTCTGGTATAAAGGTTATAGGGGGACAACATAAGGGAAGAAAGCAAGTAAAGGAGATGAAATCAAGCCTGAGCTGAAGGATTACAACTCAGGAGTTGAAATCTCAGCGACTATTTCCTACCCCTATCTCTGGATATTTCTTACCTTTTTATGGAGATAATCACTTGCTGGCCTCGAATTGGTTATGTACTTCTTTTGGAGAAAGGAGAATGGACTAATGACTGAGGTGTTTTGCCGATTATCCAATGACTCAAATGGCTTTGATGTCTACATCTGAGAAATGGATCTGCTGTTACAGAATTGCATCTTGGAATTTTTCTAGGTTGAAGGATCGATACTGAAACATCGAAGATTAATCCAAGTTCACAATCAAATTGAATTACCTTCCCACACTCCAGTTTCATGAGAAAATGGCAAATGGCAAGAAATCAACCTGCACCTGACTGGGCAGAGTGTTCTTTGTGAGCTGAATGTTCTACACCTTCAGGTATCTTTTAGAGACAGGTACCTTTTAGAGACAATATAGATTGAGAACTGCTCAAAGTTTCTTGTGTCTCAGAATCACCTTCGTGGCTTGTTAAAGTACAGGGGGTTGGGCCCCAGAGTTTTTGTTTGAGTCGGTCTATTGGGGACAGGTTTGGAGAGAGAAGGCTGAGAATTGTATTCCCAGGTAATGCTAATGCTGTTGGTCTGCGGACCACGCTTTGAGAGCCACTGATATAGCGGGTAAGGGAATGGGCACTGAAATTGGACAGGCCTGGGTTTAAATTCTAGTCCCACCACTTAAAAGATGTGGAATCTTGGTTAAATTACTTACTTCCTGTGTCTCAGCTTACCCATCTGTAGTGTGGGAGTAATAGTAGCACCTACATGATGGGGTTGTTATGAGGATTAAAAACTTAATATACATAAAGCTCTTAGGGTAGTGCATGCTGTATTAGTGTTAGTTGTTATTACTATTGTTGTTATTGAGAGGTCAGGCCCCTGAGTTTGGACAGGATCTCTAGGAGTACGAAGAAAAGAGCATTGACATGGATAGCCGTATCATTACCTTTTAATTTGCCATTTACAAAGGACATTCATGGTAGAGCTTGATACCTTTGTTTTCTAGAGATGGAGATGCTTGGGGGTAGAGCTGAATCGAACTCCCCTATTGTTGGTGAGATGGTGTGTCTTTTTACCCCACCCCCTCATCTCCACACCACAATACACTTCAGCTCTCCTCTCTTAGCAAAGTAGTAACAGTACAAGTTTGGCCACAGGCCTCTAAGGCAGATGCTCCATGCCTCTTTGGGAATCTCATGGCAATATTTTCATTCCAGGGAACATTTATGAAGTGCTCACTTATGTTCCAACCTCCATGGTTTGATGTTTCTTTTAGAGTCCCGGCTAATTATCCTGTATAAAAAAAAAGTCCCAGTAAAGTTCTGATGCCTTTGGTAAGTCGTCCACTGAAGAGAAAAATGTATGTTTATAATCCATTCACCCTGCCCTCAGGTATGCCTCCCTTTTCCTGAGACCCTTTTACATGCGTCTCCTTTTGATGATAATTAGGGAGCTTGTTACCATCATCTGGATGTAGCTCTGTGCCCTGCCTGGGGGAAGGTGAAAAAATCTGGACATACGGTAACCGATTCTCAGTCTCTTTGGATGACAGTCCAGTGTGTTTTCTAAAGATCAGTTCCTGCACTTCATTGTGGTGGCTGATTCTGGCATGCTGCAGGGGAAGGTTAATAATGCCCAGTGGGTTCATTAGCTTTAGCCAAGTCTTTCTTTATGTACTAAAATGGACTATAGCTATCATCCATAGCGGCTCTCTCCCTCTGCTCATTAGTTAATGTCAGGGCTTTAACAGTACCGAGCAAGAGAAAGGGTGTGTGTGTTTGCATGTCCCCATTTGCCTTTTCCCTCGCCAGCTGAGAGTAATTTATTTCTTTCCACAAAGGGAAATATGCCTTGACGATAAGAGTCCTGGCCTATAAATTGGAAAACCTTGATTCTGGAACTAGCATCACCTCTGACTTGCTTTATGACCTTGGATGTATTAGCTAGATTTTCTGGGCCTTTGTGTCCTTTTCTGCAAAATAGGACGACCCTGATCTTCCCGTCTCACAGGGTTATTGATATCTGATGAGATGATAGAACCAGTCATGCTTTGGAAACTGGTTAGTGCTTTATGTATAGAAGAGATAATTATTATACCTAACAAATACGGATGAGAGAGCCTGTGCTTTCTTCTCACACCTGCCAAGCCCTATTTAATGAGAATAACAATCCTCATGATTTTTAAAGCTAAAATAGAAACTAGCTCTGCGTATTTTACCAAAACAATTAAATTATAGTGTAATGGTTTCCAAAGGGCAAATGAAGAAAAATCCTCCACAATAAAAAACACAGGGGAATTGATCTATTTCATGCTGTAAATGGAAGGCTTTCAGAAATAAAAATGCGCTTCAAAACTGACCAGTAGATGTCAGTGTTGGACAAGCACAGAACTACTCGCAGCCAGTCCCGCATTAGCGTCTGGCTCCATTTCAGCTATCAAGTTTCTCTGCAAAGGAGAGGGAGTTTGTGTAACTGAAGCAAAGATTTTGCTTTCTCACTTCTCGCCCCGTCTTGCGGAAAACAGCCTGATGCTCTGGGTAAGTCGCCGTGATCTTCACTTTCAGCGATTCCGTTTATAGATCTGCAGTCTGCTGAGAAGTTTAAAACACAAAATTAAACATGTGCTTAGCTCCCTGAAGGCCACATACTTGTTTTTCTTCACAAAGGTGCTTTTCTTTTTCCAGACCAGCCTTCCCTGCCTACCCTTTGTGTGATATTAATCAAATATAACAAGGAAATACCGCTCTTTGGGGCCCAGGTTCCAGAGCTATCAAAACAAGCTCTTTATTTTATTTTTTATTTTGATTTTTTTTGCTACAGACTGACACTTGCTCAGATTTCAGATCATTTTCTAAAAATGGCAGCTACTTGGTGTGTCATTTTTAAAAAGAAAATATGGTCGCATTTATAGCTGTGCTAAACAGCCTCTTTCAGCTTTCATTTTACACTTTTACCGGAATGCTTGAAAAGAGGTGATGTAATTAGGTTCTGGTTGTCTCTGTTGAACTCAGAGATGCTCACCTTTTCTTGGGAGAAGATGAATTCCTGTTATGTTGGTTTCTTATCACATCCTGGATTAGGGAGGAAATGTGTGGCGAATTCAGACTAAAGCTAGTGATAAAATCAACTTAGCTCTTTGAAAGGGCCACCTGCTTTGGGGTTTTGGAATTCAGACTTGCAGGGCTTCTGCTCTGGAATAATTTTCAAGGGCGGGGTTATCATTTTTGTGTGTGTGTGTGTGCCTCTCTTGCTGTTCCTAGGCAGGCAGCTCCGATGCATCTAGAAAGCATTATGCAGAGTAGTTTGGCATTGCAACATCCCCTGCTTGGTTTGCTCTAATCCTTTTTGCCCTCTAGTTGGCCAAAAAGAATAAAACGGTTTAGTTACACCAAGTCAACGGTCGCTTTAGACTTTGGCCACACTTCCTGGAGAACAGTGGAGGAGATCTGGCCGTGACAGCGCCTGCCAGTGCAGAGTAGTGTCCTGCTGCAGCATCCTTAGTGGCTGCTGGCCAGGGTGTGGACTTGTCCTAGGGAATGAGTCATTAAACATAAGCAGCTTGCTGTTGGAGGCAGACTTGGCATTGGTTTCAAGGTCCTGTTGGATCCGGTGCATGTCTGTTCCCACTTCGCTGTGTCTCTGCCTCCCTGGGTCTCCTCAGCAGGTGTTGGGAGTCTTGGAGGAAGGAAGGGCCCTCGTCCTCTTACAGGTTAATTTTGCATCATCTTGTCACTTCCCAACTCGTTCCTGAGACCTTATGCCTTCCCGGCTCCCAAGGGACTCTTGCTCCCATACACATCAGCTTTGGATCTGGCCATCTTCAACCTCTCCGTCACCTTACTTCCCACCTCTGCCTTCCTACAGATGAGCGAGTTAAGGGCAATAGTTTTGGAGGCAGACATACCTCCGCCACTTGCTACCTGTCTGACATGAGGCAAGTTCCTTTATTTCTCCGAGCCTCGATTTCTTAATAACAGTACCTACCTTGCAGTGTTTTGTGAGGATTAAATGAGGTAATATGTGTAAAGCAACTAGCGCTGTGCAGGATGAGGTAATCCATAGCAGCTGCTGTTAATTTTTTTATGATTCTTCTAATTGCCTGCCTGCTCTCCTTGCCCCCTCTTCCCTTCAGCTGTTCAGTATTTCTAACTATTGGGTTATCCTTACATTTACTCTTCTGCACTTACTCATTATCCATCCCCTTGGTTTTGGCAATTATATTTTAAATTCCAAAGCTTTGTCTTGTTCTCTTTTTCTTGCTTGCAGTATCCCATCTATATTTTATAGATGCAAAGGTCATCTCAAATCACTCTAAAGAAAACAGAATTTTTTGTTAAACCTACTTTGTTGAGAATTTTTATCATGAATGGATGTTGAAATACAACAAAATATGTCCAGCGTTTTTTCTGCATCTATTCAGATGATCGTATGCTTTTTTATCCTTCCTCTTGTTAATCACATGGATTGATGTGCAGATAATTAAGCCACCCTTGCATCCCTGGAATAAATCCCAGTTGAATGTGGTGAAGGATTTTTTTTTAATGTTTTGTTGGATTCAATTTGCTTACATTTTGTTGAGAATTTTTGCATCTGTGTTCATCAGAGATGTTAGCCTGTAGTTTTTTGTTTTTGTTTTTTCTTTGTAGTGCCTTTATCTGGTTTTGATATCAAGGTAATGGTGGCCTCAGAATGAATTTGGAAGTTTTCCTTCCTCTTCCATTTTTTAGAATAGTTTGAGAAGAATCAGCATTAACTCTTCTTTAAATGTTCGGTAGAATTCACCTGTGAAGCCATCTAGTCCTGGACTTTTATTTGTTGGGAGTTTTTTTTTTTTTTTATTATTCAATTTCATTACTAGTAATCAGTCTGTTCATATTTTCTACTCCTGATTCAGTTTTGGAAGGCTGTATGTTTTTAGGAATTTATCCATTTCTTCTAGATTGTCCAGTTTTTTCACGTAGTTTTTCATAATATTCTCTTATAAGTTGTATTTCTGTGGTGTTGGTTGTTATTTATCCTCCTTTGTTTCTGGTTTTATTTATTTAAGCCCTCTTTTTTTTTCCCTTGATGAATCTGGCTACAGGTTTATCAATTTCATCTGTCTTTACAAAGAATCAGCTCTTGGTTTCATTGATCTTTTCTATTTTTTTTTACATTCTCAATTTCATTTATGTCTACTCTAATCTTTATTATGTCCTTCCTTCTAACTTTGGTCTTAGTTCTATTTCTAGCTCCTTTAGGTGTAAGGTTAGGTTGTTGGTTTGAGATTTTTCTTGTGGTAGGCCTGTGTCGCTATCAAGTTCCTTCTTAGAACAGCTTTTGCTACATCCCAAAGATTTTGGACCATTGTGTTTTCATTTTCATTTGTCTCCATGTATTTTTTTATTTGCTCTTTGATTTCTTTGTTGACCCAATGGTTGTTTACTACCATGCTGTTTAGCCACCACGTATTTGTGTTTTTCCCAGTTTTTCCCTTGTGATTTATTTCTAGGTTATACCATTAGTGGTCAGAAAAGATGCTTAATATGATTTCAGTCTTCTTAAATGTATTGAGACTTGTTTTGTTGCCTAACCTGTGATGTATCCTGGAGAATGTTCTATGTGCACTTGAAAAGAATGTGTATTCTGCTGTTTTCAGATGGAATGTTCTATATATATCTCTGTTAGATCCATCTGGTCTAATGTGTTGTTCAAAGCCATTGTTTCCTTGTTGACATAATTTTTGAAATTCTCTTTTGTTCCCAGAGTTTTCTATATTCCAGGGTCTTTTTATTTTTCCTGTTTGTTCATTCCTGTTTGCTCAGTTATCCTCCCTTCTCTGGTTATTGGAGTTTTATCTATTTTTTCTAGGCCCAGCTCAATGCTGTACCTTCCATAATGTCATTCTTAATCTCTTAAATTGGAAGCAAATATTCCTGGATTGCCTTCTGTAACCCTTAGTTTGCACCTTTTTATTATATAGTGCCATCTATTGTACAGCTAAGTGCTTGTTTTTGTAGCTCAATTTGATTTCTTCTTGGAGTATAAATTCTTGGGAGTCAAAGACTGTGCTATACAAGCTAACCTCCCTGTAGGTGTTTAGTACTGGGCTTTTGTCTGTATGGAGACAGGGAGGGACTTTGCTGGTCACCACCACAGTGTAAGAATCCTATAAGACTTAAGTAAAAATGACGGGGTGCCTGGCTGGGTCAGTTGGAAGAGTAGGCAACTCTTGATCTTGGGGTTGTGAGTTCGAGTCCCACCTGTTGGGTGTAGGGATTACTTAAAATCTTAAAAAAAAAAAAAAAGTAAGTAAAAACATCCTGGTAGATCAAGGATAGCAGTAGTTAATGGAAGAGGTGATAGATCTCTTGTAGAAATTTTACAAATGGCCATGTCTGCATTGGACTGAGATGAGTAAAGTGGAGACTTTCCTGAAGTGACATCATGATCACAGTGAACTGTTGTGATTCTATAAAGACAATGGCTGTGGGTCCCGTGAGACTACATTGCTGGGATGCCCTGTCCCCCTGTAGCAAATGGCCAATAGCTTCAAAGTACGTGTGTGAGCAAGGGCCTGGCTGAGTCAGGTTTCAGCAGCGGGTCTGGACTGCATCAGGGTTTCTTCAGAGGGGATTAATGCATATCTGAATGTTTTAACCCAAACTGCTCAGGAGAGAAATCCTTCACAACAAACCCTGAAGTACAAATGAGAAGATTATCTGTCTTTTTGCCTGAGGCCTGTCAATCTCACACATACAACACAAGGCAAGGCCAAGGCCAAAGCCTGACTAATTCCACTGGTAGGGACACAATGAGCCACTTTTGGAGTTCGATGGTTTAGTGTTCCCATAGACAGTGAAAAGAAGAATAAGTCAAAAGTGCCAGTTCACTGTGGTCCTTGTCCCACACGCTAGAAAGGATGACATGGAAACACAAGGAGCCAAATGTCTGCAGTGTGACCTGTGGGTTGCTGAGAAGCTCAATCTGGGCTGCCACTAAGTAGATGTATATTCTGCAGTGTGTGTATATATTTATATTTATATTTATATTTATATTTATATATTTATATTTATATTCCATATTTATATTTTATGTAATATTCATATTTTGTAAAATTAGGTATATGATACATATTAAAGCAATTTTATATTCCAAGGAGGCAGGGCAGAAAACCCCATACCTCATCAGAACCGGAGAGCTGATGAGAAACTGTTTTTGGTGTTTTTTTTTTTTTTTTTTTTTAAGTTTATTTATTTATTTTGAGAGAGAGAGAGAAAGCATGGGTCAGGGAGGGGCAGAGAGAGAGGGAGAGAGAGAGAATTCCAAGCGGGCTGCACACTGTCAGAGTATAACAGGGGGTTTGAACTCATGAACCATGAGATCATGACCTGAGCTGAAGTTGGACACTTCACTGACTGAGTCACCCAGGTCCCCCTGGTTTTTGTTTTTCTAAAGTGAGCAGCAAGCAAGAATTTTATTAGAGTATAAAATTAGAAAGTAAGGATAGTGTGAAAGCTCTCTTTAAAGAGAAGGGGCATTTGAAAGTGAATGCCCGAGAAACGCTCTTATAACAGCCTTGCAGGGGAGGTAGGGAGGTGAGTGGGAGATGGCCTTACAGGACTCTTGTGTGGTCTTATGCTCCAGGAGGTTCACAAAGCATTCCCCAAGCCTCAGGCTGTGGTTTGATTCTTTGCCCGTATGACATATATAGACATATGCAAAGCTGCCAGGGTGCCATGGCGGAACCATTCCCCTATGGGGGTCATTCCGCCTTTGGAGCCCAGTCACATAATAACTGATAGTACCTTTAGTTTGTGCATACAGAAACTTGTGAAGGTGCCCCACCCCACCCCACACTAACCCTTCCTTCTTTAGATTCATGTTTTTAATTGCTTCTTGGCTTTTTGGCTAAGATCAAGTACAGATTCACATTTTAGGTGGTTTTCAACAAAGTTATTTGCACAATTGGCTATTATTTTTTGCCCTGTGCCTTATGCTCCCTACTCAAGTTAGGCTGATTTACTTCATTGCTTCGTTATCCACGGTTCTTTTGCCATAAGAAACATCCAAGAAATGTCCTAATCAGGACAGGGATTGGCCTCTGAATCTGGATCTCCTTGAGCCTAGCACCTCTAGTTTGCTCCCTTGCTGACTTTGTCCTGAACATTTGGTTTGTACAGGTCTTCAGGATTCTGAACACATATATGGCTTTATATATGTGACCTTTACCTACTCTATGTCACACATATCCGTGTGGTTTTGACTGCCTTGGAGCACCAGATGATTTGGTTGTCAAATGTGAGAGCCTTAGCTTTTTACTCTCTTGCCTAGTTTCTGTTCCATTGTTCTTTTTGTGCTTCACATGTACTTCTTTTTATTTTAATTTTTATTGTTATACTTTTAAGTAATCTATCCAACCCAACGTGGGGCTTGAACTCATGACCCTGAGATCTAGAGTTGCATGTTCTGACTGAGCAAGTCAGGTGCTTCTTGATTCCTGATAGCCTCCCTGCCCAGATACTAACTTGTTACCTAGTCTAGAGCCCTCACTTGGAGAAGTCACTGGCTCTTCGGATCCTAGCTCTCTGCCCTGGATCTTCCTGCCTATGTTTCTAGCATTACCAGCTTTCATAAAACTACATATTGAAAGAGTCTACTCTAACACAGCAAGGCTATGAACCAGATGTGAATCCTGTCCCAAATCAGTGCTGTGATAGGATACAACTGTATTTATATTATTGGTTCAATATCAGTACTATGATGTACTTCCTTTTTGTGTTAGATATTGCAGATTAGGCTATTTAAAGTAAACAAAATTGGGGCTCCTGAGTGGCTCAGTTTGTTAAGCATCCAACTCTTGGTTTCAGCTCAGGTCATGGTCTTGCAGTTCATGAGTTCAAGCCCTTCGTTGGGTTCTGTGCTGACAGCACGGAACCTGCTTGGGATTTCTCTCTCCCTCTCTCTCTGCACCTCCCTGGATAGCTCTCTCTCTCAAAAAAATAAAATAAAATTAAATTAAAGTAAGTAGAATATACTCCAGCCCTGTTCTCTTGGAGGCCATACCCAGACAGAGGAGAGTTTCGCATGAAGAGTCACTGGGGTGCTTGTTCCCTCTACTATGAGTGAATGGTTAAGTGGTGAATCTTTCTGGGGATGGTTGTCTTGAGCAATACAGTTTTTAAAGACTTAATTTTTTTTTAGAGCAGTTTTAAGTTTACAGTAAAATTGAGAGGAAAGTACAGAGATTTCCCACGTGCCCCCTGGCCCCACACATGCACAGTTAATATCCCCCACCAGAAGGGATGGTGGTGTACATTCTATGAGTTTGAATAAATATATATGAAATGTTTCTGTAATTATGGTGTCCTATATTTTCACTGGCCTAAACATTCTTGATGATCCACCTATTCATCCCTCTCTGATTCCCACCCCCCAACTCCTGGCAACCTCTAATCTTTTTACCGTCTCCATAGTTTTGCCTTTGCCAGAATGTCATATAGTTGGAATCATATAGTGTGTAGCCATCTCAGATTGGCTTCTTTCACTTAGTAATATGCATTTAAGATTCTAACATGTTTTTTCATGACTTGATAGTTCATTTCTTTTTAGCATTGAATAATATTCCATTGTCTGGCTATACCTCAGCTTATTTAGCCATTCCCCTACTATAGGACATCTTGGTTGCTTCCAAGTTTTGGCAGTTATGAATAAAGTTCCTATAAACATCTGTGTGCAGGTGTTTGTGGGGCCATAAGTTTTCAATTCTTTTGGACAAGTACCAAAGAGCACAACTGCTGCCTTGTATGAGTATGTTTTGTTTTGTAAGAAACTGGCTAACAGTCTTCCAAAGTGACTGATTTTGCATTCCCACCAACAGTGAGTGAGAGTTCTTGTTGCTCCACATCCTCACTAGCATTTGGTGTTGT
The DNA here is from genome assembly GCF_028018385.1 of Neofelis nebulosa. NCBI lineage: Eukaryota > Metazoa > Chordata > Mammalia > Carnivora > Felidae > Neofelis > Neofelis nebulosa. The sequence goes on from NC_080800.1 coordinate 99,259,867, forward strand.
CAGTGTTCTAGGTTTTGGCCATTCTAATAAGTAGATAGTGTTATTTAACTGTTGTTTTGATTTGTATTTCCCTGATGCATATGGTGTAGAGATTTATGTATGTATGTATGTATGTGTGTGTGTGTGTGTGAGAGAGAGAGAGAGAGAGAGAGGAAGGAAGGAAGGATCCCAGATGGTCTCTGCACTGTCAACGCAGAGCCTGACATGGGGTTCGATCTCACAAACCAGGAGATTATGACTTGAGCCGAAATCAAGTGTTGGACACTAAACTGATTAAGCCACCCAGGTGCACCCTAGAGCATCTTTTCATATGCTAAGCAGTATCTCTCTTTTTTAAAGATTTTATCTATCTATCTATCTATCTATCTATCTATCTATCTATCTATTTGATCTCTACACCCAATGTGGGGCTCAAACTCACAACCCCAAGATCAAGAGTTGCACGCTCTTCCAGTGGAGCCAGCCAGGTACCCCGTGAGCAGTATCTTTTTTATGTAATCATGGGAGCATCTATTATGGTTGGGGTTGAGAATAGGGACTCATTTGTTCATCTGTTCATTCCTTTTTTCAATAAATATTTACTGAGTGTTTTTTAATGGACCAGCCACTGTTCTAGGCTCATATATGAACAAAAGAAATAATATCCTTGAAACTTTCATAAAATTCTACTTGGTGATATGCAGAGAGAAAACATTAAGCAAGTAAAAAAAGATAATCAGATAAAATCAGGTACTAACAAGTGTTATAAAGAAAATAAATTGACAGTGTGCTAGAGTAGACGTGTGCGGGATGAGGAAGGCCCACCTGAGAAGGCCATATGTGATTTATACAAATTTCAGGAGGACTAATAGCATTCTAGAGAGAGTGAACAGCTGGTATTGAAGCAATGAGCTGGGACTTTGTGTTCTAGGCTGAGGGAATATAAATAAAGTCATGGTGGTTCAGATAGTTTTCACAAAGGGCTATGGTGGTGGGTTTTGGAGGGGGAGGAGGTGGCACTGCAAAGACTTCTCTGTTGATCTTCCTTTTATTTTTGAAGGTTTATTTATTTATTTTTGAGAGAAAGAGAGCAAACAGGGGAGGGGCAGAGAGAGAGAGAGGGAGAGACAGAATCCCAAGCATGCTCTGCACTGTCAGTGCAGAACCTGATATGGGACTCCATCTCCCCAACTGTGAGATTGGGACCTGAGCCAAAGTCAGATGCTTAATCAACTGAGCCACCCAGGCACCCTTTGATCTTCCTTCTGTTAACATCCTTCCAAACATATAAGGACTCAGGTAGTTGGCAGGTTCCTTGACTACACACAGAAGAAACTGAAAGTGAAGCTTTCCAACTTTGACACCCATTCTGATATTCAAGGAGTTGGCAGAGATGATTGTGAATTCATTTTTAGGAGCCTGGAAAACATGACTTTGGTTTCCTTCCCCTCCTTCCCTCCCTTCCTTCTTTCCTTTCTCCCTTCCTCCCTTCCTCTTCTCTATATATATACTTAGTAGAAGAACTTGACAGATTAATTCACACTAAAATGTTGGTGACTGTATGTAATCTCTCTTATGAATGTTTGCCTTTGAAAAGAAGACTCCGGGGGGAAAGGTAACAAATATAGGAATAAATAAATGAATGAATGAGCCTCAAATGTTGGAATTTCAAACCTTAGGCTAGCTAGGTAAAGGAAAATGTCCCCTTTAAGTTTATTAACATTTCTCATCTACATTTTCCAGATTCATGATGTCACATGTCCGTACCTCCATCCAGACTCCTTGCTAACATGCCTTCCCTGTCCCAGATCTGGAGGCGGTTCTAGATGTCTGCACAGCAGCCTCTGGGGACCATCCACATTTTCCGTCTGCTGTTGGAGCCCATTTTCTTGAACCTTGGTTTCCTGCCTGAAGATAGGAACAATTTCTACCCTCTCTTCCCACCCCACACCCTGCCACCACCATGAGCTTGGAAGGCTGACAGGGAAGATTAAGATCACTGCCATCAAGTTTTTATCTGCTATAAGCAAAAACAGGAAACCAAGAAATAAAGGCACAGCTCAGTAATAGCTTCTGAGTGGGTAACATGGGAGAGGTTTTTCTAAAATCCTTTTTCCCCTGTACCTTCCCACCCACATGTTCTTAGTCAGATTTATTTTTTGCATATCAGTTTCTGAGGATGACAAGAAACTTGCCCTTTTCTTAACTATGGTTTTCAGAAGCAGATTATCCTGCACTTAGTTGAGACCTCTTGCCGAACCCGTGGAATAAATAATACCCTGGGCTGAGGAAGTGGGTGTTGAATAGAGATTTTATGACTCATAATGGAGTGTCAAAATAGCCACTGCTGATGTATGGCTCCCTTATCAATTTTGGAAATGACACTGGGCAGAGCCACACTTTCTCTTGTATAGAAATGCTGTGATTGAGGGAAAGATCTAACAAGAACGTTTATCATCTCTTGATATTTAAAAGTCTCACATTGAATGTTGGCCTTTTTGAAAGCTGACTTGCAGTTAGCCTGGACAAGCAGCTGTCCTCGGAGGAGGAGACCAGAGCATTTCTCTGGGGTAGGGCAGCCCAGGACCCAAGCTCCTAGGATGAAATGAGAAGATTGGTATTTTCCTGGCCTGTGTCTTGATGTGCTTCTTTTTCTTTTCTTTTCACTTAATATATTTTTTTAAGTAATCTCTACACCCAACGTGGGGCTCAAACTCACAACCCTGAGATCAAGAGTTGCATGCTCCACCAACTGAGCCAGCCAGGCGCCCCTTGAGGTGCTTGTTTTCAAAGGAGGGTAGGGTCAGGGTTGTATGCTTTCCCCCAGAGTAGACTGAGAGATCTCTCATGATATCATGCAGTTAGGCCACATTTCCAGGGCTCAGGCCTCTCCTGTACTCTCTCTCCTGCTGTTGGAAATAAGAAGGATAGTTCTGTCACTAGGCTCATGGGCCTGAGGGTGGCCTCACTTTGAGCTGAGCCCTTCTCTTTGGGGTGTTGTCTCAAGGACCATACTCTGAATAGGCCCCATTAATGCAAGCTTTTCATTAGTCATTGTTTTGTAGTGATGAGGTTCTATGATCTTGCCTCTTGGACTATTAGTGCTTTGTGTATAAACCACTCAAACAACAAATACTTATGAGTATCTACTGTGTTCATTACAAGCAGTTACTTGAAAACAATATGAAATCTATTCCTGTTCCTCATGAGTTTACCAGCCAAATGGGGAGATTTAAAAACCCTAGAATAAATCAAGAAAAATGTAGGTCAGCATAAAATGGAGTGCTAGATTATGCGATTCAGGCTCTAGGGCTTAGTAGGCAAGAGGAGGGGAAAAATGACATGGGCTGGCAAGTCTAGGAATATCTTTTTTTTTTTTAAGTTTTTTATTTTTGAGCGAGATGGAGAGACAGAGCATCAGTGGGGGAGGGGCAGAGAGAGGGGGAGACAGAATCCAAAGCAGGCTCCAGGCTCTGAGCTGTCAGCATAGAGCCTGACACGGGGCTTGAACCCACGAACCGTGAGATCATGACCTGAGCTGAAGTCAGACGCTCAATGGACTGAGCCACCCAGGCACCCAAAGGCTAGGAAGGTCTTCCTGGAGGATGCAGGGTAAAGGGAAGTGAGTGCCTTTGAGGCAAAAGGGCCAGCAAAGGTACTGAGATAGAACTGACTGTGATGCATGCAGGTGTGGGGGGCCATCAGCGATGTGCCGGCAGGATTGATATTTCTGAAGTGGAGTGTTCCTGTTGAGGGGGTTGTGGGGCTGGAGGCCTAGGTAGGCCTGTGGGGCCAGTTAATGAGCATCTTGGAAGCCAGACACGATTTGATTTGAACTGTTTTTTTTTAGGCTCTTTGGTTTGTAAGGGATAGAGACTCTTTCAAATTCAGTCACGGGGTGGGGAATGTACAAGAGCTGTAAGGGGGAAAGGGATTTTAGGGACTGAAAGATCAGGAACCGGAGTGCGGTGGGACCTCGCGCGAACTGCACTTGGAGCCGTGGTAGCTTAAGGGGATTCAGCTGCGGGACTTGGACTTTTCACTTCAGTATTCTACCATGAGCACCACTCCCTTCTGACTGCCTTAGTTTTTCCTGTCTGCTCGGGTTCTCTTTTCCATTCTTCCCAGTTTCCATTTTACTCCTTGTTTCTGCTTCCTTAGCATTTTGGTCTGGATGGCCCATCAAGGTTCCAGTTTTCTACTTTTTCCCTTAGAGTTCTGACTCTTCCTCATGGCTTCTCTCTAAGCATCCTTATGGCTTTAGCTCTTGCTCTGTTCTCTTTCTCTCACTCTCTCTCTTCTCTGTCCCCCTCTTCCCCTCCCTCCCCTTCCCTGTTCCCCTCTAGTATTTTTAGGCCAAATTCCTGACAGAGTATCTGATTGTCCTACTTCATATATTTATACCAGGCTCTGGCTCAGATCACTGGCTAGAATGTAGAGTGGCAGCTGTTGGGTCAGGGGTCCTTTCAGCCAATGCTGAGGGAGAAGAGGTGACATCATAGAAACCATATAAGAGATTGGTCATGAAGGAAGTGATGGATCCTGGATATGGGTTTTGGCAATGGGAATGGAGAGGAAAGGATGGATATAAAAGACGTTTCAAAGCAAAACAACTGGCAGGAACCAGTATCTTATTGTCTACAGGGTTTGATAGAGGGAAATTAATGATAATTAATGATACCGATAATACCACATTTCAGGTTCGGGTGACTAGAAGAATGACAAGGGAAGGAATAATGGAGCTGGGACAAGGAGTTAGTTTAGGGGGAGAGATGGTGAGTTCTGTTTTTGCTGTGTTATGACTCAAAAGTGGGATCTATTGGACATCTTTGCTGTATTCTTGGCTCACTGATCTTTCTCCTGTAACTTGGGAATCCAGTTAGCGTAGAGTACTGAGTGGCCCAGGTGATTTAGGCCAGAGGCTAGAAGGCATGTGGAAAGCTTCTCAAAAAAGGTCTACTTTACTCCTTTTCTCCTTCACCCTTAAGTAGCTAATTGGCTCCAGGGCGCAATGGTTTCTGCTGGGAGGACAGTAAAGAAGGCAGACATGAGGAGACCTTCTCAGTCCTGTGTGAGACCTGATTCTGTTTTGGTTGCTGGCTTCTGAATCTTTAGAAGAGAGAAAGTGAGTAAAGATGTAAGGAAATGAGGTGAAGAAAAGGAGAAACAGCCTTGAAGAGTTAGGAATAAGTTACATATTCACAGCTGTTCCATACCAATTTTGAGAAAGGCAATTCAAAGGAACATGCCGAGCAGAGGGCACACAATCTTTTGATGAAGACCCAAGTGGAACTAGCTTAACATAAAAGACACTTTATAGGAAGAGTACCTGGTGGCTCACAGGTTTGGAGAAAATGCTGAACAGCCAGCATTTTGGGAAGGACAGGAACTAGGGCAGCCTCAAAGTTGGGCTTAGGGACCAAAACTAGAGGCTGAGAAGCTGTCAGGACTCTCTTAGCTTCATACCCCTACTTCTCTCTGTGTGTTGGCTTCATTCTCTCATACTGAAGACAGGATTCTCCATATGGTGGTGGATTTGGCTGCTGCTAGTTCTGAGCTCACATACTCACAGCTCTTTGACCAGAGAGGAAGGAGTTCTTCCTTGCCAGCTCCAGTCCAAGAAAACCTGGGGAAGAGTTCTGATTGATTGGTCTTGAGTAATGTGCCTACCACCAGACTAATCACTGTGGCCAGGAGCATGGAACCCTATCCATGGCCAGTTTTGGAGCAAGCGTTCCCTTCTCATCCAATTGCTATGACCTGGGATATCGAATCAAGATATGGCAGCTACAGGGGCACCTGGGTGGCTCACTTGGTTAAGCATCCGACTCTTGGTTTTGGCTCAGGTCACGATCTCATGGTTCGTGAGTTCAAGCCCCGCGTCTGGCTCCATGCTGACAGTGCGGGGCCTGCTTGGGATTCTCTGTCTCCCTCTCTCTCTCTGCCCCCCCCCGCTCCCGCAAATAAAGTTAAAAAAAAAAAAGAATAGCAGCTACAAATTGAGCCACATGCCTGGAGCTTGAGGGAGAGGAGGAGTAGTTCATCAAAAGAAGGGAGGGGAGAGGCCACACAGACAGGGCCACCTGGGGTACCTTTGTGAACCAGGTAGTCCTGCAATTTGTGTTTTTTCCATTGCAGTTTACTGGCCAATGATGATGGAAGAAAACTATAAAGTAAGAAGGCTCACACAGAAAGAGAAAGTATTAAAGAAGCAGTGTGCATCATTTTAGTACTGCCACTTGCCTTCCCTTCTCTATTATCTACTTACCCATCACCATGTGTGGTGTAACATTGCAATTATTTCAGTTCCTTAAAAGCACTGTGCTCTGTCATTCCTTCAGCTTTATGCCATGCTTCCGGATTCATTTTGACTGACACTTTCTTTGGGAAAACCTATCTACCCCCACCTTCAACTCTGGGTCAGGCGCTCTTTTTACATGATCTCATTGCACCCTGTACGCTACTTTCTATGTTTTTAATTTCTTTGTTACTCTTATTTCTCTCCTGCTAGAATATAAGCTCCGTGCAGCTGAGAATTTGTCTTTCTCAGTCACTATTCTTCTGCAGTGCCTAGTGATGTGCCAGTTGTGTTGTTGATGCCCAATAAATATTTGCTGAAGGAGTGGCAATTTCCAGGCTCCAGTGGCAGGGCTGGATGACCTGAAAGGATCCCGGAACAGTCCAGAAGCAATTAAGAAAGAGCATGCCCTTCCTTCAGATTTTTTTTTCTGAAATAAAGAAAAGGAAGGAAGGAAAAAAGAAAGTGTTTAGGTAAATGGAACTTATTATAGCATTTCAATAAAGACAAAGGTACTTGGTTTGTACTTAGGAGTTTCTAATTTTTTTACTTTTTGGTTTCACTAAGTAATGAGTTGCTTGTAATTAAAAGTAAGGGTTGGGGTGCCTGGGGTGGCTCAGTCGGTTAAGTGTCCGACTCTTGATTTCGGCTCAGGTCATGACCTCACAGTTTGTGAGTTTGAGCCCCATATTGGGCTCTGCACTGACAACATGGAGCCTGCTTGGGGTTCGTTCTCTCTCTCTCTCTCTCTCTCTTTCTCCTCTTTCTCTGCCTCTCTCCATACTGGCTGGTTCTCTCTCTCTCAAAATAAATAAACATTAAAAAAAGATAGGGGTTAAAAATGTTTTTATTTTCTTTATAAATTAACAAGTTCACAATACATTTTCCTAATAAAACAACTATACCAGTTGGAATATACCAATTTTTTGTTTATTGGTACAAAAATACCAATTAGGAAATGGTTGTTTCCTAAGAAAACAGAAAAGTGAACCTGTGGTGAATTGTGTTATAACCCTTCTTCTCTTAGTTTTCCACACCTGAAGAAAGCTTACGTGTTGGGTGTAAGTTAGCCTGGGCACCAAGTTTTATTTGGCAGCAGTTGACCGATACGTCCAAGACAATAATGTATTGAAGTATGGTCCACAGACCACCTATGTCAGGGGTGAGGAGAAACTTGCTACCACGCTGAGACCAATAGCATTCAGGCACTGGCTCTGAGACTCTGGGGGTCTTGTGGCCCGGTAGTCTATGTGCAGTGAGTCCTTCAGGTGATTCTGATGCAGGCTCAAGTTTGAGAACCACTGGACAAGAATGAGTGAAGGGGCACCTGGGTGGCTCAGTCGGTTAAGTGTCTGACTTGGACTCAGGTCATGATCTCAATGCTTGTCAGTTCGAGCCCCACATTGGGCTCTGTGCTGACAGCTCGGAGCCTGGAGCCTGCTTTGGATTCTGTCTCCTCTCTCTGCCCCTTCCCTGCTGGTGCTCTCGCTGTCTCTCTTTCTCAAAAATAAATAAACATTCAAAAAAAAAAAAAAGAATGAGTGAAATAGTTGCCAGGGGGAACCACTATGCCTCTTTACCAAATTATGAGATAGAACGATCAGATAAGAGACCTCTCATTATAGTTTTCATGGTTCTATTGGGATGGTAATAGCCTGATAAAATTCTGGTGGGCTGATATATGTATTTGCTGGCAGGGTGCTACTAATGCCAGTGCACCTGCAAGTCTGGTTTTCCTGGTGGTCTAGCCCCTCCCCCCATAGGGTTTGCTCAGTTCTATGTAAGTAAGGTATGGCAGTAGAGTGCTGGGTGAAAGTGACATTACCTATGTCAAAGATTGTATCTAAATATGCAAAAGAATTTGAAAAGAATAGGTTAGTTCTACACCTCCCCTAAAATGGCCAGGGGAGAACCCCTGATTGGTTGATGTTAAGCATTCTTTAGAAAGCTAGCTGGTATGTAGAGACATAGACATTGTTTCCAGAAGAGCCTTGATTAGGCCCATTTCAAGCTGAGGAATGATTGTTGAACAGAAACATAAGGTCATTATTTTAGAAGGTACCTTTTGCCAAGAAACCTCTTATTTCCTTCTTGATTCCTAAATTTCTGTTTGTTCGGTTTCTTCTTCTTTTTTTAAATGTTCATTTATTTTTGAGAAAAAGCACGAGCAGGGGAGAGGTAGAGAGAGAGGGGAACACAGGATCTGAAGCGGGCTCCACACTGACAGCACAGGGCCCAATGCGGGGCTCGAACTCACCAATGGAGAGATCATGACCTGAGCCGAGGTCCGACGCTTAATCGACTGAGCCACTCAGGCACCCCTGTGTGTTCCATTTTTAACTGAAAAATTCCAACTTCAATTTCTAGTCTAGTACAATTATAGCTGGCATTTTGAAAGATCATGTAACACTTTGTGATGGTCTCTAATGATGCATCGAACATTCTGGGGATCCCCTACTATCTTTCAGGATTAAGGACAAGTGGTAGGTAGAAATTGGTAGGACATTCTAATAAGTGGTAGTAATATAATAGCCCTGTGCTGTGCATCTCTGTGAAGCACTGTTTCTCCAACTATGTTGTATGAGGTGTTCTATGAGATGGAAATGATGGTTCTACTGATGAAAAAGTGTCCTGTTGTTAAGTAGGTTTCTGGTGCTGCATACTATAAAGCCCTTTTAGAGATTCATCATTCCTGTTAAGGCTCTGATAAATCCTACCATAAAGTTGTTTAAGTTTGTGTGATGTTTTTTCCCAAACTTATTTAGCTCCCTTCAGTTGATTAGTTTCTTCAAATGGAAACAAAATGTGCCAGATGCTCAACTAACCCAGACAGGTTTCTTGAACTCAGTGTTGTTTCATTTCAGACATACAAATCAGGAGGTGGTGGCTGACCTGGGTAGCTCCCCACTATAAGGTTTATGAGCCTAGATGCTCATCTAGAATCTTCCTTAGCCTTTGGAGGCAGCTTGAAGGATAGCATACTACTTTCACACATGACCTTGATTTCCAAATCATCCTTACAGTAAATGATACCTAACTTTTGTAGAACTTTTAAAAAAAACTCCATTATTACATATAATCCTACCAAGTATTTTAGGAGAGTATTATCATTCCAATTTTAGATGTCTAAAGAGGCTGAGTACTGGCCGAAGGATGTAGATATAAGAGTTGGGAGTTAAAGCTTCCACAACTATGCTTTTACCTTAACACAGTATTGCTTTCCTGACATGTATCTATGTCTGTCTGGTTAGATATGTAGAAATCTTTCCATTTCATCATACTCTTTAAACTGTGCCCTGGAAGAGCCCTAGGGGTTCTGAGAAGCTCCCTTAGGGGCCCCCTAAGGGGGCAGGATGAATGGGGAGCCAAGAGAAGTTAGGGGAAGACCCTCTATTTTAAGCCACAGAAACTTTTCTTTATCTATTTAATGTAGATTTGAGAATAAGATTTCTTTCTTTCTTTTTTTAAAATTTAAGTAGGCTCCACACCCAGTGTGGGGCTTGAACTCACAACCCCAAGATGAAGAGTTGCAATCTCTACCAACTGAGCCAACCAGTTCTTTAGAGAAAAGTGTTCCTGAGAAAATTTGCAAACAAGCTGAAAGATTAATTTTCTAGTTTCTGGAGAGGGTAAAGCAGGTACTATCTCCAGATGAACAGACCTTAACACAGGCACAGCCTCACAGAGTATGGATGTAAATCTAAACCGGCTTTAAGGCCATTTTTGGTTCCTCAAGAGATGTAGTGCAGAAGAAACATTGGGAGGGGCTCCCTAGGCAAAGAAAGATCTTAAGGGTTATACTTGCTCACCACTTGTCTCCTGATAGAGGAGAAGGAGCTGGATCTTTCTTCTCTGGGTATAAGGAAGACAGCAGTCTTCTGAGTAGGTCCTAGCAGGTTCAGCAGTGACAATACTGGTTGGGTTTGTGGCTTATTGCCTTAGGTAGTCCTAGAGAAACCAGCTGTTGCCTGATATCCCCCTAACTCTCATTATAGAGCCAGATACGTGTGGCGTTGGAGTAGCCCAATAGCAACAGCCTGGAGGTCTGATCATCTGGAGGGGGTGACCATGTGTTTTAGAGATAGGACTGCCCAGGCATTCGTGGGCTGGGCATCCCATGCAAAATTAACTCAGTAGTCCTTTTTAAAAGATAGATATTTAAAAGCTGATTAAACACTTGCATTTCACACATGGCATTGGTATCTATGATGATAAATTTTATGTGTCAATTTGGGTAGGCAACTGGTATGTAGCTGTTAGGTCAAACAGCAGTCTACATGTTGCTGTGGAGGTATTTTGAAGATGTGATCAAGAGCTCTAATCACTTGACTTTAAGTAAAGCAGATTACCTTCCTTAAGGGGGTGGGCCTCATCCAATCATTTGAAAGCCTTAAGAACAAAAACTGAGGTTTTGCAGAGAGGAAGGAATTCTGCCTCAAGACTGTGTTATAGAAATTCTGCCTGAGTTTCCAGCCTGCTGGTGTACCCTATAAATTTTGGACTCGCCAGCCTCCACAGTCACATGAGCCAATTCCTTAAAATAAATCTCTTAATATACATATACATATATCCTGTTGGTTCTGTTTCTTTGAAGAACCCTTACTGATATAGTATCTAAATTCAAGCTGCTGTCATACAATCACTTTTTATCAGCCAGCTGTATGTCTGAGGCCTAGGGCTTTTAACCATTCTAAGGAATAGTCCAACAACGAGAGTTTCCTTATGACATGAGTTTTGTTTGGAAAGGCCTACATTCCCTTTAAAGGGGATTTTCCGGGGTGCCTGCCTGGCTCGGTCGTAGAGCATGGTGACCCTAGATATCAGGGTTGTGAGTTTGAGCCTGATGTTGGGTGTAGTGATTACTTAATAATAAAATCTTTAGGGGCACCTGGGTGGCTCAGTCGGTTAAGCATCTGACTTTAGCTCAGGTCATGATCTAATGGTTTGTGAGTTCGAGCCCTGGCTGAGAGTACAGAGCCCGCTTTGGATCCTTTGTCTCCCTCTCTCTCTGCCCCTCCCCTGCTCATGCTCTCCGTCTCTCTCTTCCACAAAAACAAACATTTAAAAATAAATTAAAACTAAAACCTTTAGGGGCACCTGGCTGGCTCAGTCAGTAGAGCATATGAGTCTTGATCTCAGAGTTGTAAGTTCGAGGCCCATGTTAGGTGTAGAGATTACTTAAAAATAAAATCTAAGTAAATAAATAAATAAAATCTTTTGAAAAAGGAAAAGAAATGGGGCGCCTGGGTGGCTCAGTCGGTTAAGCGTCCGACTTCAGCTCAGGTCACGATCTCGCGGTCCGCGAGTTCGAGCCCCACGTCGGGCTCTGGGCTGATGGCTCGGAGCCTGGAGCTTGCTTCCGATTCTGTGTCTCCCTCTCTCTCTGCCCCTCCCCCGTTCATGCTGTGTCTCTCTCTGTCTCAAAAATAAATAAACGTTGAAAAAAAAATTAAAAAAAAAAAGAAAAAGGAAAAGAAAGGGGATTTTCTAAGGGATCCCTACCAAACACCACCTTCACATTCTTATATTGGAGAGACAAAACGTTGGCTAGAGTTTTCCTTGCCCAGTTTAAGAGGAAATATCCCAGAATTCCCAGAGGGTTATATAATACTTCTCTGGGAACTGAAGGGGTAACGTGTTCTATCTGCATGATACATATCCTGCTTCTTACTCTATTTCAAAGTCCTTTCACAGACCCTGTCTTGACCCTTTGACATAGGTATTGCTACTATTTACTTTCTAATACTAGTTTCCCCTTTGTTCCCTAGTAGAAACCCATAATCTTTTGCTGAGTTAATTGCTACCCAATAAAAGGACTGCTGGTCTTGGGGTGCCTGGGTGGCTCAGTTGGTTAAGTGTCTGACTTCAGCTCAGGTCATGATCTCGTGGTTCGTGATTTTGAGCCTCACACTGGGCTCTGCTGTCAGCACAGAGCCTGTTTCAGATCCTTTGTCTCCCTCTCTCTCTGCCCCTCCCCTGTTCATGCTCTTGCACGTGCTCTCTGTCTCTCTGTCTCTCTCTCAAAAATAAGCATTAAAAAATGTTATATAAAAAAAGACTACTAGTCCTCCTCGGAGCTAAGTGGGACCTGGCCTTGTTTTCGCAATGTAGCACTATGGTTAGGCATACAGATTTTGGAGTCAGGCTGTGTAGGGTTCAAATCTCTGCTTCATCTCTTACTATTAATTTGCTTCTCTGTGTTTCAGTTTCTACATCTATAAAATGATATGCTAATAGTACCTACTGTTTTGAGTTTCTATGAGAATAAATGAGTTTATACTGGTAAAGCCTTTAGAGCAGTGCTTAGCATACAGTAAACACTATAGAACTACTAGCTGTTATTTTTATTGTTATTTTGGCCAACAAGATGTAAGTGGGAGTGTTGTGTGAGGTATCTAGGAAGTGTTAAAGGGAGGGGCAAACCCTTCTGCTCCTTCTTACTTCCTCATAGCTGAAATGAGGTTAGAGTTTGAATGGCCATCTTGGAACAGGCAGCGACAAGCTAAACGTGGTGGGATAGCAAGATAGAGCCTAGGCTTCTGATGGCTGTGGAGTGTCCTAACAGTCCTAGACTGCCTATCTGCAGATTTCACTTCATGAGAGAGAAATAAACTTCCTTCTTGTGTAAGACACCATTGTTATATGCAGCCAAGCTTAACACTAATAGATTCTGTAAATGTGACAAGTGGTACTACCCTCCCCGGCAAAAGTCAGTATGTTGGATTGAGGGGAAAGCAATGATTAAACAACCCCGATATATAACCCAGTCCAGGAACTGGTATGGGGGAAATTTGCCAGGCCTACATTTGGAGACAGCTGTCCCTTTTTCTCCCAGTCCTGTCTTCGCTTCTTCCCTCATCTCAAGCAGAGCTGCTTGATCATTAGCTGCCTTTTCCTTCTGCGTGGAAGTCATAAGAAGACAGGGATCACATTAATAATTGTATTTAAGAGGCACTTAGGGCCCTTTGTTTTCCAAGGCAGAGTTCTCTTCTAGACTCACTGAGATATTATTTCTATTTTCACCTTTCTTCCTGGAATCTTTATTTCCCATTTCCCACTGCACATTGAATTGAATTGACTCTCGCATCCAACCCTAAACCCACCTCCTTCAGACAGCCCTCTCTGATTGTTCTAGCTCCTTTTAAACAGCCTGTGCTGTGGCTCTAGCCAGGAGGTCTGGCTTCTCGCTGCTCCCTGATGGAAGAAATCTTAAGCTTTCATTACCTAGGAAGGTTTGAAAGCAATGTCCTGAAGTGATGAAGAAGGGGGTCTCTCCTATGTAGCCAGATTAGCTGAAAGAAACCTGGTGATCAGTTAAATGACATGTCACAGATGACCTCCTGTCTTTCTGCCCCTCTTTGAACACCCACAGTTCTTTTTTAAAAAAAATTTTAAGCTTTATTTTTGAGAGAGAGAGAGGGAGAGAGAGAGAGAGAGAGAGAGAGAGAGAGAGAGAGAAGCAGATAGAGGGAGACACAGAATCTGAAGCAGGCTCCAGACTCTGAGCTGTCAGCACAGAGCCCGATGCGGGGCTCGAACTCACAAACCGCGAGATCATGACCTGAGCCGAAGTCGGACACCCAACCGGCCGAGCCACACAGGCACCCCCCACAGTTCTTATTTATGTTATTCAGATGTCAACTCAAGATTTAGGTTGATGATGGGGTGCCTGGGTGGCTCAACCAGTTAAGAGTTAGACTTCTTCTCAGGTCATGATCTCATAGTTCATGAGATTGAGACCGAATTGGGCTTGCTGCTGTCAGTGTGGAGCCTACTTGGAATCCTCTGTCCCCCTCCCTCTGCCCCTCCTCTGCTCATGCTCTCTCTTTCAAAAATAAATAAACTTAATAACAAAAAAGATGTAGGTTGATGAAGGTTTACATTGCTAGGTTAAACTAAGAAAAATTTGGCTTTACAGCTCTACGTGCCTAGGGCCTCCCTTTGTATATCCAAGATATCTTTTATGTATATCAGTCCATTTTTTCCAGAGTCCCTTACTTTAGCAGCACAAAAGGACCAGCAAGGGCTATGAAATATATTTTTCTCCTCCTTTCCCACCAGTCTCTGTGAGGGGAAGGGAATATATCCCTACTGGTATGAAATATGCCTCCTCCCTTAGAATGCAGAAGTGGAAAAATTAGTTTGAGGTTTAAAAATTCTTTTAATTGGTGTTACACTAATAATGCTTGCTATTTCTTGTTTACTATGGAGAACATTATGTGAAACATTTAATGTACATTATTTTATTTCATCATCACAACACTATGAGTAGGTATAATTACTGTACCTATTTTGCAGATAAGGAAAGAGGCTCAGGAAGGTTAAGTACTTTGTCCAAAGTCACATAGCTGGTTTTTGAACTCGGGTCAGTCTGACTCCAAATTCCATAAATTCAGCCATATGCTATACTGACTTTCTTGTCAGTACAACTTAATTTGTAGGATTTAATTAATTACTTGGCAGTGTGATATAGTAGAAATAATGGCTCTGGCATCAGACCTGAGTTTGAGTCTGAACTTGTTCTCTTGCTAATGGTTTGACCTTGGGCATATCTACATCATTTAAATGGGTAAATGAACGAATGAATAAACACATCTTGGAGGGATGTGGTGAGGACTGTGGCATATGACTATGCCCAACACATAGCAGATACGAGATAAAAGTTTTCTCTCTCTGTTCTTCCCTCTCTTACTTGGTTGGCCTGTGTTTTTCCAATAAGACTATAAATACCTTAAGGACAGGGACATGTGTTTGATTTCTTGCATAGCCTCAGAATCATACACAGTGCTAGGCACATTATAGGAAGATAATTAATACTTTTTTGTATTTATGTGTTACCTTTTTAAAGGAAGTCTTTTTGTATTGTAATTTGATGCCTGTAAAATATTTGAAGAAGTTTTTCTCCATTCTAGAAGCAAATAATTAACTGGGAAAATATTATCTTGGCCCTCTTCCTTTGTAGTGTGTCACAATAGTACAAGCTTGTTTCTTAA
Organism: Neofelis nebulosa; assembly: GCF_028018385.1. Taxonomy (NCBI): domain Eukaryota; kingdom Metazoa; phylum Chordata; class Mammalia; order Carnivora; family Felidae; genus Neofelis; species Neofelis nebulosa. The sequence continues at coordinate 99,275,137 of NC_080800.1, forward strand.
TGCTTTAGTAACAATTTTTCTAACATATAATGTAGGAAACAAGTAATTAGTATTGAAAGCATCTCCATTAACTTAAAATTTTATGTTCTCTTCCAAAATGAGAATTAGTTTTTGATTTGACGATAACTTCTGAACTCCTTGGCTTGTCCAATTTTTTATGTCCATCTTTAGGGCACTAAAAAAGTTAACTTACTCTGATAACTAGTCAAGGTAAGGGGCCCCAGGCCTCTCAGTCGGTTAAGCATCCAACTTCGGCTCAGGTCATGATCTCGCAGTTTTGCGAGTTCAAGCCCTGTGTCGGGCTCTGTGCTGACAGTGCAGAGTCTAGAGCCTGCTTCGGATTCTGTGTCTCCTTCTCTCTCTAGCCCTCCTTCTCTTATGCTCTGTCTCTCTTTGTCTCAAAAATAAATAAACATCAAAAAAAATTAGTCAAGTTAAAAAAATTTAGCCAACCTATTTGTTTGACTGTACTGTCTCTTTGACTAGATTAATTGGTAGAGTTTTTAAATCAGAGTTACTGAGGGCATATGTCTTGATATTTTAGTGTCTGTGTTTAAACTGCTATTTGAGACCTGTAAAGAAAGGTTAAGAGACAAAGGATAGATTTAAAAGGCTCAACATATGTCTAACATGAGCTCCAAAAAGAAGAACTAGAGAGGATGGGGGCAGAGGCAATTTTTAAGGAGATAATTATTGAAAATGTTCCAGAATTGATGAATGGCATGTCTTTCAATTCAGGAGGGATGAATGCAGAGTAGAATGAATAAAACTAAATCTGCTTTCTAGCCACACCATGGTGAAATTGCAGAACACCAAAGACAAAGAAAGGCTCTTCAGGTTGACTTGCTCATGATCATAGAGCCTAGTAAGTAGTGGAGTCAGTATTCAGACCCAGTGTTTTAAATCACGAGTACTAGATCATCTAGTTATAGGCTCTCATGTACAGATGAGGTAACTGAGGCCAAAAGATGACAGAAATTTGTTTTAGGAATTTGATGGTAGCAGGTCTTGAAGTTATCCTGGCTTCTTTACCTTAGAAGTAGGAGAATCCTTGCTGTGAGTGGTAAGAGAGACAATGCTCTATCTTGGAAGCAATCAGTCATGGATTTTGGACTGTTTCCGAGATGATCAGCAGACACTACAGCACATAGTTAACAAGAACATCCGATACTTACAATGCTTACCATGTGGCAGACATTGTTGTAAGTTTTTAACAGATATTAACCCATTTAATTCTCATACCAACTCAATCAGTTAGGTATGGGCATGCCTCAGAGATCTTGCAGGTTCAGTTCCAGGCCACCAAAGTAAAGCAAATATCACAATAAAGTGAGTCAAATGATTTTTTAATTTCCCAGTGCATATAAAAGTTACATTTACACTATAGTCATTTAAGTATACAATAGCATTATGACTAAAAAAACAATGTGCATATCTTTAAAAATACTTCATTATGGAGCGCCTGGGTGGCTCAGTCGGTTGAGTGTCCCACTCTTGATTTCAGCTCAGGTCATAGTCTCGTGGTTTGTGAGATTGAGCCCCATGTGGGGCTCTTTGCTATCAATACAGATTGTCTGTCTCTCTCTTTCTCTGCCCCTCCCCCTGCTCGTGCTCTCTCTCTGTCTCTCAGAATAAATAAACATTCTAAGAAAAAAAAGTAAAATAAAAATACTTTATTGCTAAAAAATGTTAACCATCATCTGAGCATTCAGAGAGTCATAATCTTTTTGCTGATGGAGGATCTTGCCTCAGTGTTGATGGCTGTTGACTAATCAGAGCGGTGGTTGCTGGAGGTTGGGTGGCTGTGGCAATTTCTTAAAATGATAACAATGAAGTTTGCTGCACTGATGGACTTTTCCTTTCATGAAGGATTTCTCTGTAACATGTAATTGTGTTTGATAGCATTTTACCCACAGTGGAACTTCTTTCAAAATTGGAGTCAATCCTCTGAAACCCTGCAGCTGCTTTATCAACTAAGTTGATGTTATATTCTAAATACTTTGTTGCCATTTCAGCAGTCTCCACAGCCTCTTCAAGAGGAGTAGTTACCATCTCAAGAAACTTTTTTTGTTCATCCATAAGAAGCAGTTCTTCATCCATTCAGGTTTTATCATGAGATTGCAACAATTGAGTCCCATCTTCAGACTCTACTTCTAATTCTAGTTCTCTTGCTGTTTCCACCCCACCTATAGTTACTTCCTCCACTGAAGTCTGAAACTCTCAAGGTCATCCATGAAGGTTGGAATCAACTTCTTCCTTAATGGCATGTAGAATGGTGAAAACTTTCCAGAAGGTTTTCAATTGACTTTGCCCGTATCCATGAGTGGAATTGCTATCTATGGCAGCTAGAGCCATATTAAATGTATTTCTTAAATAGTAAGACTTGAGAGTTGAAATTACTCCTTGATCCGTGGGCTGCAGAATGGATGTTGTGTTAGTAGGCATGAAAACAACATTAATCTCATTGTATATTTCCATTAAAGCTCTTAGGTGAACAGGTGTATTTTCAGTGAGTAGTAATATTGTGAAAGGAATCTTTTTTTTTTTTTTCCTGAGCAGTAGGTCTCAACAATGGGCTTAAAATGTTCAGTAAACTGTGTTATAAACAGATGTGCTGTCTTCCAGGCTTTTTTTGTTCCACTTATAGAGCACAGACAGAGTAGATATAGCATAATTCTTAAGAGCCCTAGGATATTCAGAATAGCCAATGAACATTGGCTTCGACTTAATGTTACCAGGTGCATTAGCCCCTAACAAGAGAGTCAGCCTGTTATTTGAATCTTTGAAGCCAGGCACTGACATCTCCTCTCTCTCTGGCTGTGAAAGTCCTCGATGGCATCTTCTTCCAAAGGACTATTTCGACCGCATTGAAAACCTGTTGTTAGTGTGGCTACCTTCATTACTTATCTTAGCTGGATCTTTTGGAGAACTTGCTGCAGCTTCTTCATCAGCACTTGCTGCTTCACCTTGCACTTTTATGTGATGGAGATGGCTTCCTTCCTTAAACCTCATGAACCAACTTCTGATAGCTTCCCGTTTTTCTTCTACAGCTTCCTCACCTCTCCCAGCCTTCATAGAATTGAAGAGAGTTATGGCCTTGCTCTGGATTAGGCTTTGGCTTAAGGGAATGTTGTGGCTCGTTTGATCTTCTGTTCAGATCATTACACTTTCTATCAGCAATAAGGCTGTTTCACTTTCTTATCACTCATGTGTTCACTGCAGTAGCACTTTTAGTTTCCTTCAAGAACTTTTCCTTTACATTCACAACTTGGCTAACTGGAGCAAGAAACCTAGCTTTCAGCCTGTCTTGGCTTTCATCATGCCTTCTTCACTAAACTTAATCATTTCTAGCTTTTGATTCAATGCGAGAGATGTGTGATTCTTCCTTTCACTTGAACACTTAGAGGCCATTGTAGGGTTATTAACTGGACTAATTTCAATATCATTGTGTCTCAGGGAGTAGGGAGGCCCAAAAAGTGGGAAAGAGACAGGGGGAGGGCAGGTCTGTAGTGCAGTCAGAACACACACATTTATCGATGAAGTTCACTGTCTTATATGGGAGTGGTTCATGGTGCTCCAAAATAATTACAATAGTAACATCAGAGAGCACTGATCACAGGTAACTATAAAAAATATAACAATGAAGAAAAAGTTTGAAATATTGTGAGAATTACCAAAATGTAACAGGGACACAAAGTGAACCAGTGCTGTTGGAAAAATGGCGCCCATAGACTTGCCTGATGCAGGGTTCACACAAAACTTGTTTGTAAAAAATGCAGTATTTTTGTGAAGCACAGAAAAGTAAAGCACAGTAAAATGATGTATGTTGGTACTGGTGTTATCAAAATTTTTATCACAATTTTTTTTAAATCACAGATTTTGAGGAAATTATGGTACATAGAGAGGGGAAGTGATTTGCCAAGTTCACAAAGCCAGTAAATGGAAAAGCCAGGATTTACACCTCAGGTAGTCTGACTGCAGAGTCCTTAACCTCTACACTATACTGACCCTGCCTTAAAGTAAGTCTTGTGAAGTCAGGAACTGTGTCTGTCTTGTTCCCTGCTGTATCCCTAGGACCCAGTACAATGTCTGGCACGTAATACTCAATAAACGTTCTTTATATTAACAAGGGAATAAATAAGTGAATAAACTTGATTTGCAACGCATATCCAGTGTGGCTACATGGACCAAACTGTCCCATTACCTGCTATCTACTTAGTAATAGTGAAATTTCATGAAAATAGGGCTACTTTCTTTCTTGTGAAGCCAAACAAACACCTTGGCAGTTTGAGTTGTGACTTAATACTCTTTGCTCACAACATCAGCTTTGCCCTGCAGCTTTCATGATCTGGCTAAAGTGGATCTCCTGGTTCTGACTCCCAGCTCTGAATTGTAGCTGAACCCTATTTGCCACCTGCTGACTTGTGACTGTCGGGCCCAGAGGCCATAGGACCCTGGGTGGAGAGAGTCCCAACTATGATTAAAAAATATGGATCTGTAACACAAAGGCAACAAGAGGCAGCTGAAAACTGCCCATATCCTGCATATTCTCTGGGGGACTGCTTGATCATGTGATCATAGATTTGTGGTGGAATGAAAGAAGCAACATGCTTATAACATAAAAGCATCTGAGAGGCAGTGGGAAGCCATCTGTCTTTTAGCTCTGAGACCAAACTCAGGGATAGTATTAGGCCTCTTGTGTGTTACAGCTCCATTTTATTCTTAATTCAAACCAGATTCCTATTAAAACAGACTCCTAAAACAGCCTAAGTGGGCAATCACTCTCCAAAAATGCAATCTCTTTGCCTTCACTCTGGGGCCCTTGTGTGACATTATGCAATTTTTAAAGTTTTAAGAGAATGAATTTTCACTTAAAAGATGGCAGAGACCTCTTTGTCTGTCTTATGCCTCAGAATACATAGCTATGTCCACAATTTAATCATTGGAATTCTCAGGTTGATAATGCAGCTTGATAGAACTAATGTATTGTTCACTGTTTAATATGATTATACCTACTCAGAATCCCTGGTCTGAGCACTTTGCCTGAAGTGATGGGTCTCTTCAGTAAAAAGTAATTAGCAAAAGACTAATTTGATAATGTGACTGGCTTTGTTAATTTCTTACTACACTGGACAAGCCCGTTTTTTTTTTTTTAATTGTTTGCCTCAACCAGTTGTTTGGGCATTCTGTATTGAGCTACATCTTCAATAAAACCTGTCTATGAGTTGGTCAAACCAGTGCAAACATTTGAATAACTGCAGAGCATGACCCTGTGCAGACATTAGTATTCTATCGTCCTCTCTTGATCAGAAATAGAAGGATTTAGCTATTCAATCATGATAGAAAAGATAACGAGAGTGTAAATTATTAACGGGAATGTTGTCAACACATACCAGTTCTCTCACTAAGATGTGACTATTTATCAAGGGTGTAGTTACCTAAGAAATGAACAATGTGGGAGGCAAATGGGTAATAATACCCTCGTCTTTTTCTAAACTGGAAGACTTCAACTAGGTTTGGGCATGATCAGTAAGTGCTCCTTCTGCTCTGAATAAACCCTCTAATTTGCAGCCGTCACCACATATTTCCCAAGACAAGAGCTGGTAATCTTTTGATTTCATGAAATATTCTCATTCATAATTGTCATTAACTGAATAGAGTTGGAGCTATTTTTTTTTCTCTGGATTTCTTTTACCAGAACATGATTATTCTGCTTTCTTAGGTATATAACTAAAAAATGGATAAATCAAAGAGATAGAAGAAGAATTATCTTTGATTGAAGGAGGTGGAGGCACTATAAATACATGTCTAGACACCCCTTTTTTAACTTCCAGCTCTGCATCATTAATATATTCATTAATGAGGGCCCTGTTCACATATCTCTTATCAACTCTAATCATTTGTGTGTTTGAATCAAGGCCTCCTGCCTTCATTAGTGTCATTAATGCCTGTCAGCAAATGATAATGTAGGAGAATCTCACAAATTTATATGCATTTCCAGAAAGGAGACCCAAAGTCAGTCAGTCTTCTTGTATGACAGAAGCTGTAACAAATGACCATCCTTCCCAGGAGAAGTGTAAACAGGACGCTAATTAATGCATTTACCATTAGCCTCTGTTTAGTCTTCAGTCATAGCATATTCATTCATTATGTTGGGACACTGAGTACAATGTTGTTATGGAAATGAGGTATTTGTACAGTCTCCTTAGATCCACATGACAGATTGAGTTATCTATTTTTCTCTCAGCACTTTCCCAGATATCAGAGAGTTTATGAATGACCTTGGAGAAGTCCTACTTTATTACTAGCTGCCTGATGTAAATTGCATAATGGGTTGGCAAACACATGCAATGAAAATCAGTCCTTGGTGTGTGTGTAGGGGTGGGGGATAAAATTGGGGCATATTGAGGAGGAAAGAGGAAAGTGAATTCTAACTTTTAGGAGATGTGATATAATGGCAGGGAATTTAAATCAAAATTAGAAGTAGAATGGTACAATGAGAGGTTCGTTGCTGCTGAAAGATTGTCCTATACATATAGATGGTCAGTTTTCTTCTCTCATATCCACAAAATGATCAACAGTCTTCAAAGAAAGACGTAGCCAGGACAAACTTTACTTTCTTCCAGCTGGAATTTCTAAACCCCCCAAATCCTTACATAAAAGATTCAAATTAGGAATGGGGGGATCAAGGAAGCCTAATCACATTGACTGTATATGTTATATACTGACTACAAATAGTAGTTCTTAACATAGCTCATCTGATCACTTAACAACGTCTATAGAGTAACATTTGGGGCCAGGCACTGTGCTATATGTTTGGGATATGGAGATGAAAAAGATATAGCTTTCCCTTCAAGAAACTCAGAAGACAAACTGAAGAAACAGTATGGTTATCATAAGGAACATAAGTGATATGATGACTTTATGTTCAGGAGGCTTTGGAAGCATAAAGAAGGGATTTGTCCTGGAAGGCTTAGGGAGATTTCTCAGAAGAGGTAACATTGGAGCTGAGTCTTAAAGGATTAGTAGAAATTTTTAAAAGAGGAAGGGAGGAGACATATATGTCAGGTGGAGGGAATCGAATGTACAAATGTAAAAAGACATTAACCAGTGTGTTGTGTTTTTGGAATGGTGAGAAATTCAGAGTGACTGGAGCATTGTCTATATACAGGATAGGCTATCAGGAAGTATGATGGGAGATAACTAATATATAAGAAGTAGATGAGGGCCAGACAGAGTCTTATATGTCATACCAAAAGGTATGCAGGGAATAAAGAGTTAATGGAAGCATGACGTAGCTAAGTTGGTCTTTAGAGAGTACCTTAGTAGCAGTGGGGAGAGATTGGGAGCAAGGAGAATGGTCAGGAGCTTGGGGAAGCAGTCTAAGCAAGTGATAAGGAAGGCCTGAATTATAGAATTTAAATAAAAACCTGAAAAAAAAAAAAACAAAGAGAAAAGGCTCAGACTGAGAGGTGAAGTACAAAGAAGAGAAAGGAGGGTCTGAATTAAAACAGGAATATTAAAAGAGAGAAAGGAGGTTTTGAATTTAAGGAATATTTGAGAAATCCAAGTAAGAGGACTAGTGATAAGTAAATGTTGGGAAAATGAGAATTAAGAGTCAAGATATGCTTATGGTTATCTTAATTTCAAAGATATTTGGAAGCTATGTTACTATGATATATACTTGTCAATGTGCAGATGGAGAAACTAGGCATGAGGATTATGCAATTTGTCAAAGTCAAGTCAGGATGAAGAATTCTCAGGGTTTTAGGGCCTTTAATAGATTTCTTTCCTCAAAGAGCTTCCTTTTCCAGGATTATGAAAGAAACTTCTTTTTCTTGAGGTTTTGGACCTAAACTTCAACTTGTAAGTGTAAATTGGGAAATACTTATTTGCTCTTCCCTGTTATTTTCCTTCAAGAATAAGGCCATTTTTTCACGTGTTTTCTTTTTAGCCATGTCTACATGATGACCACACATGCAATTAAATGGTAACAGATTCAATCAATGAAGTGGAAAGAAAACTGGAAGGGAATCAGGGGACATAAAGTCTGTCATAGTTCTTTCACTACATAGCTGTTTTGAGTTGAGGCAGGTTGTTTAACCAATCTCTAAAATGACAATCAAGCCTTAATATTTCCTTTAAGACAATTTCCCTCATGACCATTAAGGTCATTCAATCACCTTGAGTGTTTCAGCTTTAGATTCCCCTTTGCTTAAAGAAAAGGAAATTTGCCCAATGGGAATATGAATAAAAATACAACAAGGCAGGATGATAAGATCCCACAGTGTTGTGGTGGGGCTATAATGTGAGATGGTTGGACATGTTTTTCTCTTCACCTCTGGTATTCCCCTGTGGCTTCTGATGCTTGTCTATAATACCTTGTAGTATAATGTTTAGATAGTTGCTAGACCCAGCTGTCTCCATGGAGACAAGGCTAGATTGTGAGTGTGCTACTTATTCCGAGTGACCAACTGCAGCACTTTGTCCAGCCTTTTCTTTTTTTTCCTGCAGCTCAGGAGTCTTGAAAAAGCCCACTGTACTGCATGACTTGTACGGAATCCACTTTGTAAATTATCTTCCTTCCTTTAATAAACTAAAATAAAATTTAGTTTATTTTGCCTTGGGGGAGAGTACAGTTTGTTTATAGGAATGATTGCTTCTTGCCTGGAAATACTCTCTTGGTGACATGAAACAGTAGCATATAGGAGACTTTCCGAGCCTCACTGCCCAGCTCCTCTGAGAAGACATTCAGTGGAACAAAGGCAAATGAGAAATGTGCTTGACTAAGAATTACCACCATATGCAAGACACTCCAGAGCTTGCAAAGTTTTTCCCTCATTAGAGTAAAGCAATGGACCAAAGCCATAGCCCCCCCCCCCCCCCCATGGGTTCTCCATCTAGCTGAGCTTATTCTGGCCAGGAGAAAGTGGCCTACTTATGATGGTGGTTGATAGAACCGAAGCGAGAGAGAGAATATAGGACAATTTCTCTCCATAACAAATCCCTCTGAAAGTGGGCAGCTAACAGCAGGCGATGCCATCAAAACAGTCTTTGGCTTTCAGAGTTAGCCCTTCATCTCCTGGCCTGGCATCTTCCCTTTCCTTCTCTCAGGCTTCCCTTGATATTTTCACTAGAAGCAGAACAAGTTCTGGCCCTATAGGATCCCAATTACCCTTGCCTCAAGCTTGAATATAGGTAGGCTGAGTTTGGGAGAGTCAAGTTCAAGGGTCTCAGAGCTTTGAAAAAATTTTTTCATGGAGTTAAAGGTCTAATGTTAATCCCCGTAATTTTAAATTTGTAATAACTTAGAGGGCAGACTTGAAAGTTGCCTTTGTTCAGCAGTGTATTGAAAAAGAACTTTATTATGGAAACTGTCAAATGTACACAAAAATAGAATAATATAATGAATCTCTACATACCCTTCACCCAACTTGAACATTGATTACCATTTTGCCACTATTAGCAAAGTTTTTCTTTAAAAAAAGTTTTTTAAAAATGTTTATTTTTGAGAGAGAGAGAGTGAGCGAGCACGAATGGGGTAGGGGAAGAGAGAGAGAGGGAGACATAGAATCCAAAGCAGGCTCCAGGTTCTGAGCTGTCAGCACAGAGCCCCGACACGGGGCTCAAACCCATGAACCATGAGATCATGACCTGAGTCGAAGTCAGACACTCAACTGACTGAGCCACCCAGGCGCCCCAAGTTTTTCTTTATGTAGAGTTTCATCTTGGTTTCCTTGCTTCCTTCCTTCGTCCCTCCCCCCTTCCTTCCTTCCTTTCTTAAATTTTGCTTTTTAACTAATCTCTGCAGCCAACGTGGGGCTCAAACTCACAACCCCAAGATGAAGAGTCACAAGCTTCACCATCAGAGCCAGCCAGGCGCCCCTCATCTTGGTTTTGTATAGGACTGTTTACTGACCTTAAGACTTGAAACTATCTTAAGAAATTGTAAATACTTTAGAAGCTCCCCCTTTACATAGCAATATTTGATCTATCAATTACAAATAATTCCTAGTTGTTCATTAAATAGGTCTCTCAGCATCATTCTGGGACAATACTTCCTTTAAGGCACTTTGAGTCCAGCTTGAGTTGTTTTTCTCTGAGAGTAGTAAAACTTTTTATTTATTTATTAAAAAAATTTTTTTTAATGTTTTATTTAATTTTGACAGACAGACAGAGCATGAGCAGGAGAGGGGCAGAGAGAGAGGGAGACACAGAATCTGAAGCAGGCTCCGTCTCTGAGCTGTCAGCAGAGACCGACGCAGGGCTCGAACTCACCGTGAGATCATGACCTGAGCCAAAGTCGGATGCTCAACCGACTGAGCCACCCAGGTGCCCCTAGTAAAACTGTTTCTAGAAATTATCCTATGATTTGGATTTTTCCCTGGTTCACACTGACCTTATGCTTTGCCGTCTTCCTTAGGTAGTGTCAGTTACCAAAGAGGGCCGATAAACTTAAGAAAGATGGTGTTTGCAGCCCTGAGTTTTGTGTAACAGCTGAGCTCTTCCTGTGGAGGCACAATCACTTAAGGCCAGTATTTCAGGCTGGATCACAGGAAGCCCTTGACTTGTTTGTCCAAGCAGAAACAAAGAGGAGTGTGAATGGGGCCTAAAGGAGATAGTGATTGTCCATTAGCCCTCCAGGAAAGGATGGAGTCATACTGTCCAAAGGGCATTAAATCAATCTGGGTTGCTGGAGTGGATGATTCACTTCCAAGTTGCTTGGATTAACAACATTATTATTTCTCTGTCATCGACCAGGCTTATTATGCCTTGTGTGAAGCAAGACTAATATGCTTGAAAGCACTTAAAAGTGCTTGAAGCTTTCCAAGCTTCTAAAAATTTATACACAACCTGGTGTAAGTGCTTGGTATATCTTAGGCCTATCTCTGGGTGCTTCAGAGCTATTAGCTTCCTGACTGCGGAGGAGAAAATGTGACCTCCCACTTTTTGCTTCATTAGCGTCGTGGCATAAATGAGGAAAACAAAGCATGTTATCAGTCGACTTGACTTTTGCCAAATTCCACTCATTCTGGCTGTCATAGGCTGCTGTATCACGTCTCTAACAGAGTCAGCTTTCTGTGGTGCTCCTCCATGTCTCTGGAAGGAAGAACTTTGAGTTAATCATAATACTTGACTGTGAAACCCATCCACAAATCTCAGGGGGAAAGTCTGCTTCCCACAGACCCTGGGTATGATGGGATATGTAATTAGAGTCTCTGTGGTCTGAGTTAGGGTGGCTGCAAATCAATTAAGCTCAGCACTTTCAAAACCATTTTGTCTCGTCAAAGTGAAAAAGAATCCCAAGTGCAATGTAGGTTTGAAGGAAAAAAGCATCTGTGTAAATCGCCTCTTGGAGGGGCTCATAAGACCTTTATTTTGGGAGATAAATTATTCTCTCATTGTTCCCTACCCTCTCATCTTCTTTCTTGTTTGATAGTGGCTGAATTTGGAAGTAGGACAGGGGGATGTTTCAATAAGGACATGTAATTACCTTCTGTTTGAATGTACAAGTGTTGAGATAAGAGCAACACTCAACTGGAATGCTTGCAAGATTTTTTGTTTTTGTTTGTTTGGTTTTTTTGGAAAGAGTTTGACTAGTAATGACTGTTGGTTTCAAAGCCATGTTTTATAGCATCTATCTGTTCATATTTCTTGATGGGCTCCATCATCTTGATGTGGCATTTGTTTCCTGTCTTCAAATATTTTTAGGTACCCTGGGCCCAGACACTTCTTATTTCAGGAACTGGAAAGGGAGAGGGAAGAATGACTGGGATGTGATGGCCCTGTGCTTTAATTTTTTAGGTCTGAGATTTTCTTCTGTTTTTTTTTTTTTTTTCCTCTCCATTTTCTGACAACCTCCAAAAGGCAGGCGGGGCCAATGGGAGGAGGATCAGGCCATGCCTTCTCCCTGTACTTCTCTGTTTGTTGTCTGTGGCCTGCAGGGTGCCTTCTAGTTCTCCCCAACTGCTGTCCAGGAAATCACCATTTCCCCATCCATCCTGTTGTGACACCTCTCTCGTTCCTTACATGTCCTGCTTTGGTGGAAGTAAATCGAGTCGTTCCCAAAGAAAACAATCCAATGCTGTTGTTTTGCTTTTCCTCCGAGCCAAACGTATCGATGGTTGTTTCTGTAGGGAGCAGGGGAATCTAGAAGTACCTTTAATGAAATCAAACCCAGTTATTTCTCAGGGTTGTGTTGGTGGGAGGATTTCCACATGGGTGGACCAGCTGGATTTAAGAGCCCTCAGTTTTCTTTCTCTTAGATCTCTTACTCTCTTAGGTGATCTGCTACCTCTACATTTGCTTGAATCTTATGTTTTCAGAAATGGTTGAGAAGCCTGCTTTGAAGGTCTAATTCTCTTATTAACCACCTGTTGGGCCTTGGGCAGTTCCCTTTTACTCAGAATCCTCATCTGTAAAATTAAAGGGTTGACAGAAATTATGGATCTCTAAGGTTCCTTCAAGCTTTCTAGTTCTAAATTTGTGAGTCATCTTATTTTTTTTTATTTTGTTTATTTATTTTTTTTTAGTAATCTCTACAGCCAATGTGGGGCTCAAAGTCATGACCCCGAGATCAAGAGTTGCATGCCCCTCTGACTGAGCCAGGCATGTGACCATAAATATGTGACTCTTCTGATCACGTCTGGTGAAAGGCATCACTGAGTTCCACAGAGACTGGTCCAGCAGGTATCTGTATCATTTACATAACGACGAGCCTTTTGAGTTTTCTTTTTCTACTTCTGGGTTATAAGATATAACAAGCAGAACTAATTATTTTAGGCCCCCAACTGTAAACTTAGTTTCTTAAATGAAGAGTGAATAACCACGTTTTGGAGGAAAAGGGAAAAAGCATTTGGGACCTAATGGTGTGTATCAGATTTCCTGAGGAATGGCATTTCAAGGGGGAATGTCTAAGCCTGGCACCACTGGGATGAGCAAGAGTTCAGAAACCACTGTGGTTTCCTTCTGGGACTGAGTAGCTTTACCTCCAGGAAGTCCTAGAATGTTGAAGTCCTCATTTTGGGTACATTGCAGGTATTGCCACATGAAACCACTTGCTCCATTGTAGTTGTGGAGTTGGGTTAAGAGAGACAGGCTTGGAAACATTGACTTAGTTGGGCCTTCCTTTGTGGCTCTCACAGCATGTATCCTGTTCAGCACTTTTCCCACTGCCTTGGGGTTACTGGGTAGCTATGTCTCCCTTATGTTCCCCAGGAGCTCCTTGAGTTTCTAGAACAGGAGCAAATACCTCAGGCACCTCTGTATGCCTAGCATCTAACACAGGACCAGGCACGCAGTGAGTGTTCAATGAATGTCTTCTGAAAAATCTACTCTGATTCCTGAAACTGGAGTCACACAGCTCCCATAGCACCTTCTTTTCATCCATCAGAATACTGATTACACTGTATTGTAGGTGCCAACTAGTATCCACTACCTTGTAGGTAGGATTGTATATGTCTTCTCTACCACAGTGACTGGCACAGAGGATGTACTAAATAAATATTTGTTTGATGGACGTGTATATGATTTTATTGTTGCAAAGACCCAAATATCATGTGGTAATGTCTCCTTTCCACTCTATGGGGCTCCTAGAAAAGTATGTCTCCCAGCATTTTGCTCAATATTTTATCCTTGTCGTTCATTTAATCCCCATTGCTTGAGAACCTACAATATATGTATATAATACCAGGAGCAGTCTCTATACAGAGATGAATCAGATGGATCCAGCCTTGTCAAGAAGGGTTTTATAGGTGAAAAACCTTCAGAATTAAACCAATGTCACTAGGGGCACCTGGATGGCTCAGGTGGTTAAGTGTCTGACTCTTGATTTTGGCTCAGGTCATGATCTCATGGTTCATGAGTTTGGGCTTCGTGCTGACAGCATGGAGCCTGCTTGGGATTCCCTCTCTCCCTCTCTCTCTCTCTCTGCTCCTCCCCTGCTCATGCACACATGCTCTCTCTCAAAATAAGTAAACTTTTTAAAAAGTCCCTATAAAATGAGAAAAAAAAATCTTAACACATAATATGGGAACTTTAATCTTAAATCAGATGGTCTAGTGCTATACATACAAGATTTCCCTCTTCTCCATTTTTTCCTCCCTATATCCCATTCCTGGCTGTCTTTATGTATCTGCCTATCTCTTGTGTGTGTGTTTCCAGGCTTCAGGTTAGAATCTGCAGTGTTGCAGCCTCTCGCTACTTTAGCTCTCATTGAGGACTCTTCATTTATGACGCCACCAACCTAAATTCATGCTTAACAGTGGTAGTGGAGACTTGCTAGTAATGTCTTACTCTTTCATTTTATGACTTGATTAGGCACCAGAGCTGATTAGGTAAGTTTCTTTTTTTACTTACAAGAATGATGTTTATTTCAGTCCTAGAATCTTTTGGGAATTTTTTTCAATGGTTGTTGCATAACATTTGCTTTGGTAGATAGATCAATTATGCTTTGTTGTTGTTGTTTTCCATCTTGTGAGACTAATAATTATCCTATATCCTAATGTTTAATGGGCAAAAATCAATCACACGAATACAACTCTCTATAGGGGATACTGGTAAATACTGTCTACATGGGGCCAGAAGAAAGGGAAACATGTTTTCTTGAACACATAATGTGTATCAAATGTACCTCTAGGGAGACCACTAGAAAGCTAAATGATTCCTTCCATATCTGACTCCCTTCCACTGGTGCAACAGAGCCACTGGGGAACAAATTCGTTGTTTCCTACTCCTATTGTCTTTCCAGATGTGCTCTAAGCTCTCAGGTGGAAGGAGCTAGACCCCAACCTGATTGATTTTAAAGGACTATTGATCCAAAGGTCAAGAATCATTCCCTGAATGCCAGTTTAAAGAATGATAAATCTCTAAAGAGCATTACATCATCTGCGGTTTTCCCTTTACTGTTTCCTCACAGGTTTGTCTAGAGGTGAGGGGACTTGGATTTCATTCTAGTTCTTGCTGAAAGTAGACACCTGGGTGGGTTCTGAAGTAACAGCAGGTCAGGGCCAGTACCTATATGTGACATTATCAGAATGAGAGCTGTACAAATACTTACCAAGCAATCAACAGTGCCAAGTACTTGCTAGGAGCTGGGGATTTAGAGATGAACAAGACAGTCAAAAACAGCAATGAGATACTCTTTTTTCTGTGGTAGTACTGGGAATGTTTAGAAGGCTCACAATGGCATGTGTTAGTAGGGATGCAGGGAAGTGACAGCTCTTGAATAATGCTGATGGACATAAAAATTGGGGATAGGTACATTGGAGAACACTTTGTCAGGGTCCATGAAACAAATTCATATGCCCTACAATCCAGCAGTTTTACTTCTAGGTCTCTTTATTAAAGTAATAGGTATACATAGATACCAAGAGATATTTGATAAAGCACATTTGTTGTAACTATTTTTTGTTAATAGCAAAACCTTGGAAATAATCTAAATGCCCATCAACAGGGGAATGGGTTAAATAAAATGAGGTACATTTCCATAATGGATTGTTATACAGCAATTAAACAGAATTGGCCAGATACGTGTATCAACGTGGATATATTTCAAAAATAGTTTTGAGTGAAAGAAGTGGCAGAATGATGCACATAGCCATGTGACATTTGGAAAATGATGTGTAAACCAATACTATATATTTTCTGTGAATACAGATAAGTCTGTAAATATATCAAAAAGACTGTAAAGATACAGATTAAACTCATATTAGTGTATGGAAAGGTAGGGAAGAAATATAGCATAGGGGTGGAGGTCAAGGGGACATTTGGATTTACCTGTAATATTCTATTCTGAAACAATGAACAGTGTTTTCATAAATTACTGTTAAAGTAATAAAGAGAAAAGACTAGAAGCAAAAATGCCAAAATGTCAATAATAGTTACTTGTGGATGTTAGAAACATGGGTGATTGTTATATTACTCTTTGTACTTTTCTGTATATTTTTACTTTTTTTTTTATTTTTAAGAGTAAGAGAGAGCATGTGAGCAGGGGAGAGGAGCAGAGGGACAGATAGAATCTTAAAAAAATTTTTTTAATGTTTATTTCTGAGAGAGCATGAGTGGGGGAGGGGCAGAGAGAGGGGAGACACAGAATCTGAAGCAGGCTCCAGGCTCTGAGCTGTCAGCAAAGAGCCTGATGCGGCACTCGAACTCACAAGTTACGAGATCACGACCTGAGCCAAAGTTGGACGCTCAACCAACTGAGCCACCCAGGTGCCCCTTCATAGAGAGAATCTTAAGCAGGCTCTATGCTCAGCACAGAGCCCCACGCTGGGCTCAATCCCATGACCCTGGGATCATGACCTGAGCCGAAATCAAGAATCAGATGTTCAACTGACTGAACCACCCAGGCACCCCTCTGTATGTTTTTAAATTACCAACAGCAATCAGAGAAAAAACCCACAAAATCCCATTGCCCATAATTTCAAAGAGCTTGCTCTCAAATGAAGAAAGACAGATAGGCAAACAAACACATAAATAGGTAAAGAGTTCAAGGTGCTGAGAGAACAAAGAGGTGAGGCTCCTAACTTAGGGTCCAGTAAAAACTTCCCAGAGAAGATGCCTATGATTTAGACCTTGGAGATCCAAGTATGAGCTTTCTAAGTCAAGGAACTGAATTCTGTGGTACTCTAGGCCAAGGAAAGAGCATAAGCAATGCAGTAAAGATTAAAAAAAAAATGGCATTGGTGTATTGGTACATGAAGAAACTCCAGTTGGTTTTGTTTTTCTTGAGTATAAATTGCCCGGTGTGGTTGGGGGAGTGGCAGGAGATGAGGTAATGTAGGTATTCATAAAGATTGGAAGGGCTTCAATAAGGAGCTTGGGCTTTTTCTTATTATAATTACTAAAATTTATTGAGTTATTTATCATGTGCTAGGCATTGTATGAGGCTTTGTACATATACATCTTTTAATTTTCTCCACAGTCTATAAGAAGTAGGTACTACTATTATCTCTATTTAGAGAAAGGAAACAGAGGCTCATTGAGAGGATCAGGTCTGTATCTGGGCAGTGAAATGCCTTTTTGATTATTGACTGATTGAGATCTAGTTATGGAGATGAGTTTGTACTAAGCCATTGATTCTCAAATGTTAGTGTCAAAATCACCCAGGGGAGCTTAATAACATGTAGGTTTTAACTATAGGTTAAACTTAGCAGATCTGGGTTGGAAACCAGGACTCTGTAGTTTTAATATTCATCTCTAGGTGATTCTGATGTTGGTGGGCTTGGGAATCACACTTTGAACAATCCTCACAGTATTGACTTTCTTCGTTAAGAATGTTGGGCCACTGGTATCCATTTTAAGCATAGTTGCCCAGGGCAGGGCAAAGCTTTAACTACAAGAATTAGCCCTATTACCTTGGGACTCTGTTTTACTTAATCAATCACTGACATAAATAACAAAAATCCATCTTCAAAAGCCATAAAGTGAGTTAAAGGCCTTTAGTTTTTCACCTGAAGTCTTCCAGTTCTTGGAACTTATCAGACCCAAGGCTGAGCAATTGGTGTACACCTTAAGTAAACACTGCTGGGTAGTCAGTTGATTAGGCTCAGCATGACAATTAGTAAGAGTGATAAATCATAGGTAAGTCATCAATTTTGTATTTTACACGCAAATACATCATGCATATAGATTACTTGGAAAACCACTAGATCTGTAGACAAGAGATTTTTACGAATGGAATGCAGAGGACACAGTCTAACTTTACTATTTGCACATCACAAAAAGCAGAGGCCCAAACACTGTCTTATAGCCTTGATTCAGAGAGATCCCATATTCATGTTCTTGCCATAATGTAAATTCTCCTTTACCCACTTCTATTCTCTGGGGACTGAGAGTTTCTTCTGGGTCTTCTGAACGTTTTTTTTTTTTTTTTCTTCTTCTGTCTTCCGTGTCACTAAAAGCTACAGGTTGGGGCAGAGAATTCATGTTCAAAGCCATTAATTTCCTTCTCCCTTAAATTTAGATGGATTGGTAGGAGATTAATGAAGCCCTTTGAAGTTGGAAATGAAAGTCCTACTGAATCACAGCATCCTGGTCTTTTGGTTCCCATAATGGTCCTATATTCTTGCCTCTTTCCTTTGAAGTGATAATAATTTGAGGAATTGGTAGAGGCTGTCCTATTTTACAGTGATATACCTCAATCCTTTTGCAGTTTTAGGGCCACACTCAAGATTATGTTAATAAAGTACAGTTTTGATGAGAGGAAATGGTCATATCTTAGCTTAAATGCTTTGGTCTAGAATGTGGTAAGGGCTAAAACATAACAAGGATGCATTGTTATTTATGTGTTCATTCATCTTTGTACTCAGCATCAAAAATTCTGATTAAATAGTGTTTTCCCTCATGATCCTTTTAATAGTTCTTTTGTCAAAATAATATCTTCCTCCTGGTACTATAATTATATTTCTTCACACTTTCCGGTCTTTTGTAAGTTCTCTGTCCTTTTTAGACCAAGTTGTATTTGTAAGCTGTGCTGATAAAATATTCATGTGACTTGAAGTGAAAGATCCAGTCAAAGAACTTCATGTTTTTTGTGTGTTTTTCCTCTCCTGTGGAGTGAACTTCTTTCCGTTTTCTTTCTTCCTTGCTATTAAAGATTTATTTTGTTGTAGACATACTCTGTGTACATTAGGGGGAAAAACACTGGTATGGGCATTAAAAATGATGGAGTCATTCATAGTGTGACTGAATAGATAAAAAACAACACCCATCTATATGCTGCCTATAAGAGATTCACTTCAGACCAAAAGACACATACACAAAACAAAACAAGTCTCAATAAATTTAAGAAGATTGAGATCATATTAAGCTTCTTTTCTGACCACAATGGTATGCACTAGAAATCAAATATAAGAGAAACAACTGGGAAAAACACAGATACACGGAGCCTAAACAACCTGCTACTAAATAACCAATGCATCAACAAAGAAATCAAAGAAGAAATTAGAACATACATGGAGACAAATGAAAATGAAAACATAATGGCCCAAAGTTTTAGGGATGCAGCAAAAGCAGTTATAAGAGGGAAGTTTATAGCAATACAGGCCTACCTCAAGAAATGAAAAAAACCCCTCAAACATCCTAATATTACATTAAAGGGAGCTGTAAAAAGAACAAAGCTCAACTCTAGTAGAAGGAAGGAAACCATAAAAATTAGGGTGGAAATAAATGAAATAGAGACTAATAAAACAATAGAAAAGATCAGTCAAACCAAGAGCTGGTTCTTTGTAAAGATAAACAAAATTGATAAACCTTTAGATAGACCTGTCAAGGGAAAAAGAAAGAGGACTCAAATAACATCAGAAATGAAGAAGGAGAAATAACAACTGACACCAAAGAAATACAAATGATTATGAGAGAATACTATGGAAAATTATATACCAACAAATTGGACAACCTAGAAGAAATGGATAAATTCCTAGAAACATATAATCTTCCAAAACTGAAACAAGAAGAAATAGAAAATTTGAACAGACCAATTAGTAGTAATGAAATTGAATCAGTAATCAAAAAACTCCCAACAAATGAAAATCCAGGACTAGATAGCTTCATAGGTGAATTCTACCAAACATTTAAATAAGAGATAATACCTTTATTCTTCTTCTTTTTTAAAAGCTTATTTATTTTTGATAGAGAGCACAAGCAGGGGAGGGGCGGAGACAGAGGAGCCACTGTGGGTTTTTCACTGACAGCAGCAAGCCTGATGTGGGGCTTGAACTCATAAACTGCAAGATCATGATCTGAGCCAAAGTCGGACACTCAACTGACTGAGCCACCCAGGTGCCCTTCAAACCATTCCAGAAAGTAGAAGAGGAAGCAAAAACTTCCAAATTTATTCTATAGGGCCACTGTTACCCTGATACCAAAATAAGACAAATACACTATGAAAACAAAAACAAAAACAAACTACAGGCCAATATCTCTGATGAATATAGATGTAAAAATCCTCAAAAAATATTAGCCAAACAAATCTAACAATACATTAAATTATTCACCATGATCAAGTAGGATTTATTACTGGGATGCAAGGGCGGTTCAATATTTAGAAATCAATCCATGTGCTGCCTTATGTTAATAAGAGGTGGTATAAGAAACATATGATCATCTCAATGGAAGCAAAAAAAGCATTTGAGAAAATATAACATCCATTTATGATAAAAACATGCAACAAGGTGGGTTTAGAGGGAACATACTTCAACCATATATGAAAAACCCATAGCTAACAACATACTCAATGGTGGAAATCTGAAATATTTTTCTCTAAGGTCAAGGATATCCATTCTTATCACTTTTATTCCACATAGTACTGGAAGTCCTAGCTGCAGCAATAAGACAAGAAAAGCAAATAAAAGGTAAGGAAGAAGTAAAACTGTCACTAATTGCAGATAACATGCTACTATATATAGAAAACTTTAAAGGCTCCACCCAAAAACTATTAGAAATGATAAATGAATTCAGTAGATTTGTAGGACACAAAATTAATATACAGAAACTAGTCACATTTCTATATGCTAATAATGAAAGAGAAATTGACAATCCCATTTACAGTTGCACCAGAAAGAAACAAATACCTAGAATAAATTTAACCAAGGAGATGAAAGACCTATGCTGTGAAAACTATATGACATTGATGAAAGAAATTGAAGATGATACAAACAAATGGAGAGATATACCATGCTCATGGATTGGAAGAATTAGTATCATCCAAATGTCCATAATGCTTAAAGCAATCAACAGATTCAATGCAATCCCTATCAAAATATCAGTAATATTTTTCACAGAACTAGAGCAAATAATTTTAAAATTTGTATGAAACCCCAAAAGACCTTGAATAGCCAAAAAAGTCTTGAGAGTAAACAAAGCTGGAGGTATCACAATCCTGGATTTCAAGATATACTACAAAGCTATAGTAATCATAACAATATAGTGCTGGCACAAAATGATAAATGAATATGTTTAGCAATATATATATATATATATATATATATATATATATATATATATATGTTTATTTTGAGAGACAGAGTGGGGGAGGGGCCGAGAGAGAGGGAGAGAGAATCCCAAGCAGGCTCTCCCTAGTCAGTGCAGAGCCTAACACAGGGCTAGAACTCACGAACCATGAAAACATGACCTGAGCCAAAATCAAGAGTCAGAGCCTTAATTGACTGAGCCCCCCAGGTGCCCTGTCCTTAGCAACATATTTATGTAAATGTCTCCTCAGGCAAGGGAAACAAAAGCAGAGGATATCGTTAGGTGCCATAAGCTTCATGACTCCATCATATTTTTATTATAGTACAATCCATTATATTAGTTTAAGGTGTACAACATAATGATTTGATATTTGTGTATGTTTCAAAATGATCACCACAATAAGTCTAGTTAGCATCTGTCACCACACATAGTTACAAATTTTTTTTTTCCTTCAGTTAGGGACTTTTAAGATCTCTCTTTTTAACTTTCAAGTATGCAATATGGTATTATAGTCATGATGTTGTACATTATATCCCCATGACCTATTTATTTTATAATGTAAAGTTTGTGATGATTCCATAATTTTTTAAATTATTGAAGTACATACAATGTTATATTAGTTTCAGGTGCACAACACAGTTATTTGATAATTCTATACCTTACTCAATGCTCACCACTAAGTGTGGTCACCATCTGTCACCATACAACATTACTACAACATTATTGACTATATTCCCTATGCTGCACTTTTCTTCTCCTGACTTATTTATTTTATAACTGGAAGTCTGTACCTCTTAATCCCCTTCACCTATTTTGCCCATTGCCCCACCCAACTTCCCTCTGGCAGCCACCAGTTTGTTCTCTGTATTTAACTCTGCTTTTTGTCTGTTAATTTGTTTTGTTTTTTAGATTCCATATATAAGTGAAATCATATGGTATTTGTCTTTCTCTGTCTGACTTATTTCACTTAGCATAATATCCACTTAGTCTGTCCATGTTGTCACAAATGGCAAGATCTCATTCTTCTTAATGGATGAGTAATATTCCATTGTATATATATGCCACTTCTTTATCTATTCATTATCAGTGGACACTTGGAATGCTTCTGTATCTTGCTATTGTAAATAATGCTGTAATCAGCATAGGGGTGCATATATCATTTCAAATTAGTGCTTTCATTTTCTTTAGGTAAATTCAGGAATTCAACTATTTATTTTTAAAGATTTTATTTTTAAGTAATCTCTACAACCAACTTGGGGTTCGAATTTAAAACCCTGAGATTAAGAGTCACATACTCGGGGTGCTTGGGTGCCTCAGTTGGTTAACTGTCTGACTTCAGCTCAGGTCATGATCTCGTGGCTCATGGGTTTGAGTCCTGCATCAAGCTCTGTACTGACAGCTTAGAACCTGGAGTCTGCTTCAGATTCTGTGTCTTCCTCTTTCTCTGCCCCTCCCCTGCTTGTACTCTATCTCTCTCTGTCTCTCAAAAATAAATAAAATGTTAAAAAAAAAAAAAGTCACATGCCAACTGAGCCAGCCCGGCACCCTGTAAATTCAGTAATTTAGATGGTATGAACTAATTCCTCAAAAATAAAAAAGTACCAAAGTCACCCAAGAAAAAAAATAGTCTGAATAGTTCTATAACTATGAAATAAATTGAATCTATAGTGAAAACTCATTTGAAAAATAAAACCTAGGATTTGGATGGTTTCACTGGAGGATTCTACCAAACATTTAACCAAGAAATGATACCAATTCTATTTAATCTTTTCTAGAAAATAGAAGAGGGAACACTGCCCACCACATTTTCTGAGACCAATATTATCCTGATGTCCAAACCAGATATAGATAGTATAAGAAAAGAATACTACTGACATTATAGTATTCCCCATGAACATAGATGCAAAACTCCTCAACAAAATATTAGTAAATTTAATCCAGCAGTATAAAAATAATACTACAGCATAGGGGCACCTGGGTGGCTCAGTCGGTTAAGAGTCTGACTTCAGCTCAGGTCACGATCTCATGGTTTGTGAGTTCGAGCCCCACGTTGGGCTCTGTGCTGACAGTGCAGAGCTTGGAACCTGCTTTGGATTCCGTGTCTCCCTCTCTCTCTCTGCTCCTTCCCCAACTGATGCTCTCTCTCAAAAATAAATAAACATTAGAAAAATTAAATAGTACAGCATGACCAAGGGGGGTTATTCCAGGAATGCAAGACTGGTTTAATATTCAAAAGTCAAATCAATTTAATCTCTATCAATAGTCTAAAGGAGTGACTCCACATGGGCCAATCAATTCTTTTTTTACAACATCCAGTATCTATTCATGATAAAAAATTCTCAGTGCACTAGGAATAGAGGGAACTTCCTCAATCTGATGAAAGGTATCTATAAAAAAACCAACAGCTAACATCATACTTAATAGTGAAAGATCAAATGCTTTCCTCCTAAAATTGGGAACAAAGCATGGAGTCGCCTGCTCACCACTCCTATTCACCCATGTACTGCACTGGAAGTCCTAGCCAGCACAATAAAGAAAGAGAAAGATATAAAAGGAATTCAGATTAAAAGGAGGCAATACAATTGTCCCTGTTTGCAAACATGATATTTTATGTAGAAAACCCCAACAAATCTACAGTAAAACTCCTAGGACTAGTAAGAGACTTTAGTTAGGTCACAGGATACCAGACACACAAAAATCAATTGTATCTGTAGATACTAGCATTGAGAATTAGAAACCAAAAATTTTTAAATACACCATTTACAACAGTTCCAAAAATGAAATTATATACAAATCTAATAAAACATGCATAGGCTCTGTATTCTGAGATTTATAAACTGCCACAAAAGAAATCAAAGACCTAAACAAATTGAGAGATAAACCATGATTATATTGGAAGACTAAACATAGTAAAGTCAATTTTATCCAAACCTCTGTATAGATTTAATGCATTTCCAATCAAAATTCTAGGGGTATGTTTGTGTATGTAGACAAGTTGATTCTAAAATTTATTTAGAAAGCAAAATAGAATAGCCAAAAAATTTTGAAAATAAAGAATACAGTTGGATAAGTTACATGACTCAATTTTAAGACTTGCTGCAAGCATACCTTGGAGATATCGTAGGTGTGTTCCAGACCACTGCACTAAAGTGCTATCACAATAAAGTGAGTCAAATGAATTTTTTGGCTTCCCAGTGCATGTAAAAGTTATGTTTACACTATACTAGTCAATTAAGTGTGCAAAAACATTATGTCTAAATAAACAATGTACATACTTTAATTAAAAATACCTTATTGCTAAAAAGTTCTAATTGTCTGAGCTGTCAGTGAGTCTAATCACTGATCACAGATCACCATAACAAATAGAATAATAACTGTAAAGTTTGAAATCTTGCAAGAATTACCAAAATGTGACACAGAGACATGAAATGAGCTAATGCTGTTGGAAAAAATGATGCCAATAGACTTGCTTGATGCAGGACTGCCACAGATCTTCAACTTAAAAAAAAATTCTCTGTGATGCTCAATGAAGCAAAGCACAATAAAGCAAGGTATGCCTGTATAAGTCAGTTCTCAGGAGTTTTTGTTTTTTGTTTTTTTGAGAGAGGGTACAAGTGAGTGAGGGGCAAAGAGAGAAAATCCCAGGAGGGGCAGGGGGAGAGAAAAAGAGCCAGAAGTGGGGCTCACCAGAAGTGGGGCTTGTGCTCACCCAAAGTGGGGCTTCAGCTTGTTCACCCGATGTGGGACTTGAACTCATGAACTGTGAGATCATGACCTGAACTGAAGTCTGATGCTTAACAACTGAGCCACCCAGATGCCCCTCAGGAATTTAAGTATCATTGTGGGCATGGATTTCTTTGGATTTATCTTGTTTGTGATTTACTGAGTTTCTTGAATCTGTAGGTTTATATCTTTTGGCAAATTTTGCAAGTTTTTATTCATTATTAGATGTTTGTTTTGCATCTTACTATACTATTGACTCCATCTAGTGAGTTTTAAAAACCTTTTTTACTTCTTTACTTTTCAGTTCTCAAATTTCTATTTTGTTTTTCTTCATATTTTCTATTTTTTTCTGAGATGCTGTACAGTTCTCTATTCATTTCAAAATTTGCCTTTTTTCATGCAAGTTGTGATTTTCTGAGTTCTTCATATGCTGAGTAATGTTGAATTCTGTCTTCCAAATTTTAAGTGAGTCTGGGTCTTGTTTAGAGCCATGGAGAATGTTGGTATTTTTGTTTTTAGCAGACAGTCTACTCGTTTGGGTTTGGGTTGTAAATTGTGACCAGATTTCTGTGGATTTTGCTTGCAGTGTTCGTTCCATTTTCAAAGCTTTTGCAATGTTATTTGTATCTATTGTGCCCAGTGGCCAGTATGAAAACTTGGGCAGTGGTCTACCCTGGTGCTCAGTTCTGAAGAACTTTGGGATACATATTTGGGTCTGATCCACATATGCATAGCTTAGTAGTGAGCCCAGGAATTTATAAACAAGTTTTGGGGCCAGGCTCCTCCTTCTCTGGCATATTCCCCATACTTTCTTGTTCTTTGAGGCTTCCTTTTTGGTCCTTTGGCCAGTAAATTGGCCTTCAATAGACCATTCTGCTGTGCATTTCCTGCAGCTGTGCTCACATGTGGGGCCAAGTGATGGGAGCACAGAAAGAGGAAAAACAATGCTGTTTTCCCTAATCTTGGGACCACTGCTCCTCTCACCTTCCCTCTGTGTTTAGCTGCCCTCGGGTGCCCTCCCTCCCCCCCATGCCTTGCCAATTCCTTCTTTTTTTTAATTATTATTTATTTATTTATTTATTTTTTTAATATATGAAATTTACTGTCAAATTGGTTTCCATACAACACCCAGTGCTCATTCCAAAAGGTGCCCTCCTCAATACCCATCACCCACCTTACCCTCCCTCCCACCCGCCATCAACCCTCAGTTTGTTCTCAGTTTTTAAGAGTCTCTTATGCTTTGGCTCTGTCCCACTCTAACCTCTTTTTTTTAATTTCCTTCCCCTCCCCCATGGGTTTCTGTTACGTTTCTCAGGATCCACATAAGAGTGAAACCATATGGTATCTGTCTTTCTCTGTATGGCTTATTTCACTTAGCATCACACTCTCCAGTTCCATCCACGTTACTACAAAAGGCCATATTTCATTTTTTCTCATTGCCACGTAGTATTCTATTGTGTATATAAACCACAATTTCTTTATCCATTCATCAGTTGATGGACATTTAGGCTCTTTCCATAATTTGGCTATTGTTGAGAGTGCTGCTATAAACATTGGGGTACAAGTGCCCCTATGCATCAGTACTCCTGTATCCCTTGGATATATTCCTAGCAGTGCTATTGCTGGGTCATAGGGTAGGTCTATTTTTAATTTTCTGAGGAACCTCCACACTGCTTTCCAGAGCGGCTGCACCAATTTGCATTCCCACCAACAGTGCAAGAGGGTTCCCGTTTCTCCACATCCTCTCCAGCATCTATAGTCTCCTGATTTGTTCATTTTGGCCACTCTGACTGGCGTGAGGTGATATCTGAGTGTGGTTTTGATTTGTATTTCCCTGATGAGGAGCGACGTTGAGCATCTTTTCATGTGCCTGTTGGCCATCCGGATGTCTTCTTTAGAGAAGTGTCTATTCATGTTTTCTGCCCATTTCTTCACTGGGTTATTTGTTTTTCGGGTGTGGAGTTTGGTGAGCTCTTTATAGATTTTGGATACTAGCCCTCTGTCTGATATGTCATTTGCAAATATCTTTTCCCATTCCGTTGGTTGCCTTTTCGTTTTGTTGGTTGTTTCCTTTGCTGTGCAGAAGCTTTTTATCTTCATAAGGTCCCAGTAATTCACTTTTGCTTTTAATTCCCTTGCGTTTGGGGATGTATCGAGTAAGAGATTGCTACCACTGAGGTCAGAGAGGTCTTTTCCTGCTTTCTCCTCTAAGGTTTTGATGGTTTCCTGTCTCACATTCAGGTCCTTTATCCATTTTGAGTTTATTTTTGTGAATGGTGTGAGAAAGTGGTCTAGTTTCAACCTTCTGCATGTTGCTGTCCAGTTCTCCCAGCACCATTTGTTAAAGAGACTGTCTTTTTTCCATTGGATGTTCTTTCCTGCTTTGTCAAAGATGAGTTGGCCATACATTTGTGGGTCTAGTTCTGGGGTTTCTATTCTATTCCATTGGTCTATGTGTCTGTTTTTGTGCCAATACCATGCTGTCTTGATGATGACAGCTTTGTAGTAGAGGCTAAAGTCTGGGATTGTGATGCCTCCTGCTTTGGTCTTCTTCTTCAAAATTACTTTGGCTATTCGGGGCCTTTTGTGGTTCCGTATGAATTTTAGGATTGCTTGTTCTAGTTTCGAGAAGAATGCTGGTGCAATTTTGATTGGGATTGCATTGAATGTGTAGATAGCTTTGGGTAGTATTGACATTTTGACAATATTTATTCTCCCAATCCATGAGCAGGGAATGTCTTTCCATTTCTTTATATCTTCTTCAATTTCCTTCATAAGCTTTCTATAGTTTTCAGCATACAGATCTTTTACATCTTTGGTTAGGTTTATTCCTAGGTATTTTATGCTTCTTGGTGCAATTGTGAATGGGATCAGTTCCTTTATTTGTCTTTCTGTTGCTTCATTGTTAGTGTATAAGAATGCAACTGATTTCTGTACATTGATTTTGTATCCTGCAACTTTGTTGAATTCATGTATCAGTTCTAGCAGACTTTTGGTGGAGTCTATCGGATTTTCCATGTATAATATCATGTCATCTGCAAAAAGCGAAAGCTTGACTTCATCTTTGCCAATTTTGATGCCTTTGATTTCCTTTTGTTGTCTGATTGCTGAAGCTAGAACTTCCAGCACTATGTTAAACAACAGCGGTGAGAGTGGACATCCCTGTCGTGTTCCTGATCTCAGGGAAAAAGCTCTCAGTTTTTCCCCGTTGAGGATGATGTCAGCTGTGGGCTTTTCATAAATGGCTTTTATGATGTTTAAGTATGTTCCTTCTATCCCGACTTTCTCAAGGGTTTTTATTAAGAAAGGGTGCTGGATTTTGTCAAAGGCCTTTTCAGCATCGATTGACAGGATCATATGGTTCTCTTTTTTTTTGTTAATGTGATGTATCATGTTGATTGATTTGCGAATGCTGAACCAGCCCTGCATCCCAGGAATGAATCCCACTTGATCATGGTGAATAATTCTTTTTATATGCTGTTGAATTAGATTTGCTAGTATCTTATTGAGAATTTTTGCATCCATATTCATCAGGGATATTGGCCTGTAGTTCTCTTTTTTTAACTGGGTCTCTGTCTGGTTTAGGAATCAAAGTAATACTGGCTTCATAGAATGAGTCTGGAAGTTTTCCTTCCCTTTCTATTTCTTGGAATAGCTTGAGAAGGATAGGTATTATCTCTGCTTTAAACGTCTGGTAGAACTCCCCTGGGAAGCCATCTGGTCCTGGACTCTTATTTGTTGGGAGATTTTTGATAACCGATTCAATTTCTTCGCTGGTTATGGGTCTGTTCAAGCTTTCTATTTCCTCCTGATTGAGTTTTGGAAGAGTGTGGGTGTTTAGGAATTTGTCCATTTCTTCCAGGTTGTCCAATTTGTTGGCATATAATTTTTCATAGTATTCCCTGATAATCGTTTGTATCTCTGAGGGATTGGTTGTAATAATTCCATTTTCATTCATGGTTTTATCTATTTGGGTCATCTCCCTTTTCTTTTTGAGAAGCCTGGCTAGAGGTTTGTCAATTTTGTTTATTTTTTCAAAAAACCAACTCTTGGTTTTGTTGATCTGCTCTACCGTTTTTTTAGATTCTATATTGTTTATTTCTGCTCTGATCTTTATTATTTCTCTTCTTCTGCTGGGTTTAGGCTGCCTTTGCTGTTCTGCTTCTATTTCCTTTAGGTGTGCTGTTAGATTTTGTATTTGGGATTTTTCTTGTTTCTTGAGATAGGCCTGGATTGCAATGTATCTTCCTCTCAGGACTGCCTTTGCTGCATCCCAAAGCGTTTGGATTGTTGTATTTTCATTTTCGTTTGTTTCCATATATTTTTTAATTTATTCTCTAATTGCCTGGTTGACCCACTCATTCGTTAGTAGGGTGTTCTTTAACCTCCATGCTTTTGGAGGTTTTCCAGACTTTCCTGTGGTTGATTTCAAGCTTCATAGCATTGTGGTCTGAAAGTATGCATGGTATAATTTCAATTCTTGTAAACTTATGAAGGGCTGTTTTGTGACCCAGTATATGATCTATCTTGGAGAATGTTCCATGTGCACTTGAGAAGAAAGTATATTTTGTTGCTTTGGGATGCAGAGTTCTAAATATATCTGTCAAGTCCATCTGATCCAATGTATCATTCAGGGCCCTTGTTTCTTTATTGACCGTGTGTCTAGGTGATCTATC
This sequence comes from Neofelis nebulosa, assembly GCF_028018385.1. Lineage (NCBI taxonomy): Eukaryota > Metazoa > Chordata > Mammalia > Carnivora > Felidae > Neofelis > Neofelis nebulosa. Next base: position 99,304,512 of record NC_080800.1, read on the forward strand.
CATTTCTGTAAGTGGGGTGTTAAAGTCCCCTGCAATGACCACATTCTTATCAATAAGGTTGCTTATGTTTATGAGTAATTGTTTTATATATTTGGGGGCTCCAGTATTCGGTGCATAGACATTTATAATGGTTAGCTCTTCCTGATGGATAGACCCTGTAATTATTATATAATGCTCTTCTTCATCTCTTGTTACAGCCTTTAATTTAAAGTCTAGTTTGTCTGATATAAGCATGGCTACTCCAGCTTTCTTTTGGCTTCCAGTAGCATGATAGATAGTTCTCCATCCCCTCACTCTCAATCTGAAGGTGTCCTCAGGTCTAAAATGAGTCTCTTATAGACAGCAAATAGATGGGTCTTGTTTTTTTATCCATTCCGATACCCTATGTCTTTTGGTTGGCGCATTTAATCCATTTACATTCAGTGTTATTATAGAAAGATATGGGTTTAGAGTCATTGTGATGTCCGTAGGTTTCACGCTTGTAGCGATGTCTCTGGTACTTTGTCTCACAGGATCCCCCTTAGGATCTCTTGTAGGGCTGGTTTAGTGGTGACAAATTCCTTCAGTTTTTGTTTGTTTGGGAAGACCTTTATCTCTCCTTCTATTCTAAATGACAGACTTGCTGGATAAAGGATTCTCGGCTGCATATTTTTTCTGTTTAGCACACTGAAGATATCGTGCCAAGCCTTTCTGGCCTGCCAAGTTTCAAAGGAGAGATCAGTCACGAGTCTTTTAGGTCTCCCTTTATATGTGAGGGCAGGTTTATCCCTTGCTGCTTTCAGAATTTTCTCTTTATCCTTGTATTTTGCCAGTTTCACTATGATATGTCGTGCAGAAGATCGATTCAGGTTACGTCTGAAGGGAGTTCTCTGTGCCTCTTGGATTTCAATGCCTTTTTCCTTCCCCAGTTCAGGGTAGTTCTCAGCTATTACTTCTTCAAGTACCCCTTCAGCACCTTTCCCTCTCTCTTCCTCCTCTGGGATACCAATTATGCGTATATTATTTCTTTTTAGTGTATCACTTAGTTCTCTAATTTTCCCCTCATACTCCTGGATGTTTTTATCTCTCTTTCTCTCAGCTTCCTCTTTTTCCATAACTTTATCTTCTAGTTCACCTATTCTCTCCTCTGCCTCTTCAGTCCGAGCCGTTGTCATTTCCATTTTGTTTTGCATTTCATTTAAGGCGCTTTTCAGCTCCTCGTGACTGTTCCTTAGTCCCTTGATCTCTGTGGCAAGAGATTCTCTGCTGTCCTCTATACTGTTTTCAAGCCCGGTGATTAATTTTATGACTATTATTCTAAATTCACTTTCTGTTATATTATTTAAATCCTTTTTGATCAGTTCATTAGCTGTTGTTATTTCCTGGAGATTCTTCTGAGGGGAATTCTTCCGTTTGGTCATTTTGGATAGTCCCTGGAGTGGTGAGGACCTGCAGGGCACTTCCCCTGTGCTGTGGTGTATAACTGGAGTTGGTGGGCGGGGCCGCAGTCCGACCTGATGTCTGCCCCCAGCCCACCGCTGGGGCCACAGTCAGACTGGTGTGTGCCTTCTCTTCCCCTCTCCTAGGGGCGGGATTCACTGTGGGGTGGCGTGGCCCGTCTGGGCTACTTGCACACTGCCAGGCTTGTGGTGCTGGGGATCTGGCGTATTAGCTGGGGTGGGTAGGCAAGGTGCACGGGGGCAGGAGGGGCAGGCTTAGCTCGCTTCTCCTTAGGTGATCCACTTCAGGAGGGGCCCTGTGGCAGCGGGAGGGAGTCAGATCCGCTGCCGGAGGTTTGGCTCCACAGAAGCACAGAGTTGGGTGTTTTCGCGGAGCGAGCAAGTTCCCTGGCAGGAACTGGTTCCCTTTGGGATTTTGGCTGGGGGATGGGCGGGGGAGATGGCGCTGGTGAGCGCCTTTGTTCCCCACCAAACTGAGCTCTGTCGTCCGGGGGCTCAGCAACTCTCCCTCCCTTTGTCCTCCAGCCTTCCCGCTTTCTGAGCAGAGCTGTTAACTTATGACCTCCCAGACGCTAAGTCGCGCTTGCTGTTGGAACACCGTCCGGCCCCTCCGCTTTTGCCAGCCAGACTCGGGGGCTCTGCTTGGCCGCGAGCCGCCCCTCTGCCCCGCCTCCCTTCCGCCAGTCCGTGGAGCGTGCACCGCCTCGCCGCCCTTCCTACCCTCTTCCGTGGGCCTCTTGTCTGCGCTTGGCTCCGGAGACTCCATTCTGCTAATCCTCTGGCGGTTTTCTGGGTTATTTAGGCAGGTGTAGGTGGAATCTAAGTGATCAGCAGGACGCGTGGTGAGCCCAGTGTCCTCCTACGCCGCCGTCTTCCCTGGACATCGCCAATTCCTTCTTTATGGAATTGCCTGGGGGCTTGGATATGACACAACAAAGGCAAGACAAACAAAAGGAAAAAAAACACAGAAAAAGGGGATTTATTCTACTGGCTCTGGGTCTTAGGGGACTACTTTCCCATGCCTTGAACCTGAACTAGAGGGCTTCTCTTAGAGTGCTCTCTGTCCTGACCTGGTCCCCAGGTCTGGGTTTTGGGCTGTCTTGGACTTGGTCCAGAGGCCACTGGAGGAAAAATGAGAAGCTCAGTACTGGTTCAGTGGTACTTTTAATTCTGGTCTTCTTCCCCATTCTGCCTGCTACTTTCTACTTTTTCCTCAAATAGTTGTTCCGTGCCTTCTGCCCAGGTTTTATAGCTGCATTTAGTGGAAAAGGCTGGTTGGAATGTACTTACTCCATCCTATCTGGACCTAGAACTTGTTCACTGCCTTTGAGGTTGTTAATGATCTGGTTCCCATATTCTTTTTCAACCCTCAAAAATCCGAGTTTGAGGTTTCTACCCTTGTGGCTCATTGTGCCTGGCCATTTTCCTCAGGAAATAAGCTGAGAGCCTCTAGTTGGGATTTAAAAAAAATTGTCACATTAGGTAACATACAGTATATACAGTGTAGTCTTGGCTTCAGGAGTAGATTCCCGTGATTCATCACATACATACAACACCCAGTGCTCATCCCAACAAGTGTCCTTCTCAGTGCCCATCTCCCATTTTCCCCACCCCCATTAACCCTCAGTTTATTCTCTGTATTTAAGAGTCTCTTATGGTTTGCCTCCCTCTCTGTTTGTAACTTAGTTTTCCTTCCCTTCCCCTCTAGTTGGGATCTTTGTTGAAAGCAGTTAAAAAAAAGGTTTATTTATTTTGAAGGGGGAGCAGGCAGAGAGAGAGAGAGAGAGAGAGAGAGAGAGAGAGAGAGAGAGAGAGAGAATCCCAAGCAGGCTTGACACTGTCAGAGCAGAGCCTGACACAGGGTTCCATCCCACTAAACGTGAGATCATGACCGGAGTTGAAATCAAGAGTTGGACGTTAACCAACTGAACCACCCAGCGCCCCTGAAAGTGGTTTTCTACACCTGTGTTGAGATTAGAATTAAAGGGGTACCATATTCTCAACAGAGTGTGTATTAGATAGGGCTGGTAGCTGAGATAAGGAAAAATGGGAAAGTACTAGAGTAAGGCAGGTGTGCCCCCAGTACTCCCTCCAATTTAACTCTACACATGCACTTTCTCATTCTGACAAATAATGGCTCCAGCTGTGTGTCTGCTGAAGGGTTCAAGGGACACAGGCTAATGGATATTAGTATGTGTTTATTGAAAGAGGTGGCTAATATTCATGAAAGTTGATGGTAAATGAACATTTATTTTTATTTTCTTCCTTGCCTGTGAAATACCAGACATATGAGATTCAGAATTACTAGTCGTATAAATATGAATAGGGTGAATGTCCCATCTCTCTTAACGGAAAAATTTCATTTTGTAATTATCAACCTTATTGCAGAAACAGTATCATTATTGGCTTTCCCTCCCTTCTATTTAAGGGAATACAGAGTATGGGGTAGAGATAATTTAATTACTTCAAGGTTAATTAATTGCCTCTGGACTTGGGTCCCTTTCAATCTCTCTCCCCCCAAGTCATCTCACCAACCCCCTGTGTAGGTCTTAGAGTGGCCAAAGGCACCAGAAGTACCCATGCTGAGATGAACCTTGTAGCCGATTTGAAAGCTTGATATGGATATAGAAGGCCACAGTCATCTACACTTTCAGCCTATCTGGTGATGTGTGAATACAGAATTCTAGAGTCATTTGTCCAAGCTGAAAGGGTTCATTTGAATCCTCAGATCCATGGAGAACCTTAGACTGGGGCCCGATCTCTTATTATACACATGGAGGAATTGACATGCTGAAGATCCTATGAAAGTCAGTGGCAGCTCTGAGCATAGAACACTTTCTTCTGACTTCCTGTCTGTATACTTTCCAAAGACGTTAAGGGGAAACCAGGTGCTATAAGAATGTGTAACCCCTGGAATGATGGGTGATAAGTTAGTAAGAAGAGCAGATAGTAGCCTAGGCTGCTCAGAGTAGTGAACTTAGGACTTCACAACACTAAGGAGAGTCCCATCACTCTTCAGGTGGGAAAGATAAGAGAGGGTATCAAGCTCTAATAATTTTCATGACCCCTGGGTAAGATAGGAAATTTTTGTTCCCATTTAACTAAGGAGGAGACTGAGGCTCACTTGTAATGAAGTGCAAGTCACAGAGTAAAATTCAATGTCTGAAATAGAACTTAAGTTTCTTGACTCTTGTGTATATCATTAATGAATCCATTTCTTTTTTTTTTTTAAGATTTTTAAGTAGTCTCTACACCTAACATGGGGCTCAAACTCCCAACCTTGAGATCAAGAGTTGAATGCTCTACTGACACCATGCTCTGCAGGCACCCCCATGGATCCATTTCTGATTCTTGGGATAAAGTTGGGTTTTATTAAAAAGAACCAGATACCACAGCTAGTCATAAGCAGGGTGTAAAAATAGTTTTATGGAAACTTCTATACATAATATCATTCCTAATTTGTTTAATAAACACATGTCAGATGGCTTCTATGAGCTTTTTTACTGATGTTTTAAATAATTTATTGGATCTATGTATAGACAAAACTGAAGAATAGAGTGAGCCTGCTTAGTGTTGTTGAAAGAGCATTGAAGGGTTGTGATCCTAAGTGAATCAGTTAATCTCTCTGGGTCTTAGGCTCCCCTCTGCATGATTTGGGAGCAGATGGTCTTTAGGGTTTAGCCTACCTCTGAAATTTTGTGCTTTTGTGATTTGTGCTGCCTTAGTATTTTCTTCTAAGCTTTTAATTCTCCCTTGCTGCATCACCCTTCCCTTACATTAATTGTGTGTGTGTGTGTGTGTGTGTGTGTGTGTGTGTGTGTGTGTGTGTATGTGTAGGGAATGAGGGAATAACTTAATGAAATTACTGTTCTGAGTTGCTTACCTATGTTTATCACAATTTAACAGAAAAGTCTCTAAAAAATTGAGTGACTCTTTTATTTCCTGGAGGATAAGTATGGTGATAAGTGAACAAATACTAGATAAGCAATAATTTACAAACTATCAAAAGAAAGCAAAAACATATAGAACCCCCAATCCTGCTCAATATTCTAGTAATTCTGGATGGATAAGTAGGAATTGTTTTGTATTAAGTTTTTCCTTCCATTTTCCTTCTTCTACCAATGAGAGAGGTCTCTTAGCTTTTCCCTTGACATTCTCAGGATTTGAAAGTACTGTATCTGAAAATATCAAGTATTTTTAAAACCACCTGTAAGAAATCAGCTGAAAGAGAGAGTTCTGGTCTATTTACACATGAGGAGTAAAGTAATGGAGTGAGATCATGTATTGGTAAGAGTGTGTGTGTGTGTGTGTGTGTGTAGCTTAAACATATTTATATTTTAGAATAGTTTTAGATTTACAGAAAAATTGCAAAGATAGTATGAAGAGTTCCTAATATACGTGATGCCTAGTTTCCCATTATTAGCATCTTTCATTAGTGTGGCACATTGGTCACAATTTATTAACAATACTATTGCCAAACTCCATACTTTATTCAGATGTTCTTAGTTTTCACATGAATTCCTTTCTCTATTCCAGGAGTCCATCCAGGATCCCACATTACACTTAGTCATCATGTCTCCTTTGGCTCCTTATGGTTGCAACTTTCTCAGATTTTCCTTGTTTTTGATGACTTTGCAGGGGAGGAAAAATAATGTTCTCTTTATCCTTCTAGGTTCTTGGCTGAGACCCCCCCCATAATAACAGACAGATTAATAGAAAAATAAACGTAAGTGTAATAACATGTATCCCTCCTGCGTATGTGGAGATACCCAGGAAAACTGAGTAACTTCCAGAAATGGCCCAAGCGACCACCTTAAATACCATATCCAATTAAACACAAAAGGTGTTGGTGGTGGGGGGGGGGTGTACAAGGCCAGTTATGGGTGGTTTTTAGGCAAAACACAGTAAACAAGGGTAAGGTTGTTGTGCAGGTTTAAGTTGTAGCCTTCTCCACTGATAAGAGTTTGTAGAGATTCAGTCATCTTCCTCTTCCTGGTACAGAGAGGGAGACACCCTTACAGATGGAGATTTCCCTTATATATGTAAGTGTTTTGTACAAAAGGGTAACTTCTTCTGGTTTTCAGAGCTTCTCCTATGTCTGCTATTTCTTAAAAATAACCAGCTCAAGATAATCCTTATGCCAAAGAGGCATATTTTGGGGTGGCAAGTTGACTGTTTTGAGGATAAAGTCCAATATTTTGTAAAATACCCCTCAATTTTTAGTTTTTCTTTTTTTTAATGTTTATTTATTTTTGAGAGAGAGAGAGACAGAGCATGAGCGGGGGAGGGGCAGGGAGAGAGGGAGACACAGACTCCAAAGCAGTCTCCAGGCTGTGAGCTGTCAGCACAGAGCCCAACGTGGGGCTCAAACCCATGAACTGTGAGATCATGACCTGAGCTGAAGTCAGAAGCTTAACCAACTGAGCCACCCAGTCACCCCTAATTTTTATTTATTTTTTAAATAGTGCATTAAAATGATTTATCTTGACTACCAAGTTGTTAATGCCACCTTAAATTTTGAGGGGAACCATCTACAAAGCACCCCTGTAGTTTTTCTTTTTAATAGTTAATGTAGGGGTGATGGGGCCGCTGTCGGTTAAGCATCTGACTCTTGATGTCAGCTCAGGTTATGATCTCACAGTTTGTGAGTTTGAGCCCCACTTCGGGCTCTGTGCTGACAGTGCAGAGCCTGCTTGGGATTCTCTCTCTCTCCCTCTCTCTCTCTGGCCCTCCCCTGCTCGCATTCTCTCTCTCTCTCTCTCTCTCAATCTCTCTCTCTCTCAAAATAAATAAATAAATAAACTTTATAAAATTAGTTAATGTAGTTTTGGGAGATGTGGAATGTAGATGAAGTGGAATGTGGAATTAAGATGCCATCCACCTGTGGCCTGGTTGATCTGCTTTCGTTCCAGGGACAAACTGTACTTTACTGCAAATGCATATGGTTAGCCATGATGGATGGCATCTTAAGGACGAGGGGAATGTTGATCCTGTGCCAGATAACACAATTACTTTAGAGCAGTCTTCCCTATTAGAACAAGGCCAAGTCTAGTCTTTCTGATGGTGGCTCTATAGTAACATCTGCAGGTATGATTATATTATATGGAAATGCCATTTTAGGGTCCTCAACAAAGAATATTTGAAATAATATGCTTGCTGGAAAGTTGTTGCAAAATATTGTACAAGTAGAATCTAGTATATAACCTGGGAGTTATCCTTAACATTCTCCCCCCATTTACTACCTGCTATATCTAATCCACATTCAAGTCCTATCAATTTTACCAACCCAAATACCTTTCTAAATTACTCATTTCCACCACCTCCTCCATTACCATCCCAGTCCAAGTTGTCATCAACTGTCATCTGGAATACTATACTTTGTCTCCTAGCTAGTCTCCCTATATCTACTTTGGCCCCCTTCTAATATATTCTTTACATTGTAGTCATTCATTCATTCATTCAATCAAAGTATGTTTATCAAGTATTAATTATATACCAGACACCATTCTACATGTTGGTTATATAGCAGTGAGCAAAACAAAGCCCCTGCCCTCATAGAGTTACATTCTATTGTGGGAGATCGGCAATAAGCAAATATTTACTAAAATGTTAGGTAGTGATAATGTCATGAAGAAAAATTAAACAGACAAGGGAATAGTGTCAGGGGGTGCTATTTTAGATGGACTTGGCAGAGAAGGTTTCTCTAAGTAGATGTTGTTTGAACAGAGACCTGAACAAGAGAGAGGGTGATACATGGAAATTTCTGGGGAAAGAACATTCCAAGTAAAATGAACAGCAAGTCCAATGGCTCTTGGGTGGGAACAAGGTTGGCATTTTTAGGAATAGCAAGGAAGCCAATGTGGTTAGAGCAGAGGTAACAAGGGCAGAATAGGACAAGTATGGAGGGGTCAGAGCTTTGCAGATCATGGTGTAAGGACTTGGATTTCTCCCAAGTATAACTGAAAGCCTTTAGAAGATTTTAAGCAGAGTAGTGGCATGACTGAGTGATTTCTCATAATTAATCATATCACATCCTCTATCCTACTTAAAAGCTTTCAAAATCTTCCCTTGAATCTTGGGATAAAGACCAAATTACTTATTATGGTCTACAAGGTTCAGTTTGGTCTTACTCCATTTGAGTCTTTAGTCTCATAATGTTATTATGTCCTCAAGTCTTTGCACTTATCAATCTTTATCTTGCCACAGGGCCTTTGAATGTGCTAGTTCCATTGCCTGAAATGCTCTTCCCTTCCCTTTTTGTCTCATTCATGCCTATTCATCCCTCAGATCTCATTTTCACTGAGTAGGTAGAAATCTTCCTATTATGTTTAGAGAACAATATCCATTTCTATCATAGCACTTGTCATAAGTGCAATTTTTTTATTTGTATAATTACTTAAATAACATAATTTTGCCTTGCAAAAGTTGTAAGCTCCATCATCATTATATCCATGGCATCCACAGTACCTGGTGTCCTTACAGAAGTTACAAAATCAGTATTTGTTGAATGAATGAATGAATGTATTTCCATGCTGTCTAACTTGTGTATTTTATATGGTGGGGTGGGGGGCTTGAAGAAAATCTATTATCCGCTATGTGTGTGAGACATCCAAGAGGTGTGTATGTGTCTTTTATATTCTGTACCTGATGTCACTCTGTTGATTCACTAGATCCAGTGGTTCTCTCTGGGCATTGTATTTTTCACAGATCTACTGGCCCACTGGATACCGTCACTCTGCTGGTAAGGTAGTGTCAGTTCATTTCGTAGCCCTGTTTCATTAGGCTCCATAGCCTCTTCAGCACTGATGGGCATAGTGTGTGTCACTGCTGCTTTACTGAGTAGAGAAGTTCTCTGTTGACAGGTACCATTGCTCTGATGGTCCACCTCATGTTACCAGAGTTGCCTATGATAAAGTTGAAGATGTGTGTATGTCGGGGGGGGGCATTCTGAATCATGTTGTCCTCTGTCAGAGGAGCCCCAAATAGTATTGCCGGGACCACTGATATTTGAGTTTAGTGACAAAACTCCATCTTAGTAGGACATACTCATGCACTTAAGACACGGTGCTGCTCTCAAATAATATGTCACTCTCATGAATTAAGGTAGGCTTACTAACCCAGACTCTTCATTCCTGCATCCCTCTTCCCTTAGGATGAAGTTTTCCCTCAATATTTCTTAAAAATAGGTTTCTGGGGTGCCTGGGTGGCTCAGTCAGTTAAGTGTCTGACTCTTGACTTCAGCTTAGGTCGTGATCGCACAGTTTGTGAGTTTGAGCCCTGCATCAGGCTTTGTGCTGATGGGGCAGAGCCTACTTGGGATTCTCTCTCCCCCCACCCCCTCCCCCCGTCCCTCCCTCGCTCTCACTCTCTCTCTGTCTCTCAAAATAAATAAACTTAAAAAAATAGGTTTCTGTTGTGCCATCCTATCCTACACTGCAGTGCACATGACCTGGCTTCTCACACGGGGTTCCCTAGGTACTATGCAGACACACTTTCTTCACATCAGACGTACCAGTTTGCATAGCATGCCCTCACATGCCTGAGCCTCAGGCACAGAGACGATGATGTAAGCTGAATTCCTTCCACATGCAATTCGGAACAACAGGGCAAAGTAGAACGAGCATGTGTGAACTTTGAGATCAGATAGATGCAGTTGGGATCATCTCACAACTCCACACATTACTGGCTGAATGACCTGGTATGTTGCTAACTTCTCTGAGCTTCAGTTGCTTCTCATTCATAAAATGGCACGATGACAACTTCCTTGCTGGACCTTTAGGATAAATAGCTAAATGCGCACAAAGCTTTGCCAGAGGGTCTGAACTAATAAGGATGGCTAGCCAATTTCTGACTTAGGAACTCTTCTACATGCTACATTAAGTATTACCTCATTTAAACATGCTCACAACAACCCTGTGAGGTAGGTACTACTCGTTCCATTTTATAAATGAAGAAACAGGTTCAATGAGGTTAGGTGATTTGTCCAAACAAGAAGTGGCAGAGCTGACTGGCCCACTCCTAGCAGCAGTCTTTCTAGAAAGCAGCATTAGGGCTAACGCTAATGAGATAAAAGAAGAAGTAGCTGGGGCACCTGGGTGGCTCAGTCAGTTAAGCATTGACTTCAGCTCAGGTCATGATCTCACAGTTTGTGAGTTTGAGCCCCGAGTCAGGCTCTGTGCTGACAGCTTAGAGCCTGGAGCCTGCTTGGGATTCTGTGTCTTCCTCTCTCTCTGCCCCTCCCCCACTTGTGCTCCGTCTCTCTCTGTCTCTCTGTTGCAAAAATAAATAAGCATTACGAAATTAAAAAAAAGAATAAGCTGCCTGATTTCCGTTTATCTGGGAATAATTGAATATTTCTGTCAGCCAAAGGCTCTGAACAGAATGGCTCCTTAAGATCACTGATTTAAGGGAGGGCTTCATTGCAACCCATCCTTTCCTAGAGGTTTCCCCTGATGTTTATATCCTCAAGGAGGAGCAGGGCATGGGAAAGAAAATCCAAATTGGTCTCCCCTAGGTTATGCAAGAGTGGTTGTGGCTTGTAAATGTCTGTTTTTGGACAGATAATTTGCTCACAGGTATATTGAGTTTTTTGTTGGGGGGAGGGAGAATAATTATTCACATTAGTAATGAAAATAAATGCAAAGGAATAGAAAATTAACATAAAGCTAAATCATATCGCAAAGAATGAAAACTATACTCCTATCAAAAAACTGAAGTTGGGACACCTGGGTGGCTCAGTCGGTTGAGCATCCAACTCTTGATATCAGTTCAGGTCATGATCCCAGGGTCAGAGTCATGGGATCAAGCTCCGCATCATGCTCTGTGCTGAGCATGGAACCTCCTTAATGTTCTCCCTCTGCTCCTCCCCTGTGCGTGCAAGCTCTCTCTCAAAAAAAGAAAAAAAGCTGAAATTGCATGTGTGCAAACACACACCCTAACTGCATATGACTACCCCCCCTCAAAAAAAAAAAAAAAAAAACAAAACCAGGGAACTTTCAGAAAATACAAAGAAAAACCTCTGGTAACCTTGAGGATTTGCCCCAGTTGTTCTCAAACTGTGCTGCATATTAGAATCACTGGTTGGGGGAGACTTAGAAACTCCTGATACTCAGGTTGCACCTCATTGCAATTAAATCTGAATGTCTAGGGGTGGTAACCAGCCTTTTTAAAAATGTTTATTTATTTTAGAGAGTGTGTGTGAGCAGGGGAGGGACAGAGAGAGAGGGAGACACAGAATTCAAAGCAGGCTCCAGGCTCCCAAGCTGTCAACACAGAGCCTGGCATGGGGCTCAAACTCATGAACCACGAGATCATGACCTGAGCTGAAGTTGGTCACTTAACCGAGCCACCCAGGTGCCCCACATCTGACTCTTGGTTTCAGCTATGGTCATGATCTCACAGTTGATGAGTTCAAGACCAGTGTCGGGCTCCGTGCTGACAGTGTGGAGCCTGTTTGGGATTCTCTCTACCTCTCTCTCTCTGCCCCTCCCCCACTTACGCTGTCTGTGTCTCTCTCAAAATAAATAAACTATAAAGAAAAAAAAAGATCCCCAGGTGAGTGCAATGTGCAACGAAGTTTGGGAACACTGGTCTAGCCTGTCCATCCAGAAGTCCTCATCTTCTCCCTGAGGCTCTATTGAAGAGTCAATGGCAAGGAAGCCTTCGAGGACCTGGCATTATTTAGTAAATCAATCTCCAAGGTAGGATTCCTGAGTATTAGAAAAGGGTGGGTGTTCCTTGAGATCATGAGCGTTGTTCTGATTTGGAAGGCGTCTCTTCATTAGGTTTAGCCTCAAATAAGTGATGAAAGTTGCTGAGGAGAGAGAAAAGAAATGGCTCCAGAATTTTCTTATAAAAGGGGCTTGGGAGGGTGATTTGGTTATAATTTGTTGTGACTGTGTTTGCAAGGACTGCACATTGTCTAGATCATATATTTGTTTAGAGTTGCCTGTCGGAAATTGTGAGGGAAGATAAAGCCGTCAATTGTTGCCACCATGGAGGAGAAGGGGATTTATTTCACTGTTTTTGCTCAGGTGATTTTCAGCAAGATAGGAAGGTGAGGTTTTCAGCAAAGTCTACAACTGCTTAGCACCACCTTCCTTTCCTGTCCATATTCATTAGTGTCTCTAACGCCAGTAAAAAGATACTAATAAACAATCACTAGTATTTACATAGTTTTATCATGTGCAGATGCTGTTTTGAATTACTTGTTACATCAACACACAATGTCTCAGCCCAGAGAAATAGCCCATTGAGTGGAATGTCAATAGCCAATGAATGGCTGGTGGGGGAAGATACTCTGAATCAGTGCTTGGGGTTCCCTTAAGTGAAATTTCAAAGATTTTCTTGATACTTTGGGCTATGATAAAAAAGTCTCGAGCTTGAAAAAGGCTTCCCAAATGTTGAAAAGATAGCATTCCTAGCAGGTAGGGTGATATAAAACTGCTTTAGCAGGTCAAATGTATTTTATGATAAAATGTAAGATGAAGACAAGACTTTATTAACACCCCAGAGGTTAATCACCTGACTGTGACTAAGTTTCTTTTAACAGTCAGTACCAAAATCCTCAAACAAACTAATAGTTATCAAATATGTTCTGACTAGAACTCTTAACCACACACATGGTCAGGTTAAAAGGGCATCGTTTACTAGTTGTGACAAGAGACTACATTTCCACCATGTAAGGAGGAAGGCACAAGTCGTTCAAGCTGGCTTGAGAACTGCTTCATTCTGTTTCTCAGGAAGGTTTTCTTTTTTTTTTTTTTTTTTAATTTTTTTTTTTTAACGTTTATTTATTTTTGAGACAGAGAGAGACAGAGCATGAATGGGGGAGGGTCAGAGAGAGGGAGACACAGAATCTGAAACAGGCTCCAGGCTCTGAGCTGTCAGCACAGAGCCTGACACGGGGCTTGAACTCACGGACCGCGAGATCATGACCTGAGCCAAAGTCGGCCGCTCAACCGACTGAGCCACCCAGGCGCCCCTCAGGAAGGTTTTCTAAACCACTCTTGGTCCCTAAGTATTCTGATACTTACAGCTGTAGTCTTACAGCTATGACAGAAGTACTTCCCAAGAACCAAACTGGACATTCAAGGATGCAGTGATTTCCATATAGGGCACAAAAGGGGACCATTGAAATTCTGAGAAGAAAACACTGACAAACCCCTAAAAGCGTCTGATGTAGCTACCCAGAAATGTAAAAAGATGAGGCTGTAGGCAACTCATAGTCACATTTGGGCTATTGGTCAATGATACACACACACCCGGTTGACTGCAGCTTGCACTCTGCAAAGGGGTGCTGCTTTAAGATGCTCCTTCCTGGTCTGCGTCACGACTGCATCATCGTCGTATTGTTGTCGTTTTCCTCCTCGCCCACTTCTTTTACAGCACTGGGAAACTTTGAGTCACCGTGAGTCATCAGATGCTTCTCCAGTGAAGTATAATACCTATTTTAGGATTGTAGGATCATGGAAAAGGTGCCCTGACTGAAAATGTTTATCAGTTTTAGCTATATAGCATCTAAACTCTGGCATTTCAGGAATACAAAAGTAATTGAAAAAGAGTACCTGAAAGTTATTTGTAGACTCTTCATGGAGTTCCATTTCTCTTGTTTTTCTGAAGCTTAATGGTTTGCTGGGTGACGTTTCCCACCTTCTTCCAATGTATTCAGCATCTTATGAAGCCTCTCAAGTTCCCGAGAGAGAGAAGGACCAGAATCATCTGGACCTAAACTAAACATATGTGTTTTAGTCAACACCTCATTTGAAAAATATTCTTTGGGTTCAAAGAGAAATTCTGTGAAACTCAGTCTCACCAGTCTCTGAGAACTTGAGTCTGTTATCTTTTAGGTGCTCTAGAATGGCCCATCGTGTTTCTGAACTGTTTCCGAGCATCTGTGTGTTCTTAAACACTAACCAAAAATGAGGAATTCCTTCAGGAGAACTTGTGTCTTCAGGCTTTGTCACTTCCTCGAACTGTCTCTTCATTTCTTCGTAGGCTGCCTCCTCAGAACCTGTCTTCCATTAGCACTTGCTTTCTGCAGACTCATAATTTGCATTGAGGATTTTGCAACTTTTATCAAGTAGAGGTTGATAGAGACAAGCACTTTTTAAAATATCATGACTTCTTTATGAAATTTGGCTTTCGTTTGAGCAATTTCAAACTCACCATTTTGGAGGGCTTTAACTGTTGGGCATACTGGCTATATTCTAGGTGGGCTTGAGAACGTTTATGAACAGGAGAGATTTGCCTTTCCTGAAGAATTTTCTTCCGTGCAGTCTTCAACAACAAGGTGGCCATCCACGTTTGTTGCACCTTGTGATGCCAGTGCCACAGCCTCCCTGGCAGAAAAGAGCCTCCTGAGCATAGCTTGAGAGTCTTTTGCTTGCCTGTGTCAATGCCTTTATCCTCCTCCTCATTGTCTGTGAGGCTCAAGTGTTCTCCATCCCCTAATTAAGACGGGAGGCTCAGGAGGGTGTCAGTGGGGAAAGATGATGGGCAGTCCCTCAGCACCATATTGTATCGTTCTGGTGTCATGTGGCCTACTCCTTCCTCTTGGGCTTATGAACTGTCTCCACAGCATGAGGGTTAATGTCGTCAGCATTCCCGAGACATCACCATTTTCCTCTCCTCCCCCTCTATCCCTCACAGCAGTCTCTCCTGGTTGGGCAAATGGAGCTGGTTTTATGTCACTTTCATCAGACATGTTGGGGGCAGCCAGGTGCCTCCTCACTAGCTATGACTGGGAAGCAGGGACAGAGGTGAGAACAAATGAGGATGTGGTGGTGGCAGTGCTTCTGGGGTGAGGACGATGGGCTGTGGTTGCCATGGTGGCCACCACTGCTGGAGAACCTTGCCTAGTGGATTCCCTGTCAGCCTTAAGCTGGTATTTAAATCTGGCCAAGGTCAGGGCAAGTTGGGGAAGAGCTCAGGAAAGGTCAAACTGCTGTTAGGCCTCTAGATCTAAGCTCATTTGCTGAGAAGGGGTGATTGACAGGCAGTCTCTTCATCACCCCACCCACCACATTGCCTCCAGTTTACTTCTGTGAGGAGGGGCTCATTGCTTCCTTCTCCATGCAGACCCCAGGAAGGAAGACTAGTTTATGATTACCAATATGTCATATGCAAATGATTTAAAACAGGTAGCTCTTTTAAAATGCAATTTTATTTTAAAATGAACTCTTTTCCTGGGGCACCTGGGTGGCTCTGCAAGTTAAACTAAGGACTCTTGATTTGGGCTCAGGTCTTGATCTCACCTTTTCCGGGATCAAATCTGTCGTCGGGCTCCGTGCTGACAGCATGGAACCTGCTTGGGATTCTGTCTCTCCCTCTCTCTCTGCCCCTCCTCCGCTCGCTCTCTCTCTCTGTCTCTCCCTCCAAATAAATAAACATTAAACAAATTACTCTTTTCTGCACATGGGCTTGATCTCATGATCCTGAGATCAAGAGTCACGTGGGCAACCAAGTCAGCCAGGTGCCCCAAAAAAGATAGGTAGTTTTAACGAATGCAATAGGTATAAATCTCTTGACTTTTTGATAATAGCCACCTGAACAGGTGTGAGGAGATATCTCAAGGTGGTTTTGAGGTGCATTTCCCTGGTGATTAAAGATCTTGAGCACCTTTCTCTGTACCTATTGGCCATTTGTATGTCTTTTTCTGAAAAATGTCTATTTGGGTCCTTTGCCCATTTTTAATTGGATTATTTGTATTTTGGGCATTGAGTTTTATGAGTTCCGTATATATTTTAAAGTTTATTTTGAGAGAGAGCGCGCAAGCAGGGGAGGAGCAGAGAGACTGGGAAAGAATTCCTAGTAGGCTGTGTACCATCAGCACAAAGACAGTTTGATCTTAACAACTGTGAGATCATGACCTGAGCTGAAATCAAGAGTAGGACACTTAACTGACTGAGCCACCCAGGCGCCCCTATATTTTGGATACTAACCCCTTATCAGATATATGATCTGAAAATATTTTCTCCTATTCTGTAGGTTGCCTTTTCATTTTGTTAATTATTTCCTTGGCTGTGCAGAAGCCTCTTTATTTGATGCAGTCCCACTTGTTTATTTCTGCTTTTGTTGCCTGTGCTTTTGGTGTCAAATTAAAAAAATCTTTGTCAAGAACCAAGGTCAAGGAGCTCATTGTAGAGAAACTTTTCATTTAGGAGTTTCATGGTTTCAGGTTTTACATTTAAGCGTTTAATTCCTTTCAGTTAATTTCTGTGAGTGATATAAGGTCCAATTTCATTTTTTCTGCATGTGGATAACCAGTTTCCCCAACACCATTTATTGAAGAGATCATTGTTTCCCCTTTGAGTATTCTTGGCTCCCTTGTTACATATTAGCCGATCATATATACATGGGCTTATTTATGGGCTCTCAATTCTGTTCTGTTGGTCTATGTGTCTGTTTTTATGCCTGCCTTCTGCTAACTTTGGGCTTAGTTTGTGATCTTTTCTTCTAGTTCCTTGAGGTGTAATGTAAGGTTGTTTGGGATCTTTCTTTTTTATTAATGTAGACATTTGCCACTATAATCTTTCCTCTTAAAACTGCTTGTGATGCATTGTATAAGTTACAGTATGCTGTGTTTCCATTTTATTTGCTCAAGATATTATTTCATTTCCCTTTGATTTCTTCTTTGGTCCATTAAGTGTTCAGGAGGGCATTGTTTAATTTCCATGTATCTGTGAATTTGCCAACTTTCCTCCTGTTGTTGATTTTTAGTTTTATATCATTTTGTTCAGAAAAAATACTTGATATAACTACAATCTCGAATTTGTTAAGACTTGTTTGGTCTATTTGGAATAACTATCACCGTTAATAGTTTTTTTTAAACCTGCTTCGGTCTTGACTGTCTACACGTGGCCTTCACATCTTATTTTTATTGGAATTGTCATCATGGCATATGAGGTTTCTGCTCTCAGGGAAGAGGCATGATGCTGGATGCAGTGTTGTAGATTTACTTTCAAAATCTTGGTCTTTGGACAGTGTGCTTAGAAGGGGGAAGGTAAAAATGTTGCCTGGGAGTTACTAAGAGGTTGTCATTTTCCTTGATTAAATAAAGTATTTCTGATGGAAAAGTCCAGAGGCTTTGGTCTAAGGATTGTCTTTTAGACTTTATGAGCTTAAACTTTTCACTTTTTGGTTGCTACTCCAAGCTTTGTAAGACCAGTTCCCCAGTCAGCCCACTTAGCCCTTGAAACACCTTACTCGTATCCCTGGAGGCCCCCAGTGCTTGCAGTTTGGGTAATAGTAACACACAGCACTTACACAGAGCGCTCTGAACTTGCCCCATGTTAACCTGTTCCAGGTCTAGCAGCAACAAGCACCTTCCCAGAGGCAGAACCTTTCTTGGGCATTATTGTACTCTGATGGTTAGTCCATTAGTGTTTGCCCTCTTGCCCCCAGGCCATGTCGGCCCTCTCCAATTGCCCAGAAATGCATTGTATGTCATACATATCCTATTGTTGAAACACTTAAGACCCTGATGAAATTCAGTGTTTTAAAGATGCTAAAAACTGTACTTTTAAATCAAGCAGACAGCAAGCTCACCACAATGAAGGAAGTTGGGCCAGGAAGATGTCTTAGGCCCTGGCTCCAAACTTAAGGTGGAGAAATCCATGTAGCCAAGCTTCTAGTCCTTTCCTCTCAGCAGCCTCTGCTTCCCAAGGCTTTGGGCAAAAGCAAAACTGCAGTCACAAAGCTATAGAACAGTTAACTTTCTGCTACCTTGAGGCTTTAAGTAATTAAATCAGTATCTTCCTGCCCTCATTTTTATTTTTATTTTTTTAATTTATTTTTTAAATTTTTAACGTTTATTTATTTTTGAGACAGAGAGAGACAGAGCATGAACAGGGGAGGGTCAGAGAGAGAGGGAGACACAGAATCCAAAACAGGCTCCAGGCTCTGAGCTGTCAGCACAGAGCTTGACGCGGGGCTCGAACTCACGGACCGCGAGATCATGACCTGAGCCGAAGTCGGACGCCCAACCGACTGAGCCACCCAGGTGCCCCTCTGCCCTCATTTTTAGAGGTACACACCTCAGAAGTTACTAGGCTGAAATGATGGAAACAGCCCCTATGTCCGTCAACTGATAAATGGATAAAGATGTAATGTGTGTGTGTATATTACACACACATACATATATGCAATGGAATATTACTTGGCCATCAAAGAGAATGAAATCTTGCCATTGGCAATGATGTGGTTGGAGCTAGAGAGTATTATGCTGAGCAAACTAAGTTAGTCAGAGAGAGACACATACCATACCATTTCACTCATATGTGGAATTTAAGAAACAAAACAAGCAAAGGGAGAAAAAAGAGAGAGGCAAACCAAGGAACAAACTTCTAACTATAGAGAAACAAACTAATGGTTTACCAGAGGGGAGGTGGTTGGGGGATATGGGAAATAGGTGATGGGGATTAAGGAGTGCACTTTGTTGGGATGAGCACTGGTTGTTGTATGGAAGTGTTAAATCACTATATTGTACACTTGTAATATTACACTGTATGTTAAACTAACTGGAATTTGAATAAGAACTTTGAAAAAACAAGTTACTAGGGTGGACAGCTCCCATATCCTGGCAAACCACTCACCTGTAGCCACAAAGAGTAGGGAAGAACAAAAGTGGGAATGGGAAAGGAAGGGTCAGGATGACGGGAATGGTCAGCTGTGAGGGAAGGGGTCATATCGCCCAGTGATTTTTGACTCCTCCTTTCCCATCCTGCCACACAGTCTATTTCTTTTGTAGCACTGAAGCCGTTAAGAACTTCCAGGCAGAGGAGTAAAGATGTAGACATTTTTACATAAGAGCAGTTGGTTAATAGGCTAGCTCTCTGAGGCCGAAGCCACCCTAGATTTTTATCTAGGTTCATTGGAGGTTAGTTAAATTTTCCTCTCCAAGTCATTCCCTTTATTTTATACCCCAAACACCAGAAAACACTGAGAGCTCCCTTTGGATGCCTGGACAATGCCCAACTCATTTTCTTAGGAGACCCAGAAGTGTCTTCACATTTTCAGTGTCTGCCTCTGTCACCTCGGGGCTCCTTTCCTTGAACAGAAAGGCAGGCCTACACATAGCTATGCCTTCATGTTCTAAATGGATTGGCTGAGAAAAATCAATGGGTTCTTGGTTGTGCCGGTGATAGTATACTGTGACACTGTACAACCATATGCTGGACTTTGCATTTTATCTATAAAACATCTATTGTTCCTGACACTGCAACTTTGCTGTTTTGATAATGCTAGGTTTTGGACTGCTTGGAATTGATTGTGTTTTTATTCTGATAGTGAACAGTTTATTTAGGTAGATGCCCTTTACCCAGGTGATCCTGGTAGATTGCCTGTTACACCTCCTTTCTTTTTTCGGTGTGGACCTCTCTAAAGTTATTCTTACTCTGAGAGCTCTCCATTGATAATTTTTTTCACATAGCTAACTACTCTGTTTTTAAATGAAGAGGTTATTTTTTAATGCTCAGAGTCACATTCTTATAAGTATTCAGCTTCTTTGATCTTTGGTATATGAAAAACAAATACAACAGAACCTGTTCTGTAGTCTGTCTTGTCTGTCACATAGGGAGGGAAATCAAATGGGATATTGACAACTCAGACCTGGGGGTTGTTAGAGAAGCAAAATGATCTTAAAAGATTGTGCAGGGCAGGGGCGCCTGGCTGACTCAGTCAGAAGAGCATAGGAAGTTTGATCTCACGGTTGTGAGTTCGAGCCCCATGTTGGGTATAGAGATTACTAAAAACGAAAATAAACTTAAAAAAAAGAGACTGTGCACGGCATGAAGGACCTCTACACAAGTGTGTGTGACATAGCTGATGGCTTCCAGGTGGGTATTTGTATGGAGGACAAAGTGGTATTGAAGGAGGAGGCTTTTTTGTGTGCAAACACTAGGAGAGCAAAGAGATGAGTGGGACAGAGAATGCAGATGGGGGTGAGTAGAGGGGGCAAGATGGTGGATGTACTCCAGCCTGGCCCAGGCACTAGATCCAAGTCCCATAGCAAGATGGGCTACTAGAACACGCCATTATCAAAAGGAAAGGGCCCCATTGTGCTCATGTAACAAAGTGTAACATGGAGTGAAGAAGGGAAAAGAGTGATAGATCAGATATTTAACTTGGCTTTCCTGTAATATTTATAAAATTTGCAGGGGTCAGAAAAAGAGTTTGGTTGGGGATCCACATACCCTAAGTATGAATATTTGATATGTATAAATCACCAAATATAGCATGTTTCATTGAATAGTTTCTCTCCTTGCATGACAAATGTACCTTCATAATGACTTGAAAGGGCCATTTGGGATTTAGAATTCTCAGACCCCTCTAAGTTCTGCTCTGATGGTGTAGGAAGAGCTGCCCCACCCCCACCCCCACCATCTCCTAGACCAGACCCCATCCTCTTCCAGGCACATGAC
Source organism: Neofelis nebulosa (assembly GCF_028018385.1). Taxonomy (NCBI): domain Eukaryota; kingdom Metazoa; phylum Chordata; class Mammalia; order Carnivora; family Felidae; genus Neofelis; species Neofelis nebulosa. The sequence goes on from NC_080800.1 coordinate 99,325,372, forward strand.
CCCCGTCCCCTTGGGCCTGTGAGCACACCACTCAGCTGTGCAGTCAGCGCGCACCACCCCCCCCAACGCCTGCCTCACCCCGGCCCAAGGACAGCTCCAAGAGGAGCGCGCAGGCCCTGGCAACAGGCTTGGGACTGTTCCGGCTGCCCGGTGCCTGGAGCGTGGGCAGTAGGGCATACCTCTTGTCCCTGTGGACTAGGATCCTGGTTTTTTTTTCTTTTCAATATATGAAGTTTACTGTCAAATTGGTTTCCATACAACACCCAATGCTCATCCCAACAGGTGCCCTCCTCAATACCCATCACCCACCCTCCCCTCCCTCCCACCCCCCATCAACCCTCAGTTTGTTCTCAGTTTTTAAGAGTCTCTTACTTTGGCTCTCTCCCACTCTAACCTCCTTTTTTTTTTTTTTTCCTTCCCCTCCCCCATGGGTTTCTGTTAAGTTTCTCAGGATCCACCTAAGAGTGAAACCATATGGTATCTGTCTTTCTCTGTATGGCTTATTTCACTAAGCATCACACTCTCCAGTTCCATCCACGTTGCTACAAAGGGCCATATTTCATTCTTTCTCATTGCCACGTAGTACTCCGTTGTGTATATAAACCACAATTTCTTTATCCATTCATCAGTTGATGGACATTTAGGCTCTTTCCATAATTTGGCTATTGTTGAGAGTGCTGCTATAAACATTGGGGTACAAGTGCCCCTATGCATCGGTACTCCTGTATCCCTTGGGTAAATTCCTAGCAGTGCTATTGCTGGGTCATAGGGTAAGTCTATTTTTAATTTTTTGAGGAACCTCCACATTGTTTTCCAGAGTGGCTGCACCAATTTGCATTCCCACCAATAGTGCAAGAGGGTTCCCGTTTCTCCACATCCTCTCCAGCATCTATAGTCTCCTGATTTGTTCTTTTGGCCACTCTGACTGGCGTGAGGTGATATCTGAGTGTGGTTTTGATTTGTATTTCCCTGATGAGGAGCGACGTTGAGCATCTTTTCATGTGCCTGTTAGCCATCTGGATGTCTTCTTTAGAGAAGTGTCTATTCATGTTTTCTGCCCATTTCTTCACTGGGTTATTTGTTTTTCGGGTGTGGAGTTTGGTGAGCTCTTTATAGATTTTGGATACTAGCCCTTTGTCTGATATGTCACTTGCAAATATCTTTTCCCATTCTGTTGGTTGCCTTTTCGTTTTGTTGGTTGTTTCCTTTGCTGTGCAGAAGCTTTTTATCTTCCTAAGGTCCCAGTAGTTCATTTTTGCTTTTAATTCCCTTGCCTTTGGGGATGTGTCGAGTAAGAGATTGCTACGGCTGAGGTCAGAGAGATTTTTCCTGCTTTCTCCTCTAAGGTTTTGATGGTTTCCTGTCTCACATTCAGGTCCTTTATCCATTTTGAGTTTATTTTTGTGAATGGTGTGAGAAAGTGGTCTAGTTTCAATCTTCTGCATGTTGCTGTCCAGTTCTCCCAGCATCATTTGTTAAAGAGACTGTCTTTTTTCCATTGGATATTCTTTCCTGCTTTGTCAAAGATTAGTTGGCCATACATTTGTGGGTCTAGTTCTGGGGTTTCTATTCTATTCCATTGGTCTATGTGTCTGTTTTTGTGCCAATACCATGCTGTCTTGATGATGACAGCTTTGTAGTAGAGGCTAAAGTCTGGGATTGTGATGCCTCCTGCTTTGGTCTTCTTCTTCAAAATTACTTTGGCTATTCGGGGCCTTTTGTGGTTCCGTATGAATTTTAGGATTGCTTGTTCTAGCTTTGAGAAGAATGCTGGTGCAATTTTGATTGGGATTGCATTGAATATGTAGATAGCTTTGGGTAGTATTGACATTTTGACAATATTTATTCTTCCAATCCATGAGCACGGAATGTTTTTCCATTTCTTTATATCTTCTTCAATTTCCTTCATAAGCTTTCTATAGTTTTCAGCATACAGATCTTTTACATCTTTGGTTAGGTTTATTCCTAGGTATTTTATGCTTCTTGGTGCAATTGTGAAGGGGATCAGTTTCTTTATTTGTCTTTCTGTTGCTTCATTGTTAGTGTATAAGAATGCAACTGATTTCTGTACATTGATTTTGTATCCTGCAACTTTGCTAATTCATGTATCAGTTCTAGCAGACTTTTGGTGGAGTCTATCGGATTTTCCATGTATAATATCATGTCATCTGCAAAAAGCGAAAGCTTAACTTCATCTTTGTCAATTTTGATGCCTTTGATTTCCTTTTGTTGTCTGATTGCTGATGCTAGAACTTCCAGCACTATGTTAAACAACAGCGGTGAGAGTGGGCATCCCTGTCGTGTTCCTGATCTCAGGGAAAAAGGTCTCAGTTTTTCCCCATTGAGGATGATGTTAGCTGTGGGCTTTTCATAAATGGCTTTTATGATCTTTAAGTATGTTCCTTCTATCCCGACTTTCTCAAGGGTTTTATTAAGAAAGGTTGCTGGATTTTGTCAAAGGCCTTTTCTGCATCGATTGACAGGATCATATGGTTCTTCTCTTTTCTTTTATTAATGTGATGTATCATGTTGATTGATTTGCAAATGTTGAACCAGCCCTGCATCGCAGGAATGAATCCCACTTGATCATGGTGAATAATTCTTTTTATATGCTGTTGAATTCGATTTGCTAGTATCTTATTGAGAATTTTTGCATCCATATTCATCAGGGATATTGGCCTGTAGTTCTCTTTTTTACTGGGTCTCTGTCTGGTTTAGGAATCAAAGTAATGCTGGCTTCATAGAATGAGTCTGGAAGTTTTCCTTCCCTTTCTATTTTTTGGAATAACTTGAGAAGGATAGGTATTATCTCTGCTTTAAACATCTGGTAGAACTCCCCTGGGAAGCCATCTGGTCCTGGACTCTTATTTGTTGGGAGATTTTTGATGACTGATTCCTTTTCTTCGCTGGTTATGGGTCTGTTCAAGCTTTCTATTTCCTCCTGATTGAGTTTTGGAAGAGTGTGGTTGTTTAGGAATTTGTCCATTTCTTCCAGGTTGTCCAATTTGTTGGCATATAATTTTTCATAGTATTCCCTGATAATTGTTTGTATCTCTGAGGGATTGGTTGTAATAATTCCATTTTCATTCTTGATTTTATCTATTTGGGTCATCTCCCTTTTCTTTTTGAGAAGCCTGGCTAGAGGTTTGTCAATTTTGTTTATTTTTTCAAAAAACCAACTCTTGGTTTTGTTGATCTGCTCTACAGTTTTTTTAGATTCTATATTATTTATTCCTGCTCTGATCTTTATTATTTCTCTTCTTCTGCTGGGTTTAGGCTGTCTTTGCTCTTCTGCTTCTACTCCCTTTAGGTGTGCTGTTAGGTTTTGTATTTGGGATTTTTCTTGTTTCTTGAGATAGGCCTGGATTGCAATGTATCTTCCTCTCAGGACTGCCTTTGCTGCATCCCAAAGCGTTTGGATTGTTGTATTTTCATTTTCGTTTGTTTCCATATATTTTTTAATTTCTTCTCTAATTGCCTGGTTGACCCATTCATTCTTTAGTAGGGTGTTCTTTAACCTCCATGCTTTTGGAGGTTTTCCAGACTTTTTCCTGTGGTTGATTTCAAGCTTCATAGCATTGTGGTCTGAAAGTATGCGTGATATGATTTCAATTCCTGTATACTTATGAAGGGCTGTTTTGTGACCCAGTATGTGATCTATCTTGGAGAATGTTCCATGTGCACTCGAGAAGAAAGTATATTCTGTTGCTTTGGGATGCAGAGTTCTAAATATATCTGTCAAGTCCATCTGATCCAATGTATCATTCGGGGCCCTTGTTTCTTTATTGACCATGTGTCTAGATGATCTATCCATTTTTGTAAGTGGAGTGTTAAAGTCCCCTGCAATTACCACATTTTTATCAATAAGGTTGCTTATGTTTGTGAGTAATTGTTTTTATATATTTGGGGGCTCCGGTATTCAGCGCATAGACATTTATAATGGTTAGCTCTTCCTGATGGATAGACCCTGTGATTATTATATAATGCTCTTCTTCATCTCTTGTTACAGCCTTTAATTTAAAGTCTAGTGTGTCTGATACAAGTATGGCTACTCCAGCTTTCTTTTCACTTCCAGTGGTATGATAAATAGTTCTCCATCCCCTCACTCTCAATCTGAAGGTGTCCTCAGGTCTAAAATGAGTCTCTTGTAGACAGCAAATAGATGGGTCTTGTTTTTTTATCCATTCTGATACCCTATGTCTTTTGGTTGGTGTATTTAGTCCATTTACATTCAGTGTTATAGAAAGTATGGGTTTAGAGTCATTTTGATGTCCGTAGGTTTCACGCTTGTAGCGATGTCTCTGGTACTTTGTCTCACAGGATCCCCCTTAGGATCTCTTGTAGGGCTGGTTTAGTGGTGACAAATTCCTTCAGTTTTTGTTTGTTTGGGAAGACCTTTATCTCTCCTTCTATTCTAAATGACAGACTTGCTGGATAAAGGATTCTCGGCTGCATATTTTTCCGGGACATCACATTGAAGATCTTCTGCCATTCCTTTCTGGCCTGCCATGTTTCAGTAGAGAGATCGGTCACGAGTCTTATAGGTCTCCCTTTATATGTTAGAGCACGTTTATCTCTAGCTGCTTTCAGAATTTTCTCTTTATCCTTGTATTTTGCCAGTTTCACTATAATATGTCGTGCAGAAGATCGATTCAAGTTACGTCTGAAGGGAGTTCTCTGTGCCTCTTGGATTTCAATGCCTTTTTCCTTCCCCAGATCAGGGAAGTTCTCAGCTATTATTTCTTCAAGTACACCTTCAGCACCTTTCCCTCTCTCTTCCTCCTCTGGGATACCAATTATGCATATATTATTTCTCTTTAGTGCATCACTTAGTTCTCTAATTTTCCCCTCATACTCCTGGATTTTTTTATCTCTCTTTTTCTCAGCTTCTTTTTCCATAATTTTATCTTCTAGTTCACCTATTCTCTCCTCTGCCTCTTCAATCCGAGCCGTGGTTGTCTCCATTTTATTTTGCAGCTCATTGATAGCATTTTTCAGCTCCTCCTGGCTGTTCCTTAGTCCCTTGATCTCTGTAGCAATAGATTCTCTGCTGTCCTCTATACTGTTTTCAAGCCCAGTGGTTAATTTTATGACCATTATTCTAAATTCACTTTCTGTTATATTGTTTAAATCGTTTTTGATTAGTTCGTTAGCTGTTGTTATTTCCTGGACATTTTTTTGAGGGGAATTCTTCCGTTTCGTCAGTTTGGATAGTCCTTGGAGTGGTGCGGAACTGCAGGGCACTTCCCCTCTGCTGTCTTGAATAACTTGCGTTGGTGGGCGGGCAGCAGTCAGACCTGATGTCTGCCTCCAGCCCACCGCTGGGGCCACAGTCAGACTGGTGTGTGCCTTCTCTTCCCCTCTCCTAGGGGCGGGATTCACTGTGGGGTGGCGTGGCCCGTCTGGGCTACTTGTACACTGCCAGGCTTGTGGTGCTGGGGATCTGGTGTATTAGCTGGGGTGGATCGGCAAGGTGCACAGGGGCGGGAGGGGCAGGCTCAGCTCGCTTTTCCTTCGGAGATCCGCTTCGGGAGGGGCCCTGTGGCACCGGGAGGGAGTCAGACCCGCAGGAGCGATGGATCCGCAGAAGCACAGAGTTGGGTGTTTGCGCAGTGTAAGCAAGTTCCCTGGCAGGAACTGGTTCCCTTTGGGATTTTGGCTGCGGGATGGGTGAGGGAGATGGCGCTGGGGAGCGCCTTTGTTCCCAACCAAACTGAGCTCTGCCGCCCGGGGGCTCAGCAGCTCTCCCTCCCTTTGTCCTCCAGCCTTCCCACTTTCTGAGCAGAGCTGTTAGCTTATAACCTTCCAGATGTCAAGTCCCGCTTACTGTCAGAACACAGTCCGTCCGGCCCCTCCACTTTTGCCAGCCAGACTCGGGGCTCTGTTTGGCCAGCGGGCTGCCCCTCCACCCCGGCTCCCTCCCGCCAGTCCGTGGAGCGCGCACCGCCTCGCCGCCCTTCCTACCCTCTTCCGTGGGCCTCTCGTCTGCGCTTGGCTCCGGAGACTCCGTTCTGCTAGTCTTCTGGAGGTTTTCTGGGTTCTTTAGGCAGGTGTAGGTGGAATCTAAGTGATCAGCAGGATGCGCGGTGAGCCCATGGTCCTCCTACGCCGCCATCTTCCCAGGATCCTTTCAGGAGACCTTTATTGATCCAGAAATCTCACTGACACTTGAAAATGCATGCTCTAATCTGAAGATGATTTCAGATTCAGTACAACAGAGTTCTCCAAATCCAAGTCTTGGTTGGCAAACAGGAAGCAAAGAAGAATGAAGAAATAGAGATCACTTGAGTTTTCCCTCAACCAAGCTTCTGACAAAGAAGCAAATAGAGTATAATGGTGCTACTGTCTTTCTGATAATTTTCCTAACTTCTCGAAGTCTTTGCAAATTTTCTGTGGTGCAGAAGGGCTCCCCAGCTCCTATTCCCTGAATCCTCCTCCTCCTCCCCTCCTCTTTCTCTCTCTCTCTCCCTCAGTCTCAACCGAGCACTCCAGGATCCTGGTCTTATAGGGAAGAGCAAGGCTGGCAGAGGACCAAAGTGGGGCTCTACCGCATGGAGCTCAGGACATAGGTCTCTCTTCCTTGGCTCTAAAAGCAATAGTATGTTACAAGTAACACAGCATAAATACTAACAAATCAGAACCAGTTTGAGGGCCCTCAAATCACACTATCTTGGCCCACCCTTTCAGTTTAGATAATGGTGACAAAGAGCCCTCTGCCTTTTATTTTACCATATGGTTCTAGCCATAAGGAACACTACATGATAATACATTTTATTTTATCTTAATGTTTGTTTATTTTTTTTAATGTTTATTTTTGAGAGAGGGACAGAGCATGAGCAGGGGGAGGGACAGAGACAGGGGGAGATACAGAATCCGAAGAGGCTCCAGGCTTTGAGCTGTCAGCACAGAGCCCAATGAGGGGCTTGAACTCTGGAGCAACGAGATCATGACCTGAGCCAAAGGCGGATGCTTCACCAACTGAGCCACCCAGACGCCCCTGATAATGCATTTTAAAGCAGAGTTGTCGGAGTGTTAAGTTCACTTCATTTTAGCAGACATTAGTTAAGCATCTAATAAGGCTTCGCGAAAGAAAGACTAAAACCCTTTAAGGTCCTAACCATTCAGAGGTTCAGTCCAGGGATTGATGTTGGCAGATGTATGTATTAGATTCTATGTATGTTAGAATACAAGATGTGCTAGCACAGTACACGAGAGAAGGTATCTCATGCTACTCAGGGGGGCACCTAGGAAGCCTTAATTAAGTGTAGAAATGAAGCCCTCTTGTCTCAAATCCAGGACCTTTCCCCTTCTCTGATCCTCTATTTGAGTCAACTATGACTTTATCTTTCTTTTTTCTTGAACAGATTCTAGTCCATTTTCTCCCTTTCTTTTTTTTTCATTATTATGAAATATTTCAGATCTATGAAAAATTATAATACTCTATCAACATGTATGTATCCACCACGCAGCTTAAGAAATGTAACATTGGAAATACAGTTGAAGCCACTGTGGAGCCCTCCCCAGTAGGATTCTCCTCCCTTCATTTCCCCGAGAGGTAGTCACCACCCTAAATGAGTTATTTACCTTTCCCACCCACACATGCTACATTTGTAGGCATCTCTCCTATGCATGCTTTTTCCTCTAGATGTTTGTATCCACGATCAGTACACAGTGATCATTTTGCATGTGCTGTTAGACTTTATATACATGGTGTCATGTTTGTATTCTTCTGGAATCAGGTTTTTTATTTCTGCAGTTTTCTGCCATCACCCAATGTGAGCCCTTCTGTGTCTCAGCCCCTGTGGGTTCTGGCCCCCTCCCCAGTCCAGCCCTTGCCACCCTGTTCAGTTGACCTGCAAGTCCCAAGCCAGTGAATTAAGGCTGGTTCTACCATAGGTGAGTCTCATCTTCCCCTGTGCCTCTGAAGCAGTGCTTCTGAAACCGTAGCTGCCTCAGAATCCCCTGAAGAGCTTGTGAAAGCACCCATTTCTGGGCCTGCCCTCGGAGGTTCCGATTCAGCAGGTCTTGGGTGGAACCTAAGAATTCCTGGCTGGTGCTGACGAGGCTGTCGTCGGGCCTAAACTTTGAAAACCACCCTCTAAATCGGTGTCAGGGTCGAGGCCCAGCAGCACCATGTGGCCTGCAGGCCAGCTGGGCCATCCACCAGGTTTCCTTCCAAACCACACTCTAGAGCAGTGCTAATAGACATTACGATGCAACTCACGTGTGTCACTTTTTCTAGTATCCACGTTAAGAACTAAAAAGAAGTGGGCACAATTAATTCCAGTAGTACATTTTAACTCAATTTGGTATCGTTTCGATATGTAATCGGTATAAAATTATCAGTGAGTTATGTCCTTTTTATGCCTAACAGCGCGTCTCAAATGAGACCGGGCGTGTTTCAGTAGCCACATGCGGCTAGTTCCTGACACAGTGAGCCACGTAGCTCTAAAGACCTGACCTCCATCTCCCTCTTTACAAAAGTTGTTTTCACCTTGACATTTTAATTTATTTGGGGCCATAATAAAATAATTTAAAACAGGCTCGTCAAATGGTAGGAAGTGATACCTTTTAATGAAGGCATGGTGCGTCAAAACAAAGAGGTAAAAGAGAGATTGGAGTTAAAATGATTTATCTAAATAAAACCTGCCTTCCTTCCAGTTTATTACTTCAAAACAAACTTATTTTTGATGAGAACACATGCTGTCAAACGTATCTGTCAAGTGTAACAGAAAAGGCAGATTTCATGGGATATCACTCTTTGGGGGATGCGGTTTGGAATGACGTCAGTGTTAATAAAATTCCCATGCGCTTCTAAAAAATGAGAAACCGGAAACAGTGGACAGATTCTTTCTTCTTTCTTCATCTCGTTTTGTTCCTCCCAGCTGCAGGATGAAATGAGAGAAAATTAGCAATCATAGAGCCGTAACCACCAACGGTGACTTTCCAAACCTATGAAAACAGCCCTGTATATACCTGCTACGTCCGTGGGCTATTTCTCAACAAGGAGAGAACACAGTTTCCTCTTGTAACCTGCACCCTTGTGCCTGGGGTGCTCCTGCGGCCCATGGCTTCGATCACGTGCTCCCACCAACCTGGCCTCCCTCTTGCCTAATACCATCAATGCTTTTTTCTTTCCCTCGAGAGGATTCTGGGGTTTAAGAAAATCTCTTCACCTTAAAAGCCTATGCTCATTCCACAAACGATACTCCCTTACCCTCCCAGACCCTTGATTCTCCGTATCTACCATACGAGAAACAGGCTGTTATTGTAAAATACACAGCTTTGAAAACGCAAAAAAGAAAAAAAAATCAAATGTTAATCATTAAATATATTCAAAGACAAGATATACTTCAAGACTTAATTACCAATTCAGTGATAAGTAATAGCCATACTATGACTAAGTTTCTTTGGACTGTCACATAAAATACAAAAGTCCACACCTGAATACTTAGGTATTAATCATTAAATGCAGTGCTACTTGAAATTCTGAACTTTTTGCCATTTGCATGTAATCACATTCGAAAGGGTATAGTCTCCTAGTTAGTACAAGGGGGTACATTTCCATGGCCAAGTAATGAATGCCCAAGTAGGAAACAGCCCAGCCACTTTAGCTGCTGCTTCGGCTGTTTTCTAAACAAAGACTGGTCTCAGTTACTGATATGTTTACCATTTGTTAGTAGTCTTATAGGTAGAGGACAAAAGAGCTCACAAGAACGAATGAGGAGCCATGAAATAGATTTCAAAATATACTGTGATTTCTATTACTAGGTACCTGAGTGTTGTGTTAACATTCTAAGTAGGTAAAACTGAATGTCTGAATTCATTTTAAACAAACTTATTAATTTATTGGGAGAATTAAGAAAAAAAAAAAAACAACAACAACCCGGTCAGTAACAGGTAAATGTCAGGAATGGTTGGGTGATAGGTGGAGCTATACGGATACCTGGATTTTTTGGGCCTGTTCTGTGGTGGGTCCAAATGCTTTTCAGTGAGATCCTTCTTGTTGTTTGTTAAACGTCTCTTCTTCCCCGCTCTCCGAGACTTGCGCCTCCTTATCAGAGTTTTCCTGCTGATAGTTTGTTGTTCCTTTGGTGAAGAATAATACAGACTTTGGAGCAGACATTCACAGGAAGAAATACCGTGATGCATAAGGAAGAGTGACATCTAGTAGAGTACCCGCAGGAGAAGCGGGAGGATAGAAGGAAGTAAAAGAAGAGCTGGGGCCCTTCCTCCTGGTTGATACAGCCCTTCCATGGCCCTCACCCTTCTGCTGCTTGGTCACTTTCACAGTGACATTCTTTCTTTCCAGTCAAGCTGCCACCCTGTGCTGCTATTATAACTGGCCCTCCGGAGAAGAAGGGATCAGAATCATCAAGTGTCTGCTGCATTGTGTGTGTTCTTGTCAGAGATTTCTTGCAACCATGTTTTGCCTCAACTCCAAATTCTCCCATGAAGCTCATTAGTCCCTCAATGCCTGAATATTTCAGTTTTCCCAAGTGCTCCCACGTCAGTTCATAACGATTGGGGATGAACGTTCTAAAACTTGGCATTTTTAACAGCCGTGGACAAAAATGAGGTGTGCCCCTGGCTCGCTCTATTCCTTCTGGCTGCACCCCCGTCTCGCCCTCTTGCGCACCCCTCCCACCCCTTGTACACCGCTGAACTGCAGACCCCTCCCGCCCCCTGCACCCCTATCTGCGCTGACCCGCACAGCCCCTCCCGCCCTCCTGCACATCCTCCCACCCTCCTGCACCTGCACCTACCCCGTGCAGACCTCCACCTACCCCGCGGCCTTCGGCTGTCTTAGCCGCGGCTGCCAGAAGGCGGCACGTTTCCTTCTCAAAGCCACTGGTAGCTACGGCACGGGGCTCCCACCCGGGCCCTCGGCCTTCAGTCTGGGGGCGCCCCCAACCTCGGCTTCTGTGCCCGGGCGCCCACAACCACCCACAGCCCCGGCCCCTGGGACGCGCGGGTCCCCCTCACCCTCTGTGGCTGCCGGCTCCTCCTTGTCAGGCTCCTCCGCGGTCTCCCAGGTAGCCTCCTCCTCCTCTGACAACGACGATGAGCCCTGGGACTCGTGGGCCGCGGTCGCCGCTGGGGGCGCAGGGGGAACGTTGAGCTGCAGAGGCCGGGGCCGCACGAGGATGTGGTTGTTGTAGTGGACGAGGTGTACCAGCGAATGCACCAGGTCCAGGAACGTAAAGCGGAAGCCCACCATTTCCCAATGGTGGGCGTCCACAATTACGTCCCCGGCGGCCTCCGGCTCTTCCGCCCCGTCCTCGTCTGCCGGCCGAAAGTCCGAATCCTCGCCCGCCTCGAAGGCGTTCCCGCCCTCGGGGCCCACCGCCTCCTCCCTGAGGCCTTCCGCAGGCGCGGCCGAAACGGCAGCCTCGGCAGGGTGGGGCCCGGAGTCCCCGGCCGCTCCGTCTCCGCCATCGGCCGCTCCGTCTCCACCGCCGGCCGCTCCGTCTCCACCGCCGGCCGCTCCGTCTCCGCCATCGGCCGCTCCGTCTCCACCACCGGCCACTCCGTTTCCAGCCACTCCATCTCCGCCATCGGCCGCTCTGTCTCCGCCACCGGCCGCTCCGTCTCCACCACCGGCCACTCCGTTTCCAGCCACTCCATCTCCGCCATCGGCCGCTCTGTCTCCGCCACCGGCTGCTCCGTCTCCGCCATCGGCCGCTCCGTCTCCGCCGCCGGCCGCTCCGTCGCCCATGGCCATCAGGTCTCCACCACCGGCCACTCCGTCTCCAGCCACTCCGTCTCCGCCTCCGGCCACTCCGCCTCCGGCCACTCTGTTGCCCATGGCCACCACGTCTCCGCCTCTGGCCCCTCCGTCTCCGTCTCCGCCTCCGCCTCCGGCCCCTCCGTCTCCACCTCTGGCCACCTCGTCTCCACCGGCCACTCCTGCTCCGACCACCCAGTCTCCGCCGGCCACTTCGTTTCCGGCCACCCCGTCTCCGCCGGCCTCTCCATCTCCGGCCCCCCAGTTTCCGCCGGCCGCTCCGTCTCCACCTCCGGCCGCCCAGTCTCCTCCAGCCACTCCACCCCCACCCACCCAATCCCCGCCGGCCACTCTGTCTTCATCTCCGGCCTCCCAGTCTCCATCTCCGGCCACCCATTCTCCGCCGGCCACTCCACCTCCGCCCACCCGATCTCCGCCGGCCACTCTGTCCTCGTCTCCGGCCTCCTGGTCTCCATCTCCGGCCACTGCCTCTCCGTCTCCAGCCACCGGTTCTCGGTCTCCGGCCACCCCGTTGCCACCGACCGCTTCGTCTCCGGCCATCGCATCGCCACCAGCCACTCCGTCTCCAGCGGCCACCCCATCGCCCCTGGCTACTCCATCACTGCCGGCCCCCGCCTCGCCGCCGGCCACCTCGTTGGCCCCTCCGGCCGCCGGGGCCCCCGCCTCATCCATGGGGCTCTCCTGGCCACCCGGGGCCTGGCCTCCATCTCCGGAGGCCGACATGGCACCAGGGAGTACCTCACCGGGGAGGCGACAGACAGGGCTGCGGCGACGCCGGAGGCTGCCCGCTGCCGCCGACGGGAGGCCGAGGGCAACGGGGCCCGGCGTGAGGTGCCCGCCGAGGGGGACAGCAGTCGGTGGCGGTGCCCGAGGAGGCCCCGGACGGGAAGGGCAGGGGGCGGTCGTGGGGAGCGGCCCACCCAGGCCTCCCCTTGGGCGACGCTGGCCGCGGCCGGTGGGTCCACCCGCCGCAGGACGGTGGGCGGGGCCAGAGGCGTCAACAATGGGCCACGTGCCCGCCTCTTGAGCTCCACCCTCATTCGTCCAGACGCAAAGAGTGACGTGCTCGGCGTCCAATGAATGACCGAGGCCCCTAGGGGTTGCTCCCACTTTACCTCCCTGTTTGTTCTTTGAGGCCTTAGGGTCTTGCCATTACTTTCGGGTCTGCGCAACTCCTGTCCTTTAAGTTTCACCATTGTCTGAAAAACTATAGTGGTCCGATAGTGAGACCCTTTGGGCTATGTGAACTGTAAGGTGTTTCTTGATTTCCACCTGGTAATGACTCATGCAAGTAGGGACAGAGTCATAAAAATAGTATATAGCTCAGACCCCAGGAGTAGTAGAAATCTCCCAAGAAGAAAGAGAGAAGAAGTTGGACAACTTAACATGGTTAAAGCTACTTGGAAAGTAGACAAAATTGACATGGATGCAGTGTGGAAGGGACATGTGGGTGGCTCATTTAAGCATCTGACTTTGGCTTAGGTCATGATCTCAAATTGGTGGGTTGGTGGGTTCCAGCCCTGCATTGGGCAATTCGCTGGCAGCAGGGAGCCTGCTTGGGATTCTCTCTCTGCCCTTCCCCCACTTGTGCTCTCTCTCTCAAAAATAAATAAATAAACTTAAAAAAAAGAACTGAGTGTTGAAGAATTGGTGAATGAGAGGAACTAGAAGGTATTATAATGAACCCTGACAAATTTATTGCAGCACCCCAAAGAATGAACAAAAGGGAGATACTACTTTTCCAGGACCAAGTCATCTCCTAAGAGCTAATAAGCATGAAAAACTTTAAAAGGGTAAGCATCCAGGTTGCCTGGGTGGGTCAGTCAGTTAAGTGGTGGGCTCAGGTCATGATCCCCTCCAGATCTGTGCGTTGGAGCCTTGCATCAGGCTCTGTGCTGAGAGCTTAGAGCCTGGAGCCTGCTTTGGATTCTGTGTCTCCCTCTCTCTCTGCCCCTACCCTGCTCATGCTCTGTCTTTCTCAAAAATGAATAAACATTACAATTTATTTTTTAAATAAAAGCGTAGGCTTCCTAGGATGTTTTTGAGGCAACAGTCCAAGACTTTTGATTTCAAAATCCACTTAATCAAGACCTCCAGCATAAGTAATTCTGAAAATCATGGAGAAATTTACTGCTATTTTCTACTCACTCTGGTAAAAAAAAAGTTTTGTAATACTAAAAAAGTCTTTTGAAAAAAAATAGCAAATAATATTTTGGTGTTTAATACCAATAAATCCTATCAAGTTTAGGAGGGATGTTTTCCTTTCATCAACCCAGCAAAATTTCAATGTTCTTATTTTTCTTCTAGTCCCCACCTCAATAATAGAGCATGGTGCTATCATAAATCATTGGTTTAAATCTGGAAGGCAATGTAGAAAATTTCTAATTTGTAATCCTCACTATAAAGAGAGCAAAACTGAGGCAGAATCCCAGTCTGAGGTACAGATTTGGTTTTAACATTTAGCCCCTGATGTGATCTTAGGAAGGGTACTTACCATTTCTCCGCCTCAGTTTATCATTTGTGAAGTTAGAGTCATCATTACCTACATCTTACAATGTTGCTCTAAGAATAAAATAAGATAATGGAGTAAATGCCCTTCTTTTTACTGTGACGTTTTATATATATACAAGGTATTATTGTATCACTAGTAACCTTTCCATTCTTGAACCACGGGAGAGAAACTATTGGGTAGTTTCTCAGGCCTTCAGAGAGAATCATCTAATCCAAAACCAAAATATAGTTGTTTCCAGATATATAGAGTTACACACTTCCTCCCTGGTTGAGTTCATACCCTGCCTTCAGTCAAGATTTCAGTGAAATAGGTAGACGGAATGAGATGGGATTATATTTAGGATATTAACCATCTGTTGAAAATATGTCCCTGGTTTCATTTTGTCTTCTAAGTTGGTTATATTTCTAAGCACACAATTTTTCATTTTTATGTTACAAAATCTGGTAATTTTTTTATGTTTTTTTTTTTTTTTTTTTTTTTTGGAGAGCATGTGCGAGTTGGGGAGAGGAGCAGAGGGGGAGAGAGTGAGAATCTTAAGCAGGCTCCACCTTCAGCGTGGATGCAAGGCTCAGTCCCACAACCCTGGGATCATGACCTGAGCCAAAACCAAGCATCAGACACTCAACCGACTGAGCCACCCAGTACCCCATGATTTTAACACCATTCTAAGTTTGCAAATCTTTTGTTATCTAGAGAAAAATTTTATATTTTCTTCTTTTTGAAAATCTTTTGAATGTTTACATTTAACTCCTTAATCCATGTGGAATTAATACTGACACATAGCATAAGATTAAAATATCGGTTATTTTTAAATTTTAAACAGCTCACCTATAGCACTATTTGTTGAGTGCTTCTATAATGATGTGTGGCCATGTGCCATTTAGCACTTTCCATAAAGGTAGAAGAGATGCAAGAGAAAATGCATGTTCTTCCAAAATTTCATAGCTGGAAAGGCCTTTAGATATTGAAGCTAAGTCTATTCGTTTTTAGATGGGGAAATTAAGGCCTAGAGCAGGTAACTAGCTTCCCTAAGGTCGTGTAACTTGATGGAGGAGCCACAACTAGATCCAGTCTCATGACCTTTAATCTGAAGTCCAAACAGGACTACTTCTTATACATGCAGCTTCAGGAGAAACTTGACAGCAGAAGGTTAATTAACCATGTACAAAGTAAATGGCCATGAGTTGAGGCTCTTGGAAAGTTCCAGACCAGCCCTCCTGATCCCCAACCAGCAAGTTTTTACTAGACACCTTCATATAATGTTTCTTGCAAGACCTTGCGAAGGACGGAGAAGCAAGTGCCATCATCTCTGGTTGCATAACACACTGTATTTGGGAGAAAGGACTACATGTTGAAAATGAAAAAGAAGAGCAGCCTCTGACATTCAGAGCTGGGCTGGAACTCATGCTAGGCCATTTTATTCTCCTGTTGGACATAATCAATATCAGAACACCAATATCAGACAAGATCAGAGACCATGATGAAAGACAAAACAAGGCCATTTTATAATTTTAAGCAGAGACAAAAATAAGGTCACAGAATGTTAACATCTTCCTCTTGGCTAAAATGGATATCTACCACTTCTTTGCCAGTTACAACTTTATCCCGATTCTTGTCTCCCCACCTTACAGATAAGATTTATTGAAATACCAATCATAGAACTGTCCCTACTTTGTAATAGCATCTTATCTAGAGCAAGCCCCTGTTTCCTTCAAAACTTCCCAAAATAATCCAGCCCAATCCCAATTCTTGTAATAGGTTCTTATACTTCTTACTGCAACACCACACAGTTCACCATGGTGTGTGTTTCTTCACTGCAGTGAGTATTAAGCACCCTTGTTCAATTACAGGTATGTCCTTGTTGTCTTTGGATTGATGATGAAAAACATTTCCATATTTACATTGTAATATATTGACTCAGCCAAGTGAGTCAGGAGGCCTCAGCAAAGGCTTCCCAGAGGAGGGAAGACTTGGATTCAAAAGATGGGCATCATGCCCTGACTGAGAAGGACAGTAAAGGCAGGACATTGTCTCCACGTGGCCCTTGTTCAAATGCACTCACAACCTTGGAGGGTCCTTGGCTCTAAGAAAAGCCTGAGCCTTGGGGGTAGGGAAAGGAAACAGATGTCACTTCCGGCCAGAGGGCAGACCTAGATGGCCTCTCGTGTGATGGAAGTCGTCTGGTGAGGAAGGCGTGGAAGAGGACACTCCCATTTCCTACCAGGTGCCATGACCAGGGCTGCCTCCACTGTTACATAGCAGAGACAAAGCTCCCGGGTAGATGGTTTTTCATGTGAAATCAGAGTATTCCTGCTTTCTTTACCTCCATGCTGTCTCCATCTAATCTTTTTTCAAAACTTTCAACAGGATCATCACTATTCACTTTAAAGAAGATAGCATGTTACCGAAAACAACACAAAGCAAAAACCATACAAGTGTCTTCCCAGGTCATGAAAAGCTAGGCTGTCCACTTGAAGCTACAGGACAAACACTCCAGACCCTAGTCATTCAATCATTTACTGAGTGAGTATTAAGTGCCTACTATCTGCCTGGAATTATGTTAGGGGTTGGGGAATCACAGGTACCTAAGACCCATGGCTTGTCCTAGTTCATGGTCTAGAGAGTTAGACAGATACTTGGATAATGATGACACAAGGTGCCAAGTGCTTTAATAGGGATGGGCATAAAGTGGGAGCATGGAAGAGAGAATGATTAGCTGGTGGAGGAGGAGAGGTGAAGGAAGTGGGTTGGTACCTGGGGAGGTGCTCAAGAGGAAGCATTTCAGGTGGGTCCTAAAACTAGGAGTTCAATTGGAACTAAAGGTGGGTGGAAGGGAGGTTAGTGAAGGTAAAGGAAACAGCATGAACAGTGGTAGAGATGGCTGTGTATGTGGGTGTGTATCTATCCAGGGAATGAAATGGCTGAAGCATTGGGCAGGGTGGCAGGTAGGCCTTTAAAGCTGATTGGGGCCATGAATACTTCATTAAGGAGTTTGCCCTTTCCTAAAAAGTAGGTCTTCTGCTTCTCAAACAATCAATGAGATGGTAGCAGAATTAGAATAGTTTGTGGTGCATTTAGGGATAAGCAGAGTCAAGAAAAGGTCTGCTAAGGCTGCTAAAGTCTTTCCAGCAAGTTTTAGTATCCATACTTTTTCTATTTGTAAAAATAATACATATTCTTTGTACAACAGATAAAAAAACAGATAAGCCAAAACAAGGAAGCAAAAATCACACATAACTTGCTCATGTAAATTTTAAGACCATAAGCCCATAGAAAAATGAGCAAAGGACATGGATGGATAAATCATAGATACATATGGTTTTTATACATATGGGCAAATGACTTTTGAGCATATGAACATATGCTCAAACTCAATGCAAATTAATATTATATTGAAGTAATGGTAATCATTTATTAAGTGCTCATTATAGGTTGGGCACTGTTTTAAACACTTGCATAGATTATCTTAATTCCTTCTTGCAATAAACCTATGATGTGACTACTATTATTATCCATATTTTGCAAATTAGGAAACCAAAACATACAGAGGTTTAGCAACTTCCCCAAGGATGCACAGCCAGTAATGTGCAGAGCTCGAATTAAGAAAATAAAAATCAGGGGCACCTGGGTGGCTCAGTCAGTTGAGTGTCTGACTCTTGATTTTAGCTCAGGTCATGATCACACAGTTGTGAGATTGAGTCCCACATTGGACTCCATGCTGAGCTTGGAGCTTGCTTGGGATTCTCTCTCTCCCTCTCTCTTTACCTCTCCCCTGCTTGTGCTCTGTCTCAAAATAAATAAATAAACATTAAAAACAAAAGAAAAGAAAAATCACCCTTAATTCCTTACTCAGAAATAATCACTCTGCTATTTTGTATATAGCTCAGTTTCATTTTTTCAGGTTGGTAAGAAACTATAATTCTTTTTTTAAATGTTTATTTATTTATTTTTTTAATTTTTATTTTTTTTTTCAACGTTTTTTATTTATTTTTGGGACAGAGAGAGACAGAGCATGAACGGGGGAGGGGCAGAGAGAGAGGGAGACACAGAATCGGAAACAGGCTCCAGGCTCCGAGCCATCAGCCCAGAGCCCGACGCGGGGCTTGAACTCACGGACCGCAAGATCGTGACCTGGCTGAAGTCGGACGCTTAACCGACTGCGCCACCCAGGCGCCCCTTAAATGTTTATTTTTGAGAGGGGGGGGACAGGATCTGAAGCAGGGTCTGTGCTGACAGCAGAGAGCCCAATGTGGGGCTCAAACTCACTAACTGTGAGATCATGACCTGAGCTGGTCAGACACTTAGCCAACTGAGCAACCTAGGTGCTCCTATAATTCTTTTTAAGTTTATTTATTTATATTGAGAGAGAGAGAAAGGGATAGTGTGCATGTGCATGCCCCAGCAGGGCAAGGGCAGAGAGAGAGGGAGAGAGAGACTCCCAAGCAGGCTCTGCTCCGTCGCAGAGCCCATCTCGGGGCTCAATCTCACCAACCATGACACCATGACCTGAGCAGAAATCAAGATTAGGATGCTTAACTGACTGAGCCACCCAGGCACCACAGAAACTATAATTCTTAACTCTCCTCTTTGACTAGAGATTTCCACTCCCATACCCTTAAATAGAAAGTTGGCTATTGATTGCCGATAGATATTCTTTATCATGTTAAGAAAGTTTCCTGTTCCTCTATCATTAACGGTTTGTGGCTTAGGGTAAATTGTCTCTCTGGTCTTGAGTTTCATTTCTTGAAGGTAATAGTTACCATCCCACAGGGTTTTTGTGAATGTTCAATGTGATAATATACAATGAACATTATCAGAATTAAGGGTTATTAGTGAGGTTTGTCAGGATTTCCTCACTTTCTAAGTATGCATTTATTTCAGAGGAAGTAGAATTCTGATTTTAGCCCTCTGGTCCACCTTAAACCAGTAAATGCTTGCTGTATGCATAGAAGAAAGTACTAGAAATACATGCCTATGGATCCCACCTCCTCCATTTTTATGATCTTAGTCATTTTCATGGGAATTTCCCTCCCAGGTTATCCCATGGATGCCTTCTTAGAATTCAGGTTTTAGTCAAAGAGTACTCACCAAGGATCCTCCCTGATCACCCTAACTAAAGCTATCACCACTCCCTCCCCATTGACTCTCATATCCATACCCCAGTCTAATTTTTTCATAGCTTAGAACTTTTCCCATTTAACCAATTTTTATCTTTGTTGTTATAATCTCTATCGCCATTAACCCCCATCACACCACCTCCCCACCACAAAGGCAGGGCTTGTGGTCTGTTTTCTTCACTATGTCCCCCAAATACCTAGAACAACACCTGGAGCATAGTAAATACTCAAACATTTATTAAATGACTACATTAGTCCCTACTTGTCCACGGTTTCAGCTACCCATGGTCAACTGCAATCCCAAAGCAGGTTGTCCTCCTCCTGGTATTGTCAGAAGGTCAGTAGTAGCCTAATGCTATGTCACAATCCCTACATCGTTCACCTCACTTCATCTCATCAGGTAGGCATTATATCATCTCACATCATTACAAGAAGAAGGGTGAATACAGGATGTAAGATATTTTGAGAGAGAGAGACTACATTCACATAATTATTACTGTATTAATTGTTGTATTTTATTATTAGCTATTGTTAATCTCTTACTTTGCCAAATTTATACATTAAACTTTATCATAGGTATGTATAGGAAAAAACATAGTATATATAAAGTTTGGTACTATCTGTGGTTTCAGGCATCCACTTGGGGTCTTGGAATGTATCCTCCACAGATAAGGGGGGGGACTATTGTATAAGCAGCTTGTTTTCTCTACATTGGTTAATTGTACAAGGTACAAAACCAAATGTTACTAGGTTGTAGAATTACATTTATGAATTGGGTGAGCCCCCAATAGGTTAGTGAGATTAAAGTTGAGCCTGGCTGTCAAAAATAAATAAACATTAAAAAAAATTTAAAAAAGGGGGGGCACCTGGGTGGCTCAGTCGGTTGAGCATCCGATTTTGGCTCAGATCGTGATCTCATGGTCTGTGAGTTCAAGCCCAGCGTCGGGCTCTGTGCTGACAGCTCAGAGCCTGGAGCCTGCTTGGGATTCTGTGTCTCCCTCTCTCTCTGCCCCTTCCCCACTCATGCTCTGTCTCTCTCTCTCTCTCTTTCAAAAATAAATAAACATTAAAAAAAATTTAAAGTTGAGCCTGGAATTGCTGTGAAGTGTTGGTAATTTCCCCAGATACCAGTATATCTCATATTGCTAGAGGGTATAACTATCCTTAGATTGAGGGGGCAGCTTTATAAGAAAAATGTCTTAATTTAACAGTTAAAAGCATATATAAGATTGCAAGGGATTATATCAGTGTTAAAGTTTGTTCGCTTTAGGAGTGCCTGGGAGGCTCAGTCTGTTGGGCCTCTGACTCTCGATTTTGGCTTGGGTAATGGTCGAGAGATCAAGCCCCACGTCAGGCTCCATGCTGGGCATGAAGCCTGATTAGGATTCTATCTCTAAAAAATACAAATATATAAATAAATAAGTTTTGTTTGCTTTGTGGTCAGCTAACACTGAATTACAACTTGTGGAGGTTAGAGGTTACATGTAAGCCAACTTGCTGCCTCTTTATATAGTGTAAGTTAAAATCTTCCAAAACTTTCTTCCACTGCCTTGTCACAGGGTTTGAAATTCCCCATCTTGGCATCATTTCATAGGCCCTTTCAGAGGTAAGTTCATTGTAAGTTAGAATGGTATCATAACCTATCTGAACCTATCATTAACCAAATGTTATTCAAGGCAAGGTCTTGAAGAAATAGAACAGAAATTCTGAGAAGAGGCAAGGAGTAGAGGAATGAGGATGACATCTGGAGCATCGGGTGCGCCCAGAGAAGGGAAGTCTGTATGCAGAATGACAGTGGGTAATCCTGATTTTAGGTGCCTGGAGATAATGTTTGAGACGGAGAGGAGGACAGAGGTCACTGCCTGGAAATGAAGGGCATTTGAAAAAGAGACAAAGGAACTAGAGAAGCAACTGTCTCACTTTTATAGTTTTGCCTGAGGCTAACTTGTCTCTGGAGGTACTTGGTACTTTAAGACAGAAAATGAATAAGACGCTTTGAGGTTCCAACCAGTGAGGAGCTCACAATTTAGGAAGGCTCATGTAAAGCAGATTATGAAGTATGCTATTGTGACATATGGGAGAGGAAGTCATTAATGCCATCCAGATAAGGTAGCTAAGTAACCTTAACGGAATGTGGAAGCAAGACCTTCTTGCCAAACTCATGGGCCACCTTTCTTTCTGTGATCAACTGCCCTTTCGCCCACTTTCTCATCTAGATTCTAGAGGTTAGGCCCATTTGCTACTTAAAGTCATACATAAAACTATAGCAATACTTGGGCACATGGGTCTCGGTTGAGCATCCGACTCTTGCTTTCCGCTCAGGTCATGGTCCCAGGGTTGTAGGATTGAGCCCTGCATTGAACCTTGCATTGAGCCCCGCACCGGGCTCTGCACTGAGCATGGAGCCTGCGTAGAATTCTCTCTCTCTCTCCCCCTCTGCCCCTCATCCCTACTCTCACGCTCTCTCTCTCTCTAAAGTAATTTAAAAAGGGGCGCCTGGGTGGCTCAGTCGGTTAAGCGGCCGACTTCGGCTCAGGTCATGATCTCGCGGTCTGTGAGTTCGAGCCCCGCGTCGGGCTCTGTGCTGACAGCTCAGAGCCTGGAGCCTGTTTCGGATTCTGTGTCTCCCTCTCTCTGACCCTCCCCTGTTCATGCTCTGTCTCTCTCTGTCTGAAAAATAAAAATAAAATAAAAAAGTTAAAAAAAAATAAAGTAATTAAAAAAAAGCTATAGCCATACTAATATGAACTTCCGAAGGGCCCATGTAACCCCTTTCTAGCTTAAGAAATAAAGCAGTAGAAATGGAGTTGAAGCTCTGCGTATCTTTTTCTCAAGTAGTAACCAATATTATGAATTTGGTGTTTCACTCCCATGTGCATTTTCCCTTTGTCTTCATTTTCTTGAATGAAACATGTGTTGTTAAATACACACTTTTATGCCAAAGTATGTAGTATTTTTTTTCATATTTTCAAACTTTACGTAAGTGGCATCATAGTATTTTTATTCTTCTGCAACTAGCTTTGTGCCTTAGTCCTTCCTGCACCACCACCACCTAATCATTACCTTCAGAGATGTATGTGGTTCAGGATCCAGTGATCTCTGGTCTCCTCATCCCCAGCCCAGTCCTTGCTGATCTATTCAGTTTACCTACAACATTTTAAAGCCAGTGAATTAAAGTTGGTTTTACCTTAGGTGAGGGTCAGTTTCTCCTGTTGTTTTATGCCAAAATACAGACCTCGGCTCAGCCGAACCATATGGCATCCTGGCAGTCCTAGATTATCACATTGGGAGCCACACTTTGAAAACCAGTGCTATAGAGCATCTTTTCCCCCTTGATATTTTAGCCTCCGTTCAACAAAAAGCCTCTGATACAAACTTACCAAAAGATGAAAGGATAGCATTCCTAGGTAGAGTGGTGCAAAAACTGCTTTGTTAACAGTTTAAATGTACTTAATGACAAAGTATAAAATGAAAACAAGACTTTATTAACACCCTAGTGACTAATCACCTGACTATGACAAAGTTTCTTTTAATTTAACAGTCAATACAAAAATCCTCAAGCTAATAGTTATCGAATATGGTCTGACTGGACCCTTAACCACACACTTGGTCGGGTTAAAAGGGCGTCAACTAGTTAGTATAAGAGTCTACATTCTACTACACAGGGAGGAAGGCACAAGTATGCAAGCTGTCTTGGAAACTGCTTCAGTAGGTTTCTCAGGAAGGTTTTCTAAACCACTCTTGGTCTCTAAGTATTCTGATATTTTACAGCTGTAGTCGTACAGATATGACAAAAGTACTTCCCAAGAATCAAACACTGCAAGTACATAGAGTATGGTGAATTCTTTATCTGTCACAAAAGTGGGGGACAAGTGAAATTCTAAGAAGAAAACACTAGTTTTAAAACCTTTATAAAGCTACTTATTTAGCTACCCAGAAAATTTTTTTAAATGAAGCTCTAAGCAATTCAGAGTATGTGTAAGCTATTCTTTAAATTATATATAACATACCTGGCTCACTGCTACTTGCAGTCTGCAAAGTTGAGTTTGGTTTAGGGTTCTCTTTCTACTTTTGGTTAATCTTTTTCTTCCTCTTCATTTTTTTCTTCTTCTTGCCTGGGCTCTTCTCCTGTGTCATAGTCATCATCATTCTGTGTCCTACGAAGTATCATGATGATCTTTAGACTGGATGCTCATGGAAAAAGAACCCCAACTGAAGGTCTTCAGGAATTTTAGCTGTAATAAACCTACTCAGCAATCCTAACTGGGCATTTCAGGACTCTAAAAGTAATTGAAGAATGAGTCTTTAGAAATTGTTTTGTAGATGATCCTAGAAGCTCCTTTTTTTGTGCTATCCTGTTGTATAATGCATTCTGAGTGACATTCCTCTTCCTGCAAAGTATATGTCATCCAATGCAGCCTGTAACCTATGGTCCATAAGAAAAGAAGGGATCAGAATCATCTGGGTATGACCTCATTATATATGTTTTAGTCAACACCTCTTTTGAGAAATATTCACTGGACTCAGAGAAATTCTATGAAAGTCATAGGCTTACCAGCATTGAAGAGCTTGAGCAAAATATCTTTCAGGTGCTATAAAATAGGATCATTGGGTTTCTGACCACATTTCTGAGCAACTCTGCATTCTTCAAAACTTTCATGCCAAAATAAAGAATTTTTTAGGGTAGACTTTACCTTCAGACGTTTTCTAAAGTTTTGTCTTCTTTTTTAATTTCCTTAACTGTCTCCTTAACATCCGGTTCCACTTATTTTCATCTTCTGTAGGCTCATAAGGTGATTTGTATCTCTTATCAAACAGAGGTTGATAGGGACAGGTATATTTTCTCTCAGTACCATGAATTGCTTTATGACATTTAGATTTTATTTTTGTCTGTTCTATCTGGAGTATTCGGAAAGCAGTAAGTCGCTGCTTAATGACATTAGGCAAGTCTTAAAAGAAGTTTACACATGCTCAAACTGAATCTATCACATTTTTCTTGGGAAGCTACCTCAGCCTGAGGAATTTGCCTCCTCTCCACAGTTATTTTCTTCCGTGCAGTCTTCAACAACAAGGTGGCCATCCACGTTTGTTGCACCTTGTGATGCCAGTGCCACAGCCTCCCTGGCAGAAAAGAGCCTCCTGAGCATAGCTTGAGAGTCTTTTGCTTGCCTGTGTCAATGCCTTTATCCTCCTCCTCATTGTCTGTGAGGCTCAAGTGTTCTCCATCCCTTAATTAAGACGGGAGGCTCAGGAGGGTGTCAGTGGGGAAAGATGATGGGCAGTCCCTCAGCACCATATTGTATCGTTCTGGTGTCATGTGGCCTACTCCTTCCTCTTGGGCTTATGAACTGTCTCCACAGCATGAGGGTTAATGTCGTCAGCATTCCCGGGACATCACCATTTTCCTCTCCTCCCCCTCTATCCCTCACAGCAGTCTCTCCTGGTTGGGCAAATGGAGCTGGTTTTATGTCACTTTCATCAGACATGTTGGGGGCAGCCAGGTGCCTCCTCACTAGCTATGACTGGGAAGCAGGGACAGAGGTGAGAACAAATGAGGATGTGGTGGTGGCAGTGCTTCTGGGGTGAGGACGATGGGCTGTGGTTGCCATGGTGGCCACCACTGCTGGAGAACCTTGCCTAGTGGATTCCCTGTCAGCCTTGAGCTGGTATTTAAATCTGACCAGTAACAGACACATGAAAAGTTGTTCAACATCGTTCATCATCAGGGAAATACAAATCAAAACCACTGTGAGATACAACCTCACACCTGTCCAAATGGCTAAAATTAACAACTCAAGAAACAACAGATGTTGTCAAGGATGTGGAGAAAGGGGGAACCCTTTTGCACTGCTGATGGGAATGCAAACTGGTGCAGCCACTCTGGAAAACAGTATGGAATTTCCTGAAAAAATTAAAAATAGAACTACCCTGAAACCCAGCAATTGCACTACTAGGAATTTGTCCAAAGGATACAAAAATGCTGATTTGAAGGGGCACATGCACCCCAATGTTTAAAGAAGCATTATCAACAATAGCCAAATTATGGAAAGAGCCCAAATATCCATAAACTGATGAATAGATAAAGAAGATGTGATGTGTATACACAATGGAATATTATTTGGCAGTCAAAAAGAATGAAATTTTGGGGGTGCCTAGGTGTCTCAGGGTGCTTGATTTCAGCTTGGGTGATGATCTTGAGGTTCATGTATTTGAGCCCCGTGTTGAGCTCTGCACTGGTCGTGCAGAGCCTGCTTGGGATTCTCTCTCTCCCTCTCTCTCTGCCCCTCTCGTGTTCTCTCTCTCTTTCTCTTTCAAAATAAATAAACTTAAAAAAAAGAATGAAATCATGCCATTTACAACAACCTGGATGGAAATAGAATGTGTTATATAGTAAGCGTAATAAATCAGTCAGAGAAAGACAAATGCCATATGATTCCACTCATATGTGGAATTTAAGAAACACAACAGATGAATATAGGGGAAGGGAAGGAAAAATAAGATAAAAACAGAGAGGGAAGCAAACCATAAGAGACTCTTAAATAAAGAGAACAAACTAAGTGTTGCTGGAGGGGAGGTGGTGGGGGGGATGGGCTAAATGGGTGATGGGCATTAAGGAGGGCACTCGTTGGGATGAGCACTGGGTGTTATATGTAAGTGATGAATCACTAAATTCTACTCCTGAAATCATCATTACACTATATGTTAACTAACTTGGATTTCAATTAAAAAAAAACATATGGTCAAGGTCAGGGCAAGTTGAGGAAGAGCTCAGGAAAGGTCAAAGTGCTGTTCCCTCCAGCAAGTTTCTCCTGCTGACCCTGGAGGCCTCTAGGTCTAAACTCATTTTCTATGAAGTGGTAATTGACAGGTGGTCTCTTTGTCACCCCACCTGCCACATTGCCTTCAGTTTGCTTCTGTGAGGAGGGCTCATTGCTTCCCTCTCCATGCAGACCTCAGGAAGAAAGACTAGTTTACGATTACCAATATGTCATATGCAAATGATTTAAGATAAGTAGCTTTTTTTAAATGCAATTAAAAACATTTAAATTCAAGTTAGTTAACATATAGTGTAACGATAAATTCTAGAATAGAATTTAGTGATTCATCACTTATGTGTAACACCCAGTGCTCATCCCAACAAGTGCCCTCCTTAATGCTCATCACCCATTTAGCCCATCCCCCCACCCAACACTCTTCCAGCAACCCTCAGTTTGTTCTCTGTATTTAAGAGTCTCTTATGGTTTGTCTCCCTCTCTGTTTTTATCTTATTTTTGTTTCCCTTCTCCTATGTTCATCTCTTTTGTTCTGTTAAGTCCATCCATTCCAGTGTGTCATTCATAGCCATGTTTCCTTCTTGACTTTCTGCTTATATGATCTGTCCCTTGCTGTAAGTGGAGTGTTGAAGTCCCCTACTATTATGTTATTATTATCAAAGAGTTTCTTTATATTTGTGATTGATTCATATATTTGGGTGTTTTATGTTGGGGGCATAAATATTTATAATTTTTAGGTCTTCTTGGTGGAAAGACCCCTTAATTATGATATAATGCCCTTCTTTATCTCTTTTTACAGTCTTTTAAAATCTAGTTTGTCTGATATAACTATGGCTAATCCAGCTTTCTTTTGACAACCATTGGCATGATAGATGTTTCTCCATATCTTTACTTTCAATATGCAGGTGTCTTTAGGTCTAAAATGAGTTTCTTGTAAACAGTCTATAGATGAGTCTTGTTTTCTTATCTATTCTGATACCCTATGTCTTTTGATTGGAGCATTTAGTCTGTTGACATTTAGAGTGAGTACTGAAAGATCTGAATTTAGTACCATTGCATTGCCTGTAGAGGTGGTGTTTCTGGTGATATTCTCTGGTCCTTTCTAGTCTTTCTTGCTTTTGGTCTTTTTTGTTTTGTTTTGCCTTTTCTCCAGTCAAAGAATCTGGCTTAAAATTTCCTGTAGGGCTGGTTGAGTGGTCATGAACTCCTTTAGTTTTTGTTTATCTGGGAAAGTCTTTATCTCTCCTTGTATTTTGTATGACAACCTTGCTGGAAAAAGAATTCTTGACTGCATATTTTTCTAATTCAGCACATTGAATATTTCCTGCCACTCCTTTCTGGCCTGCCAAGATTCTGTGGATAGGTCTGCTGTGAACCTGATCTGTTTTCCCTTATAGGTTAAAGACTTTTTTCCCTTGATACTTTCATAATTCTTTCCTTATCTGTGTATTTTGTGCATTTGACTATGATATGCCCTGGTGATGGTTGAATCTAATGGGAGTTTCCTGGATTAGGAATGTTTTCTGCTATAATTTGCTTACATAAACCTTCTGTCCTTTTTTCTCCCTCTTCATATTCTGGGATTCCTATGATTGGGTTGTTACTCCTTTTTAATAAGTCACTGAGTTCTCTAAGTGTTGTATCATGCTCTTTTGCCTTTGTTTCCCTCTTTTTCTGCTTCATTATTCTCTATAATTTTATCTTCTATATCACTGATTTGCTGCTCTGCTTCATCCATCCTTGCCATTGTGACATTTATTTGAGATTGCATCTTGTTTATAGCATTTTTAATTTTGGCCTGACTAGATTTTCTTTTATTTCCATAGAAAGAGATTCTGTGGTGTCTTCTATGATTTTTTTCAACTCCTGCTATTCTTTTTTTTTCAATTTTTTAATGTTTATTTATTTTTGAGAGAAAGGGACAGAGCGTGAGTAAGAGAGGGCAGAGAAAGAGGGAGACACAGAATCTGAAGTAGGCTTCAGGCTCTGAGCCATCAGCACAGAGCCCGATGCAGGGCTCGAACTCATGAACCATGAGATCATGACCTGAGCTGAAGTCGGATGCTCAACCAACTGAGCCACCCAGGTACCCCATCCCCAGCTAGTATTCTTATCGTGGTTCTAAACTCTAGTTCAGATATCTTACTTATATCTGTGTTGGTTAATTCCCTGGCTGTCATTTCTTCCTGTTCTTTCTTTTGGGGTGAGTTCCTTCCTTTGTCATTTTGGAAGAAAAAAAAATTATAAAATAAAAAATTAAAATTAAAAAATTAGAATCACAACAAAAAATCAAATAAAGGAAGCTAGATCCTAGGTGTGTTTTGTTCTGCTTGTTGAAAGATCCTAGGTGTGTTTTGTTCTGCTTGTTGAAAGAAGCTTGATAGAAAAGAGAAAAAAGGGAAAGGAAAGAAAAGAAAAGTAAGAAAAAATTTAAAAATTAAAAAATATTTATATAGGGGCACCTGGGTGGCGCAGTCGGTTAAGCGTCCGACTTCAGCCAGGTCACGATCTCGCGGTCCGTGAGTTCGAGCCCCACGTCAGGCTCTGGGCTGATGGCTCGGAGCCTGGAGCCTGTTTCCGATTCTGTGTCTCCCTCTCTCTCTGCCCCTCCCCCGTTCATGCTCTGTCTCTCTCTGTCCCAAAAAAAAAAATTTTATATAATAGAATAGAACAAAATAAAATGAAATAGAATAAAAAATTTAAAAATAAAAAAGTAAGAAAATAAAAACAAAAATTTCTCTTTCTGCATCCAAGAAATAGAAACTAAGAAAAAAGAAATCAATTTAAGCAAAAACAGAAGCCAAGAAAATGAACCAATAAATGAACCAGCAAACAGAATGAACCTTAATGAAGTTAGATACAATTTCCCCTAGATCTGAAACTTTGATGCACACTATAGTCTATACACTAAGCGGGTGGACAGATTTGTGCTTGCTTTCTGAGGGATGTGCTTGGAGGATGCAGTTGGGCGGGGCTTGGT
This sequence comes from Neofelis nebulosa, assembly GCF_028018385.1. Taxonomy (NCBI): domain Eukaryota; kingdom Metazoa; phylum Chordata; class Mammalia; order Carnivora; family Felidae; genus Neofelis; species Neofelis nebulosa. Next base: position 99,354,503 of record NC_080800.1, read on the forward strand.
GTAATGACTCCATTCTCCACTAGGTGGCACTGCTTAGCTTAGTGGGGTGGATCAGTGTGTGTGTGCACATGTGCGTGTGTGGGAGATGTGGAAATGGCTTCACCCAGACCCCTTGTCTCTGGCGCAGGAACTTTGCACTCTCACCAACCTGTGACCAAGCACCCATCCTTTGTTTCAGTCCTCCATCCACTCCTCACCTCTACCCTGTCCGTGTCCAACCTGTCCACTTGTCAGGGGGCACCTCTCTCCAGAGTTTTATCTCAGATGAGGTTGTGTTTCAAAACCCCACAATTCAGGGGTGCCTGGGTGGCTCAGTCAGTTAAGTGTCCAACACTTGGTTTTGGCGCAGGTCATGATCTCGCAGTTCGTGAGTTCAAGCCTCTCACATTGGGCTCTTTGCTGACAGCGCAGAGCCTGCTTGGGACTCTCTCTCTCCCTCTCTTTCTGCCCCTCCCCCATGCTCTTTCTCTCCCTCTTTCAAAATAAGTAAATAAAATTTGAAAACCCCCCACACTTCAGAGCCCCCCCCCCCAGCTTGGATACATGCCAACTCTGTGGGGGGAGGGTCTCACTCATCAGTGGCTGGGTGCCAGCTTGCCCCAGAAAACATTTGTGTGATTGTGCAGTGGCAGAGGTTCAGAGATTATGACAAATGACAACACACAGCCAGTGCCAGGTTTCACCGCACTCTGGTGTCTTTGTCCCAATACCAGCAAATGTGACTGCTCTCCAGGGTCCACTGGGACCTTGCATGTGGGGAGGCCATATGGTCTCTACCAAATGTACTCCAAGCAGGGGAACTGCTTCTACCCTTGTAGCACATGGACCCTCAGACCATGCTGCCTGCTCCTGGGGATTTGCCCTGACTCCTTACCAGAGAACTGCCAGGTATTGAGCTCCAAAACTTCAGACTCTGTGCTCCATTGCTTATAGAATCCTGGTAGTATTGAAACTCTCTCTTTTCTCCCCATCAGTGCTTTTGGGGAACGGATTTCTTGTTCAGTCCCCTGTGAGTGTTTTCACTCTTTCTCTCCAGGTACTTATGGGCAGAGTGCTCTCCTTACATGATCCTGGTGTGTCGCGCTCTCCCCCTTTCTCTTTCTCTCTCTGTGCTCTCTCTGCGAAAATGGCTTCCTACCCCCTGCAGCTTTTCTCTCCCCCACTTCACCTCTCCATACCATGTACCTGCCGAGTTCTGTGGCTCAAGTGATGCAGATTGTTGTGTCAGTCCTCAGATCAATTTCCTAGGTGTTCAAAATGGTTTGATGCTGATCTAGCTTTGTTTTTGAGACAAGCTCAGGGTCTCCATGCTGCTCTGCCATCTTAACTCCCAAGTCTCTAATGTACCCAAAGTTTAAGAACCAGGGTTGTAGATGCTTATGTTTGAACTCACTGTACTTCACAGATGAGTAAAATGAGGCTCAGAAGGATTAAGAAACTGAGCAGAGCTGCTGATTTTTAGTAGTGCTGTTTTTACTGTCCTAAGAGAGTCTGTCCAGCTAATCAGTCTGAGTAAATTAGGTCTGTGCAGCTGCAGTTTTATTTTAAAATGAACTCTTTATGGGGTGCCCGGATGGCTCAGTCGGTTAAGCCTCTGACTCTTGATTTCAGTTCAGGTCATGATCTCATGGTTTGTGAGTTCTAGCCCCATGTCAGGCTCTGCGCTGACAGTGCCAAGCCTGCTTGGGATTCTCTCTCTCTCCCTCTCTCTCTGCCCCTCCTCCACGCTCTCTCTCTCTCTCTCTTTCAAAAATAAATGAACTTTAAAGTAAAGTAAAATGGACTTTTTCTCCAGGGCACCTGGGTGGCTCAGTTGGTTAAGTGTCTTTCAGCTCAGGTCATGATCTCATAGTTTGTGGGTTGGAGCCCTACGTCGGACTCTCTGCTGTCAGTACAGAGCCCACTTAGAATCCTCTGCATCCCTCTCTCTTTCTGCCCACTCCTGCCCATGCATGCTCATTCTCTCTCTCAAAAACAAATAAACATTGGGGCACCAGGGTGGCTCAGTCAGTTAAGCGTCCGACTTCAGCTCAGGTCATGATCTCGCGGTTTGTGGGTTCCAGCCCCGCGTCGGGCTCTGTGCTGACAGCTCGGAGCCTGGAGCCTGCTTCCGATTCTGTGTCTCCCTCCCTCTCTGCCATCTCCAGCTAGTGCTCTGTCTCTCTCTCAAGAATAAATAAACATTAAAAAAATTTAAAAAAACATTAAAAAATCTATTAAATACAATTAATAACATTAACTCTTTTCCCAGTATGAGGCTCAAGCTCATGACCCCGAGATCAGGAGTCACATGCACTACCAACTGAGCCAGCCAGGCTCCCCAAATAAGATAGGCAGCTTTAACAAACACAATAGGTATAGATTCCACCAAGGGAAAGGAGTGTTTTCTCCCACTAACAAACTCCAATGATACTTCATTTTTTTTTTAACCTTTTGGTTCCAGATCAGGAAGACTACATGGTTTTATGCAAAATGCCCTGGAGATTAATGCTCAAATATTAATGTAAATATTTTAGGTTGTAAGAGACCTTAGAAATCATGCAATCCAGTAGTTCTCCAAACTTGAGTGTGCATGGGAATCACCTGAAGGGCTTATTGGACCACAGATTGCTGGGCCCCACTGCCAAGGTCGGGCTTCCAGGGTCTGGGGTGACCTGAGAATTTGCATTTCCAATAAGTTCCCATGGGAGGCTGCTGGTGCTGGCCAAAACATGCACTTTGAGAACCAGGGTTCTAACTAACTTCCTCATTTCACAGATGGGTCAACTGAGGCAGAATCCCAGCTGGGTTCCAAAGTTGGTTTTAATACTTATCCGTTGTTATGACTTGGCAATCTCATTTAGCTTTTCTGTGCCTGTTTTCTCATCTACAAAATCAGGGTAACAACCCCTGTGATGCCTACCCCGTGGAGTTGTCTAATTTACAGGGTGGTTGCTGTTGGGTAGTTATTCAGGCATTTAGTTACAGCCCTCCAATTTGGTTGTGGAGCAGTCATGTGGTTATTAGGTCTATGAACTTAAACATATCTCCCCTAGCTACTAACAGTTTACACCCCTCCTTCCCTTTTGTCTAGGACTTAGAGAGGCAGATGCTATCAAATTGAGGTTGGACATACCTCAATGTGTTTTCTCATTTTGCATTTGCCTCTTATGCTTGTTAATATTTATAAGTATTTTAGTTTCCTTTTTTTGTGTAGAAGGTTTCCAATATTTTCCTTTTGTATTTCTTCCATCTTTAAATTTATAAAATTCTTTACCATCTGATGACATGACCATTTAAGCAAACATTTTCTTCTCATTTTTGTGCTGCAAATTTTTTTTTACCATCTATACTTTTATCCATCTGAGTTATTTTGGCACATGATATGAAGTTTGGATCATGATTGGTTGGTTTGTTTTTTTTTTGTCCCTAAGCAGCTAACCTCTGGCATCTTTTGTTGAGTAATCCCTTTCCTCTCCTTTGACGTGTGTCTGTTAATTCTTTAGTACTTTCTAGGAATGTAGAATAGGTGGGAGACAGATTTGTATCTAGGCCCGTTTTTGTTATTTTAATTTTTTTAAGTTTTATTTATTTAAGTAATCTCTACACCCAATGTGGGGCTCGAACTCACAACCCCAAGATCATGCTCTTCCAACTGAGCCAGTCAGGTCCCTGAAGCCCTTTTTTTTTTTAATGAGGAAGTTGAGGCACGATTTGTGTGTTTGAGTCCTGCTTCGAGCTCTGCACTGGTGGTGCAGAGCCTGCTTGGGAATCTCTCTCCCTCTCTGTCTCTCTCCCTTCCCCACTTGTGCGCTCTCTTCCTCTCTCTCTCAAAATAAATAAACTTTAAAAAATTGGGGAAGTTGAGGCCCAGAAAAGTTAACGGGTTTTCTTAATGTTGTGCTAGTTAATGGAGAAACCATGACTAAACCCAAGGTTGCTGAGATCTAATCTGAATTTGAGGTAGGTCTGCATTTTGTGTATCCAAATTTAGTGGTGGAAATTGACTAATAATGTTTCTTCATTTTCTGGCCCCTAGTTGGGCCAGGGGTGCCTAGGTGGCTCAGTCAGTTAAGTGTCCGGCTCTTGGTTTTGGCTCAGGTCATGATCTCGCATGTTGTGGGATAAAGCCCTGAGTCAGACTCCATGCTGAATGGGATTCTCTCTCTCCCTCTCTCTCTGCCCCTCCCCTGCTCACTTGCACGTGCTTTCTCTCTCTCAATAATTAAATTAATTAAAAAAATAAATTACTACTTGGGCCAAACGCAATATGCTCTCAGCCCACATGTGACCATGGGTTGGTAACTTTTTAACTTTTTCAAAAAGTATTTTTAGCATTGGCATGGGACTTGTAGCCTGACTTCTGTTCTAACCATCCCAAACATAGATCATGTAGCTAATATCAACAGAGAAGCGTTTCCTTATTTTTTTCATTCCCTTTCTTCTTCCCCAAATAACGCAGCACAACAATTTGTATTCCTGTTCTTGTAAGAGACCAGTTGAATTAGATTATCTGAATTCGTTTATGGCATTAATGACCATTTTTGGTAGTTTCCTGATTTTATTGACTTGAATTGTAATCTAGGGTTAGACTAATACATGGCAGGTTACCCTTCATTATGGTTCCTGGAGTGATGAAACTTCAAGGCCTGTAATCAATTTAACAAGATAAAAGAGATTCAAGTGTGCTGCATTTGAAGGGAAACCAGGGTAGTAATTGCATACTAGTGCCTCTTCCTTTCATTTACCTTTTACCTTAACTCACAAATCGCCCCGGCAGAGCTTGCAATCTTCATCCTTACCTGTAGCAGTTTTATAAAAAATATTTCCCATATTTTGACATCTTGCCTGAATTACTGTTGACTGACAAATGTGCTATTGATAATTTAGACACTGGGCCACTGATGCACTGTTTAATTAGGGAAGCGCTACCTGAGGGAGGACTGAGAAATCTTATAATGGGGAGAATTAAAAGATCATGCATTGAAGCAGCAGTGTGACTTGTTTTGGAAGATGAAGGTTATTGTAAAATTGTTTTCCTTGGTTATGCCACAGGGCCTTTCAGAAATGGTACACAATTTGGTGATGAGGTAAAGAAAACCTTATCTTCTTCTCAACTCTACTACTTCCTCCTTAGTTCAAACTTTAACAATCTGTCACCTTGATTATTGCAATATCCTCATAACTGGTCTCCCCCGCTTCCATTATTGCTAGCTTTCAGTCTGTTCTTAATACAGCAGTCAGAGCAATCCTATTCATAAATCCAGTCATGTTCAAATCCCTCTTTCCAATACCTCCCATATCATGTTAGGTGAAACCCAAGTGATGCCAATAGCCTTCTGGAGCCCTTTGTGATCCAGACTCTCATTACTTCTCTGGTGTTATATCCTACTTCTCTCCCAATACTCTGTTCCAGCCACACTGGCTGTGCCTGTGACACACTGGGCATTGTCTTCCTTAGGATTTTTGCACTTGTTTCCTCTGCCTCCGGTCCTCTTCCCTCAGTGATCTGTATGCCTCGTTCCGTCACTTCATCTGGGGTGGGGGAGAGGGGAAAGTGGGTGATGGGCATTGAGGAGGGCACCTGTTGGGATGAGCACTGGGTGTTGTATGGAAACCAATCTGACAATAAATTATATTTAATATATAAAAAAAAGGTCATCTTCTTACCGGGGCCTTCCCTGATTGTTCGATTTTAACTTGAAACCCTCCCTCAGTACTCTTACTTACTTTTCCTGCTCTTTTTTTTTCTTACCTGATCATATCACTTGCTAACCTACTCTATACTTATTTGTTTACGGTTTATAAAGGTGTCTCTGGGCAGGGCAGGAGCGTCTTGGGCCCACAAGGTGAGATTCTCTTCATCAGATTAAGGAAAGTTTTCTTTGAGGTTTATTAAGTGCTTTTTCTACATGTATTAAGATAATAATTATATTGTTCTTTTAATGTGGGAATTACATTGCTAGGGGTGTTTCAATTTTCTCTCTTCAAAGAACCAACGTCTGTCTTTGTTGATGTTTATATTTGATTTCTACTTCATTCCTGCTCTTTCTTATTTCCTTCCTTCCACATTCTTTGAGTTTAATTTTGTGTCCTTTTTCTAACTTCTTGAGATAGATACTAGATCAGCCTTTTATCTTTTCTAAGATATACACTTAAGGAGAAGGCCACTTTCATGGATTGTTACCTATGCAGTCATACTGGGTACCACACTCAGAAGCCCTCCCCACCCCCAACTTGGTTTATGCTGTTGCCATCTTAAAATTTTTTATTTTATCTTAGTACTGCTTCTAAAATGGAATCTTATGGGGCAATAGAGCATGCACATGAACTTGGTAATATGTGCCATACACATGTCTGAAATTCCTTGTTACCCTATTTGTAGATGGTGTTTGTGATGCTCCATGTTTACAGGATTCTCACATGTAAATATGTCATATGTTTATGCAGAACATAAAGACGAACAATAAAAATTCATGCTAAGAGTTTAAAATTAAAAATTTTCTTTCTTAAAGATTCTTAAGATTATATTTAAATAGCAAATAGAAAATACCACAACAAGTTGAGAGCAAGAATGTGATGAAAAGGACAAAGCTTTATATAGTATCTTTAATGGGACTTCCCCTTACAGCCCAGCTTTTTGGACAAAGGGCCATGCAATTTCATTTTGCACTGGGCCTGGCAAATTATGTAGACAGCCCTGCTTAAATGTCTTTCCAAGTACAGCATCCCAAAAGTTTGACAGAGCATATTTTCACTATAATTCAGTTCAAAATATTTTTAAAATTTCACTGAGAGTTTTTTTCCTTTTATCCATGGAGTATTTACAAAATGAATTTCTTATCTCTCAAACATGTGGAGACTTTCTAGTTATTGTCTTATTATTTCTAGATTATCCTCAGTCTGTTGAGATCACATATTCTGTGATTTTATTCCTTTCAAACTTGTTGCTTTGGGGACGCCTGGGTGGCTCAGTCGGTTAAGCTTCCAGCTGTGGTTCGGTCAGGACCTCATGGTTCGTGAGTTCAGGCCCTCCATTGGGCTCTGCACAGTATGGAGCCTGCTTGGGATTCTCTCCCTCTCTCTCTCTGCCCCTCCCCTAATTGCTCTTTCTCTCTTTCTTTCAAAATAAATAAACTTAAAAAAACTTGTTGCTTTGTAATGCATGTAGTCAATTTTAGGAAATGTTCAATGAGCACTTGAAATATATATATTCTGCAAAATTCAGTGCAGTGTTTTTTATATGTTAAGTCCAGTTTGTCAGTTGTGTTATTTATATCTTCTATAGCTTTGTTGAATTTTTGTCTGGTAAGTTGTTGAGAGAAATATGTTGAAATCTCCCTGTGCTATTATTGTATTTTCTATTTCTCCTTTTAGTCCTGTCAATTATTAAAGAATTATTTTATAAATTTTGAGGTTTATTGTGTTTCCATTTTCATTTGTTTCAAGATATTCTTTGGTTTTTCTTTTGATTTCATCTTTGACCCATTGGTTTTTCAGGAGTCTCTTATTTAAAAAAAATTTTTTTAATGTTCATTTATTTTTGACAGAGAGAGAGACAGAGCATGAGTGGGGGAGGGGCAGAGAGAGAGGGAGACACAGAATCCTTAGCAAACTCCAGGCTCTTGAGCTGTCAGCACAGAGCCCAATGCGGGGCTTGAACTCACAGACCGCGAGATCATGACCTGAGCCAAAGTCGGTCCCTCAACCAACTGAGCCACCCAGGCACCCCTAAAAAATATTTTTTAATGTTTATCTATTTTTGAAGGAGAGAGAGACAGAGTGTGAGTGGGGGAGTGGCAGAGAGAGAGGGAGACACAGAATCTGAAGCAGGCTCCAGGCTCTGAGCTGTCAGCATAGAGCCTGATGTGGTGCTCGAACTCACGAGTTACGAGATCATGACCTGAGCCAATGTTGGATGCTCAACCAACTGAGCCACCCAGGTGCCCCTTCATAGAGAGAATCTTAAGCATGCTTCATGCTCAGCAGGGCTCAAACTCACAAACGGTGAGATCAGGACCTGAGCCGAAGTTGGATGCTCAACTGACTGAGCCACCCAAGTACCCCTAGAACATCAACTCTTGATCTCTTAGTTGGAAGTTTAAGCCACATGTTGGGCATACAGCTTACTTTAAAAAAAAATTCCATAGGCAGAAATGGTTGGACGAGGAATTCCAGAAAGAGCCATGACTAATAATAAAAGATAGTCAACATTGGAAGAGGTGTGGTGTGCCCCTCTAGCAGTATAATGATGTTTGAGGGTATCATCTAGGTGCCCTCAAAACTCACTGATGCAGAAATGGAACTATGGTGGGACTTGAGGTCATATTTTTATCCCATGCTGGTGAAACAGACCATACTTGTTATCTAAGTGTAGTGTTTGGCGATATGAGCTTATTATATCATATCATGTTTCCTCACATTTTTACTTACAAGTGGCCCAAAGGAATATCCCCATATTCTAGAAAGGAATAATTCCAGAATAAAAATAATAAGCCATTGTCGTAACTGTTTTGTTATAGTGTAAAATGTTGCACGCATTTTTATCTGGACTTGAAACCAAAAATCAAGAAAAATGATGAGCATCAATTTGTGGAGAGACTAATTACTACCGTATCATATTGTGTCCCATTCTTTTCCATGCCACATCCACCCATATGCCTATCTATTCTGTTGGTAGGAACAGTCAAAAATTGGAGAGGGATGAATCCTGAAGTTAGAAAAAAACTCCAGTTCAGTTCTCCTTAGCGGCTCACAAAAGCCCAATTTCAGAGGATAGAAATAAATCAGTCTGTAGGTTTCCCTGGATTTACTTTGTTTGTCTGAAGCAATTTATCTGAATAAACTTTCCTCTTACTTCTGTAGTGCTTGATAATACTGTCAGAAAAGATGCTAAGTTTTAAGAAAATAATATTTTAAAGCTTCTAAGAAATAGGCTTAAGAAAATAAATTATGGTGTAATAATTTCTTGTTTAAACCCAAATCAAACTACTTTATCACCTAACATTATTACCACTTCATTTTTGTTGTTGTTGTTGTTGTTGTGTGTGTATGTGTTTAAGTAGGCTTCACACCCAGCATGGAGCCCAACACGGGGCTTGAACTCATGACCTTGAGATCAAGACCTGATCTGAGATCGAGTCGAATACTCAACCAACTAAGCCATCCAGGTACCCCTATTTCCACATTTTTTTATGCTTTTAAATTAATTGGTAAGTGAAGAGAGTGGGTCACCACACATTTGGTGTAATGATATTGCTGGGAAGGTGTCATCTTGATATACACAAAGCCTCCTTACTGATGCTGAAATGGAACTGTGATATGAGATTAGGGAAATTCCTACAGCTTGTATATATTCCTGCAGCACATTAAACATTTATGTCCAGATCTGAATTTGTTTCAAACCTCCTTTGTTGCTCTCTCTGGCTCTGCCAACTGAATGGGTAAGGGTTCGGCCTCCTGTGCTAGGGCTTTTCCTAAGGGAAAGAGCTGGTATACTTCATTTTTTATATAAACAGGCTGATTTCCTGTGTCTCTAAGACTCCATTTTGTGTACTGAAAGAAAAACAAAAGAAAGATGCAGCTGATTAAGTCCATTCCCCAAGGGTATTGTACTGGGCCAAAGATATACTGTATGTGATTGCTTTCGTTGATATTTGGTGTGCTTATAAAAAATAACAATAGCAAGCATTTATTAGGTTTTAATGTTGTAACAGTTGCAAGTACCTTACATTTCATTTTTAATCTTTCTGATAGCCTATGAAGAAGGTGTTATTATTTCCATTTTATAAAGATGAGGAAACTGAGCCTCAGAGAGTTGAAGTGGCTTGCCCAAGGCACACAGTTAGTCAGTGTTGGAGCTGGAATTTTAGCACAGGCAGGCAGACTATAGATTCCATGCTCTTAGCGAGGAATTGGCAAATTTTTCTGTAAGGGGATAGATAATAAATCTATTTAGGCTTTGTAGGCCATATAGTCTCTTTTGCAAGTACTCACCTCTGCTGTTGTAGAATAAAAGCAGTCGTAAACAATATATAAATTAATGGAAAAGGCTGTGTCCAATAAAGCTTTATTTACAAAAACAAATGGAGGGATGTAGACTGTGGGCTATTCATTTGTTGAACTCTGCTCTTAGCCACTATGAAATATTGTCACAATGTTAAGGATTAATGATTCATGAATAACCAAGGTGTTTTCCTTATTCTTCTATGGGAGATAGACAATGCTCTTAGTCTTATAGAATGAAAAGTCAAAAGGATACTTAATATTTGTAACCTTTTGTTTATAAAATATTTCCATATAGGTGGCCCAGTTAGTGAAGTGTGACTCGGTTTTGGCTCAGGTCATGATCTTGCAGTTCATGGGTTTGAGCCCCACATCAGCTCTGCACTGACAGTGCAGAGCTTACTTGGGATTCTCTCTCTCCCTCTCTCCCTGCCCCTCCCCTGCTTGCATCCTCTCTCTCAAAATAAATGAATAAACTTAAAAAAATTTAAAGTATTTCCATATTTATATTTACATATACATTTATTTATATAAATGTACATATTTAGATGTGCAGGTATACATGAACATAGACATGCAGGTACACACAGGGGTATGTGTGCATGTGTTTGGGATATATATACACACACCTCCCTATATAATATATATATATTATATATGTATATATTATATATATATATTATATATGTATATATTATATATATATATTATATATGTATATATAATATATATACATTATTAATATATATAATATATATATAACATATATGTTATATGTGTATATATAATATATATACATATATAATATATATAAATATATATAAATAATAATAAGTAATTAATAATTAATAAATATATATAATTAATATATGTGTGTATATATATATACACATACATATTAAAATGTTCATTGTGGTTATTTCTTGAGTTAGGGAATATTTTGAATTTTCTTTTGTAAAAGTGATGACTTTTCTATTTTCTATGTAATGCATATTTATTACTGACTGGAATCAGAGAAAATTAAAATTATAAAAACATATTTATTGGGATATTTTCCATGTGGGAGGCACAGAAATGGAGAAAAGACATAGCATTGGGTAGAAGCTAAAACCAGGAAAAAGAGGCTGCTCAGGCACATACCAAGGTTTAACAGATCTGACAATATGAGTTTTTTTATTTTTCAGCTCCATAAGTATTCTTATTTTTTAATATTTATTTTTGAGAGAGAGAGCACGAGCAGGGGAGGGGCAGAGAGAGAGAGGGAGACACAGAATCTGAAGTAGGCTCCAGTCTCTGAGCTGTCAGCACAGAGCCTGATGTAGGGCTTGAACTCACAAGTGCGAGATCATGACCTGAGCTGAAGTCGGAGGCTTAATAGAGTGAACCATCCAGGTGCCCCCTGCCATAAGTGTTCTTACTGACTGATCTGTGAAAATGAATCTGGACTTTTTAAATGGATTACCTTTTCTAGTTATGTTATTAAAATTTGTCAGAAAGCATTAAAGATACGTTAGAAGGAGAAAAAAATTGATTTCTGATTCCAATGTGCTTACACAATGAACTTACGCAGGACAAATGGCTTCCCCATTGTCTAACTCGTGTAGTATGGGTGGCTTCTCCAGGGCCTGGCTTCTATGGTACAAGGGATCCAGCAGCTCCCAGCTGCCCTAAGGTCTTCCTGGTAATGCTCTCTTAGGTGATTTTGCAGTGGAGTGCTTCTGCTAAAACACTTCCCATGAACTCCCATGACAATGAATTTCTGACAAGTTCCAAAGAACAAATTTCTGGCAAGTTTTACTGGTGTGGCATCACAGCAACCTCTTTGCCATCCAGTCAGCCATGGCTATGTCCTCTTCCCCAATGTTTATATCCCAGCCCTATTGGAGGAGGGTTGTGGGACTGAGGAGGAACTCTTCCTTGGGAATTCAATCTCTGCCTTGAGGGTAGTGATTGCTCCTTATATATGTTATTTCTGTACAGTGAAACCTTGGATTGCAAGTAACTTGTTCTGCAAGTTTTCAGCAAGATGAACAACGATTTCTAATAAATTTTAACTTGATAAACTAGCAGTGTCTTGCAATATGAGTAGTATATGATGCTGAATGTCACGTGATCACAACTGAGTCAATGGTATACAAGTACTTTGGATTGCAAGCCTGTTTCTGGAATGAATTATGTTCACAGACCAAAGTTTTACTGTATTTATTATTTCTTTTGTTTCTTTTATTTTTTTTAATGTTTATTTTTGAAAGAGAGAGTCTGAGTGGGGGAGGGGCAGAGAGGGAGGGAGAATCTAAAGCAGGTTCCGCACTGTCAGTACAGAGCCTGATGTGGGGTTCAAACTCACAAGCCCTGAGATCATGACCTAAGCCAAAGTTGGACACTCAACTGACTGAGCCACCCATGTACCACTATTATTATTCTTTTTAATGTTTATTTATTTTGAGAGCGAGAAAGAGCATGCATGTGTGCAAGCAGTGGAGGAGAAGAGAGAGGGAGAGAGAGAATCCCAAGCAGGCCCCACTCTGTCAGCACAGAGCTTGAACTTACGCACTGTGAGATGACCTGAGCTGAAATCAAGAATCAGATGCTTAACTGATTTGAACCACTCAGGTGCCCCTGCTATTTCTGTATTTAGAATGGTCTCTACTTCTTCCTAGCCAATCCCTTCTTACTATAATTTTCTGTTGTAACTAAATTTTTTTTCTTTAATTTTAGAGAGAGAGAGTGTGTGCAAGGGGCGGGGGAGGGACAGAGGGAGAGAGAATCTTAACCAGGCTCCATGCTCAGTGCAGAACCCTGCATGGGGCTTGATCCTACAGTCCTGGGATCATGATCTAAACCAAAATCAAGAGTCAGATGTTCAACCGAGCCACCCAGGCACCCCATATAATTAATAGTTTTTATATTAAACTTTCCCTGTTAAAATTACCATGTCATTTATTTCTCCTGGTTGGACCCAGACTGATACACCAGCACACTGAACCTGGCTGCTTAGGATATCTGAGGACCAAGCAGACAGAGTCTTCTTAATCAACCAAGAGGGAGCCAACTAAATTGAGAAAGTGAATATTGACCTTTCTGACAGTTGCCGAAGAACTAAATCAGGAGCAGATTTATTATCTAAAACCAAATGCTGTTGCTTTTATTTTCTGAGTTGGATGAAACTGCTCTTGGTCTCTCTCAATTTTACATCGCCTAATTGATATGGACTTTATGTCTTCAAGTTAGTTTCATGCATATGGTTAAATTATCTTTTTCTAGAATGGCGGTGTTCTGTAGTGGCAAGTATAGATTTGGAGCAAGGCAGATCTGTTTGAATCCTGACTTTATCACTGACTCGCTATATGAACTTATGTAAATAAATTAGTCTTTCTGAGTCAGTTCAGATTCCCCCTTTGTAAAATGGGGGAAATGGTACCTACCTAATGTGTTACTGAGGGTTTATTTCTCTATTTTTATTTTTTTCAAGTTCCAAAAAAACTTTATTACATACAGAGGGGAGGGGTTCAGTCCTTCTTGGATACCCTTTTCCTCATAGCTGCCAGGATGTTGCTTAGCTCCTCTCTCTTCCTTTGGCACGGATGTGTGTCCCTACCCTTTTCTTGATGAAGTTGAGAGTGCACTTGTCCTTGGAGACCTTCGGCAGCTCCATGGCTCACTGCTGGTATGGGGTGAAGCCGCACACCTCTCTGATCATGTCCCACATGAACTTGGTGTGCCTTGTGAGGCACTTGCTCACGTTCTTGGTCACCTTGTGGCCCTTGTTGAGACCCATGTCCACAAGGCAGCTCACAGCTGTGGCTGATTGTCCTCAATAACTCCTGCCTGTTACTGAAGGTTTAATACCAATGAGTGTAGGGGCACCTGGGTGGCTCAGTTGGTTAAGTGTCCGACTCTTGATTTTGGCTCAGGTTATGATCTCACAGTTCATGGGCTCATTCCCCACCTTGGGCTCTGTGCTGACAGCTCAGAGCCTGGAGCCTGCTTCAGATTCTGTGTCTCCCTCTCTCTCTGTCCCTCCCCTGTTCACGCTTGTCTCTCTCTCTCTGCTGCACACCCACTTGTGCTCTCTCTGTCTCAAAAATAAACATTAAAAAATTAAAACCAATGAGTGTAAAGGTCATATAGTGCTTCATACATAGTAATTGCTAAATTTCAGCTAGTAATTTTTGCTATTATTAGTGTGTACAGGAAATTATTCTTCAAGTAGATGTAGAGGAAACAAGAGTTATGATCTTAAAGCTGGACCCACATGTATGTTAGGAGCAGATTGTAACATAAAGGTATGAAAGACTCTTTGTCTCCCTAGCCCCCTTTTCTTTCAGGAAGATGCATATCTATAGTCTATAAGTAGACAGTGAAGAACCAGGATGAAGTCCAGGAGCAGATGTTGGAAGCAACATTGGTCCCGTTAGGTCCTGACTGAGCTTAGCATGCTTAGGTGCGAGTGAGAGGGGCTGGCTCTCGCTTAAAGAATGGTGACTCCAAATTAGGTAACAATCATATTTTGCCAATAGTTAGGACCCCTGCTGTAAGTAGGTTTTCTCTTGATTTAGCTTCCCATGATGCCTAAGGAATAAAGAGAAGGCTTATTTGATATGCACACCAGGATGTATGCATGTGTTGGGTGGTGCTGAGTGTCTTTTAGTGGGACTCCTACTGTGATTGACTCCTTACAAATAAAATGTGCATGTAGCTTGGTTCCCTTTTCATGTCTCTGTAAAACAAGACAGATTCCAGTTCTTCTAGCCTGAGACCATGTCCCGGATGAGCTTCTGGTGTGTCACATCTGCCTCTCTGTGTGTCTATTTGCCTCTGTACTTGTCAGTGACATTCATCAGTGGAGGGAAATAGCTTTTGCAGTTGCAGATCTGTTGTTGAGTTTGGCCAGGCCTGGCTAAGTAGGTTATGCCTGGCTCAGGCTGGTCTTCTATGGAAGTAGAGTAGGTGGTATTCTTTGGATTAAGTTATCAAGGACCCATGTTAACATTTATTGCCTACTTTGTGCAAGATTCTGTATTAAATGTTAATAAATTACCTCCTTCCCAACCTCAGAAGACTATGAAGTAGGTGCTATTATTATCTAATTTTATAGATGGGAAAACTGAGGCTTAAGTGATTTATCCAAAGTTACACAGCTAAAAAGTGGCGTTCATTCATTCAATGAGGATTTTTTTGAGCAATCTCTATGCATTGAGTACTGTTCTAAGCGGTAGGGATATACCAGAAAACAAGAGAGACAAATACCCCTGACCTCATGGATCTTATATTTCTAATGGTAAAAAACAAAAATTGAAATATATGTTATATAGTGATAAGTGCTAAGAAGATATCTAAAACAGAGAAGGGTATAGGGAGTATGTATATAAGATTGCAGTTTATTATTTATTTATTTAAAATTTTTTTTTAATGTTTATTTATTTTTGAGAGAGAGACAGAATGTGAGTGAGGGAGGAGCAGAGAGAGAGGGAGACACAGAATCTGAAGCAGGCTCAGGCTTTGAGCTGTCAGCACATAGTCCGACGCGGGGCTCAAACTCACGAACCGGGAGATCGTGACCCAAGCTGAAGTCGGATGCTTACCGACTGAGCCACCCAGGTGCCCCATGATTGCAGTTTAGAGAAGGTGGTCAGAAAAGATGTCACTGACAAGGTGACATTCGAGCAGAGCTGTGAGGGACGTGAGAGAGTGAGCCATGAGAATATCTGCAAGGAGGAGAATTCCAGGCAAAGGGAACAGAAGTGTCAAAGGCCTTGATGCAGGAATATTCCTGGCATGGTGTAGGAACAACAAAGAGGTTAATAGGACTGGAACACAGTGAGCAGAAGGGATAGTACGAGATGAGATAAGAGAAGTAACAAGGATCCAGGTTGTATAGGACCTTATAGCCATTGTAAAGATTTGACTTTTACTCTGAGACTAGAGAGTTTGGGCACAAGAGTGATATATATAGACTTTTCTTTTAATAGGATCCATCTATTATATTGAGAATAAACTGGGGTTAAACAGGTATAGCAAGGAGGAAGAATTCATTAAGTGATTTGTCAAAAGATTAATCTTTTTTTAAATGAACACTTTTTATTTAAAAAATTTTAATGTTTATTTTTAAGAGAGAGAGACAGAGCGTGAGTGAGCAGGGGAGAGGCAGAGAGAGAGAGGTAGACACAGAATCCAAAGCGGGCTCCAGGCTCTGAGCTGTTAGCACAGAGCCCTATGTGGGGGGCTCAAACCCACAAACTGAGATCATAATCTGAACCAAAATCAAGAGTCAGATGCTTAACCAACTGAGTCACCTAGGCGCCCCACAAAAAATTAAATCTTTGAGTTCAACTCAATAAACACTGAATACAGGAGTGCCTGGGTAACTTAGTCAGAAGAGCATGTGCCTCTTGATCTTGCAGTTGTAAGTTCAAGCCCCATGTTGGGTGTAGGTATTACTAAAAAAATTAAGGAGCATCTGCGTCGCTCAGTTGGTTAAGTGTCTGACTCTTGATTTCAGCTCAGGTCATGATCTCACGGTTTGTGAGATTGAGCCCCGTGTCGAGTTCTGCACTGACAGTGCAGAGCATGGTTGAGATTCTCTCTCTCCCTCTCTCTCTGCTCCTCCCTGACTCATGCATGCACAGGCACACTCTTTCTCTCTCCTTCAAAATAAATAAATTTTTGGTGCCTGGGTGGCTCAGTCGGTTAAGCGTCTGACTCTTGATTTCAGCTCAGGTCATGATCTCACAGTTTGTGAGATAGAGCGCCGCATTAGGCTTTGTGCTGGCAGCAC
The DNA here is from genome assembly GCF_028018385.1 of Neofelis nebulosa. NCBI lineage: Eukaryota > Metazoa > Chordata > Mammalia > Carnivora > Felidae > Neofelis > Neofelis nebulosa. The sequence continues at coordinate 99,371,265 of NC_080800.1, forward strand.
AAGGCTGCTTGGGATTCTCTCTCTAACCCTCCCTGCCCTACCCCCCACCCCCAAATAAATTAAGAAACTTAAAAAAATAAATTTAAAAAAATTAAACACTGAATAAAGGGCTGGATCTAGTATTTGTGGAGTCTGAGGCTTTATACAATTTGGGGGGCCATCTTAAAGAATTCAAAAATAGGTATATATGTGAGTTATTTATTTTTAAAATTAAATTAAAATTTTTTTTTAGAGCGAGTGCGTGAGCGAGTGAGAGGGGCAGAGGGAGAGAGAGAAATCTTAAGCAGGTTCCATGCTCAGTGCGGAGCCTGATGTGGGGCTTGATCCCATGACCCTGGGATCATGACCTGAGCCAAAATCAAGAATTGGACACTCAACTGACTAAGCCACCCAGGCACCCCACATTTTTTAAATTAAAAAAAAGGAAGAGGGGCACCTGGGTGGCTCATTCGGTTGAGCATCTGACTCTTGATTTCAGCTCAGGTCTCTTGGTTTGTGAGATTGAGCCCTGAATTGGGCTCTGCATTGACAGTGACAGTGCAGAGCCTGCTTGGGATTCTCTTTCTCCCTCTCTCACTGCCCCTCCCCTGGTTGTACTCTCTCTGTCTATTTCAAAATAAAAATAAACATTAAAAAAAAGAAGGGACTGGGAAAGGCTCTATGCAACTAAGGGACTCTAAAGCATTAAGCTTCATTAACTTCACAAGTATGTCTGCCTCTGAGTGAATTACTGTGTATCCGACTCTATGCTAGGCCCTGGGAGCAGAGGGATGGATAAATCACAGTGATTAAATTGAACACCTGGACTATTGGAAAGCCTTCTCTCTGACTTTCCATATCTCCTTTTCTTCAATCAACCCAGCATACAACTGAAGATTTATTTTCCTAAATCACTGCTGTATCACTATGGTACTCCTCTTCTAAAAGCCTCTCATTGACTTTCCATTGCTTGAAGCAGTTCTTATGTTCTATCAGGCATCAGAATCACTTGATGAGGTCTGTGTGTGTGTGTGTGTGTGGGGGGGGGGGGATGCTTGTTCAAAATACAGGTTCCCTGGCCCCAGCCCTAAACCTGCTGAATCAGAGTCATTGGACTTTGGGCCTGTTGTTCATTTTAAACACTCTCTCCAGGTGATTCTGATGTGGGTGGCTACACTTTAGTAGTAGCTAATGTGCTGAGGCCAAAGCTCCTTAATATGGGATATCATCCATAGTCTTGACCGACTTGTATCCTTCTTATTCTTCAACATAGACCATCCATTCTAGCCATTGTTTCTCAAGCATGCTTGACACATTTCTGACTCTTTAGAATCTTTGATCACTTTGCTCCACCTGGCTGAAATGCCCTTTCTTTCCTTACTGCCTCTCCAAATATTAGCCATTTCTTAAGTCCTAATTCAGGTTTAGTCTCTTTCTTGGTGCCTTCTCTGACCCAACAGCCCATAGCCTTCACACTCCCAGAGTACTCACCAGCAACCTTGTCATGTTTATTGCATTATTATACTTCTTAGGTCTGTTAGCTCAACTAGGCCATAAATTCCCTCAATGTAGGGTCCATTCCTTTACCTTTTTGTATCTCCCAAGGGCCTTTCCCAGTACTGAGCAGGCAGAAAAACAAAAGGAGGAGGCAGGAAAGAGTGTTTATGCTCATAATAGAGCATATTTCTTGTCCTTTATATTCTCATTTAGTAGAGCATAACAAATTCCAAAACAACTACTTTTCAATGAACAACGCAGATTTGGTTCATAAATACAGGTTCCAAAAATACATTGAAGATAAAACCTCTTTGGCTCAGATTCTCCTGTCACAGGAAGGTATTCAGTGATATACTACTGGATACCGGCTGCTATTTTAGTAAATATTTCAGGAATCAATTTATTCTGTGCTGTGATTTTTAAATTTTTATCCAAGGTTGTTGTATTTCATGTTTTGTTGCTCTTGAAGTTTATCTGCATGCTGAAACTGTGTACTTCTAGGCTATTGGAAAAGAAACTCTATCACCAAAGTATATCTAGAGGTTGCATTGAGGTTTACTAATGATTATGACATTATACTTATCAAGGTTTAAGACAAGAGGATGGTTCCAGAGTCACTCTCCCATTAGTGTGTTCACACAAGAATGAGTATAATGTCTACATTTTTTAAAGGAGGGCAAACAGGCACAGGTTAATAAGACATGGTCAGATGGGGCATCTGGGTGGCTCAGTCAGTTAAGCCTCTGACTCTTGGTTTTGGTCATGATCTCATGGTTTGTGAGATTGAGTCCTGCGTCAGGCTCTGTGCTACAGCATGGAGCCTGCATGGGATTCTCTCTCTCCCTCTCTCTCTGCCCCTTCCCCCCTCAAAATAAGTAAGTAAACATTGAACAAAAGAAAAGAAAAGAAAAAGCCATGGTCAGGCAGTGAGATTGTAATCTTGCTGAAAATTGAGTTTATGGAGCCTTGTTTTTTCTATTTCTATTGTTTAGTATATTGAGTTTCAAACTGTTTTCCAGAGTCTTAGGGTTCTACAGAGTTACTCTGATGTCCACTGAGAGCTAGGGTCTGGTGGTTAGGGCTGATATTGTTGTAAGAAACAGAGAAGTATTCAAATTCTATTTGGCTTCTGCCTTCGTCCCAAAGGGTAGAACTCTGCATGGTAAGAATGAATCCAATGTCAAGATAAAAGTTGAGCTTGTGACCTCAAGTCTCTTGGCACAGTTTATATCCTAGGGGACTGATCACAGATGGCATTATAGCACTGCTGTTTAGGAATCTTTAAGGAATCATGAAAATGGACTTACTTCCCAGTAAGGAAACTGGGAGAGGAACAGATACTGTTCTGATTTTCAAAATGGAAGAAGGTAGAGTCTGTGAACTATATAGACTCATAAACTCAACTTAATTTTTAATAAGTGAACTCGACACCTAACATGGGGCTTGAACTCACAACCCTGAGATCAAGAGTCACATGCTCTACCCACTGAGCCAGCCAGGTGCCCCAAGACTGATAAGCTCAACTTTTATTATTTCTGTTTTCAATGTCATTGACTTCCACTATTTATTTCCTTCCCTTTGCTTGCTTTGAGTTTGTTTTTAGTTTCTTTTTTTTAATGTTTTATTATTTGTTTTTGAGAGAGAGTGTGTGAGCCAAGGAGGGGCAGAGAGAGAGAGAGAGAGGGAAATAAAGGATCTGAGGCGTGCTTTGTGCTGTTAGCAGAGAGCCCCATCCATCCTGGGCTCAAACTCACAAACTGTGAGATCATGACCTGGGCTGAAGTCGGACACTTAATTGACTGAGCCATCCAGGTGCCCCTGTTTTTAGTTTAAGTCAGGCCTTTAGGTTATTGAGACTTTTTCTCTTTTCTTTTTGTTTTTTTCCTAATTTTAATTTATTTATTATTATTTTTTAAATTTTTGACAGAGAGTGAGAGCAAGAGAGCATGAGCAGAGGAAGGGCAGAGGGATAGAGACTGTTAAGCAGGATCCATGCCCAGAGCAGAGCCCAGTCTCACGACTGACCCTGAGATCATGACCTGAGCCAAAATCAAGAGTCAGACAGCTTAACCCACTAAGCCACCCAGGTGTCCCTTCTCTTTTCTAATATAAGCATTTAATCCTATAAATTTCTTTTTAGCACTTCTTTAGCTATATCCTTCAATGTCTGATATGTTTATTTTTATTTTCAATCAATTCAGTGTATTATTTTAATTTCTTTAAGACTTATTCTTTGCCTTAAGGATTATTTAGATTTTGATTTGTTTCCAAGGGTTTGGAGATTTTCCTGTTATCTGTTATTGACTTTGTTTATTGGTATATGTTCCATGTGCATGTGAAAAGAATGTGTATTCTGCTGTCGTTGACTGGTGTGTTCTATAAATGCCATTTAGACCCTGTCAGTTGATGGTATTGTTGAATGCTATATGCTTGTTGATTTTCTGCCTAGTTCTGTCAGTTTTTGAAACAAGAGTTTTGAAGTCTTCAATTATAATTTTTTGTCTGTTTCTCCTTTCATTCTACAGTATTTGCTTCATATATTGTGCAGCTCTGTTGTTCGGGGCATAAACAATGGGAATGTGTTATGTCATCTTAATAGACTGACACTTTCATTATATAATGTCCTCTCCCTCTTTATCTCTGATAATTTTCATTGCTCTGGTCTACTTTATTTGATATTAATATAGCCACACTTGCTTTTCTTTGTTTAATATATGAATGATATAACTTTTTCTAGCCTTTTACTTCCAATATGTGTATATGTTGATATTTGAAGTTTCTTTTATAAGCATATCATTGTGTCATATTTGGAAACTATTCTGCTACTTTGTCTTTTAATTTGTGTATTTAGACTGTATACATATAATGTAATTATTGATATGTTAGGGCTTAAGTGTAACATTCTTTGTTTTCTGTTCTCTCTGTTCTTCACTTTTGTGTTTATTTTTCCTTCATTCTTTTGATTTCCTCATACCTTCTTTAGAATTCCATTTTGATTTATCTATATATTTTTTACAACTTTATTGAGACATAATTCACATACCAAACAATTTGGCCACTTAAAGTACACAATTCGATGGTTTTTAGTATATTGAATTGTGTAATCATCACCACAATCTTTATCACCCAAAAAGAAACCCTGCAACCCTCTAAGCAACCACAAATCTACCTTCTCTCTCTCTCTCTCTCTCTCTCTCTCTCTCTCTCTCTCTCTCTCTCTCTCTCTCTATTTTGGACATTTTGTGAATGGAATATTATATTATGTGGTCTTTTGTGACTGCCTTTACTTAGCATGTTTTCAAGGGTCATCTGTGTTGTAACATGTATCGGTACTTCATTCTTCTTATGGTTGACTAACATTCCATTAGACAGAGATACAATATTTGTTTATCCCTTCGTCATTTGATGGACATTTGAGTAGATTCTGCCATTTGGCTATTACAAATAATGCTGCTATGAACTTTTGTGCACAAGTTTTTGTGTGGATGTGTTTTCACTTCTCTTGGGGATATATCTAAGAGGAGTAGAATTGCTTGGTCAAATGGTAACTTTATGCTTAACTTTTTGAGGAATTTCCAGATTGTTTTCCAAAGTGGCTACACAGTTTGATATTCCCACCAGCAGTGCATAAGGGTTATAGCTTTATATCCTCACCAAACTAACTCTAATTATCCTTTTTCTTTTTGTATAACCATCCCAGTAGGTATGAAGTGGTATCTCATTGTGATTTTTATTTATATTTCCCTGATAATGAATGACATTGAACATTGCTTCATGTGTTTATTGTCCATATCTTTGGGGAAATGTCTGTTTAGATAATTTGCTGATTTTAAAAATTGGGTTGTCATTTTATTATTGTGTTTTAATCATTCTTTATATATTCTAGGTATGAGTCCCTTATTAGGTATATGATTTATAAAAATTTTCTCCCTTTCTGTGAGTTGTCTCCACTTTCTTGATAGAATCCTAAGAAACAAAAGTTTCTTAAAATTTTTTATGACATTTAAGTTACTTGTTTTTCTTATGTTGCTTGCATTTTTGGTGTCATATCTAAGATTCCACTGACAAATCCATATTCTATTTTCTGAGAGTTTTATAGTTTTGACTCTTTAAAAAATGTTTATAAGTTTATTTATTTTGAGAGAGAGAGAATGAGAGAGAGTGTGTGTGAGCAGGAGTTGGGGGGCAGAGAGAAAGGGAAGGAGAGAATCCCAAGCAGGCTCCTCACTGTCAGCACAGAGCCTGATGTGGGGCTCAGTCTCACGACCCTGAGATCATGACCTGAGCTGAAATTAAGAGTCAGCCACTTAACCACCTGAGCTACCCAGGCGGCCCTATGGTTTTGACTCTTATATTTGGGTTTTTATTCATTTTGAATTTTTGTATGTTGTGTGACATACAGATCCAACCTCATTCTTTTATATGTGGCTATCAAGTTGTCCAAGCACCATTTATTGAAAAAACTGTTCTTTCCCACTGAATTGTATTGGTGTGTCTATTGAAAATCAACTGACCATATACATGGGCTTTTTTCTAGACTCTCAATTATATTCCACTCATCTATACGTCTATTCTTATGCCAGTACCATGCTGTCTAGATTACTGTTGTTTTGTAGTAGATTTTGAACTCAGGAAATTTTAAGTCCAACTTTTGTTCTTTTCTAAGGTTATTTTGGCTATTGTGGGTTCCTTGAGTTTCCATAGGAATTTTGGGATCGGTTTGTTAATTTCTAGAACATAGCCAGTTGATATTTTGATATAGATTAAATGGAATCTTTAGGTTAATTTGGGGAGTACTACTATCTTAACAATATTATGTCTTCCAATCTGTGATGGCTAATTTTATGCATCAATTTGGCTAGACCACAGTACCCAGATATTTGGTCAAATATTAGTGTGGATGTTGCTGGGAAGATACTTTTTAGATGCTCTCCATAATGTGGATGGACTTCATCTAATCAGTTGGAAGGTTTAAGAGAAAAAAGACTGACCTCCGCACAAGAAAGGATTCTGTCTGCTGACTGCCTTCAAACTCAAGCATCCCTTCTTCCCTGGGTGCCCAGCTAGTTTTGCATTTCTTTTATTAAAATTATTCCTAAATGTTGTGTTCTTTTTGATGCTATTTTAAATGGAATTGTTTTCTTAAAAATTTTTTTTTCAACGTTTTTTATTTATTTTTGGGACAGAGAGAGACAGAGCATGAACGGGGGAGGGGCAGAGAGAGAGGGAGACACAGAATCGGAAACAGGCTCCAGGCTCCGAGCCATCAGCCCAGAGCCTGACGTGGGGCTCGAACTCACGGACCGCGAGATCGTGACCTGGCTGAAGTCGGACGCTTAACCGACTGCGCCACCCAGGCGCCCCTGGAATTGTTTTCTTAATTTCATTTTCATATTGGTCATTGAAAATGTATAGAAAGACAATTGATTCTTATATATTTGTCTTCTGTTTTGCAGCCTTGCTTAACTCATTTATTAATTCTTACAGTTTTTCAAAAATGGATACTTTTGGGAGGTACCTGGGTGGCTCAGTTGGTGATGTGTTGGACTCTTGATCTCAGCTCAGGTCTACTTTAAAAAATTGGTTCTTGTATATGCTAACTAATTTGGATGTAAATTAAAAAATAAAATTAATTTAAAAAATGGGTTCTTTTGGGGCGTCTGGCTCACTCACTCAGTAGAGCATGTGACTCTTGATCACAGGGTTGTGAGTTTAAGTCCCACCCATGTTGGGTGTGGAGCCTACTCAAAAAAATGGATTCTTTAGGATTTTCTACATACCAGATGATGTCTTGTGTGAATAGAGATAGTTTTACCTCATCCTTCCCAATCTAGATGTCTTTTATTTCATTTTCTCGACTAGGTGTCCTGGTTAGAAACTCCAGTAAAAATTTTGAATAGAAGTGGTGAGAGCAGACATTCTTGTCTTGTTACTAGTCTTAGAGGGAAAACACCCATCTCTTACCATTAAGTAGGATGTTAGCTATAGGTGTTTTGTAGATGCTTTTTATCAGACTGACGGTTCCCTTCTATTCCTAGTTTGAGTATTACTGATATGAAAAGGTGCTGGAGTTTCTCAGATGTTTTATCTGCATCTATTGAGATGATCCGTGGGTTTTTTGTTTTTTAATTCTGTTCACATGGTATATTATATTCATTGATTTTTTTTCCAAGTTAATATACCCTCGTGTTCATGGGATAAATCCCAGCTAGTCGTGGTGTATAATTCTTTCTATATGTTGATGGATTTGGTTTGCTAGTATTTTGTTGAAGATTTTTGAGTCTGTATTCTTAAGAGATACTGGTATGTAGATTTTTTTTCACATCATGTCGTCGTCTGATTTTAGCACCAGTGTAACAAGGGACTCATAGAATGAGTTGGAAATGTTCCCTCTTCTTTTTTGGGGGAAAATTTTTCAAGAATCAACATTAATTCTTTAAGTATTTGGCAAAATTTACCTGTAAAGTCACCTGGTCCTGGGCTTTTTCTTTGTTGGGAAGTGTTTGATTACTGATTCAGTTTCTTGTTAAAAGTCTACTCATATTTTTGTTTGTTGTTGAATCAGTTTTGCTCATTTGTGTTCCCTAGCAATGTATCCATTTCATTTGTTATCTAATTTATTGGCCTGCAATTTTTTTATAATTGTTTTTATTTCTATAATGTCTATTAGCTTCATAATTGTTTTTATCTCCACAATGTCTCTTAGCTTGGGCTGTTATAGCAAAGTACCATAGACTGGGTGGTGTATACACAACAGACATTTATTTCTCACAGTTCTTGAGGCTAGAAGTCTGAGATAAGGAGGCCAAACATAGTTGAATTCTGGAGAGGCCCTCTTCTTGGTTGTAGACTGCTGTCTTCTCATGGTGATCTCACATGGCAGATGTGGGCAGGGAAGCTCTCTGAGGTCTCTTTTATAGGGACACTAATTCCACTCATGAGAGCTCCCAATGACCCCACCTCCAAATATCATCACGTTGGGAATTAGGTTTCTGAATAGGAATTTGGAGGGGAACACAAACATTTAGTCTCTAGCAGCTACCTTTTTTATTTCTGATTCTAGTAATTTGAGTCTTATGTCTTTTTTTTCTTGATCAGTCTAGCTAAAGGTTTGTCAATTTTGTTGATCTTGTCAGAGAACCAAATCTTGGTTTCATTGATTTTTCTTTATTGTTTTTCTATTTTCTATTTTACCTTTGATCTAATCTTTATTATTTTTTTAACCTCTGTTTGCTTTAGGTTTAGTTTGCTCTTCTGTTCCCAGTGCCTTGAGGTGGAAGGTTAGCTTATTGATCTGAGATCTTTCTTTCTTTCTTTCTTTTTTTTTTTAAAAAAGGCATTTATAGCTATAAAATCCTGTTAAGCACTGTTTTTACTGGATCCTGTAAGGTTTGGTATTTGTGTTATCATTTTCATTTATCTCAAAGTACTTTCAAATTTCCCTTATGATTTCTTATTTAACCTATTGATTATTTAGGAGTGTGGTGTTTAATTGTACGTGTTTGTGAACATACCAAATTTCCTTCTGTTACTGATTTACAGTTTTGTTCTATTGTGGTTGAAGAGCATACTTTGTATGATTTCTGTCCTCCTAAAGGTACTGAGACTTGTTTTATGGCCTACCATTTGGTTTACTGTGGAGAGCATTCCATGTGCACTTGAGAAGAATGTGTATCTTGCTGTTCTTGGGAGGCATGTTCTATATATGTCCATTAGGTATAGATATTTTATAGTGTTATTCAGTTCTTCTATTTCCTTGTTAATATTTTGTCTTGTTGTATCCATTATTGAATATGGCTTTTTTGCTAAGTATTATTGTAGAATCGATTGTTTATTAATTTCTGTCAGATTTTGCTTCATGTAATTTGGTGCTCTATAATTGAATGTGTAGGTTTATACTTGTTATATAATCCTGATGGATTGTCCCTTTTATCATTGTAAAATATCCCTCTTTATCTCTAAAAGCACTTTTTTGTTTTAAAGTGCATTTTGTTTGATATTAGCATAGCCATTCCAGCTTTCTTACTATTGCTGTCTGCAGGATAGATTTTTCCCCATCCTTTTACTTTCAATCTATTTGTATCTATTTTTAAGTAAAAAAATTTTTATGTTTTAATTTTTTATATTTGAGAGAGAGAGAGAGAGACAGGGACAGAGTGCGAGCAGGGGAGGGGCATAAAGACAGAGACAGAATCTGAAGCAGACTGCAGGCTCCGAGCTGTCAGCACAGAGCCCGATGCGGGCCTCGAACTCATGAGCAGCGAGATCATGACCTGAGCCAAAGTCGGTTGCTTAGCTGCCACCCAGGCGCCCTGTCTGTTTATATATTTGAATAGTAAGTGTGTGTCCTGTAGATGGCATACAGGTAGAGCTTGATTTTTATCCATTTTGATAAACTCTGCCTTTTAATTACGTTGTTACTAATATAATTTTGTTTATACTATTTTTACTTTTTTGTTTTCTATATGTCCCATGCCTTTTTGTTACTCTTTCTCATGTACTGCTTTCTTTTGCTTTAAGTGAATATTTTCTAACGTACAATTTTAATTTAACCTTTCTATTATAGTTTTGAATTATTTCCTTCGTCGTTCCTTCATGGTCCCTTAGGCTTACCATATATATCTTATCAAAATTTGCTTCAGATTTATGCTAATTTAGTTCCAATGAGACACAGAAAGGTTACTCCTGTGTACCTCTGTTCCCTTTTTCCTCTTTTTGTGATGTTATTGTACATGTATTATATATGTTAAAGGCACAATAACATAGTGCTATAATTACTACTTCATACAATTTTATATATTTTAAAGAAACAGGAGCAAGAGGAACATGTATATATATGTTTAGCTTTTGTTATATTGACCTTATTTCCCATTTCTGGTTTATTCATTTATTTCTGTTGATCCACATTACCATGTAGTACAGCTCTGATCCCTACCACCTCCCCTGCGTTATTGGCAAACCTATTACATTTCTATATATTGTAGGCCCTTCAGTGCAATTATACGTATATTTTTAATTGTTTTTTTAAGTTGGTCAAGAGACAAAAGGAAAGAAATATGCATTTATACTGTCTTTTATAATGACATATAATTAACTTTACAAGTAGTTTTTGCTTTTTTTTTGCTTTTTTAATTTTTTTTTTTTTTAACGTTTTTTTATTTATTTTTGGGACAGAGAGAGACAGAGCATGAACAGGGGAGGGGCAGAGAGAGAGAGGGAGACACAGAATTGGAAACAGGCTCCAGGCTCCGAGCCATCAGCCCAGAGCCTGACGCGGGGCTCGAACTCACGGACCGCGAGATCGTGACCTGGCTGAAGTCGGACGCTTAACCGACTGCGCCACCCAGGCGCCCCTTTTTTTGCTTTTTTATTTGAAATACTGTCTGGGTCACTTGCTTTCAGCCTAGTATTTCTTATAAGGTAGGTCCGCTAAGCAACAAATTCTCTCATATTGTGTTGATCAAGGAATGTCTTTATTTCACATTTATTATTCAGAGATAGCTTTGAGGGATATAGGATTCTTGGTTGATAGTTTTTTGTTATTATTTTGGCACTTCGAATATGTTTCTCTCCTGCCTTCTGTCCTCCATTGTTTATGATGACAAGTCAGCTATTCATTTTATTGGGATTTGTTTCTAAATGACTCTGTTTTCTTGTTGCTTTCATGATTTTCTCCATGTCTTTTGGCTTTCAGCATTTTTATTATAATGTATCTTTCTGTGGATCTGGTTGCTTTTATTGTATTTGAAATTCATTGAGCTGTTTAGATGTATAAAGTTTTTCATCACATTGGAAAATATTCAGCAATTATATCTTTGAATATTTTTTCTGCACCTTAATCTCTTCCCTTCTGGCACTTCTGTTACATGCACATTGTGTACTTTGCAGGTCCCATATTTCTCTGAAGCTATTTTTTTTAATGTAATCTTTATACCCAATGTGGGGCTCAAACTCACAATCCTGAGACTGAATCACATGCTCTACCAAGCTAGCCAGGCACCCCGACACTGCAGCTTTTATTTTCTTTTTTCCTCTGTGTTATTTTGATTTTTGATTACATAATATCTATTTTCATACTTGCTATTTCTTTTCTTTTCTTTCTTTCTTTTTCTTTCTTTCTTTCTTTCTTTCTTTCTTTCTTTCTTTCTTTCTTTCTTTCTTTCTTTCTTTCCTTCCTTCCTTCCTTCCTTCCTTCCTTCCTTCCTTCCTCCTTCCTTCCTTCTTTCCTTCCTTCCTTCCTTCCTTCCTTCCTTCCTTCCTTCCTTTCTTTCTTTCTTTCTTTCTTTCTTTCCTAACTCTTTTGCCAATTCAAATTAACTGTGGAGCCCCTCTAGTAAATTTTTCTTTTAAGTTATGATACTTTAGGCTTCCGAATTTCCATTTGGTTCTTTTTTTATAGTTTTAACCTTTTTTTAAAAAGTTTTTATTTATTTATTTTGAGGGACAGACAGAGAGCACGAGCTGGGGAGGGGCAGAGAGAGAAGGAGAGAGAGAGAATCCCAAGCAGGCTCCACACTGTCAGCACAGAGCCCCACGTGGGGCTTAAACTCACCAACCGTGAGATCATGACCTGAGCTGAAATTAAGAGTCTGAAGTTAATTTAACCAAGTGAGCTACCCAGGCGACTCTATAGTTTCTGTCCTCTTATTGATGGTCCTGACTTAATGAGACATTGTCACCATACCTTTACTTATTTAAGCATGATATTTTTATACTGCTTTGAATATGTTTCTCTTGGCCACTTTGAAATCTTTGTCCATTAAATATGATGTCTGTCCACTCTCAGCCAATTTCTGTTGCCCCCCATATATGGGTCAGACTTTGCTGTTTCTTTGCATGTCTTGTAATTTTTTGTTGGAAATGGGACATTTTAGGTAACATGTTGTAGCAACTCTGGTTATAGGTCCACATTCCATCCCACCTGTGTGTATGTGGGGGTGTTTGTTATACTTATTTGTTTGTTTCTGGTAACTGGATCATTTATTTTAACTGGATCATTTTTAATGAAATGTATTTCCTCTCTATTGTATGCACTTCTGATAGGCACTTCTTGGAGGACACAGCATTGGGCATGTGCACAGTCACCTTAGAATGATAGTTGTTTGGCAGGGCTCTCTTTGTCTCTTTCCCTGAGCACGCCCACCTATTAAGCGCCACTAATTGCTGGCTGATTGTTCTATTATTTTCAACAATGTCCTGGAAAATAAATTGCCACACAGACTGATTCAATTAAAATCAGATCCTTTGTGAGGACAGTTTTTTTTTTTTTAACTCTTTTTTTCTAGTCTTGTCCCTTCAACCTTTTTCTCTTTCCTTCCTCCCTTCTTCCCTCTGTTTTTGCCTCCCTTCCTCCTTCTAATTTTTTCCTCCAGCTTTACTGAGATATAATTGACATATAACAGTGTGTGAGTTTAAGGTGTACAACATGATGAATTGATACACGTGTATTTATTAGAAAATTATAACTACAGCAGGGTTCATTAACACTTCTATCACTTCAAATTATCATATTTTGGTGTGGTGAGAACATTTAAGATTTATTGGCTTAGCAACTTTCAAATATATAATGTAGTATTGTTCACTATAGTCATCATGCTGTACATTAGATCTCCAGAACTTATTCATCTTAAAATTGGAAGTTTGTACCCTTCAACACATTCCCATTTCTCCCACTGCTAGGACCCTGGCAAGAACCATTCTACTCTGTTGTATAAGTTTGGCTTTTTAGATTTCACATATAAGTGATATCATTCAGTATTTGTCTTTCTCTGACTTACTTCAGTTTGCATAATGCTTTCAAGGTCCAAATGTTGTTGCAAATGGCAGGCCTTTCTCCTTTCTGATAGCTGAATAATATTCCATCGTTTGTGTCTGTGTGTCACATCTTATTCCGTTCATCCTTAGACATGTAGGCAGTTTCAATGTTGTGATTATTGTGAATAATGGTGCAATGAACATGGGAGTCCAGATATCTGAGATCCTAATTTCATTTCTTTTGGATATGCACCCAGAAGTGAGATTGCTGTGTCATGTGGTAGTTCTATTTTTAATTTTTTGAACAACCTCTGTATTTATTCCATAGTGTCTGTACCAATTTATTTACATTCCTACCAACAGTGCATGAAGGTTCTATTTTCTCCACATTCTTACTAACACTTATCTCCTGTCTTTTTGATAATAGCCATTCTAACAGGTGGTTTTCATTTGCATTTCCCTGATGACTAGTGATGTTGAGCCCCTTTTCATGTGCCTATTGGTCATTTGTGTATCTTCTTTGGGAAAATGTCTATTCAGTTCCTCTGGTCATTTTTAATTGGATTTTTAAGTTCCTTTTTGCTATTGGGTCCTTATATGGAGGAGTTCCTTATATGAGTTCCTTATAGGAGTTCCTTATATGTTTTGTATATTAATGCCTTATCAGATAGATGGTTAGACAGATAGATATTTTCTCCTATTTCATAGGTTGCCTTTTCATTTTACCGATTGATTATTATTATTATTTATTTATTTTGCAGTGCAGGGCTTTTTAGTTTAAATCCTGCTTGATGATTTTTTTTGCTTTTGTTGCCTGTGCTTTTGGCATCACATCCAAAAAATCATTTCCAAGACCAATGTTAAGGAGCTTTCTTCCTATGCCTTTTTCTAGGGGTTATAATGTTTCAGGTGTTATATTTATGTCCTTAAAATATTTTGAGTTTGGGGCGCCTGAATTGATCAGTCAGTTGAGTATCCAATTCTTAGTTTCGGCTCAGGTCATGATCTTGCAGTTCATGAGATGGAGCCCCACATCTCTCTCTCCCTCCCTCTCTGCCCCTCCCCCACTCATGCTACCTCTCTCTCAAAATAAATAAACTAAAAAAAATATTTTGAGTTAATTTTTGTTAGTGGTATAAGACTGGAGCTCATTCTTTTGCATGTGATTATCCAGTTTTCCAAACACCATTTGTTAAAGAGACTATCATTTCCCCCTTGTCTATTTGTGGCTCCCTTGTCACATATTTGTTAACCATATATGAGTGGGTTTATTTTGGGGCTTTTAACTGTGTTCCATTGGTGTATGTGCCTGTTTTTATGCCAGTACCATACTGTTTTGATTACTATAGCTTTGTAATATAGTTTGGAATCAGGAATGTGATGTCTCCAGCTTTGTTCTTTCTCAAGATTACTTTGGCTATTCAGGGTATTTTGTGGTTCCATATGAGTTTTAGGACTGTTTGTTCTACTTCTGTGAAAAATGGCATTGGAATATTGGTAGAGATTGCATTGAATCTACAAATGACTTTGGGTAGTATGGAAATTTTAATAATATCCTTCCAAGGGGCACTTGGGTGGCTCAGTCGACTGGTTGAGCATCTGACTTCAGCTCAGGTCATGACCTCGCGTCTGTGAGTTCAAGCCCTGCGTCGGGCTCTGTGCTGACAGCTCAGAGCCTGGAGCCTGCTTCGGATTCTGTGTCTTCCTCTCTCTGCCCCTCCCCTGCTCATGCTCTGTCTCTCTCTCTCTGTCAAAAATAAATAAACATAAAAAAATTAAAAAAATAATATCCTTCCAACTATGAACATGGGATATCTTTCCAATTATTTACACTTTCTTCAATTTCTTAAATCAATGTCTTACTGTTTTCACAGTATAAATCTTCACTTCTTTGGTTAAATTTATTCCTAATTTTCTTGTTCTTTTGATAATATAAATGTGATTTTTAAAAATTTCTTTTTCAGACAGTTCATTATTAGTATAGAGAAACTTGAGGAAAAGGAAGGTCTATTGTATTACCAAAGTTTTTACTCTTCCCATTATACTTTATTTCTTCCTAATGTTTCAAGATTCCTTCTCTTATTATTTACTTCCTGTTTCATTAATTGCCTTTAGCCATTCTTTTAGGGTAGGTCTTCTGGTGACAAATTCTCTTAATTTCCCTTCATCTAAGATAGTCTGGATTTCTCCTTTTTCCATAAAGAATATTTTCACTGCATATGGAATTCTGGGTTGATATTTCTTTGCTTAGCATTTAAAAATAGTGTGCCACTTCCTTCTGGCCTCAAGGTAGAGTCATAAGTAGGAGTTGTGTAGAGAAGGTTGTACTTCTCCTGAACTTGTATTGGAAATCTGCTGTAATTTGCATTAGTTTCCCCTGGAAATAAAGTGTCATTTATCTCTTGCTACTTTCTAGATTTTCTTTGCTTCTAATTTTCAGCAGTTTGATTATAATGTATTGTGACATGAATTTCTTTGGGTCTATCCTGTTTAAGGTTTGCTCAGCTTCTTGCATTTGTAGGTTTATGTCTTTTGGCAAATTTGGGGGAATTTTCAGCCATTATTTATTTTTACTTATTTGTTTGTTTGTTTTATAGTTAGCTTTATACCTAACATGTGGCTTGAACTCATGACCCCAAGATCAAGAGTCCCATACCCTACCGACTCAGCCAGCCAGGGACCCCTCAGCCATTATTTCTTTGAGTACTACTTTAGTGTCATTCTTTCTTATAACCTGATAGGAATCTGATGGCATGGATGTTAGATCTTTTGTTAAAGAATGTCAGGTCCCTAAGTATCTTTTTTCCATCTATTTTTTTTCTGTTTTTCAGAAAGAGTAATTTCTCTTCTTTCTTCCTTCTTTTTATTTCTTTCTTTCTCTTCTTTATTTCTTTCCTTCTTCCCTTCTTCTTCCTCTTCCTCTTCCTCTTCATTTCTAGTTGGTTTTAATAAATAGCAGTACCATATCACATACTACACCAGTTCAGGGTGAGAATTTTTTAATAAACCTTTTCTAATATTAAAACTGCTTCCTTTCATATCATCCTAAGTTCTACCCAAATTGAAGGAAGAGTAGCTGGATGGGCCCTAAGTTTCCTGGGGGAAATCTACATTGACATGTTCTCTCTTTGTAAGGTGATAAAACAGGAAGAACAAGTTCTAGCCTCCAAAGAAAGGACTAAGAAGCAATAAATATGTTGCTCCATCCTTATGAGGCCTGCCTGAGCTTAAAAAGGAACTATACCCTTAACACACAAGTGTTTTTCACCATGACAGGGGCTCCTATTGTTTCTTGCAGCAGAGAGCCCTGGGCTGCTCCTTGAGCCTCTACCCTCTCTCTAACACCAGCAGTAGTGAGCTAGGGCATGGATGGCCTCAGTCATCTTGTTCATGTCATACTTCTTGATCATAGTGCCCTGGTTGTGAAAAGCCTCCAGCAGCTCATGTGATGACCTCTATAGCATCAGCATCCTCCAGTGCTTCTCCCTGCACTCAGTAATCATCCACTTCATGGCCAGGAAGTGGCGACGCCAGTCAGCCAGTAGCACAGGGACCTGGTAGAAATGGCCACCTCTGAGGATGGGTACCAGCCCAATCACAGGCTCACAGTTCTCCAGTGCTTGGTGGAAGATGGTGTAGGGGTTGCGTTTGATGGCTGCCTGTTCTGCAGAAGCATGGTACTTCTCAAAATGCTTCCTTTCACAGCTTCCAGAGTCTGCATCATGAAGGATGTGGCCAGTACTTTGTTTCTGCCTTTCATCATCATGTTGGAGGATTTGCTGATCACTGGGTCTTCAAACACAGAGCTTGTTTTCATCGCTGGGGCAGCTTTGATAAGCTGAGTCTTCCTGAGTTCCTGCTCATACTTCTCAGAGTGGGCAATTTCTACTGTCCTATGTTTACATCTACTCATTCTTTCCCTTATCAACTCTGTTCTGCGGTTGGCCCCTTCTAGCAATTTTTCATTTTGGTTTATATTTTCAGTTCTAAAATTTGATTTTTCTTTATGTCTTTTATTTCTTTGCTTGGACATTATTTGATGGGAACTCTGGGACTTTCTATATTTTCATTTTCTTCAAGCTTTTACATAATTTTTCATCGAAGCACCATGATGACTAAAATCCTTGTCACATAATTCTGTTATTTGTAACTTCTTGTTTTCATCTGATGATTTTCTTTTCCTCACTCATATTGAGATTTTCCTGATTCTTAGTATGATGAATGATTATTTTTAGTGTGTCCTGGCAATTGGGGCTATTATGTTACAAGACTGTGGATCTTATTAAACATTCATAGGACTCTGTAGTCACCACAAAAGAATCGGAAGTGGTATATTGCTTCATTACTGCCAATTAGGGATGCAAGTCGATGTTTTCTACTAGGCCACCTTTGACATTTCATGGGGAAGAGCCTCTTTTTATTTTGGGGCAGAGACAAAATTTCAAGTCTTTACTAGGCCTCTGCTGATATCATCTTGGTCAGGAGGAGAAAGAATGCCTCATTACTGCACCTGACATGGCCTCCACTATCACCATGGAATGGGGGGCCTCCTTACCACTGGGTCAAAATGAAAGTTCTGGCTATCTACTCTGCCTTTTTTGCACCACCCTGATATAGGGGAAGAGATGACTAGTTATGGCTTTGTAAAGGTAGACGTCTAGGTTTCCTACCTGGCTTATTCTGTCATGGGTTGAGTTGCAACCACAATTTTTATTCCATAGTGTTTGGCTGGAGTAAGGTGATTATTGTCTAAACGTTTTCTGTCTTACTGGACTGCCTTTATCCTGGTCCTTTGGCTAGAGAAAACAAGTTTTACTTAAAGCATGTTTAGACTGCATTCATGGGTGTGTCCTGGTTACAAGCTTCTAATGTACCCAATCCAGGATATTAGGCAAAAGGGAAATCCAGGGAATTTAACACTATGCCATTCCTTGAGTCTCAAGGTCCTTACCTGGTCTTTCTTCTCTCCACCTTTCAGAGTCACCTTATGTGTTTATATATAATATTCGGGGTTGTTAATTATACTTAGTGAAAGGAATATGGAGAAGTACATTTCCTCTTCCATCTTATCATAGAACCAGAAGTCCAGGGAATACTTAGATATAGCCATTTTAGGTACTGGCGATAGTTTGATGCAGCTATTTTGATATAACATTAGAACAATCATGTTAAAACACAAGAATACTTTTATTGCTAGGTAATAAATATTCTTGTTACTAGGTAATAGTCATTCCTGCCTCTCACTTCATCTATCCCTGACCTCCTTGGAAGTGGGAGCTCCTTTATCTCTTTGAAGGAAAGCGGAACTTCCTAGGATTAATGGACTCTCTAATTCTGGCAGGAGGTTGCAGAAGAGGCTTTGTGTTGGACCTCAACCCCTGACTCCTCCTGAGGTCGTACCCATTAATGGATTTTATGATTACCTCTGGAGAAAAGATATGGCACTTTATACCAAGGTGAAATAGAAACAGAAATTAGAAGCCTATAGCATCTGAGTTATCCTTGCAACAAATGAAGACTTAGCTCTTGTACTTTATCCTAAAGTAGTTTTTGTTAGAGTGGAAATAGATACAGTGATTAGCTTTGAGGTCAATAATAGTAAACTGTAGTCCAAGGCTACAAAAGTTACTGAAATGTAACTGGCAGACTTTATGACCACAGCAAGGTAACCTAGGGGTATATGGTTTGCTACTTTCCTGGAAATGCAATCACTTTTTTTTATTGTTCATAGAATTTTCTCCCCTTCTTTTTCAACATGAAATGATGGCTTTTTCCATGAGCATCTTAACTCCTGTTGCTCAGGATTCTCTGTTGGAAAAGGGACAGAAAAGTAGGGATGGGACTACCTACAATTGTACATATTAACTGAGCCTACTGAGTAAATATTGATATATTAAGACATAGAATCCATATCCCCTTTATTTTTTTAACTTTTTAAAGTAAACTCTACACCCGATGTGGGCTCAAACTCACAACCCCAAGATCAAGAGTCGCTTACTCTACCAATTGCCCCAGCCAGGTGCCCCAGTCTATAACCCTTTTGGATAATACTGTCAAAGGAATCAGACTATATGACTTCAACTGCTAGCTTCTCTGTTTACTACCTGTGAGCCTTTGGCAAGTTATCTAACCTTTCAGAGTCCTGGTTTCTTCAGTGGTAAGGTAAACATTGTAGCGCCTGCCTTTTAGAGTTACTCTGAGATTTAGATACAATAAGAACTGTAACACTTAGAAAACCTAGTCCATTGTAAACATTCAACACATATTAGCTAAAATAATAATCATTTTTGAGGAGAATATTTCTGGTTGTGTGGATGGGTCCTAACTGCTGACAATATTTAATTTCTTCTTCTTCTTCTTCTTCTTTTTTTTTTTTTCCCTTTCTGACTTCTAGGTAAAGTGTGGAGTTGGGTAGTCCTTGAGCTTTCAGGGACTTCATAGTAGTACAAGTGCCTCAAGTAAATTTTTGGGTCATTTTTATTGTGAGAACTCATGGGATTATAAGATATTTATCCAGAAGTTCTGATCATTTGACAATTGTGGGTAGTAATTTTAGAAATCTAAACCAGCATTTAAAAAAAATCAGACAAATAACTTTTTTAATTAGTAACTTATTTCATTTTTTAAAAAAATTTATTTATTTTTGAGACAGAGAGAGACAGAGCATGAATGGAGGAGGGTCAGAGAGAGAGGGAGACACAGAATCTGAAACAGGCTCCAGGCTCTGAGCTGTCAGCAACAGAGCCCGACGCGGGGCTTGAACTCACGGACCAGGAGATGATGACCTGAGCCAAAGTTGGACGCTCACCCAACTGAGCCACCCAGGCACCCCAGTAACTTATTTCATTTTTTAAAAATATAATTTACTGTCAAATTGGCTAACATACAGTGTGTAAAGTATGCTCTTGGTTTTTGGGGTAGATTCCCATGGTTCATTGCTTATATACAACACCCAGTGCTCATCCCAACAAGTGACAAATTAACTTTTGAAAGTGTGGCTGAAATGAAGTGGTCATTCCCCCTTTCATTTCAGTGTGGTCTGGGACTCTTGTGAGAACATAGACTGAGAACAAACTCTCATATCTTAGGCTAATATGCCTATACTTAACACTCAGGCATTTAAATAAAAATTTGAAAAGAAAAACAAAACAAAACAAAACAAAAAACAGTCAGGCAATGTCTTACTATTCAGGATCTCCCTTCAGGGAATACGGATATGTGTTTACTGTTACCAATAATTACTATTAATAAATAGTATCTAGAGTGACTTTTTATCTTTTTAAGTTTATGTCCAAATAAAGTATTAGTAGTTTGACCTTTTTTAGCCTCCTAAGGGATTATGATATTTGGTTATCTGAAGAATAATGCCAAAAGATAATATTTAGCTACAGTTAGAAAAAATCATTTATCTTAAATTTCTAGGAGAATACATAATAATCTATATGTTTAAAAAGTTGGAGTGGGGAGAGATGGAACAGATCAGAGAAAAATATGTTGTAGTTTGCTAAATTTTAACTTGAAACCTAGTTATTTCTCATGCCAAATTAAAAAAAAATATATATATATATTTAATTTTAGAGAAAGAGACAGAGAGCAAGCATGAGTGGGGGAGGGAGAGAGAGAGAGAGAGAGAGAGAGAGAGAGGGAGGGAGGGAGAGAGGGAGAGAGAGAATCCCAAGCATGGAGTCCGATGCAGGGCTCAATCCTATAACTCTAGGATCATGACCTGAGTGAAAATCAAGAGTCAGACGCTCAACTGACTGAGCCACCCAGGCGTCCCTCTTATGCCGAATTGTTAGTCACTGATTAACATCTAAGGATTGTATAAAGTGTTTCCTTTTAGTTACTAATTCACTAAAATTTACTGAATGCCTACGATGTGTCAGGTATTTTGCTATGCTCTGGCTGTAAATTGAAAATAAGATGGATGAGGCTTCTGTCCTCATAGCACTTCAATTTAGTGAGAAGACAAACAAGATTAAAAGGCAAACAAATAAATGAGGAAGGTTAATTCCAGGATAAGTGTTCCGAAATAAACAGTATGCTGTGATAAAGAATAAATAGGGGGGACCTGTTAGTAGGATTTGGGAAGGCCTCCATGAAAGAGAAACAATTAAACTGAGATTTGAGGATAAGAATAAGCCAGTTATTTAATGATTTGAGAGAAAGGGGTTCTAGGAATTGAAATGCATGGAAGGAAGGAATTTTGTATATTCTTACAATGGAGATATCAATAATACTTGAGTAAAGAGGATACTGATAATGTTAATTCTTCTTTAAATGTTTGGTAGACTTTACTAGTGAAGACATCTGGTCCTGGACTTTCTTTATTGAGAGGTTTTTGATTGTTGGTTTGATCTTATCACAGGTCTATTCAGATGTTCTATTTCATATTAAGTCAGTCTGGTAGTTTGGTGATTTATTGATGTAAAATCGCTCATAGTATTCATTTATAATTTATTTTATTTCTCTAAGGTTTGGAATAATATTGCCTCTAGTATTTCTGATTTTCATTATTTAGATTTTCTCAGTCTAGGTAAAGTTTTGTCAATTTTGTTGATCTGTTAAACCAACTTTTGGTTTTATGATCCTCTGATTTTCTGTTCTGTATTTCATTAATCTGTGTTCCTTATTATTTCTTCTGCTAGCTTTGAATTCAGTTTATTTTTCTTTTTCTAATTCCTTAATGCATAAAGTTATGTTATTGGTTTGAGAGATATCTCCTGTTTTAATGGATACGTTTAGAGGAATGCATTTTTCTCTGAAGACTGCTTTCACAGCCTCCTATAAGTTTGGGTATGCTGTGTTATCATTTTCATTTGTATCAAAGTATTTTCTGATTTCTCTTATAATCTTTTTCTTTTACTCATTGATTGTTTAAGAGTGTGTTGTTTAATTTCCACATTCCACATTTGTGAATTTTCCAGTTTTCCTTGTTATTGATTTCTAGAGTTATTTATATCAGAGAAGATAGTTTGTGTGACTTCTATCTTTTTAAATTTGAGACTGTTTTGTAACCTAAAATATGGTCTGTCCTGAAGAATATTCCATGTGCAATTTAGAAGGATGTGTATTCTGCTATTGATGGGTGGAGTGTTCTGTATATTTATTAGGTGTATGTGGTTTATATTGTTGTTTAAATCTTCTATTTCATTATTGATATTGGATCTAGATGTCTATCCATTAGTAGAAGTAGAGTATTGAAGTCTACAACTATTATTGTAGAACTATCTATTTTTCTCTTCAGTTCTGTCCATGATTATTTCACATGTTTTGAGTCTCTTTTGTTTGTATGTATGTCTATGATTGTTATATCTTCTTGATGAATTGACCCTTTTATCAATATATGATATTCTTTTTGGTCTCATAACAACTTATGACTTAAAGTCTATTTTGTCTGCTATTAGATTAGCTACTCAAGCTCTCTTTTGTTTACTGTTTGCATGGAATATATTTTTTCCATTCTTTTATTATTTTTTTAAATGTTTATTTATTTTTGAGAGAGAGACAGAGTATGAGCAGGGGAGGGGCAGAGAGGGAAACACAGACTTTGATGCAGTCTCCAGGCTCTGAGCTGTCAACTCAGACGCTGGGCTCAAACTCACAAACTGTGAGATCATGATCTGAGCTGAAGCTGGATGCTTAACTGACTGAGCCACCCAGGTGCCCCATCCACTCTTTTATTTTAAACATATTTCTGTCTTTAGATCTAAAGTGAGCCTGTTGTAGATAGCTTATAAATGAATCTTTTTTTTTTAAGTTTATTTATTTATTTTGAGAGAGAGAGAGAGAGTGAGCTTGAGCGAGCGGGGGAGTGCCAGAGAAAGAGGGAGAGAGATTATTCCAAACTGTCAGCACAGAGCCCAACGTGAAGCTAGATCCCACGAAATGTGAGATCATGATCTGAGCAGAAATCAAGAGTCAGATGCTCAACTGACAGGCACCCACGTGCCCCTAGATGAATAATTTTTTGAATCCATACTGCCAATCATCTAAGAAGTGAATTTAACTCATTTATATTTAAACTGATTATTGATAAGGAAAAACTTAATTCTAAAAAAAGTGTTTAAAAATTTTTTTTAAATAAAAGACTTAATTCTGCCATTTTGCTATTTTCTATATTGCTTATATCATATTTGTTCCTCAATTTCTTCAGTAGTCACCTTTTAAAAAAATATTTATTTATTGGGGTGCCGGGGTGGCTCAGTTGGTTAAGTGTCCAACTTCAGCTCAGATCATGATCTCACAGGTTGTGGGTTCAAGCCCCGCATCAGGCTCTGTGCTGACAGTTCAGAGCCTGGAACCTGCTTTGGATTCTGTGTCTCCCTCTCTCTGCCCTTTCCCCACTCGCACTCTGTGTGTCTCTCTGTCTCTCTCTCATAAACAAACAAACAAACAAACAAACATTAAAAACATTTAAAAAAATGTTTATTTATTTTAGAGAGTGAGCATAAGTGGGGGAGGAGCAGAGAGAGAGAGAGAGGGAGACACAGAAACTGAAGCAGGCTCCAGGCTGTGAGCTGTCAGCACAGAGCCCAATGTGGGGCTCAAACCCACAAACCCTGAGATCATGACCTGAGCCAAAGTTGGATGCTTACCCAACTGAGCCACCCAGGCACCCCCCCTTTTTTTTCTGAGAGAGAGAGAAAGAGAGAAAGAGAGAGAGAGAGAGAGAGAGAGAGAGAGTGTTTGCATGCATGTGTGAACAGGGAAGGAGCAGAGGGAAAGGGAGAGGTAGAATCTTAAACCCATTCCACACCCAGTGCAGAGCCCAATATGGGCCTTGATCTCACAACTGTGAGATCATGACCTGAGCCGAGATCAAGAGATGGGTGCTTAACTGACTGAGCCATGCAGGCACCCCAGTACTGCTTTCTTTTGTGTTTTTTTGTACCATTTGATTCCCTTCTCGTTTCATTTTTTATATGTATTTAAGTTATTTTTTTTATTGGTTATCCTGGGATTTACAAAGTAGACAGTTGAGTATAAAACTATGGAGGAAGTCAGGGCTGGAGAAATAAACTTGAGGATAATTGGTATATAGATGGTATTTAAAGCCTGGGACTAGATGGGGTCTTTTAGGAAGAAAATATAGAAGAGTAGAGCAGAAAATTCAGGTTCAACCTCTGAGAACTTGAAAGTCTATCCTCCCTATTGGTGGATACGTTTGTATTTATCTTTTAAGTCCCATGAATAGGTAGCATAACTGTCATTTGTATAGCTCAGTGGGTCTCATTTCTGAACACATTAAGACAAGACCTGTTTTACTGTATTAGCTGAGTGTTAGAACAAGATGCATCCTACTTTTGCAGTTCTAATGTTCTCTTTCAACTTCTCCTTTTCCTGTCATATCTCAATTTATTATTTACCCATTGGAAAATCATTCAGAATCATTCAAATTCATTTTGTGTTCAGAGCTACCATTGACCTTCTTAAGTTTTTCTTTGGATATCATCTCTGTCTAGAACCACATATGTCTTGTTATTGGCCACAGCTTGCACTCCTGACTTGACTTGACCAGCATTCTCTCCAAAGCATATCTTTTTTTCTTTAAGATGTTAATTTTTTCTTAACTAATCTCTATACTCAACATGAGGCTTGAACTTCTAACCAACCCCGAGATCAAGAGTTTCATGCTCCACCATCTAGCCAGGCAGGTGCCCCTCAAAAGCATATCTTTAATCCTAAGGGTTGAAGGACTAGGGATGATTCTTATGGAGGAGAATCTCTGCGTTCACATTTTGTTGGGGAAGGCCAGGATTTTATCTTTATATCTGAATGATACTGCATTCCGACCCTTAAAACATAGCTCTCTGTAGGAGGGAGATGGGTTAAGAATAACCATGGCATGCCTACACTTAAAGTTTAAAAAATATGTAATAATAGAAGTTAATTGAACATAGTTTACCACTTGCTTTTTGCCTGTTGTCTGATTCCTGTTATTTGCTATATGCAGCCTGTTTTATCTTTGTCTCCTCCATCAGTTTGTCACCTGGAAAACTGATCTCTCACTGTTTGACTCTTGATATATGAGAATTGGAACATTGACAAGTTGATATTCTGAAATTCCCATTAGAAAAAGCAGAACTATGAAGGTGGGAAGCAGTCCCTGACAATGAAGTAGAAGCATTTTCCAGCATACTTGCAATATGGCAAGCAATGTGGGTAATATGACCCCTAAACTTTGAATGAGGCCCTTCAAGAAAACTGAGTTTTCTTCAGACTTTTCTCCCCACCTTGCCTTCAATTTTTGCCTGATTTACAGAAGCTGTAAAACATATTGACCAAACTATAAAACTGAGTTCCTAATCACCTCACTATGACAACCCCGTCATTGCCTAGACATATGCTGTATGTAGTCCTTGTGAGAACCCAAGTGCCTGTTCAAGGAGCCCACAGAAGTCTTCTGTGGGGTTTTAACAGCGCTTAAGAGAAGTTCCAGGTTCTTCTCATGGTTGGAGGGGCTTAGGCTCCTAGTTTACTAGGGAAAGGGTGGTAAGTGAGTGATGGTACACTCTCAGGGCTTCTTAGCCGGGGTTTCATTGATGGTCTGTGGGGAGTCTGTAAACCTCCATCAACTGAATGCAAAATTTAGTGTGTATGTATACTTTTCTCCAGAGGAAAGGGAGAGGATTCATAGCATTTATTAGGTTTTCAGAAAATTACATAGCCTTCTTTGTACCATTGAGAGTTCTTGCCTTAACTGGTCTGTTAGGTAAATCCAGGTTTTGTTGTATCTAATTTTTAAAAAATAACTTTTTTTAAAGTTTTTAAAAATTTACTTTTTATTTTGAGAGAGAGAGAGAGAGAGAGAGAGAGAGAAGAGAGAGCATGAGTGGGGGAGGGGCAGAGAGAGAGGGAGAGAAAGAATCCCAAGCAGGCTCTGTGCTGTCTGCACGGAGCCTGACGTGGGGCTCAAACCCACGAACTGTGAGATCATGACCTGAGCCAAAACCAAGATGCTTGGTTAACCAGATGCTTAACCTACTGGGCCACACAGGTGTCCATGTTGTATCTGGTTTTTGAACTTCGTTCAACAAATGTGAAAATAAGTGGGTTAAAATGGGGATTTTTTAAGAGAAAGACAAGTATCCTTAATTAGCATTAAAACTCATAACCTGCTTGCTACTCTATCAGTCTGGTGAACTGATGATTACACCGTAGCGCTTCTTAACTGCCAGCCCATAAAATCAGCCATGTTAAATGGCATACAGTGTCCATTGGAAAGGGTGTTGCCCTGAGCTAAATGGTGGCTGGAGATACGCACTGCCATTGAGGGATTGGTGTAGCAATGACTCCAGACCAAATTATGAGGTGGGAATCAAAAATGAATGTTGCAGTGGTTTACTGCCAGATACTGTGCTATATATTATCAGAAACTAAACTTAATTTTCAAAACCATCCTGTGAGGTAAATATTGTCATCCTAATTGTATGAACTCAGACCAGTAGAATGACTTGCTCAAGGTCTTTTAATCAATAAAGTGTCAGAGCTGCAACTGAATTCTCAAATTTCTGTCATTGCCTTTGATCTTATGAGAGCCTGGAATCACGAGTAGGGAGAGCATCCCAAGGAATGTTTGAGCCAGATTCTGGCCTTTAAACCTGACAAGTATTCACTTACCACACCTTTAAGAGAGATGGGCAATCTGTGTTTCAGGATGACTCAGTAGCTCCAGCAAGTACAAGTCCTATTGTTTGGGAGGCCACTGTTCTGTCTCCTTGAACAGCTCTAAGTCTTGATTCTGTTTGCATGTTCTCTAAATAACACTGGCATTAGCCCACACTGAAACCACCTCCTCAGGATTTTGAAGTACTGTACAAACAGAGAGAGCATTGTCTAAAGCCATATGAAAGGACTGGAATTTGTCTGGTGAACAAAAATTTTGTAATCATAACACCTTTTACTCCCACGGCAAGCAGAACTTTTTCCTTGCAAAGGAAGCAAGCAAACATTTCATTTTCAGAATAATGATGATCTTTAAAGGGACACTGCCAGCAGTTTCACTCTTGATTTCCTTCTTTTCACATTTAATGCCATCAGAGGAGAAAAGCAGACTTCTAGATGCATATTCTTCAAAGTAGTGAAAGGAGAATTTGTGTTCCTATTACTTGAGTGGATCCATGTGAGCTTTATGGACAAGTTAACAAGTAAAGTATTTCAAAGTGTGGACCATAGCACCCCGATAGCAGGATGTCCCGAGTACTTATATATACTGCAGACTCCTAGACTCCATCCTAGACCCCCTGACTCCTAATCTTTTGCACAGGGGATGAGGCCCAGGAAAATGCAATTTAGTCACCCCTTTGGAGATTCTTATGCACACTAAAGTCTAAAAACCACTGCAATTAGAGATATTTGGCTACAATGAATCCAGTAACTACATTCCTTGAAAGAAAGCCAAGTTAGATGCAGCTTTGCTATGATGAATTCATATATGAAAAAGAGTTGAAAAACATCTGTGGATAGGAGCTGTTGGGGAGGAAATATTTTTCTCCTACCCTTCTTGGTTTTTCGGCTGGTATAATAATCAAATTAACATATGACATGTTAATAAGAGACAAACAAATTAACTTATGTATATAGAAGGACCTCAGAAAGATAGACCCAAGGACAAGCCAGGTACTTATGTGCCATCTTGAGCTAAGGAATGGGACAGAGGCTTGGGGCTTCAAAGAGTGGGAGATTGATCCACAAGCAGATAAGAAGAGCAGATGTTTGGTAATTAGATGTTTGTCCTGTCCTCCAGATAGGTCATTCAGATACAAAAGTTATCTCGTGGTAATAAGCTTTCTTCCTGGACTAGGCCCTTTATCTAAATTCTTTTAGGTAGTTTAGGGAAAGGCAGAAGTTTTTCTTGGATCTGCTGGGTCTTAATTACCTTCAGCTCAAAATAGTCCACATGCCATAAAGTAGCACATTTTGGGGAGAGTTGTTCTGAACCCCTTCAAAGCTTTACTGTGTTTAAGAGCTTGAAAGACTGGTAGGCATATTCTGTGATACTCCAGAGGTCAGAACTAGTGTCATATCTTAAAGTAAAAAGGGGCAGACTTGGAAAAACTGACATAGGCAACTAGACTGGCATAACTGGGCTGAGGCAGGCACAGACTCAGTTGGAGAGTTTAGGAGGAAGTTCATAGTGCAGTAGGAAGAACAGTTACTCCCAAATGTGGAAACAGTCAGCATGTGAGTCTAGACCAGTAATTTACTCTGAGTGAGGGTATGACTGTGTGTACGTATCTATGAGATGGGATGAGGCATTGCAATAGAGAATTAAGGAGTAGACTTTGACAAAAGCCCACTTATATCATCAGGATTTGGTTCACTAATCAAAAAATCAGGTGTGGAGGGCCTGGGTTGGCTTAGTCAGTTAAGCATCTGACTTCGGCTCAGGACATGACCTTGCAGTTTGCAAGTTCGAGCCCCTCATTGGACTCTCTGCTGTCAGCGTGGAGCCCGCTTCAGATCCTCTCTCTCTGCCCCTCCTCTGCTTGTGCGTGCTCTCTCTCTGTGTCTGCCCCCCTCAAAAATAAACATTAAACATAAAATAAAGAATAAAAAATCAGTTACATCAGGAAATCTTAAAGAAGATACAGATTTGAATAATTCATTTTATTTTTTTTCAACTTTTTTTTTTTTTTAATTTATTTTTGGGACAGAGAGAGACAGAGCATGAACGGGGGAGGGGCAGAGAGAGAGGGAGACACAGAATCGGAAACAGGCTCCAGGCTCCGAGCCATCAGCCCAGAGCCTGACGCGGGGCTCGAACTCATGGACCGCGAGATCGTGACCTGGCTGAAGTCGGACGCTTAACCGACTGCGCCACCCAGGCGCCCCTAGATTTGAATAATTCATTTTAAACTAAGACATCCATTTAAGAGCTGTACTACTATTTATTCTCTATCAAATGAAATATCTCAAGATATAGTGATATTAGCCACACTTCCTCTAGTCTTCTGTCTGAAGGTAGGAACTCTCAAATTTCCTGACATCCTGAACCTCATAGCTGGAATTACTCATTTAGTGATTGAGTTGAGTAGTGAGGTGAGTTGAGTGGAGGATGAAAAAGCACCCCCCCCCCCACCTTTTTTTAGTGCAGAGCCAAACTTCTGTGGATTTTTAGATGACAATTCTAGCGAGGGAACATACTCTACCTTCTTTTTATTGCTTCACCCTAGAGAGGAAACAGTGTATCAATGGAGAAATCCAATTACAACTTCCTTTGCCATTTTTGTAATACAAAGGGACAGATTTCTCCCTAATTTATCTATGGAGACACACACATATAGGAGTAAGCAAACAAGTGAGTGAGCAAGCAGTGTTTTTAAATTAAGGGGATTTACAATGGAACAGAATAGAAAACCCAGAAAAAAACCCCACATATATAGTCAATTAATCTTTGACAAAGCAGGAAGGAATATCCAATTGGAAAAGGACAGTCTCTTCAACAAATGGTGTTTGGGAAACTGGATAGCAACATGCAAGAGAAAGAAACTGGACTACTTTCTTATACCATACACAAAAATAAATTCAACATGGATTAAAGATGTAAATGCGAGGGGCACCTGGGTGGCTCAGTCAGTTGAGTGTCTGACTTTAGCTCAGGTCATGATCTCGTGGTTCATGAGTTTGAGCCCCACATCGGGCTTGCTGTTGTTAGCCTGTCAGTGCAGAGCCCTCTTTGAATCCTCTGTCCCTGTCTCTCTCTGCCCCTCCCCTGCTTACGTTCTTTCTCTCAAAAAATAAATAAAACATTAAAAAATTATTAAATTTTATTTAATTTATTAAATTCTAATTTATTAAATTCTACATGTGAGACCTAAGACCATAAAAATCATAGAAAAGAACATAGGCAGTAATGTCTTTGACATTAGCTGTAGCAAATTATTCCTAGCTATGTTTCCTGAGGCAAGGGAAACAAAAGCAAAAATCAACTATTGTGACTACATAAAAATAAAAATCTTCAGCACAATGAAGGAAACAATCAAGAAAACTAAAAGACAACCTACTGAGTGGGACAAAATATTTGCAAATGACATATCTGATAAAGGGTTAGTATCCAAAATATATAAAGAGCTTATCAAACTCAACACCCAAAGAACTAATAATCCAATTAAAAAATGGGAAGAAGACATGAACAGACATTTCTACAAAGAAGACATACAGATGGCCAACAGACACATTAAAAAGATGTTTATCATCATTTACCATCCTGGGAATGCAGATCAAAACTACAATGAATCACCTCACACCTGTCAGGATGGCTAAAATCGGGGTGCCTGGGTGGCTCAGTCGTTTAAGCAGCCACTTTTGGCTTAGGTCATGACCTCGTGGTTTGAGTTTGAGCCCTGCATTGGGCTCTGTGCTGACAGCTCAGAGCCTGGAGTCTGCTTCGGATTCTGTGTCTCCCTCTCTCTCTGACCATTCCCAGCTCACACTCACGCGCTCTCTCTCTCAAAAATAAATAAACATTAAAAAAATAATAAAATAAAAAAACCCTCTTAAAAAAGTAATGGCTAAAATCAACAACACAAGAAACAACAGGTGTTGGTAGGGATGTGGAGAAAAAGGAACCCTCTTTCACTGTTGGTGGGAACACAAACTGGTGCAGCCACTCTGGAAAACAGTATAGAGGTTCCTCAAAAAAAAAAAAAAAAAAAAAAGAAGAACTACCTTACAACCCAGGAATTACGCTATTAGGTATTTACCCAAGGAATACAAAAATACTAATTCAAAAGGATACATGCCCCCCTATGTTTGTAGTAGCATTATTTACAATCGCCAAGATATGGAAGCAGCCCAAGTGTCCATTGATTGATGAATGGATAAAGAAGATGTGGCGTATATATACAACGGAATATTATTCAGCCATAAAAAGAATGAAATATTGCCATTTGCAAGACATGGATGGAGCTAGAGAGTATAATGTTAAGCAAAATAAGTCAGAGAAAGACAAAAACAATATCTCATTCGTATGTCGAATTTAAGAAACAAATTAAACAAGCAAAGAAAAAAAATGAGCTCTCTTGGTCAAGAAACAGACTCTTAATTATGGCGAAGAAACTGATGGTTACCTGAGGGGAGGAGGATGAAAGGATGGGTTAATTAGGTGATGGGGATTAAAAAGTAGATGTGTCCCGATGAGCACCACGTGTTGTATGGAAGTAATGAATCACTATATTGTACATGTGAAACTAATATAACACTATATGTTAACTAACTGGAATTAAAATAAAAATTAAAAAAATTAAGGGTATTTAATTAGGAAACCACCAAATGTTACTCATTTTCCCTTAATGAAAATAATGTAACTCTGTGAACAGAGCTCAGTGACCTTGGTCTACTTTGTTAAAAACAATAATCATAATTATTAGTATCCTCTGTTTTGGGAAAAAGAACATTTGGATTTCTCATAATACAGAATTTGAACTCATGTCTCTTTGATTCCAGATCCCAGTGAGTCTGGATTGAAGATCTAGCACTGGAGGGAACTAAAAAGGCATGAATGTTGAGGGTAGATAACTTAAGCAATAATTAAGGCTAGGTATATTAAATTCTCCCTTTCCTTCTTTCTTTTTTAATGTTTATTTTTGAGAGAGAGAGAGAATGTACGCAGGCACTGGGAAAGCGGGGAGGCGGGAGGGGCAGAAAGAGAGGGAGAGAGAGGATCCCAAGCGGGCTCTGTGCTGACAGCAGAAAGCCTCATGTGGGCTTGAAGTGATGAACTGTGGGATCATGACCTGAGCGAAGTCAGACGGTCAACTGGTTAAGTGAGCCACCCAGGCGCCCCTGGGCTAATGTTCTTATTAAAGATACCCTACAGAGTTCCCTCACCACTTCTGTCATGTGAGGATACAATGAGAAGTATGCGATGCAGAAGAGGACTCTCACTGACCTTACTGGCGCCCTGATCTCAGACTTCTAGCCTCTAGAACTGTGTTAAATAAATTCCAATGGTTTATAAGCTACCCAGCCTGTGATATTTTGTTATGGCAGGCTGAATGTTCTAAGACCGTTTCTTACAAATTCTATTTTTCTTTGGAATTAAAAATGGTCTTATATGTGGTTTAGTTTTCTAAGTAAATCATAAGCTAACTAGAGTTGTAAACTCAATACAAGAAGGCACAGGAGTTATTTGTCAATTCTATTTTTTTCCCCTTGGGGATCAACCTCCTAGAGTTCCCTATCATGCTATTTCAGTCTGGACTGGTTGCCTTTTACTTCTGCTATACAGCTGTCATCTTAGAGTTTTCCTCACGATCATAAAAACACTTGATTTCTCTACTGGCTCTGTTTTCTGGATCCCATGGTACCATCTTTTTTAGGTTATTCCCCTCTTCTGGAGCTCATCCTTTATTTTTTGAGATGTTTCATGTTCAAATATCTTTAGTCTTTCTTTACACTTGATTGATATACATGAATTATAGCATTTGAGGTGAAAAAAAAATCATCTTCCCTCAGAAATTTGAAGGCATTTGTCCTCTTTTACTTCTAGTGTTGCTGTTGAGAAGCTCAATGTTATTCTTTTGTAATCCATTGTATGTTTCATGTTCTTTGTGACCGCTTTTATTTTATTTATTTGTTTATTTTTGAGAGAGAGAGGGTGCATGCGCTTGCATGAGTGGGGGAGGGGCAGAGATAGAGGGAGAGAGATTATATCACAAACAGGCTCTGTAGCACAGAGCCAGAGGCAGAGCTTGAACCCATGAAACTATGAGCTCATGTCCTGAGCCGAATTCAAGAATTCAATGCTTAACCAACTGAGCCACTCAGGAACTCCTGTCTTTGACAGATTTTAGAATCTTCTCTCCATTCTAGGTGTTTCAAACTTTCACAATGATGTGCCTTGTTGTGATCACTGATTGTGTTAGGTCTTTTAAGTCTGTGAAGACATGACCCTTAAATGTACAAATTTTCTTGACTTCTTTTTCTTCTTCTTTCTTTTTCTTTCTTTCTTCCTTCCTTCCTTCCTTCCTTCCTTCCTTCCTTCCTTCCTTCCTTCCTTCCTTCCTCCCTCCCTCTCTTTCTTTCTCTCTTTCTCTCTTTCTTTCTTTCTTTCTTTCTTTCTTTCTTTCTTTCTTTCTTTCTTTTCTTTCTTTCTTTCTTTCTTTCTTTCTTTCTTTCTTTCTTTCTTAGTTTCTTTCTTTTCTTTCTTTCTTTCTTTCTTTCTTTCTTTCTTTCTTTCTTTCTTTCTTTCTTTCTTTCTTTCTTTCTTTCTTTCTTTCCTTTCTTTCTTTCTTGAAAGCACACAGATGGGGAAGAGGGACAGACAGAGAGGGAGAGAGAGAATCCCAAACAGGCTCCATGCCCAGTGCAGAGAGCCTGACACAGGGCTCGATATCACGACCCAGGTATCACAACCTGAGCTGAAATCAAGAGTCAGATGCTAACTGACTGAGCCACTCAGGCCCCTCTTGATTTCTTTAATATCCTTTTTAATTCCCTGTCTTCCTTGAAAGTACTGTTAATGTTTTGGAATGATCCTATATTTTATTATTTCTCTCCTACTGTCTATCTTTTTGTTTAATTTTTAGGAAAAATTTTCATCTTTCTCCCAGCCTGTATTTTTTATGTCATATATATGTATATATACATACATACTCATATGTACATATTTACATATACATATATATTTATATATACATATATGTAACTTCTAAGACTTTTTTCTTATTGCCTGAATTTTCCTGTTCTTACAGCATCCTTTTTCTTGTTTCATAGATGCAACATCTCTTTAAAATATTAATTATAGTTCTAAAAAATGTTTTCTTCTTTCTGTATTATCAGCTTCTTACAAAATTCTTTTGTTTGTTTTGATCTGTGTTTCATGTTAGAGGATGTCCTCAAATATATGTTGGTTCATGACTATACATTCATATTTAAGAGTGAGGCATTTATGAGGCACCTGGCTGGCTCGTTTGGAGGAGCGTGAAACTCTTGATCTCGGGGTCATGAGTTCAAGCCCCATGTTGTGCATAGATATTACTTAAATAAATAAAACTTAAAAAAAAAAGAGTGAGACATTTAAAGGTAATTGAGAAGTACTTCTGACCATGACGGAATAACTGGAATAGACTCTTGCCATAAACAACTAAAAACTTGTACAAAATTTATGAAATGACTGTTCTTTAGACTTTGGACTACAACCAGTACAGGTCTGTGATCTCTGACAGAGTAGAAAAAAATCAGGTGATCTTGATGATCTAAGCTTTTTGCCTAGAGGCACTTTCCAGACATCAGCACAGGGAAAGGGTACCTAAGCAAAGTATGGAAATCTCTCTGAGTTGAGAAGCTAAAGATTGTGGTCTGAAGAGTCTGAGGGCAGCTGGAATTTATAGTGCAGGGTACTTTGAAATTGAGCACGGTTGGAAAATTTATGCTTTGGCCATCAGTGTATGCTACAAATTAGTGTTTGTTTTTTGTTTTGTTTTGTTTTGTTTTGTTTTTGTTTTTGTTTATGCCTATGCCGCCAAAGTGCCTGTTGGTAAATGTCTGCCAGGATGCTGCTGGCAATATCCCCTGTCCATAAGTGTAGTTTGACCTAGAGAAATGGGACAGAAGAGAGTCCAGAAATAGACCTACATATATATTTTCAATCAATTTCTTTTTCTTTTCTTTTTTTCTTCTCTTTCTTTCTTTTTTTTTAAGTAAGCTCTACACCCAATGTGGGGCTCTAATTCACAACCCTGAGATCAAGAGTCACATGTTCTACTGACTGAGCCAGCCAGGCACCACATGTTCAATCAATTTTTGACAAAGCAGCCAAGGTAATTAACTAGAGAAAGGATAGCTATTACAGTAAATGGTACCAGAACAACTGGATAACCATGTGGAGGAAAAAAAACAGAATGTTGGCCATTACCTCATATGTCACACAAAACCTGCTCTAAATTGATTATGGAACTAACATAAAAAACTAAAACTGTAACATTTCTAAAAGAATCTGTGGGAGGAAATTTTTGCAGCTTTGCACTAAATATAAAAGAAAAAAAACTTCTTTTCCTCAAAAAGAAAATTGGAAGGCGAGTCACAGGCAGGGAGAAATTATGTGCAAAACATACATCTGATAAAGGGGTTTTATCCATAACATATGAAGAACTCTTAGACAAGTGATACAATATAAATGGGAAAAAAAGATTTAAACAGACACTTCACAAAGGCATATATGCATAGCCAGTAAATACATTAAAAGAGGTTTAACATCATCAGTCAACAGAAAGATAAAAACAAAAAACACAGTGAGATACCACTCTAAAGCTACTAGAATGGCTAAAATTTAAGTGACTGACAATCAGAGTTGGGGGAGGCTGTGGAATCGTTAGGACTTTATACACTGCTGAGGGTTGTGTAAAATGGTACAACTACTTTCAAAACAAGTTGAGCATTTTTTAATAAAGGTCACCATACTCTGGGGTGCCTGGCTGGCTCAGTTAGTAGAGTATATGACTCTTGATCTCAGGGTTGTAAGTTTGAGCCCCATGTTAGGCATAGAGTTTACTTGAAAAAAATAAATAAAACCCAGAATAAATTAAAGAAAAAGTCAACATACTCTTTACTATGTTACCCAGGATTTTGGACTTTTACATCTATATTCTAAATAAAATAAAACCTATGTCCACCAAATAGCCTTCACATGAATATTCATAGTAGCTTTATTTATTAAAATCCCATAATGAAAATCAGCCAAAATATGTATCAACACTTAACTGGAAAAAAATGTGGTATATTAATAAAATGGAATTTTACTCTGTAATAAAAGGAAGAAATTGACACATGAAACAACGTGAGTTAATTTCAAAACATTACATTGAGCAAAAGAAACCAGACACCAAAGAATACATATTATATGATTCCATTTAGATGAAATATTACAATAAGCAAAATTAATCTACAGTAACAGAAAGTAGATCAATGGTTGTCGGAGACCAGTGATAGGGTAGGGATTGACTGAAAATAGGCTAGAGGGAAATTTTTGTTATATGAAAATGTTCTTTATCTTGACTATGGTATATACTAGTGTACGTATTTGTCAAAACTCATTTAACTATATACCTAAGTGGATGCATTTAGAGCTATACTCCAATAAAGTTGACTTTAAAAGAAAGTAATGGTGGGGCGCCTGGGTGGCGCAGTCGGTTAAGCGTCCGACTTCAGCCAGGTCACGATCTCGTGGTCCGTGAGTTCGAGCCCCGCGTCAGGCTCTGGGCTGATGGCCCGGAGCCTGGAGCCTGTTTCCGATTCTGTGTCTCCCTCTCTCTCTGCCCCTCCCCCGTTCATGCTCTGTCTCTCTCTGTCCCAAAAATAAATAAAAAACGTTGAAAAAAAAAATAAAAAAAAAAAAAAAAAAAAAAAAAAAAAAAGAAAGTAATGCTAATTTGAAGTTATTTATAGGTAAGTGGAATTTGTCTTTTTGTGTACCTCACTTTTGGGTGACAAGTTGATTTTTTTCTTGGGGGACGACCAAATGTCAGTAGCTCTTTCCAAAACAATATAGATTTTATAGAGTCAACTATTTTTTTGTGCAGTAATGTATTATTGTTTTATATATTTTCTTTTTTTAACATTTATTTATTTTTGAGAGACAGAGAGAGACAGAGCACGAGCAGGGGAGGGACAGAATCCGAAGCAGGCTCCAGGCTCCGAGCTGTCAGCACAGAGCCTGATGCGGGGCTCGAACTCACAAACTGCGAGTTCATGACCTGAGCCGAAGTTGGACGCTCAACCAACTGAGCCACCCGGGCGCCCCAGTTTTATATATTTTCTAATTACAGTTGATCCTTGAACCACATGGTTTTATCTGCACAGGTCCACTTATATGTAGATTTTTAAAATAAATATACAGTACTGTAAATGTATTTTCCATATGATTTTCTTAATAATATTTTTTTCCATAAATTACTTTTTTTTCTAGATTACTTTATTGTAAGAATACAGTGTATAATACATATAATGTACAAAATAGGTGTTAACTGTTTATGTGAACAGTAAAGCTTCCAGTTAACAGGAGACAGTAGTTAAGGTTTTGGGGAATCAAATTATATATGGATTTTCAATTACATGGGGGGTTGGCACCCCTAACGCTTATGTTGTTCAAGGGTCAACTGTATATTTTATAATTATAAGCACAAGTGGTATACAACAGATTCAGGAACTAAAATAGTTGACTCTTAAGCATATAATTCAACTGGTGGAAACTAAAGCATGAGGAATCCTGCAGTGTAGTCTATGTGCTATGAACATTAGGCATTCTACAGGCATTAGTGTGTTTTGTAGACGACTGAGAGCTTCACTTAACCTCGCTAGTTAATTAGAGTTTGGTTAAGAGCTAAAAAATCTAGGTAGCCATGGAGAAGTCTGCAACAGAGTCCAGCAGGAGATCAGTGTTGCAAGATTTTTGCCACTGGGATTTGAGTGGACTGAGATAAGTGACTGGTGTTGGGGAATAGAATTAAATATAAAATCTCTGCCAATCCAGTAAAATCTCTCCATAAAATGTAGAAAATAATGAAACAGTATTATTCTTAAAGGAAGATAAAAACAGATTGTGATGCATCACAGGTAATCTCTTAAAGAGATTGTAGAGACAAAAAAGATATCTCACCCTATTTACATAACCAGGCAAGTACAATCCATTATATACATGTTAGTTGTCTTTAACCAAAAGGAAAATAAAATTTCCCGTATCTTTTGGCAAGCAGGAAGTTACAGCTTAAAGCTAAATTGCCACAGACAAGGAAGCGAGCCACCACCCTTCTTAATTTCCTTTTTCAAAGAGATGGGTCTTTGGTCCCCAAGAATGGTATTTCTGGGATGTGTAACTGGAAGGAAGCTTGTTTACTATTTAAATAGATGTACATACATCTCAAAGAGGCAGAAATAGCATTTATAATCTCAAGTTTTCTGAAGGAAATGCTAAAAAAAGAGGGATAAAAGTTCTTTTTTTGCATTATGAAAAATTTTAAATATTTTAGATTTGTACATAATGTTATAATTTCCCCTTTGTTACTATTTTTTAGTAAATCTGTAGTTTTCTAATTCTCGACATAGCCATTTCTACCTTTCTCTAGCAACAGTCTAAATATCTAGCAAGTCCATAGTATAATACAGGACAAAGCAATTACTAGTATTACAATAGGATGAATTCTAAAGGCTAGTATAGTATTTGCCTTGGAAAAAATGTTTAAGTATACTATATCAGTGGTAATTGATTAAAGCAGATTCTTGATTAACACAAGAGTGCACAAATATTCTCCTTTGTCATTAATTTTACAGACTGTTGTGATGTCTTTATAGTTTGTACTTGCAAATAATTACTTGAAAAAAATTAGCTAAAGTATTAATTTGTAGTATTTTATGTAAATATGTAATATTACAAATATTAATTTGTAATAAATTCAAGCCTAATCAGTAATTTAACTGTGGAGCTTGATAATCTTATTTTTTAATTTAATTTTTTGTTAAAACGAAATTTCTCCTTTATTTACTTAAAAATTTTTTAATGTTTATTTATTTTCGAGAGAGAAAGAGAGAGACAGAGCATGAGTGGGGGAGGGGCAGAGAGAAAGGAAGACAGAATCTGAAGCAGGCTCCAGGCTCTGAGTTGTCAGCACAGAGCCGTAGGCGGGGCTTGAACTCACGGACC
The DNA here is from genome assembly GCF_028018385.1 of Neofelis nebulosa. Taxonomy (NCBI): domain Eukaryota; kingdom Metazoa; phylum Chordata; class Mammalia; order Carnivora; family Felidae; genus Neofelis; species Neofelis nebulosa. Next base: position 99,410,137 of record NC_080800.1, read on the forward strand.
ACAAGATCATGCCCGGAGCCAAAGTCAGATGCTCAACTGACTGAGCCACCCAGGTGCCCCCGAATTTTCTCCTTTAAATTATATAAACAAATAAATAAAAAGACTGTGCCTTTTCATCAGTCATATAAATAACATTACAATTGAAGGATATTTAGGCCCTTTAGTAATTATTCCACCTTCCCAAATAATTTCTCCCAGATGCAAAACAAAGACTCTAATGGCTATTATCTAGTATTGATACAGCAAATACTCAGTGTCCAGGAAGGAACAAGTTGACACTCAGGGAATCAGAAAAGACTGTTTATTTTGGACCTGTGCCAGGCCAGTGGAGTCACCTCCAAAGGGCGAGCATCCAGCTAGGGTTTTGCTGATCTTTTGTACATATGTGCTTCCGGGATTGGTGGGGCTAGTACAGCCCAGCTTCTGGTTTCTGACAGCAGGCTGATACAAGAGGCAAACAAGATTGCAGAAGCCAAAAGCATGCAAGGGGAGTATCTGGCCTGGGACATCTGGCTGCCCCTTTTTATCTGCTTTTTTTTACCAGCTTTCCTTCTTAGTATCGAAGCCCTATTATAAGGCACTCAATGTAAGGTACAGATTCAACTTTGTAGGGGAGGAAAAATAACTTTTCCTCTACCCTTCTAGGTTCTTGACTGAGACCCTCCTGTAATAAAAGACAGATTAATAAGAGAAAAACAAACAGAAGTTTGACAACATGTATACTACCTATATATGGGAGATACTCAGGAAAACTGCGTAACTCCTGAAATGGCCCAAGATATCACCTCGAGTACTATCTCTAGCTAAAGACAAAAGAAGATATTGAAGGTGGGGGAAACCAGTTATGGGAGGTTATCATGCAAAACACAGTAAATGAGATTATGGTTGTTTTGCAGATTTAAGTCACTACCTTCTCCACTGGTAAGAGTTTTTAGAGATTTAGTCATCTTCCTCTTCCTGGTACAGAGAGGGAGACACCCTTACAAATGGAGATTTCCCTTGTATATGTAAGTATTTTGTACAAAAGGGTAACTGGTTTTCAGAGCTTCTCCTATGTCTGCTAGTTCTTTCTTAAAAATAACCAGTTAAAGATAATCCTTATGTCAAAGAGGGATATTTTGGGGTAGCAAATTCTGCTCCCCTTCCACTTCCAGCATTTAGTGTACAAGGCTCTAATCATTTTAAGTGTTGAAAACAGGCCATTTTTTCACCTCCATCCAAATCCCAAATCAGTAGTTATCCACGTATATTTAATGAACTATTATAATAATACAACAGGTATGTTTATTATGTTTCTACTAGGACTAGAAAAAATTTGTATCCCAAAGTAGTAAACCGTCACATTAGATCTATCTTCTGCAGTTTCTATCCATAAATGCCAGATTTCTATTTTTCTATTAATCAGGTCCTTTTCTATACCACCCTTCTAATCAAACTAGTTAACAAAACATCTTTTTGTGTGTGTTAAATTTGGGGCATGAATATCTGGATTCGTATTAGTTTTACTTTGATATTATTAAAAAAACCTTAGTAATGAATATGGTCCTATTTTTATTCTGCCAATAATCAGATATTTGAATTTATAAGCCCAGGCTGTGTCTATACTGGGAGTGTAATTTAAAGCTGATCAGAAATGTGTGACTTTAGGGACCATTATTGGGAGTAAAGAAAAAAAAGTAATGTAACAAATAATATGTTTGATTTCTAGTAAAATGTATTTCTTATAGTAACTTAAATAACTACTACTGTGAATAAGACACCAAGGCAGTCTGAGAATTATATGAAGTTCATTAGAATACCCCCTTTCAGCTGAGTTCAGTACCAATATCAGTCACTCAAGAAAATTTAAGTTTCAAATCCCTTGTGAGAACCACAGTCTAGTCCTCCTGAGGAGCTGGCTTCACATGGGAGGCATGAATCCATCTGAGTCATCTTTTACTTTGAGAGCCATATGGGTGATCAGCAGCACCTCAAATGGTCCCTCCATGTGGTGGCTCCTCATCTTCCCTCCAGAACACTTTTATGTAAAATAAATTGCCCAGTTTGATGGGGTGGGAGTGGGGGGAGAACAGACTTCTTCCATTAGGTCCCTCCAGGCCCTTCTGGCTTTATGTCTCAGGGTTTCTAAGGAAGAGAGAAGCCATTTTAAGTATTGAACATGATTATGAGAGAATTCAGTTAGACAGACAGAGGAAGTGATTTCAGACACAAATTCACAGTCCTGATGTAGGGGAGGAAAATTTACTTCTACCCTTCAACATTCTTCCAGCTGGCCTAAGAATTAAATTGGCATGAGACAGATTAACAGAAGAAAAAAACTGAAGTTTAATTACATGTGCACAGGGGCCCAATAATGAAATTGAGACACAGAGAAGTCAATGCAGGCAGTTTTTATTCTTTTTAGACAAAAAGACAAATCTGTGAGGAATTGATAGGGCAAAGAAAACTTGACTTTGGGGGCTTCAATTAGGAAGGAATTCCAAAAAGAATTTGGGCTGTGGTAGTAAATTAGTAAAAAGTAACAAGCGTTGTTTATACAGTCTTCCTGGCTCTAAATTTCTTATCTGTGGTGATACTGATGTCTCTTTACCTCCTGGTACAGGGAACGTACCTTTCACATGGAGATTTATTTCTTGCTTTGTGGAGACAAAGGAGGGGTCAGAGAGTTCTTTTTGCACTGGCTGTCTCTTAATAACATTTATTTAAAATGATCAATATGCCGGAGCACCTGGGTGGCTCAGGTGGTTGAGCATCTCACTTTGGATTGAGTCATGACCTTGTGGTTCATGGGTTCGAGCCCTGCATTGGGCTTGCTGAAGTCAGTGTAGTGCTCACTTCAGATCCTGTGTCCCCTTCTTTCTTTATGCCTCTCCCACTTGTGCTCTCTGTCTCAAAAGTAAACATATAAGTAAATAAATGAATGAATAAATAAATAAATAATCATAGTATACCAAAATGACACATTTTGGGGTGGTCTGTCCTTGGCCCGTTTACTGCCAAACATAAACTTAAAGAGATAACATTATTGTTTTCAAGAATCTCTCTATTTGTGACAAAGCTGGTGGTAATTCTGTAGGCCATTTTAACCCAGTAGATTGCTGAATCTTAGCCAATAAACTTAAGAGTTTGAGTCATCTATTGTACTTGCAGTATGATAGTTTTTAGGAATCTACATACATTTGCATAATTCCTGGACAACAGTGGACATAAAATGATTTCCTCTATCTGATTCCTCAGGGTCCCCAAAATGGGGATTATGCGCATTAAGAGAGCCTTTATCACTGCCTGAACATCTGCTTTTGAAGAGGGAAAGCCTAGGCCATTCAGACATCATACACAACTAGACAAAAATCTCTTACCTTTCATAGGTGTTAATTTTATGAAATCTAACTGCCATCAGGTTCCTGGTAAAGTTGGTCAGAGAAAACTTTCTACATCTACCTTTGATGTGGTCTGTAAAGAATTCTGACAAATAATAAAACTCTTTAATATGTTTTGAATAATTTCATCTATTTGATAGGTGTAGTAAAAGTCTAGTGACTTTAAAAATCTCTCTTAGATGATTTTGACAACATAACAATAATCTAATCAAGGAAATAAAGACTGTGGTATAGGAATTATTTTGTTAGGTAATTTTTATAGTCCAGTCGAATTTTTTTTAGCTCCTCCCATTTCAATCCATTTGTTCATTTCCCTTTGTGAAGTGTATTTTTGAAAATGAACAAAGGTTTCAGTTATTAAAAGTGGGGCTTCTAAGTTTGGAATCTGTCATGTTTTTACAGCAGCTTTTGTAGTTCTTTCAGCAAAATCATTGCCTTTAGAAATTTTGTCATTTTGCCCTGTGCAAGTTCTACAATGGATACTGATAATCTGAGTAGGCAGTTGTAACCCTTCTAACAAATCAGCTTTTAATTCTTCATGAGATATTTTAGTCTTCACTGAAGTCAACAATCCCCTAGTTTTCTAAATTTGCCCTGTTGCATGACAGATACCAAACACATATTTATCATCAGTATATATATTTGCTTTGTGTCCAGAGCCAAGAATTTCAGCTCTAGTAACTGCTACTAATTTACCTGCTTTACCCAACTTAATCCCAGACAAAATACAAGCTTCCAAGATGTTATGATAAGTCACCAAGATATAAAAAGCCTTGAGTTGGCCACTTTTGTCCCAAGCACATGACCCATCAGGAAACGTTATGGAATCTGCATTTTGAAAAGGATTATCAGATAAATCAGACTGGGGCCTAATGTTTTCTTTTCTTGCAGTTGTACAGTCATGATCTTCTATTCAATTTCCTAATCTGGTAAACAAGTAGCAGGTTTAGGGAATTGCGTCTTCCGATCATTGTATTAGGATTGGATAATAATGCTTATTCCTAGCCAGTCTGACAGTCTACCAACAAATGCTGGGGGTTATTCTTGTGAGATAAGTATCATCACATGTGAGATACTCAGGTAAATCAAGTGACCCAATGCAAAGGCTTGAGCCTTTTCATTAAGTGTGGTGGCTGCCGCCACAGCTCAGAAACATGCAGGCATTTTCAGGGTGCCATAGCATCCAGATTGGTCTATAGTCGAATCCCAGCTTTAGAAGTTAAAATTCTAGTAGCACCTTTATTTTTGGTACAAAACAAATGGAAAGGGTGGCCTTAAGCCCTTTTGAAGCCATAGTGTCAGTTTTACATTACTGGAATAACTGGGAAGTCATCTACATATTGAATAATTATAGATCTTCCTGATGGGACAGATTTCTCTGTTTTCCTGTAAATGACTAGAAAAAATAGTAAGGGAGTCCCCCAAACCCTATTGGAATTCTTTAACTTCATAAGACTTACTTATGACTCCTTCATAAGTAAAAGCAGACAAGAATATAGACTCATCCACTAGAAGAAAAGCAAAAAGCAAGCAAATAAATAAATAAATAAAAGAAGAAAAAAAGGGCAATACAGATCAATTGCAGTGAAAAACTTTGCAGACAATGGTACTAAGTCAGAATAGTTGCATGGTTAGGAACTACATAGGTTAAGGAACAGAAAATATATTTACTTCTCTAAGATACTGTACAAATCTACATAGTAGTCAACCATCTTTATCAAATTTATCTTCCTTCTTTACTAAAGTACGCAACTATTATAGGGTGAATCCACTTTCAAAATTATGCCTCCTTTGCCTAATTTTATCTATTTATATTTTTAAATTAAAATTTTTTTCTCGTAATTTTATTTTACTTATTTATTTATTTTAACGTTTATTTATTTTTGAGACACAGAGAGAGCATGAGCAGGGAAGGGTCAGAGAGAGAGGGAGACACAGAATCTGAAACAGGCTCCAGGCTCCAAGCTGTCAGCACAGAGCCCGATGTGAGGCTCCAACCCACGGACCGCGAGATCATGACCTGAGCCGAAGTCGGACACTCAACCGACTGAGCCGCCCAGGCGCGCCTCCTAATTTTAAAATATAACGAGTTTTATTCCTTCAAATTGAGCTCTAAACAAAGGATATTGTTTTACACATGGCCATGGCTTATCCTTTTGGTAAGCTAATTTTACTGGTTTTCTGTCTCAAATTAAACTAGTATCATTATTGCTAAATAATGGCCTAAAGTGATGCATCAATTTGTCTCAGCCCTGGCACATAGTAACCAAATCAGCTGACTTTTTCCAGTGGGGCTCAGCAAAACACTTCATCTGGAGCAGTGATTATGGTAGCCTTTATTTGCACAGTACAGTCGCTTCCCAGTAGGTTTATAAGAGAATCAGGAGAAAGTAAGAAAACATGTTTCTTAGAGGAAAAATCTGAATGGGAACCACTGAGGAAAAGGAACTATGAGACGGCTGACCTTGAAATAGCAACAACCTGTATTGCTATAGCACCCAGATGCCAAATGAGAAATTTCCAAGTTAATTGCTGAATAAGTAGCACTGGTATCTATTAGAAAAGGTAAGGATAGGTTAACCTGAGAGAGAGTTATTGAAGCATATTATTCTCTAGTTCCCACCCCTAAGATCCTCCCAATCTATCAATTTTTGAGCCATTTGCCAATTATTTCCTAGCTGAAGGTTTTGTCCTTCTGGGTTTTCTTGATTGTCTTGTTGCAATTTTTGTACCCTCTAGAGTCACTTCTTACAATCTCTCTTCTAGTGTCCTGGCTTTTTGTGATATGATATATAATTTTCCCTTCTTCCTTTGCTCCCTTCATAGGTTGACCAGAGTAGGGTTATTCCCTTTAGTAAATTATCTGAGCAGCTAACACTGTGGGTTTTCATTTTTTCTCTTCTTTGTCTTAGCTGCTGCTAAGATTTGAGTAACGGTCTGTCCTTTTGCCTTTTCAGTCTATCTGATTGCCTTTTCCCTGACTTGAGTTTGGATAGTGGGCAAGAGAGCCAATACAAAGGTGAGTCAGTACTAGAGGGTGATTTTGATCTGCCCCTGCTTCCATACTTGTGAATGTTGAAAAAACAACAAATTGCTAATGGAAATCAACTGGGGACTCACTTAGTTCTGGGTATCTCTTGGCAGTGTCTCCCTGCTCATCATTAGCAGAGAGGCATTAAGTAATCCCTCTTGATGGGTTTCTAAAGCCCTTAGTTCTTCTACAGTTGTAAAGGGTGCCTGTTAGCTTCCCTTGGCCACAATACCCATCTTGTGTGTCATTTTCTAGTCCTCAACATCTTTGCTCCATGACCTCAGTGAAGTTTGCTGATTGCAAAATTCCTTGCGGCAGCCAGTGCACATCCCCATATGGGGCTACAAACTGAAAAGCGGCTGTGGAGCACTTCTGTGAGTGTATTTCTGGGCACGGAAAAAGAAGTCTTTATTTTTTTATTTAAAAAACGTTTTAATGTTTCTTCATTTTTGAGAGACAGGGAGAGACAGAGCATGAGTGGAGGAGGGACAGAGAGAGAGAGGGACACAGAATCCAAAGCAGGCTCCAGGCTCTGAGCTGTCAGCACAGAGCCCGATGTGGGGCTTGAACCCATGAACCACGAGATCATGACCTGAGATCATGACCTGAGCCAAAGTTCGGCACTTAACCAACTGAGCCACACAGGCACCCCGAGAAAGAAGTGTTTAAATGACTAATAGCGAGATGCCTGGCTGGCTCAGTCAGTGGAACATGTGACACTTGACCTTGGGGTTGTGAATTTGAGCCCCACTTTGGGTGTAGAGAGTACTTAAAAACAAAATCTTTAAAAAAAAAAAAAAGACTAATATCGGCTGGTGAGAAGGCAAGTGGATTACCTGGGAGGCCTGGAAAGCTTCTCAATGGCATCAGCTTCACAGGTGATCTGAATAGGAAGGGCAGGTTCTCCTTACACATGCATATCCTGGAGATATTGTGGGTTTGGTTCAGAACACTGCAATAAAGGAAATATCATAATAAAGTGAGTCAAATAAGATTTTTGGTTTCCCAGTGCATATAAAAGTTATGTTCACAATATACTGTAGTCCATTAAGTGCATGGTAGCATTGTGTCTAAAAAAACAATGTACATACCTTAATTTTAAAATACTTTACTGCTAGAAAATGCTAACCATCATGTGAGCTTTCAGTGAGATGGAATTTCTTCTGATCACAGATCACTATAAAAAATCCAGTATTTCAAATTTTTCATTAATATGAGAATTACCAAAATGTGACACAGAGACACAAAGTGAGCAAATGCTCCTGGAAAAGCGGCACCAATAGGCTTGCTCAAAGCAGGGTTGCCGCAAGCCTTCAATTTGTAAAATATGCAATATCTGTGAAGCACAATAAATAAAGCAAAGCACAATAAAATGAGGTATGCCTATAGAGACAAAAATATAGGATTATGTAGCACTTTGGTTTCTTTTCTCATGTTGATATTTATCAGGCCGAACACCATTTTTAAAATTTTCCCATATGGCCAATGCAGCCACTCTCTTCTGTTACCTTCATACAGTGACATAGTCTTTCATCCAAATTCCCGATTATTTCTTGATCACATTTCTTTATTATACTCACTTTCCTAGCTACATGTTGTGCGTTTGATAAGGAACTCTTAGAGGTGGATTCCAGGGTTGAGACACGAAGTGGAATCAGGCTAGGACACCAGACATGCAAGCATGTGCCCTCAAACAGGGCAAATGATTAATTACCAGCCGGAGAAGTTGTGCCCTTATCTTTCCTTACAGGGAAATCTAATGAAGGGAACCACCATCTAAAGGATCATTGCTGGGGCGCCTGGGTGGCTCAGTTGGTTAAGCGTCTGACTTTGGTTTCAGCTCCGGTCATGATCTCATGATTTGTGAGTTCAAGCCCTACATTGGGCTCTGAGCTGATGGCATGGATCCCGCTTGGGATTCTCTCTCTCCCTCTCTGCCCCTCCCCTGCTCATGCTGCCTCTCAAAATAAATAAATAAACTTAAAAAAATTAAAAAATAAAAGACTATTGCTTCCTTCTTCTCAGGAGTCAAGTTGATGTAGGGAAAGATTAAGAGATGCAGAGGGAGCTTGTACAACAAAGAAAAGAGGATGGTTCTATGAAAGAGAGAGTGCTTTAATTTTTCCATTTTCTCTTTCATTGGTCTCAATCTTTCTTTCTGTTTGTCAGATCACTTTCTACATTCTCCTCAGTTGACAGTCATCCAGTAAATACCACTAATTCATATGCCTGGAATGAGGCACTTCTAAGAACCCCTGCAAATATGTCCATTTGTCCAAATCAAAGAAACCGTTCCCACCACTGTAAGACTGGATTCTTATATGTATGCCCATTCCAAATGTGACAGAGAGATAGATATTAGCAATTTAAGAGAAAGCTCTGCATGTAACAATTCTGGCTTTCTATATTTTTCTGCCATCAAAGCTATTGGTGATCCTGATGGGATTTTAGAGCTGGTGTCACCAATGCTTACTCAATAATAAATTCTTGAACTTGAGAGCGTAGTTCATCTGGCTAGTATTCCAAAATAGTGGAGAGCAAGAAAGGACACTTTTCTTAATTTAGGGTTTCTTACCTGACTGTTGTGGGTTCACAAGACTTTCAGCCGATCCATCCAATTCAGGAATTGCCAGATGAATCCTTATTACCAAATTGTTGGGAAAATATAATTCAATATAACATTTCCTGCCAACCCAATAAAACTTCTCCATAAAATGTAAACAAGAATGGAATAGTTTTATTATTGAATAAGCATTAAACCAGACTGCAGTGTGTATCACAGGCAATCTGCTAAAAGAGATTGTATTGACCCCGCCCCCCCAATTAAACCTCTTACCCTTTTGTATACATGTTAACCCATGTTGGTGTTCATTTTCAATCTGCTTTTTTTGCCTAGGATAACTTCCTTGTTCTTCTTTCCTTCTACCTATATTAAGTCATTTTATTTATTTTACTTATTTATTTACTTATTTACTTGTTTTTTTTACTTATCTATCTATTTGAGAGAGCGTGTAAGCCAGGGAGAGGCACAAGGAGTGGAAGAATCTTAAGCAGACTCCACATCCAGTGAGGAGCCCAATGCAGGGCCTGATCTCATGACCCTGAGATCATGACCTGAGCTGAAATCAAGAGTTAGATGCTCAACCAACTGAACCACTCAGGCACCCCTAAGTCTTTCATTTTATATAGCTCATCAGAGTAATTCCTAGCTACAAAACTGGATACTACCTGATTTCCTTTTGCCCAAATAAACCCTTACAAAGTTTAATATGCCTCAGTTTATCTTTTAAGTTTTTAATTTTTTTTTTAGTAATCTCTATACCCAATGTGGGGCCTGAACTCAACTCTGAGATAAAGAGTCACATGCTGTTCCAACTGAGCCAGCCAGACACCCCATTTATCTTTTAACACAGCAATGCCCCATTATGTGCCCCATTATAAATGGTACATTAGGTCAGGATTGGAGTAGCAAGAGGGATTTGATGCTGCGTTTGACAGATTAGGGCTAGTGCTACTTAGATACTTCTGATTTGTATGGCTTCTAAAATCCAGGGCAGGGCTCAGCCTGCAGATAGTTTGGGCCATAGAGCCGCAACTACATTAAAGAAAAAGCATTTTGGGCCTAGAAAGAAGAGGATTAGAAGTTATAGAGAAATAGATTTGTGTATAAAGGCATAATTGTTTTTTAAAGTTTATTTTTGAGAGGGAGAGCATGAGCAAGGAAAGAGCAGAGAGAGGGAGAGATGTGAGAGAGAGAGAGAGAGAAAGAGAGAGAAAGAAAGAAACAAAGAAAGAAAGAAAGGAAGAAAGAAAGGAAGAAAGAAAGAATGAGAATATCTTAAGCAGGCTCCATGCTCAGCGAGGAGCCAGACTCAGGGCTTGATCCCACAACCATGAGACCATGACCTGCGCAGAAACCAAGGGTCAGAAGCTCAACCGACTGAGCCACCCAGGTGCCCCAAGGCATTATTGTTTCTTAAACCATATTGAAATTTACTCCTTTTAAGCCAGTTAAGAAAATATATCACAAGACAAACTAAGCATGTTTAACAATAACAACACTTTTGAGAGAAGAATGTAATTTTCTCTTCTGGAAATAATATTGCAGATGGTCACTTGTGGGTCCACTTTACCACAGTAGAGGAGCAAAGTTGTTGAAGCATAGAAAGCTATGCTCAGCTGAGCCACTTTTCTGCACAATAGTAAAGTACTTGAAATCATTCCTGAGATCAAGGTTTAAAACCATTTTAAGAGACAAGACTTTAAGTGTTTTATAGCCACCTCTGTAAGAGGTCCTTTCCTGCCCCAAATGGTCAAAGCTTAATTAGAAGTTGGATAATACTTAAGTTTTTTTTCTCATATCTTCTGTTCAAAATATTATTATCATTGGTAATATGGTTTGTATCTTGTCTGATCTGGATGATACAGTCCAAAAAATAGGGCTTGAGAAGACAGACCCTACCCTCATGGAAAAAGGGGTGGGTGGCCCTCTGGGTACAGGTCACATACCATGACTCATTTCCCCTAGTTTTATAAAGGAGGGCTCTTAGTTCCTTGATTTTCAGTGAATTGGAGTAAAGGGTGTGAATTACAATAGTGATGAGGGTGTGTACTTATAAGTGAACTACCCTGTTGAAAATGGTACGGGTCCTGGAGGAAGATATTTCATATAAGGTAGCATCTGGGCAATAATATGACTATGGGCAAGGCGATGGAGAAGAAGTCATTGGTAGACCTGAAGCCTGAATCAAGTCAGAAGTACCTGCAACCTGGGAAGGATGTGGCATTAGATGGCTTATTGGTGGTAGAGGTGAGAGTATGTACAGAATGTTGCTCTGAGGTATAATATGATGAGAGTTTAATGCCACTGGGTGACCCTGGTATTCAGGATGATGGTGAGTTCATGTATAGAAGCAGGAGGTGGCGGTTCTCAAGTATCTGAATTTGAGCCATTCTGAATAGGAACAGTTATTAAGTTGTTTTCTTGTTCAAATACAAAGGTTTCCTGACTCATGAAGGAGGTTGAGGTGAAGCTGTGTATAATGAATTCTATTGGATGAGCACAAATATCTTCTAGTGGGTGATTATATGGCTTGTGCAGCACATGTTGGAAAGGAGGTGGTGATATAATGCACTGCCCTGGAATATTTGTTTGTATGATGCTTGTCTGGAAACCTAATAAAACGATCAGAGATTTCATGTGGTGATGGGGCAATATGTGGGACGAACAGTTTCAAGTTAAGCACGGGCAGCAGGCTTTTCAGCTCTCATAAGGCGGTGGTTGATATGAGCCTCTAAATCTCTTTGAGACAAGTATGTTCTCTTGCATCCTTGAACAGTGCTGCACATGAATAGATAGCCTCGTGTATGTTTCTCAATTCGCTCCACAAGATTACTACAGCCTGGATACATCTTATCGCCTTGTTTTCCATGTAAAATAGCACATGCATAGCAAAAAGCATGCTTGCATGGAATCAGCGGCCCATAGATTTTAATCAGTAATTTGGATTTGTCACAGAAATGAACTAGAGTATCATCCTTTTCACCCAAGATGTTTATCGGAAAGTCCCCCAAAATATCTTCATTAGATCTTTGCCCCCCTTGGAGCCATACCATTCCTCCTTGCTATGATGGACTCCTCTAGTGTACTCCATAATTTGGCTTGCAAGGCCTAAGGGGAATGGAAGTTAA